>NC_138661.1:55174142-55774142 GCF_964273445.1 Streptopelia decaocto
AGTTAACAGAAAGAGAGTAATTTTTTGTGAATTCTTTTTAAGTATATAGTGAACTTGCCTCTTGACTTTTGGATTTGATGCTTCATTGTGATTCATACAAAGTACAAAAACCATATGCTACAGAGACAGATACATAGAGATGAGATATCACCAGTTCATTTAATTTTTAGTATCACTGATTTTATTTTTTTTTCACTAGCATTAGTATTTTTACTGTGTACCTGCCTTTAAGTTTTCCAGCTCTTAGGCTGTCAGTTCAGTATCCTTCATGAAAAACTATACTCGCTTAAGGCTGTATTCTCAAAGGCTTTTGGAAAGTGGCCTGGAAAAATTGTTTGCACGCCTGTTTGCACTAGCAAAATCCCAAATCGTGTCTGTTAGTGAGTATGTGTAAGCCTCAGTTCTTTTCTATATTTTCTGTAGAACTTGAGAAATACTTTATTACTACTATTCTTTCAGCCAGCAATACTAATCTGTTGCTGGAATGATTTCAATTTCACCATTAGAAAGATTAATTTGCATGCTACAGACTTAACTAGAATGTATCTAAATGTCCACAAACTGACTTTCATGTGAGGTTGGCATGATCTCGGACTTTGGATCAGCTAGTTGTTGCTTCACTTTGAGTAGTTCAAAACAAAAATAAAGAAGTGGTTGTACAGATCTTTGTGAAATTATATCGACAACTTTCCTAGAGCTCTACTTTTTATTTATCATTTTCACTCATGGAATGGTTGGAAATAAATTTCATGCAAGATAGCTATCAGAAAGACGTATATTCCATTTGCTGTGGAAATCAAATGCAATTATTGCTTTCTAAATATTATTAAAATATCTTCAGCATGTTACTGACGTATTTTAAGGTCCTGATCCTTCTCCGACTGGCCTGGTTTTTACTCCACCAACTTTCAGGGAGCAACCTATGGCAAGAGCAATTTATTCCAACCATTTCTTTTTGGGTGGCGTTGAAATCATTTTGACATCTAATCCAAAAGAACACCTGCAAATAAGGTACCAAATTGTTTAGGTTAAAAAATTTACACCTCCATTTTATTGCACCTAAAGCATGTGGATCCCAAACATTTGTTCATATTTAAGTAATTAGAATAAAGTGCTGGTTTTATTATATCTGCTGAGAAAGGATAATAGATGAACACAAATATATAGATATGCAGAATTTAAAGTACGGATTCCAAAGGAGTGACAAGATCAAGATTTTCTGTCCTTTTGCATTTTGGATCAACAATTTTGAATGTAACAACGGTTTGGAAATTCACATGTAGGCTAGTTTTATCCATATATATAGGCAACTGAGAGCTCATATTTAGGGAAAATCATATGCAAAAAATTGCCAAGATAAATCATACAAATTTACATAAATAGTTCGTGTTTCTTACCACATTTTCTCTGCCTGTCTTCATGCAGGATATTAGATGCCTTCAGAAATTGTTGTGCTAACTCTAAAGTACAAAGAAATCTACATGGGTCTTGAGCATTTCAGCTTAATTGTTATCTGTATAGCTCAGAGGAAGAGAACCGCAAGCATCTAGTATAAATGAAGAGGAGAAAAAGAAGGTCTAGCACCAGAAAACTGACAGAAGCATGAGCAGCTAATTGCTGTAGGCTTCATACATCTTGGAATGACCTAAGGGGATATCAACAAATCACTTTCCACTGGGGCATAGTAATAGCAATGGCATAACAGTGAAATCACTGGCAAAAAGTAGGGGAAAAATTCTTTTAAATTATTGGCATTAACATGTTAGTGAGCAATTCTTTTTCCATTTTAATGGTTATTAATGTGTGTGCTTGCATCCAACATCTGCAAAACCTCCCTTCCCACTTTTCTCCCCAAAAAACAACTGGTGGTATGGTAACTAAATTTTGCATGTCTATCTCCGAGTCCCTTATGGCTGTGTGATCCTGAATTATTTTTTCTGATACTGACACCCAAAATGTATGTTATTTGGCACCAGTATTTATACATTTTTCCCCCCCAAAGTGAAGAGAACAAATGAAAAAAAGAGTGATTTTGGTTTTAAACAATTACAAATTAGCTTTCTTTCTTGATCATATGTTCCAGGTTGTTCATTTCTAAAAAGAAAAAAAAAATGCAGTGTTTAAATAAATTAATTAGATCATTTTGCAGTCATTGTTGAAAGGCAGCATGCAAAAGAATTTGGAAATATCACTAGTAAGAACCATTCTTCCATTCTTTTCTGTTTTTGCAGAACTCTCCAAACCCATAAGCTAAACCAATTTTTGAATGTGATGACAGATATGTTTCCCAACAATTCTATTTGGCCAATGCTAAATATTTAGTGGTAGATTTTAGATTATTCCCATGTTTTGTTTTCTCATGGGCAGTATTGAACCTCAAATATATCATCAGGATCTTTGCTAGGTAGCTTAGTTTAAAAAACAGATTTCTCCATGATTTAACTATAGTACTGGTTGGACAGCATTAGCTGGTAACCATATTGCATTGGGAAAACAATGCTGTCTTCCCCTCCTCCCCTTAGGTACCCACACATTTTGCCAACAGTTGTTGCCATTGTAATCAATGAGAATTTGAACCTTTTCTAAATCAGACTTCTTTTTTTGTTACAACTGTCTTTAGCCACTTTTAAATGCAGCTGGTGCCAGCAGTTACAGCATGATTTTTGGATTGATATGGACAGATTTTGTTGTAGTTGTCAAACTTAAAGCATTTATTTCTAGTGGATCTCCAGCATCACATCTGAAATTTGTTTGCAGTGGACTCAGACAACAACATAATTTTATAACACGGTTCTGAAACATTCTTTACACAAAAAGCCCTCTGTGCTTTGCGAAGAAACTGTGGCTGACAGAGCTGTAGCACCATTGCGTTTTAAGTCTTTCTTTAAAGGCGTTACTCTTTCTTTCTCACAAAGACAGGAATACTTGTGTAGAAATTCCCCATTTGTATATACATACATATATATATATATATATATATATATTTTTTTTTTTCCTGAGGAGTCTAAATGGGAGAAAAAATCTACATATATTCAATGATAAGTCAATGGTTTCCTGAAGTTTAACTACGAGACAGTGTTGCTATAGCTCCAAATATTTTATATATTAAAAAAAAAATAGTCAGAGCTGAATAAAGACTACAGAACATATATCAAGACAGTCCATATTTAATCACCATTTGTAGGTGCAGATGTCTCACTCTTACAAAACCTACTTTTGAAATGCTCTTTTATTTTTAAATGATCCCATGCCAGCTGCAGGTACAGCCATATTTGTGGTTTCCCCCAGATACTGAATGATGTTCTGTAGTGGGGTCAAATGCTCTTGTGACATTTAACCATTGGAAACGAAAGAAAACATTTGTGGTGTGAAACAACAGCACATACTTGACCCTCCAAAGCATATCCATTTATAAATGGATAAAAGTGACTATTTAAAGTTGTTTTATAAGGGGACCACTGTGCCTGCTGAAAACCCCTAATTTACTGTTTGAAAAAGCAAATGATGTGTGGGTACAAGAACATGTATTTTTTGAAAAACATCTGTGGTGTTCCTTGTGTTGCATTTGATCTTAGTGGTAAAACAACAAAACCGAGTTTTAGAGGGACATTGCTGCCATCCTATTTTTAATTCCCCGTTATGTGTTAAAATAACCATTAATTTGAAGTGAACAATGACAGCCTTGCTTTCAATGGTTGCTCAGGTATTTCCTTTAAGCCAGTTTATAATTTTACAGTTTGTTTTTTGTAAGGGGTGCAGCCCTAGATGTAGATTAGGGAGCTGGTGGTGACTCAGTCACATTCCTTTTCTGTTCCCTGTTTGCTGTGGGGAAGAAGATGAATGAATGAAGGTGTTATTTCACCCTCTTTTCTGATCTCCTTACATGTACTGCAAGCCGCATGAAAATATCAGTTGTTTGGTCAGCTAGGACTCTCCATTCTGCCCTCTGCCTTCTTGGAAGCTCACAGGAGTCGGCACGAGGTCGTCATTTGAGAGTGCTACTACAAGGAGGTGTGCTCACCCCATCCTTGCTTCCCCGCTCAAGCAAAGCAAGGCAATGACACTCACCCCCTTTTTGTTAAATTAATTTTTGTCTTTTTAGTGCCTTTGACTTCAAGCATAATTATAGCCTATGAATAGCTTATAAATATTAGTAAGCATCAAAATGCACTGGCCTGTGTGGAACTCTCCAAAGGTTATAAAATATGAGAAGCTGATTCGATCTTAAGCAAAAGAAATCAGCAAGAAAATGTGGGTTGGAGGTAAGAGAGATTTTCAGAATGTATTTTTAAACAATCTGGACGTAAACATATTAGTTGAAGGCAACTTCAGTGAAGATAGCTTTCTTGAACAACCTACAAGCGTTTTGTCAAAGAAAGCTGAACTATGACTAATTCAGTGAGTGGTATGAATTATTAGGTGATGAATTTTAAAAGTAGTGTCCAGATGTAAATAGTGAAAGCATCCAAAATATTACTCAGCAGCTGCAAGAGCTATAGGAAAAGCTGACATGACAAATTTAGTCATTTCTTAATCACTTTCGTTAGGCGGTATTGTCAGTTGCAAGAGGCAAATTTTCATCTTGATTTACGCCTATAATAGAAATGGCTGAAAACTGAAAAGTTCTCAAAACTATTTACTTACAAAACACCTTTTAGGTCATTTTAGAAGCTTCCTATGATCTAGCAGTAATGTTTGTTAAACATGGGAGTGCAAATACTACACTTTTAAACAGCTTATATCAACAAAGCAATTTTTTCCACCTAAAAAGTGACCTTAGGATGTGTGCAAGTGTTAAAAACTGGCTTAAGTGTATTATTTACAGCTGTATCAAAATTTATTAATTAGTTACCTTTGGTTTAAAAAAAATTGATTGTTAAAGCAGAAAGTAGAGCTTGGTATGAATTCTATTCTGCAGTAGCTTTCAGATAAAAGAAGCAGTGACCCAACTCATTAGCCCTTTGATTTAATATATTGACACTTGGGTACGAATAATTCCGTTTAGTGGCTTTTGCTTCCCAGGGATCAATTTAATTAGTTATAAAACGTGACTTCATGTCAGGAGCCAGAAGAAATGCTGACGTTAAATAAAGTCATACGCAATTTAAACAATAAAGCTATCGATGCCTGGTTAAAAGTTAATGATGCACAAAAAATGGCTTAATAGAGACAACCTCAGCAATGAAAGTGATGGTAGGAAAATTAAGCTAAGTGGATGAATGAGAAATGGTGATGTTGTTGGATTGTTAAAACAAATTCATGGATGGCCCGATGGTTCATTTCATAGTACTGTATGTTTCTGATTTAAATACATGTTTGAGGCTAACCCTGTACTTTCCTATTAGGAGTGACAAGAAGTGGTCTGAAACCTTTCTCCTTTAGATTCTAGAAACAGACAGACAATTTACCTGTGTAGATTCATCTTTGATGCATCCCCCTGGGATATCTTGGGATGACCCAGTATTAACCATAATGACCTCCTATTATAACACTGCTAGTACTAATATTTGCACAGTTGGTTGATACCTCAGTCAGGATCAGTGTCTTATTATGCTAGGTGCTGTTTATATACTATACAAATAAGATGGGACAGTTTGTGCCCTGAAGAAGAGTAGAAGCTAACATTAAGGCACCGTATCCTTTCAAAACCCATTTAATGCTGTAGATGTAATCCACTTATGTTACCTAAGCAGAATAAGAAGGTTTAGTGAAGAAAAGAGCAACCCACAAAATTGTTTGAGGTACAATTAATCTTCTATTTTTCCTTCTGTTGCTCCATATGAACACACAGATGCACCAGAGCACTTCAGGAATTTTGGTTCCATTGTTTTCTCATTTTCTACCCTACTTTGAGCATGGCAAGGTAAAATCTACGCTAGATATCTTAATTAATAACCTGCAAATCCATCTTCAGAAATTGGATCAAATTTGTAAAAAACAATCCTCATCCTTTTATGAGCAGAACACAAGAATTTTTCAAGCCATGGTGCATTGTTTCTATTATATTTCAGTAAAACAGTGCTCAGGTTTAATAGTGAATTGATATGATCACCTCCTTTAAAGATGTGTAGACACTTAGCTGAATATGCTGGTTTAGATGCTTGATCAAAAGAAAATATGGGGAAATGTGATTCCTTAGCTTGAACATGTATGTTAGTCAAATGGTCTCTGACATAGAAATTATGATTAAAAATAACACAAAAAGCTTTTTATTTGCTTGTAATTTATCACTGTCCAGATGAGACTGGAGCCTGTCCACCTGTGAGGAAAAAAGTGATAACGAAATGATCTGCTGTTAAACTAAGCCTTGTATTTCTTTTTTCATTTGTATGAATCGTTCTGGGGCCAGAGGGATTCTGACCAGGAAGACCAATCATGAAAAGGGACAGTAGTAAACTAGGCAGTTAGATAATAATTTTTAACAATAGTACACAGTCGGGCTCGTTTATAGACTCCTAGAAAGCTTGACGCCGAGCAGCAGGCAGCAGTTATTACCTGCTAAAAGCATTAACAGTAGCTACGGTAACTTGCCGAAGGATAGAGAGGATATGCCTTAGAATAAAACCTCTGTGTGTCAGAAGGATTTTCAGACTGTACAAGAGTCATGTTTTTTTTACTAACGTTAGGCAAACTGTTTTGTCTTTGCATTGACTTTACATTGGCCGCAGCCTACACAGAGGGAACTGCTGGAAAAAAGGGGGGCATTAATACTTTTTACTGTGTGCGGGCCAGCCAGTAGTTAGAGAGGGGGCCCATGTTTTCTTAGGGCTCAGAT
This sequence comes from Streptopelia decaocto, assembly GCF_964273445.1. Classification (NCBI taxonomy): domain Eukaryota; kingdom Metazoa; phylum Chordata; class Aves; order Columbiformes; family Columbidae; genus Streptopelia; species Streptopelia decaocto. Next base: position 55,180,918 of record NC_138661.1, read on the forward strand.
GGCAAAGCTAAGTATTCAGCCTACAGCAGGAAAAAAGTGCCTTTTTTGTTTTCTGGCTGGAGAGTCCAAGCATTCCCAAAGGAACACAATGAATGGCCCATTTTGTCTGACACTGTTTCGTAGACATAGAATTCTTGTTTTTTCATAATTATTCTTGCCCGTCACTGGGTGTGCACATGACATTTGAGCGTGTTTTAAAGTCTTAACACACTCATGTGCCTGCAATAAAGTTACTCATAACAATCCAGGCTTTCTGCAGACAACAGAGCAGGGTCTGTTGTTTTCACAAGTCACAGCAGCTGGGAGGCAATTGTGAAGACAACAGCTTAATCTAGCTGGAAAATACAGGAAGAAGAGAATATACACTCAATTTCCTTCCATATTATTGCAAACAATGCGAGGGCTTTTTTTTGTTGTGGCTTTTTCTTTTCTTTGCTCTGGGTGGTCTGACTGAAAATGTGAGAGGCATAAAATACACTAGTAAACGTACTTTGAATTTTCAACTTGTTGCATTACTGTATGCATGCTGATGTGCCTAAACCTGTTAAAGGGTGAGAATATGAAACTACATGAGCACTTTAAAAATCATACAATAACAGCCTTATTTTGACCTCATCTAAACAGTGTTTACACTGGTGTTGGTTTACAACATATGCTGCAGTTGCTTCTGAGTTACAGGGGTATAAATGAAACTGGAATCAGGAACTCAGAGAAAATCTGATTGCTGAAAACTTCAATTCAAAACAACATTAGTTAAAGCAAAAATAAAGTGAGGCAGTCTTACATGTTTGAAAGTTGTATTTTAGCTTCTATGTAAAAGGACGAGGGCACTCAGTAATTTGTTTCTTTATTGCATGCATCTGAATCTGTAGATTAATCATATTTTTAAATGCTTCATTTATTTCAGAAGCACATTTACAAACAAAGCATGCAATAAATTAACATGCAAACTCAGTTAAAAACCATCATAAGTAGGCAGTGATCAGATATTTTTTATCCTATCTATATATTCTGGGCGATGTTAGGGACCTGGTTTCTTTTCCTTGATGCAAGGGATGAAAAGTGAAGAGGAACATATACTACAGTTATTATGTCCACACTAGAAAGAGTAAAATGCAAATTAACATAAATTCGATTAGAGAGATGAGGGTAGCTTAGCAGTCACTGTTAGATGTGGTTTCAGTGAGGGCAGCTATTCCTTTTAAAGAAAAGGCGATATTTATCCTATTGCAATAAAGGTACCTTCCTTTCCTGCTCCTGGGAATGCTACATACAGCAGATTTCCAGTAACCATGACAGACAACTCAGATGGGAAAGATTTTTATTATGCATAGCACAGAGGTTATAGTGGCGACTGGTAACAGCAAAAAACAGTCAGCGAGTATGGAAAACGAATGAGTGATTTGAACACGGTCCAGACTTCCAGGAGAGAGGATCGAGATCAGGTTGACATATGCTGAAAAAATACAATAAGCATGCTGAGATGACTTAGATGTACACTCTGTTTGTAACAGAGCTGCAAATAGTGCAGTGCCAATGGCACCAGCCAGCTCTGGGACAGGGGTATCGGGGAGGCATGTACCATTGGAAATGCAGTGGATACTACTCTATTCAGCCACAAAATAAAGCAGTTAAATAGTAATAACATCACATAGATATCCAATTTATTTAGAAAAGCGTGGACTTCAGGGTCTAGACATTAAATCATTTAGGCACCTCACTGACCTAATGGTAAGCAAAATCTCTTCCTCTGTTTTCCTTAAAATACAATACCACACCTCTCCCCTTCATGTTCCTTAAAAATGCAATACCAGTGTGGTCCAGAATAAACGTACAGATGAGTTGGTCTGTGTATCTCACATTAATCCTGTTTAACCCATTCACCTTCACATGTCAGAAGCCCAATATTGGTATGTTACTTGCTTGTATTTCCTTTTGTTGCAGTTTTTGAGTTAGACTGACTTTCACATTGAAAAACAAAACAAAATAAAACACAAAAACCAAACAACAACAACAGCCTAAACAAAAAACCCTAAACAAATGAATAACCCCCCCCAAGCCCAACAACAACAACAAAAAGCCAAACCCAAACACACCACCACCAAACAAACAAACCAACCCCCGAAAACAACAACAAAAAAACCCCACCTAAAACTTGTTTTGAAAAACGCATCTAAGCTGAAATGGAAAATTACATCCTGAAAACTCTTATTTACCTGAAAAGACGGTGTAGACGAGCACATACCAACAAAACAGAGTTTGGAGAGAAGCATTGTTTACTCTGAAGATTCTTGAGTGCACTAGGAGGGCTTTAGAAAAGCGTAATTTTGACTCGGTTCTGCTGCATGTGCCTATCTTAAACAATAGATGGTTGTGGGTGTCCTCATTTCTTTGACATAATGCTACTTTTATGTCTAAACTTCTCTTGTATTTGTGACAATGACTTTCATGAAGCCAAGAAAACTAAATGTGCTTCACTTCCTCATGATGGAAGTTTATTGGCAACTTTTGGGTATGACTTTCTTGGTATCAGTGGTCTAGAAAGGATAATTTACTGCTGGAGAACTACCTTCTCTACACAAAAATGCTCTCCCAAAAGATGAAGTGAGAGTGAATGCTAGGAGTTTTGCAAGGAGACTGAAAGTGATGAGTGAAAAGATTAAGTGAAGGAGAAAAAAATGATTTCATAAATAGAAAAGACAGAAAGAAATCCCACAATAGTAGATGTGAATGATGGAGTGATTTCCAAATTACTTTTTTTTTGTTACTCAAGTTTTCTACCAGTGTGATTAGCGCAGCTGGCTTGCTGACTTTTCTGCTCAGCAGCAAACCTCTTCAATATGTCATGCTCGAAGTACATCTTTACAGAGATAAAGGTGGTCTTCCCAGAGTAAGCATTAAAGAAACACAGGTTTTATGTGTCCAAGAAAGTAATTCAAATGGTGACTGTGCAGGAGTGCAGCAAGCAATTCAAATAGCCAGCTGGGTCTGAGAGCGCTGAAATCCCAAGTGAGAGATTTGGAAAACATATTCTACACATATATACCTATATACTGTGTGTACATTTGTATACTTAAATTTTTTTCTAAATATATGTATATGTGAATATGAATATGCATTCTACATATATATACACAGATTTGTATACAGTGTATATGTAGGCTTTGTATTTATAATCTAAAATATATCAGCATATCTATACCCTCATGTATTTATATATATAGAGAAAAAGACATTCACTTTCACTTTAAGATAATGTCTAGGAAAGTTTCTGCTTTTTGAGATGTGTGACTTTATAATGACTTGTACTATGCTCCAATTTCCATAGGGCATGCTTTTAAAGGGTAATCTCCTGCTAGTGAGTAAACAAATCTCCACAAAGGCATCTTCAATGTACTTAAACATTGTTCACCCAGGGACATAGTGCAGAACTAAGGTGCTACAAATACATATACTGAAATACCATGCAGTTGTTTCCTATATAGTTGGACCGTTAAGTAGAGCTTCAAAACGGAGCACAGTGGCTTACAGGTAAACACAGATGTAAGACTTCGAACACAGTGATCAGAAGAAGCTTTTTATCTTCTCTGATTTTGGAAGTCTATTTGGATAGATGTTTTTTTAGAGTTCCTTCTGCTGTTCCCTTATTACCTGACCAGGTGACCAAAATTATGACAAGGGTAGCTTACTGTCTGGATCTGGCTGTCACTAGGGCAAGCCACTGAGGCTCACAGTTTTGCAAGATGTTATTTTAGACGGATGCATTAGAATCTGGTTGTACCACCAAGTCAGTCCTCGTCTGTACTATTAATTCTATTTTTTTTTCCTTTCTCTATTTCTCTTTCATTCCTCTTCCAATGTATGTAAAAAGTGTCAGCACTAACTAGTTCCTACTTTGGAAAAAAAAGTAGAACTTCAGCTGCTCCTGCAAATTCTTTCACCCTCTGAGCAGTGATTAATATACAGGTTTAAGAAGAATTTTTAAACAAAACCTGGAAAAAAAGGAAAAGAGCAAATATGCAGGCTAATGGTGTACCCTGAGGTGAGCAAAATGCATTTTTTTAACAAGCCAAGCATAGCAAAAAAGCTATTCTACAGTGAAATTAATAATTACCAAAAAGATTTGCTAGCATTATTGTTGTATCCTTTATGAGAATACGGGTAACATGTTTAAAAAACATGGGGAGTGTGAATCAAAGCCCAAAGATTCAAACTGGTCTCTAATTTTTAATGTGAATTCTATTCATATGCCCCTGGTGCATAGACTGAAATACAGTCTGTGGATAACAACTGTCTTTAGAGTTGTGCCACTTAAGCTGAAAATTGTATCTGCTCCTCTGATAGTATGGATTTCTAATTTTCTTTACCATCCTGCTTTAACAAAGCTTTAAGGTAGGAAGGCATTTTAGTGGCACATGTAGTAGGTGCCTAGCTACAATCCATGATTTCAGGCCCAAATATTTTCCAAAGGCAAGGTTTGTTTATTAACTGAACCTCATGCTGAGTTTCAATCAATCTAATACAGGCTGGGTTTGAAGTTGAACATTCAAACGTATGCCCATACATCTTGGGCATATATCTTACATAATGATGTTGGCCCCAGACATCTTTCTGGGTTTGTTTATGTCTGTTATGGATTCCCCTCATTATCCATGCTGTTTGAGGGATTCCCTATGGATTCAGCCAGTTTATTGCATACTTTTTTAATTTTATGCCAAACTGAATGTTCTGAGTGGCAGCTCGTATGGTAGCTCCGTACAGCTTCCTCTCAAATCCAGAGATGAATGCTGTGATTAACGTTAAATAAAATAATATGGAAACGAGCATGCTGCGAAAGGGCATGTAAGAGAATGCCTTAGGACAGGCAAGAGGGTTATAGGAATAACATGAATGATAAAGCATTAAGATGTTGGCTGCTCTTCCTATTTCTTTTCCTTTTAATTATGGTTAACCATTAGAGCAACAATTCTGTGATTTACAAGTTCTTCCTTATTGCGCATCTATAGTAATAACACTGGGAAAACTCATTTATAAAATTTGATCCGAGTGAAGGGATGTTTTAATATGCTGGTCGCTAAGCACATCTGTGTGCGCACACAACTCCCAGTAACATTAATTGGAGTTGCATATGCAGATCAGCCAGAAAAAAGTGTCTGAAATGTAGAAAGCAGAGACTGGTGTGGACCACGCTCTGTTCTCGGGAGTGTGTCCTGCTCCACTGAAGTGAGAGTCGTGTTTGAGGCTCTCCTCGGAGATGAACATTGCCCTTCTTGTATTCAGCATATAGTACCCATTTAGTTATTGTAGGAGAGTTTACTAGGAGTAATATATGGCCGGAAGAAACTTGAGCTAAAAGACAGGTTTTTCTTATAAAGCCTTTGCATTATGAAAAGGTTGTTTTCAATCTGAAAACTCAGATTTATAAACACTTAATTCATCAGTTACCCATGCCTTTCATTTGAAATAAACAGCCAGCAATATTATTTTAAAATAAGGCAGAAGGTGTAACAAAAATGAAGTAATGTTTTGAGAAATATGTGATTGATGATTAAAAAACAGAGAGAGAAGGGGTGGGGGGGTGTCAGTCCAGCATTCATTAGTCAGGCAAAACTTCTATTTGAGCGTGCATTAAGTCAGGGAGACCAGACAGTGTGTCTGGAAAATTATTCATTCTTTGAGAAGTGGTCTCCCAAAAATATTCCCTTGTTTCTTAAATCTGAAGGCACCCTTTGAATGACTTAGTTATTTTATATCTATTGATGCTGGAGGAAACAAAAGAAACTTTAAAACCTGGAAACATAAACATCATTGAACAGCCCACTTAAAAAAAAGGGGGGGCTGGGTAGTGGGGAGGGGAGAGAGGAAAAAGAAAAGAAAGAAATCACAGTGGATGTTTTCCAGGAGGGAACATGCTACGCTGTGTAAAGGGGGCTAGTGTAACAAGAAGTCATCTATTCTTGATTTCTTTAGACAGCTACAGCTTTGTGCCTTGTCTAGTTTCTACGTTTTAAGAGCTTGTTCTGTGTAGCAGAAATAATACAATAAATGGGTTTAACCACATTTGTCTCAGCTAGACAGTCTGCTTTGTCAAAGATTGCTGGTACAACATAAACAAATTATGTGTTTGTAGTGCTTTTCAATGAAAGCCTATCTAACAGAGTGGAGATTGTGTTTCGGCAGCTGTAGATTTAATCTCCTACCTGTCAGTTAAAGCAGGCATTTCCTGAGCAGATAAGGCCTGGCTGCAGAAGGGGGAGCAGCCACAGCTGGACAAAGGGCCATTGTTATTGCCCTGTAATTCTATGTAGATTTGCCAGTGCATTTCATCACAGCTCCAGCAGGGTTTGGTTGCAGGGGAGCCAGCCCTTTGCTGCAGGTTCGGCAGGCAGAGGGAAAGGGGATCGCAGCACAGCTTTGTGCTATTGATTCCCACCGATTGTCATGAGCAACTGAAGAAAATATCCCAACTCTGAAAGCAGCATCACTTTAACGTGAGTGTGATCATAGGATTCATGGCAAGGATCTATTTGGAAGCTGAAAGCGAGCTTTAAATAACACTGGAGCTCTGACAAATCGGGGAAAGCCAGAAAATGGGAAGATTGGCATTGCCTCTTGAATATCAGGATCCTCTGCAGGAAAGGCAGCACAGCAGTGTGGCTTTATGTCTGAAGTATAGCTATTGCTTGAATTTTAACACCCTAAATTGGATAGGAAATACCTAATGCTAATTTTAAGTATGAGTTGCCTGGTTTTCTGATTGATTTTACCTTTTTAATGATTTTGTTCTTTCAAAATGTTTTTGTAGATGAATCATAAATGCTGTAGAAAGTTGAGGAGCCAATATAACTGATTTGAGCCAGACACAGTTGGCACAGGAAGGAAGCAGGCTGTGTGTATGTCGCTGAAAGTTTAGAAATTCTCTGTTGCTTACTCCCAAATCTGCAATAATTACTGTATACCTAGCGGTGGCAATCACCTCAGTCACACTGTGCAAACACACCAGTGTCTTGGAGCCTTTTCTGAGTAAAGATGGTCAGGTTGTGTCAAAATCTGAGGAATCCTAGGAAGAGATGGAACAAATTAATTTTTGCATTCAATCAGTATTCAGATTTGACTTCGATCTCTAGACACTGGAGTTTTCTGCATTTAACTAGTTCTTGACATAATTGCCTTTGATAACCCTTCGTGTTCCAATCTAGACACTCCATAAACATTCTGTGATTTCTGGAACTTATCTAGGTTACTCTCCTGCATTAAATAATTTCAAAAATACACAAAAGCAAAAATGTTCTCAGTAGGTGTGAATACCTCCTTTGACCTAGTCTCTTGAATATTATCTATTTAGGTTTGAGAAAAAAAAAAAAAAAAATCAGCACTTGTATCTATAATAAAAGAGAATGAATTCACAGAGGAATAAATAGAGGAAGAAATCAGCAATAAGACTGGGTGGAATGGGAGAGGGGTCTCCTTTTTGCACCTGTGACTCACCTTCACCCTTGTATCCTGCCATTATACAGGTGTTGGAGGGGTAAACTGTTTAGTGCTGATGGGTACCTGCTCAAAAGCTGCCTCATTCTGATTTTTCGACAGAGCATGTCCCTCATTAGCCAGAGCTTTGCACTTTGCGTAGCTCTTTATTCACTTGTGCAGTAAGGTGTGAACGTTACAAACAGATAACAATGAATTTGATTTATATCCACTATGCATTGTCACTTCTGTGACTGGGAAAGAAATCAAGGATGCTTTGAGTGTTCTCCTGTGTCAACTGGAAATGTTAATACTATCCTCTGAATGAGTCTTTCAGCTTGACTTCGTAACTGTAAAGTGTTCAAAAGTTCAAGTGCGTATATAGTTACAATACAATAAAGTTACGAATCTTGGAACATCAGTGAAAACAAGGAAAGCTTTAAAAACAATGTGCTGATCAGGAAGAAATTCTTACCATAGTAAAGTAAATGGCAGAGCTTCTGTTAGCATCGGTGATCCCTAGGTTTCAGATATATTCTGTATTTGTTTAACGTAATAGAAAACCCTCAACCTCTTCTTTTGTTGTAACCTCTTTTACCTCTATAGGTCAGAAGGAGTTTTGATCAGAATTATTGAAAGATGTTTCTGTTTTTGTTCTCAGTTTAGCTGGAGCTATTCTTTAAAGTTAGAGACAATCCTTCCTTTAGTAGTCAAGACTGTTGTGGCATTAGATGATTTTTTTTTTCACATACTGTACATTGCAAGCCCTTCTGTTGAGGGAATTACATTCATGTTAATAAATAATGATGGCTACCATTCAAAAAAAAGAACTGTCTTGAAAGGCTGGGGGGAACTCTGCTTGAAAGCATCAATATGAAATGCAAATTTTAAAGCATCTCTTACTCTAAATTTTTCCATCCACAAGAAATTTCTATGTACTCCAAAAATCTTGCCAATTTTGACATAGCCATATAAACAAGCTAATAAGGATTTTCTGACATAATTTAGATTTGAGCTCAAGTGATGGAGCTTCCATATAGAAAATATCAACAAGTATCATTAGGCTGCAATATTTTTCTTATTTTGGCATGAATAAGACAAGGTGCAAATGAGAAACATACATCTTCACTAGTCTTTGGAAATATCTGAAATAATTGACTTGCTCAGTCTTCTGTGATGGCTTGGTGACCACTAACTGTGACAATTTGCATAATAGTCAACTCTTCACTTCTGTAGAGAAAACTGTTTGTATCTGATTAAAATTAAGACTGGTTTAGTTCTCTTGACTTTTCCAGAAGTTGCAGAAATAGAGATTTGCTGTTATGCTTTAACCAAACAAATGCACACATGGGGATAACAATATGCTGAGTTTATGCAGATTTTACAACACAAATCTAAATAAAATACCCACTAATAGACCCTTAAGGAGTAATAAACACACATGAATTTTCCTTAGTTGCACTTTAAAGTGATTTTAACATACTACTAGACCTTAACAATAATATTTAATTGACAAGATTATGCATTTGTATGGATTGAAAAGGTGGTAGATCTCTAATTCCAAATGAAATATAAATTCACTTTTGCATAACATGTTTTATTTATTTCTCTATAGCAGATATGTTCTCCATCCCTCCTAGTGAGAGTTTCTTAAAATACAGACAATTTAAATAGATTTAATTACTATTTATCATACTCATGAATTCATGAGATCATCTTTAGTTGAATTCTGTGTTTCCAGGTAGTCAAGGACCTAGATAAAAACAGAGCAACACAATGAGAAGCTAATAGAAATGAAGTGAGAGCTCCTGTTTAAAACTATTCTGTTTTCAGTGTGGTTGGTAGTATTTTTCTGTTGCTTTCTTATTTATTTCCCAAGTAGATCAAATTTTAGTTTAGTTCATTTTAAGTTGCAAAGTAGAGAGGAAGAAATAATAAAAAATAAAGATGCTCTATTTCGTTCTGTGATCGTGGCTGCAATTTTCACATTAACGTTGTGGCCACTGCAGTAAACTTAAATCTCCAAATCATGCTGAACCATTGGACACATGGAAAAAATGATAGGAGGAAAGAAAGAAAACAGCAGTTACAATCCGTTTACAAATTCAGTAGTGGGCTACATATTTTTCATAGTATTTCCCATATGAAATGTTTGCACTTTGCGAGTCTATGGCATCTTTTTTACAGTTTATTTGCCAACACTTCCCCTGGGATCTCATTGGCAGACATTTTCTTTGTGGCTCATGTACTTTCACTGAGAGGAAATATTTTTCAATTAGACTGTAGATAATTAGATGGCAGATAAATTAGAACATAATATACCTCCCTATATAGATATAGCTCCAGTGATTCTATATTGCTAACAGGAGCAGAAAGTAGTCTCTGAATAATTTTCAGTGTGGGGGCTATGTCAGTGCGATTTTTCAGTGGTTTAGCTGTGATGCACCACCTGCGTGGTCACTTTTGGTCTGTCGGAGCCCACCTTCCTTCAGCTGTTCTTCCCCCTCGCCCAGTCATAGTTGCTTCCCTCAGACTACTTGTGCTAGAGGGGATTTCTTGCTCAAGTGTTTGGGTCCACTCTCACGTATTTTCTTTACATTAGAGCATGCTGGGCATTGATGGTGCATTAATTCAAAGACTTGAGAGTGCACCAGTTACATTTCTAAGCTCAGGACGAAAGGCCCAACCACCACTCTCACACAGAGTAGCCACGTCCTTTATAACCAAACTGGTCAGTTAACCCAGACTAACAGTTGCTTTTTTTCATCAGAACAGCACAAATAAAACAGCCAGGCTATTCAATTATAACCAAAGAGACCTTTTTATTTTTTCAATATAATTCTGCTGCAGTTTTGCTAAATAGGTCATTTTTGGGACCAGAAAAAGGCTCAGTCATAGCACGAGTTCGTTACAATATTGGCAGAGTTGAGGAAGAGTTTTGGCCCCAATCCTCAAAAAATCTTAGCACTTAGCTGCTTTTGAGCATTTAAGTAATCACACTGACTTCCATATATGTGAGTTTTCATAGAAGTCCCTACTTCTTCATGCAATGTGGTATTTGCTTTCCTGCAGAGTCACCAAAATGACCTAATCAAAATAAGATTAAAATTAACAAAATTTCTTATATGTCTTCTTTTGCCAAGTACAACAAAATCCAGCACTAGTCATTGAAAAAGATTCCAATGGTTGTATAAAAATAATAATGCTATGTATTGTATACAGACAATTTCAAATGCAGATGAGATAAATACATGTAACTTGCACAAGTAGTACTGGAGGTACAAACACTGCTTTCAGTTCCATTAAGATTTTTAAAATGAATCAACCTAAAATGTAACCTTCCTATTATAGCCATTATGTTTTATCATATAAGTATGTATTTTGAGCATTCTGGAATACACTTCCATTGCCTGGGAAGCTCTTCTATTTCACTTTTGTTTTTAAATGAGAGAGCAGAAAATTTCAAACACATTTTTACTATGAAAATTACTATGAAAATTAAAAGCTCAATGACTGCAAAGGCAAGTTAAAGTTGTAGTTTGGCTATCCAATTATTCAAGACATTAAAAAAATCTCAGGTAAAAATTCAGGTTTAAACTATGGAAAGTTTAAACCTGCCTGTGAATGAATTAGCTTCTCACAGATGCTACAATAGCCCAAGGACAAAAGGTACTGTGCATCCTATACTAACGAAAAGTCAGTTCAGTAAATTCAAACATTAGTTTCTCAGCTAACGTGCATTGGAGTAGTCTGTTAGATACAATACAAATCTCAAAATTTCTGCAAGTTGAGAACCAGATCTGGAGATTTTATTTGTGGAAGAAGTGTGTGGGGGGGTGGGGGTGGCAATAGTTTTACTGATGTTGGATTATTCTACACAATTAGAGCATATTTAGTTTATCACACTGCTTAATACTACTGCAGGTTGTAATTAAAAAAAGCTTTAAGGAAGAGATAAAATATTATAAAGATTGTGCTTACTACCTCTCAAAAAGATGGCACTTAATTCTCCCCTTTACTAGAAGTAAACCATCAACAGAGAGGCAACTTGTCAAGTTTGATCTTGAAAAGTTTGCAAGGAATTCAGCCACCATTATAGGGTGGGATTTACTTGTGCTCTTGAAAGCTGTGATCCTTGCAGCTAAGCAGAAAAGTGTGAGCTGCTTGTATTTTGTTTGCACTGCTGCCATCCTTTTCTCTGAATGCCTTTGCTTCTCTGGCTGCAATGTTAGTTGTTGTATAGGCAGCTTTGGTTTTTAAACACAGAACCCTTCCTATTCCTTAGTCTCACTAAATGTGCTGTGTTCCTTATCCAAAAGAGGCAGATCATTTTCATTCAAGGCACTATTTTTGTATGACATATCACTTTGGCTTTCCTTTTCCATGCACAACACTAACCATCAATGGCTTTTTAACAAGGAGGATTGTCCAGCCACCTTCTGAGATTAGTATTCACATGACTGTGGGACAAAGAACTGCAGATTTGCCCAGTTTATCAAACAGGCCACCAGCTTTTATTATTTCAGGGAGAATCAAATTGGAAGTTGCTTCTTGAACTAATCAGGACTGATTTGCTCTAAAGTTGCTTCCTGACTTAGATCTCAGGCGAGGAAGTGCTGTAATCAGTTCCCAAGGGCTGTCAGAATTGTGCTGGGATATTAAAGGAATGGTACACTGCCTTTTAAGAGTTCCCTAATCTTGATGGCTTCTCATGTTTAACACAGTTAAACCTGAGCTTGTTGTATAGAAACAGAGGTTAATATTATGAGGTAGCTTTATATAAGCGATGATTTTACTTGAGATTGCAGGAACGAATTTTGGAAAGAATATACTGAGATTTCCTCCAGGGTTTGTACAGTTCAGTTAAAGATTTAGACTGGCAGAATTGTTCAAAACTAAACATTTACTACTCATCACAAAAAAACCCACAAACCAACCAATCAAACAAACAAGAAATAAACACCAAAACAAAACAAAACCAACAAAAACCCCACACCAACACAAAACCCAAAAGCACTTCATGAAAGAGAAAATTAGTCCCCCTGAGTGTCACTGTTTGCATATTAGCCCATGGTACGGACTCTGCCAAGTTACTCTCTGACTGACTGCTGCAGATGCTCTTTCTCAAGTATTCTGAGTGAGATCTTTAGTGCAAGTCTTCGGGGACAAACAATAGCACCTGTTCCTCACAAGATAGCAGCCCGGTTAGTCCATTCATGTATCTTTAATGAAGCTCTGGGGCAGATGGCAAAAAATGGCACCATCAACAACTTAGCACAGAGGAGACAAAAGGGGGAAGCGCCGATCCAACAATACGCTGTTTTTACGAATGGAAAGAGACAGAATCGGAGTGTTTCTCGGGCATCTGCTACAGTCTTGGTGTTCAGAAAGAGCTGAGGAACATCTCAGCAATTAAAATTTCTGGGCATGTAGTTGATTTTATGAAGTACAGTAATCAAACCCTCCTCCCAATTTCTCCCCCCTCAGTAAAATCAAAATAATAATAATTAAAAAAAACTCTCAGGAAAAAAAAAATGTCAAAAATTAAGATGCCTAGTGTTTTTTTGGCATTCATTTTGCATCTTTAATAATTCAGTGATCAGTGATATTTGTACATTCTCTTCCTTTTCAATGCTTAGTTGTGCTTTTCAGTTGACCTGTGCTGAAAATTGACACCCATTCTGGGTGAAACCAACATTTTCCTAGGAGTAGTATTTAATATGTGCCAGAGGGAAAACCCATGGGAGAGAATGGCTGGCATTCAGTATGGGCTTTTTTCAGTCTGTATAACTCTCTAAAGTATAAGCTCAAACTTACACTCTAAATGTAAGCCACCTTTAGTCAAAGTTATGTTGATTTATATAGGCTAAGGACCTGATCCAGCATTCTGAATAGTATTCCAAGGCAGAATTGCAGATAGCCAGAACATGCAATGGTAATTCTCCACACTTACAGAATCGCTTTTATTTGAGGGTTAAAATATATATATACACACACACACACACACATATATATACATATATATTTGTGTATAGTGGCGTGGATCCAACTCTACGGGATTGCAGTGGGAAATAACCATTGTGGGATTTGGATATTATACGTTTCAAATTTGGGTTTTTTGACACTACGGTGCGAAGTATTGCTATGTATGTGCCACCATTCTAGCCACACTACTTGCTGTGATCTCTGTTGCATCTTGTGAGATTGTGTTGGTGTCTTGTACGTTGCAACCCCATGGAAATACTTTCCGTGTGCGGTGATCAAAAGGGATATTTCTAAAACTTTGTGTCCATTTGATTAGACTGTATTTGGGAACTACTGAAAATGACTGTTAGTTGTATTGTGGTGAATTTCTTCCAATATATCCTGTACTTGTTTCTATCAAACAAAGCCTGTGGTTTACATTTGCTGTGCTCCTGTAGAGCCAGTGTAAAGGAACACTACACAGCAAAACTAGCACCATTTCATCAGAGGTAAATGCCAGTGCTGGGCACATGGGGATCAACTCCAATCTAACCAAGTTTAACTTGTATCTTAAAATGCAAGGCCAGGCTTACCTCAGCTAAAATGAGAGAAATAGCTGCTCAAAGCTAGTTTCTTTCACGCCCCAGTGCCATAGCAGTAATTGCACAAAGACCTTTTTATTATAAGTTGATTTTCCTGAGAAATGGATTTAAAAAAATACTGTAAAGTGTTTATTTTTTGCTTGACCTTTATTAACCTACATCTTAGGTCTTTCCCAAGAGAAGAGTTGTTGGTAAATTAACCCTCATAGACACACACAGTAGCATTTCTGCACTGCATCAATGGTTGCGAAAGTAATAGGGATATGACAAGAAAATTTGGCACTATTTAAACAATGTCATAGGTCAACATATGGGATTTGACCAAAAAAGTTTTTTAGGAATTAAATGAAAAAAAAATTACTTGAAGTGTACTTCAACTTTTTAATAGTATTTAATGCCACAGATTTATGGTAGGATGAGGGGAATTTTTTTCTTTTCTACTTAAAAAAACAATTTCTTCCTACATTTACTAGCTTTGATGTATAAACCATTATATGTTTGCTTAACTACTAATCAGAAAAATCATAGTCAAACCCTTGGGTACTTCTGGGGTTAAGGAATGATGGACAAAAGCTCTTTGTGGTCCTAGCCACTGTCTCTGAAACACATGTAGCATAAATTGAGGAACTAGGAAATTATCATGTGGATTTAACAGACCCGATTCTGTCCCATCTACTGTTTTCTATATGTTCAATACAAATGCTAGTATAAGGTGAAGAATATTTTGCTTTTGCATGTTTGTGCTTTTTGATACATTTATTAAGGTCACATTAAAGTTGATATACTAGGTTTTATTCTGAAATGGTCTCTGAATACAGCTTCATAATTACCAAGCTACATGATAGTGCATAAAGCTATAAAACTGCTTAGACAGACAAGCAATTTATATGTTGTAGTGAGGTGTGTATGGCAAAGGATGTTAGTGTAATTGGAAGCCAAGATGTTGGAGCCTTAAATCTTAAGAGCTAGGGCGTTGACTGGAAGACTATTTAATACTGTGGTTAGATTTTGAAATGACATACCTGAGTTGTTGGTGTACGTGTGAACAATACAATGTTATAAGATCTCAGAATTAAAATTACCCTAAGGATACTAAAATCTGAACATCGAAGTAGCTACTGCAGTGTCAGGTTACTTCTGATCTGCTCATCACTCTGCTATATGTGACCAAAGATGAAAAAGCTTGGGAAAAATTAATAGAAATAAATACTACACTTCTTTTTAAAGAACCTGATATATGATGATATATTAGAAAGATTTTGTAGGTATTTACCTTGTGCCAGGGCAGGGAATGTTAATTAAAAAAAAATAATAGAGAACCAGTAAGAAGTAGGAAAATGTGCAGTTCACTGAGACTGTTACACCTTTGACACTGAGGGAAAACAATGTTAGTGAGGGCTTTGATGTGATAATGTGAAATTGGCAGGGATTACATTAAGGTGAAGGTTCTGTGGGACTGTGTGAACACAAGAACACTATCAGTACTGGAGAAATACCTGTCAAGACAAATTTGTGCTATTTCTGATCAGAGACTCTCTTCTGTTTAGCAGGTTCAGGGTCACATGCCTCCGCTCATGATCCCAATTTTTCCACACGACCAGCGGACACTGGCAGCGGCTGCTGCAGCTCAGCAGGGATTCCTCTTCCCCCCAGGAATAACTTACAAGCCAGGTAAGCTGACATGGATGTGCAGCTATTTAGCATTTTCAGATATTAACTGTAGCTTCTTGTGTGATCTGTCTCATATAGATGATGTTACACAACAGGCGTAACTGGTAGGAAATAATGTGGAGTTTTGTGACTCCACTTGAAAAAAAAAATTCTGGTTTGAAGGAAGTGGATGGAATATTGGTTATTGAACATCATGATCTTTTTACCTTTATTTCACACAAAATCATTTGCTCTAAATATATTGGCCCACGTGCCTACTAATTTGCATCTGGTCTGCCCTGTGTCATTATAAGAAAGCTACGTGTCTTTAATTGATTCTGTTATCTTCAGTGCACTTGTCTCTTGTGCCAAAATTCTTACTCTTAATTAGTGATAAATTCAGAGGAAGTATAATTTAATTAGCAGGCTTCAAATGGACAACTTTTTGTTTGATTTCAATCTGAATAGTAAAAGGTTTCAGTAGTTCAATCCCAGTCATCATTCAGACTTGTAACAGGTCACATAACCTTGCAGTGAAATATGTTTTGAGATGATTTAGCAAATGTTATGATTTCTTTCTTTTTTCCTCTGAGTTTACAGGACTCCTGGGGAATTCAATTAGGGATATAATGGTTTGAAGCTACTTTCAGAGCCTCCTTGTAAACAGGGCTTTAAATGTTTAAAGACACATTGCCAAAGGAATTCAATGTAGGAAGATAGTTAAGTAAATAAAAGTCAACCTTATTTTCATTTGTACATTCTTTGTAAGTGACCTCAGTCCAGAAGCAGTAACCTTATTTTGCTCATTAATAGTATTCCCTGTCAAGCTGCCTTTAGCATATTAACCTAATAACTACAAAACATAAATACCAGATTCTTTTCTTGACATTAAATATGAAATGTACAAAGTAAAGCATTGATCCTGCTCCCACTGATGTTAGTGGTGATTTGACTATTCACTGCAGCAGGAACAGGGTCAAATCCAAACTAAAGCCTCATAATAGATGATGTAAACAGCATACTAATTAAAAGCCAGGTTGAACCTAAAATCTTTTCTAGCAAGTTTACTTAATATCAGGCAAAGTAAGGCCAAGCAGGATTTCAGCAAGCATTTCCGTTTGTCCCGCTCCCTTCTGTCGCTGTAGTCTAGAGACATTCCTCTTTAAACGCGGAATCTTTGTGCCGTAATTATCTTATTTTCAGGTTTAGAAATCCCAAAGTTTTTTGCCAGTTTGACAAACTGGTGCACTGTGCGCAGGAATCAGTTAATGACGCTCTGCAAGGCAGCTGGCTCTGGGTGGCACTGGATGATGGTTATTCACACACATCACCACCTCACAACAGTTGGGGGCCAAAGTGAATATTTTCTCTCCGAAGACATGAGAGTTGCAAGTTGTGGAAATTGTCTGCAACAGACCAGCTAGTACCTTTCTTCTCACAGACAAGAGAAAACATGTGCTTTAGTTTTCTTGCTTTTTCCATTTTAATCTGAGAAGCTTTCTGAATAGTGACTATTAATGATTAACCTGTTGGTTGTGCTTTCCCCTGAAAGGTGATATGTCAAATCATGTAGTGTTGATTTTGGCTCTATAGGCTACTCGGTACAATACTGACTCAGGAAAAAGAGCACCAGCATGATTTCCTGCACAAGAACATATTTCTGCATTTATTCTAAAGTGTTCCTTACAGTACCTGTCCTAACACTTTATCAAGCTTGTACTGCTTTCCTTGTGATCCTATTGACCTCATAGCAGAAAGTGATACAGCTCTAGGGCATTTTTTTTCGCTTGCTAGAATGCAGAAAAAGAGATCTATAACAAATGTTAAAAGAATGAAATACAGGCAGAAGCCAAGACCTGAATGTCCCAGAACACAGCTAAGCTGTTTGCTGGTCTGTTAGTAGTTTATATCCAGCTGATGCTAGTAAAGACCAGGATTTAAAATTACCTGATTATACCAAATGGCTTGCAAGAAATGAGAATATTTATATTTTAACGTATTTATTAAATTCTACAACGTGTGGCAAAGTTAGGTGAGCAGTTTAGTAGTTTCTGTTGAAGAGACATCATGATACAAAAAACACCATAACTACACCTGATATTGATTAATTTGTGGTTTTGGCACTCTTGGCACAGTAGTTAAGGAATTAATGAAAGTGGAGATTAAGCTACACTCTTTCACAGAGAGGGTTCTTCAAAGTCATTTTGGAGGAATATTTATGGACTTGACTGCTACTACCCGTACTCTTCTACTTTTGTGAGAAATGAAACTTTAACCTCCAGAACTGTCAGTTTAGACTCACTTATACTTCTGAGGAAAGAAGGGAGATGGATTAACCCTTCAGACACTTAACATTTTCTTTTTGGTTGCCTGCCATTCTATTGCATTTTACTCTAGTTTGATGCAGGCAAGACTGAGTTTTGACACTGCCAGTTTTCCTTGACATTCAGAAAATACAGTGAGAGGGGTTTCAATAATAGGAGCTGTGGGAACTGAGTACTTTTGAAACTGACTGTGGCATTTAAGGAATGTCAAATATTGTGTGCACACAGCCACTTAATTTGTTTTACCTGCAAAATGGGCCAGATATAAGTCAGCTCTGACTTGGAAGTGGCCTATCAGTGTTAGTGTGACAGTGCAGTCAAGATGAGAAGTGCTGCCTTGGTGCATAAGCAGGGGTATGGTTATGTGCACATATCCATGCAGATACATCTTCATGGGCTAGGTGGGAACCAATTTCATGGCTGTTTAGTTCAATGCCAAGATGGCAGTTACCAAGTACTGTTGCAAATCTGCACTTAAACTCTATTCCTTCAAGTAAGTGGTATTCCCACAGCAAACTACAAGAGGTCATGCCCACAATGGAAGAACCTCCAGAAACAAAGAAAATTTTTTAGGTTCTGAAGCCCTTCCAGCACATACCCTAATTGCCCCTGAACTGAGCTTGAAAATCATTATGAATAGAGAATCTGAGGAATTGCTGATATACAGCTATGGTTTGCATTAAAGCCTGACAGGACAGAGTTTCTTACTGCTTGGCAAGACCTGGCATGAGGTGGCTGTAGCCCTCCCCCACATAATTTGGAACTCTAGGAGGTGAAACAGGCCCAAGTTAGCAAGTGCCAATGACAAGTAATAATTACATTAGAAAAAAAAATCCCCAAAGTCCCATGCTTCCTTATGTATCTCAAAGTCATGTAATATAATTTTCCGGCGTGGTAAGTACTAATTGAGAAATCAGAGCTGCATAGACCACCTAATTAATTTTTTATACATATTTCAGTATTTATAGTGTATACTGGATTAATTAAAACTTTAGGGTGCTGTGCATCTCAAATTACTGTTGTGACTATTGACCTGCAGGCGCTTGACGAGCCTCGTAGAGTACCTGGTTGTGGGGGCTGCCATTTATTCCAGTGGGAAGCTGAGAGTGGCAGCTGTTACGAAGCTAATACTTGCCCAGAGATGCTACACAGTTAATATAATTATTTTGCATTCCAAGTACAGCAAAGAAACTGCGCTGGCTTTCTGACTGTGACCACTATACTTACTCCTTGGAACTGGTGGGTAACATAAGTACCATTATACCTCCTCTCCCACTGCAAATTTCCCTTCACTAAACCAACCACATGCATCCAAGAAGAGTGGAAAAGTTAGTGGGCTAGAGTATCCTTGCATATGATTAGTGTGTCCTCATTAGTGCCCTGGGTTAAGAAGAGAAGATAATGAGGAGGATAAGGAGAAGCCAGTTCCCTCATCCATTTTTCAGTGCTCAAAGTATTACTTCCTTAAAATTTTGAACCTAAGAGGGAATGGGAAAGCAGGATGATGATGGACTAAAGATAATCTGTCTACTGCCATGAAATACAATAAAAATATTTCTATAAATACATTAGCAAAAAAAAGGAGAGCTAAGGAGAATCTCCATCCTTCATTGGATGTGAGGAGGAAACTGTGGCAAAGAATGAGGGAAAGGCTGAGGTGCTAAATGCCTTCTTTGCTTCAGTCTTTAATAGTAAGACCAGTTGTTCTCTGGGTATACAGCCCCCTGAGCTGCAAGACAGAGACAGGGAGCAGAATGAAGCCCCCATAATCCAAGGGGAGATGGTTAGCAACCTGCTATACCACTTAGACATGCACAAGTCTATGGGGCCAGATGGGATCCACCCAAAGGTACGGAGGGAGCTGGTGGAGGTTATCACCAAGCCACTTTCCATCATTTATCAGCAGTCCAGGCAAACTGGGGAGGTCCTAGTTGACTGGAGGTTGGCAGATGTGATGCCCATCTACAAGAAGGGCCAGAAAGAGGATCCAGGGAACTACAGGCCTGGCAGTCTGACCTCAGTGGTGGTGAAGGTTGTGGAGCAGTGCTGTCACATGGTATGTGCAGGAGAACCAGGTGATGATCAGACCCAGTCAACATGGGTTTATGAAATGCAGGTCCTGCTTGCCCTGATCTACTACTGTGATAAGCTCACCTGCTTAATGGATGAGGGAAAGGATGTAGATGTTGTCTACATAGACTTTAGTAAAGAATTTGACACTATTTCCCACAGCATTCTCCTGGAGAAACTGGCTGCTTATGGCTTGGATGGGTGTACTCTTCTCTGGGCAAATAACTGTCTGGATGGCTGGGCCCAAAGAGTTGTGGTGAATGGCATCAAATCCAGTTGCTGGCCAGTCAGAATTGGTGTTCCCTAGGGCTCAGTACTGGAGATAGTTCTGTTTAATATCTTTGTCAGTCATCTGGATGAGGGGATCGAGTGTACCATCAGTAAGTTTGCAGATGACACCAAGCTGAGCAGGAGTGTTGGTTTGCTTCATGGTAGGAAGACTCTACAGAGGGATCTGGACCTGCTGGATCAATGGGCGCAGGCCAATTGTATGAGGTTCAGCAACGCCAAGTGCCGGGTCCTGCACTTGAGTCACAATGACCCCATGCAATGCTACAGGCTTGGGGAAGAGTGTCTGGAAAACTGCCTGTCAGAGAGGGATCTGGGGGTGTTGATTGACAGTGGGCTGAACATGAGCCAGCAGTTTTCCCAGGTGGCCAAAAAGGCCAATAGCATCCTGGCTTGTATCAGGAATAGTGTGGCCAGCAGGACTAAGGAAGTGGCTGCACATGTGTTCAGTTTTGCATCTCTCACTACAAGAAAGACATTGAGGTGCTGGAGAGAGTTCAGAGAAGGGCAACAAAGTTGACGAAGCATCTGCAGCACAAGTATTATGAAGAGCAGTTGAGGGAACTATGGCTGTTTAGCCTGGAAAAAAGGAGGCTGAGGAGAGACCTTATCACTCTCTCTAGCTACCTGAAAGGAGGTTGTAGCGAGGTGGGTGTCAGTCTCTTCCCAAATAACAAGTGACAGGACAAAAGGAAATGGCCGCAACTTGCGCCAGGGGAGGTTTAGTTTGGATATTGGGAAAAATTTCTTCACAGAAAGGGTTGTCAAACATTGGAACAGGCTGCCCAGGGAAGTGGTTGACTCACCATCCTTGGAGGTGTTTAAAAGATGTGTAGATGTGGTGACTAGAGACATGGTTTAGTGATGGAATTGGCAATGGTTGGACTTGATAATCTTAAAGGTCTTTCCAACCTAACTGATTCTATGATTCTCTACAGTAATGCTGGGCAGGAGCTAGAGCATTCTTTTAGCAGAGCTCAAAAAGAGCTACAGTTTGCTCTGAGCAGAGAGTGGAAGTGCCGTTCTCCCTGCTGGCTGCATAATGGCAGTCCATGTGGCTTGAAAATGAATGATCACTTTTGCTTGATAGTCTTCTGCAAATATTTTTATTATGTCAGTTCTTTACCATATGTGGAAAGTATCTCTGAAAAAGATTATTGAAAATAGAGACATCAAGATATGGAGATTGTAAATCTCTGTGTCAAAGGATTGTAGAGTGAAACGCTGTGGTTTATTTTCAAAGCATTTCTTCATATTTCATACATAAAGTATATAAAGACCATTATTAGAATGGCTAAGAAACAACTCCTGTCTGCCTACCTAGATCATTCTGTTTTTTACACAAAAGTAGTTCACAGGAGATTTTACTCTGCTGGCAATACAACGAAATGTGAAAATGGAGACTGTTTTCCTAGGCTGGTGGCAAAAATAGTGAGAAATGGAGCCAACATTTTGGCCTGGTTCTGTTCCTACTTGCATTTGGGCAATCAGCAATAACTGCTTTGAAATCATTAAAAATAAAATTAGGTAAAGGATGACAAACAAAACTGTGGGGCTTGTTGTCACTCAGCTGGACCTCAGAACATTCCAGTACTGTGAGATATTTGTCATCAAACTAATTAAACTCATCCAGCTAAGCCACATAACTAACATCATCTTAGATGTGCTGGATTTCACTGATATTCATCATTGCAGTTTCCATTTGGAACAGGCCTTTCAGAAGTTTTTATTAAAGCTGTAAGGTGGTTTAAATTTTACATAGCACAGTGCTCTATTTTTGGTGGGCTGTGGTTCCTCTTGGCAGGTGAGAACAGAAAGCGTACATCAAATCAACTGTGTACTGAGTTGGCCGTGTATCTTTGCATGGCAGAGGTGCTGTGTGAGCCTTGTTCTAATGGAAA
This sequence comes from Streptopelia decaocto, assembly GCF_964273445.1. Classification (NCBI taxonomy): domain Eukaryota; kingdom Metazoa; phylum Chordata; class Aves; order Columbiformes; family Columbidae; genus Streptopelia; species Streptopelia decaocto. Next base: position 55,203,184 of record NC_138661.1, read on the forward strand.
TTCCCTGGGACTGAGTTAAAGTCTGTCATGTATTCCCTGTTGGGTTTTACTGGTTGGAACAAAGAATCCAATAACCTCAGGATCTGTTGTAGTAATCCGTATGTGCTTCACTCATAAATGTTAAGGTAAGAGCTGGAAGTGCCAGTAGGGAGCTGGATATTTTCAGCTGGGATTTGAAAATGAAGTTCTTTACCCACGGCGAGACAATTGTTGGAACAACTGATTCTGCTCTGACATGAGGATGGCAATAAGGCAGTGTTGTTGCAAATCCTGCTCAGAACAAAGGCAGAACTGAGGTAGTGTCATCAGACAGGGGACATGCTCCACAGTGTCGCCTTAGCCAGTTACCTCTACTAATATCTTCTTCAGTTTTGATGCCTCTGCCAAACAAAATGCATGCCCTACGTGGGAATACTGCAGGAGTGGGCATCTGTGTCCTTGCTGTATCGCAACAACACCCTGAGGAAAGGTACTCTTTCCTTGGTCTGTTCATTATGCCAGGAAGGGTAAGGCCCTGGAATTTGTCATCTCTTACACCTCTTCCAACTCCGTTTCCTGTTATTCTGTGAGTACACATGGAGAGAGTGCAAGTGGCAGTTTGAGATCCATGCACGAAGAGACAGATTTTAAATCATAATCCCAAAATGTGGAAACCATCATCAAACCAAAAGCTTTGTAAGTCAGGTTAGGAGAGTCAGCTTGTGTCTTATAATTGTGTTTTAGGAGAGATGGATAATAAAGCAACAGCTTCCCCTTCCCCTGAGTCTCACAAGAGCCAGACATCTTTCTTTCCTCACAGCTCACAAAGCCTTGATCTGGAAAGTAAGTCCGTACATCCTAAAAATGAAGTCCACTAAGCTTCATCACTTCATCTAAGATAAAAAGAAACATTTATGTTACTTCTATGTAGAATAGCACTGCACAATTGCTCACTGCTTTTATTCGTTTGGAAATGTTGCTCAACCTGACAAGTGAAACAGAAGTCTGGCATACTTTTCCATGGCTTGTAAACACCGATTTATATATAAACAACAGCAGCCAAATGTAAATAGACAATCAGTGCAGCAAGGAGATTGAAGAGATCAGTTTCCAAAACATGACAGATTTTTTTCTTCCAGCATTCTTCTCGCTCCTGGTTATCAAAGGCCAGCACACACCAGTACCTAGAGCAGACCTGTTTGAACACGTTCTGCTGCCTTTTGTACATATTTAAAAGAATGGATCCTCACGCAAGCATTCCAAATTGAGAAACAAATTTGAAAAAAGTTGCTATGATACATTGACTGATTTCTTGCCAAGACAGTTACTGTGAAGCTTCTTGATCCATTCTTGCTCTGAGAAAATGAGAGGGAGAAATATGTACCTTCCATAATTAAAAATTAAAACCAGTCCATTCCCTGCATGCCCAGTTTCCTCAAGGGAGAAAAAAAGTACCTTTGCTCTGTTTTTACTGCGTGCTGTCAGCAAAGTACTTCAGAGCTGAAGGAGTATTAATTTTTATTGTCAATGCAATGGTACTGCTAATGTACCAGGACTTAGTCATAATTTATCGTGTTAAAGGGAGGGGGAGAGGGGGCAGCATTATGTATTAATTCCACATAAATGGCAGAACCATAAAATTATTTTTCCCACAACAAAAGAAAGAACTGTAGCCAGCAGGTGAGCAAGAGAACACTGCAGGGTGTGGCAGAGATACTGTTAAACTATGGAGCCAAAAACTCTGTATGTGTGTGTGCATGCACGTGTGTGTGTGTGTGTGTGTGTGCGTGTGTGTATAAAATATCTGGCTATTTCAAACCATAGGAGTATGACAGCTGTGAAAAAGGAGTGCCGCAGGGAATTCTGTTAGAGTTTGATTTTTTTTCAAAATATGTTTGACATGGAAAATGTTTTAGTACAAATAAAGCAACTGGTATTGAACTTAAAAAGTGTATGTGGAGGGGGAGGGAGAAAGAAGAGATTGCTATGTGGAACACGAATGAATAATTCATTATATTTAAAGAAAGAATGCCTCCGAAATGTTCTGCAAGGCAGTCCATGCTGATAACTCAGATGGTTATTTCCCCCCCCCCCCATTTAAAGCATCATTAATTCAACATCTTTGTGATTTTTTTAAACCTTGTAAGATATTTCTGAAAGAAACATTATTTAACTTAGATTAGGATCTTATTTATTCAGATAATTTAATATAAATGTCAAAGAGATAAGTAGAATTATTTAACCATAAAGAGACAGCTTTAGTACTTTAAGAAAAGGATCTAGTTTGGTTTTTTTTTTTGGTTGCCCCTTTTTTTTTTTTTTTAAGAAATAAATGCAACATCATTGCAAACTAAAATCAACCTCATGGAAGGGCGAAAATAAGAGGAGATATTTTGAACATTACTCCATAGGACACCAGTACAATATAGTGTTAGTGAATGCATTGTAGCAGAGCTCCATATGCAATCAGAATCCAATTGTTACTGGACTGTGTACAAGCGCATACTGTGCTCAATGGTCTGATGAGATATTACGGATATGATGCGAAGAGACCTTGTGGATTAGACATGTACAATTTATTAAAGAAAGTGAAAGAAGTGAACATTTAAACTGAGCTGAGTACAATAGCACTTCAGGTGGTAAAAAGGGAGAGTTCTAAGGAGTCCAGTGGCTGAGATGACTTCAGCTATTGTTATTTATTTGAGGGGGTTGACAAAAAAAAAATCCAACTCTTGGAATGTCCTTATTATATTAAATTGGATTTCTATATTTTCCCCTCACTGCTACATTCTGCTTTTAGTTTTGAAAAGTTTATGTAAAACAGACTGATTACTGTGAATCTCAAAAATGTACAGAGGAGAAGCCTGTTAAAATGTAGCCTACAGGTAGTATATAACACTGACTTCAAATAAGTAGCTTGAGCCAAAGTGATATTCCATTAAATCATGGTTATGTAATTTATCCGTCAGTGTATTAATTTTTATGTTACAGATTACACTGCTAAATTATTTCAGTCTTCCTTCACTCTTTACATTGCCTAAGAGTCCCAATGGTACCATGTGATGCATTGTTGCAGTGAACACCTATAGATGCTATAAGATGTAATGTTGCAATGCTTGTTTTGGATCAATTGTATCTCTTATTTTCTGGAGTACTTGTGGTCCTTTCAGTGCAGAAGGCACACATTTTCAGTTTCCAGTGAACAGAACACAGAAATATTAGTGCCTAAATCTTTATGTAATTGAACAACGGCCTAATCTATCAACTTCAATAGGCACCCAGATCTAAAAGACAATTAAAATTATATTTTGAGCTATTTTAAAAAGTGATTTAATTCTGTTTTTCTCTATGGCTGCCTTAAAGGAGTTGTCCCAAGACAGAAAACCTCAAAGCGAAGCAAGAAACAACCTCAGCCTGTGTTGAGCCAACTAGGTAGCTTTCCCAGGAAGGATCCTCCCAATATTGAAAAGAAATCACCCTGCATTGAACAGGGCTGAAATTTCTTGGGTTATAACAAATTTCTCTTGTTTTAAGAAATGTAGTGACAGCATTTTTTTTCCTCTGGGAAACACTGAGATATCCTGGGCTATCTTGTCAATGCATCTATGGACTTAAGGCCCATTTTGTGCCTCAGCTTACAAACTTGATTTGAACATTTACTTTTGCAAATGCAAATCGTGAGTATCATGTATCTGTTTTGCCAGTTTGCCTACCAGCTATCTGCTAACAAAAAAGTTCCAAGGGAGCATGGCAAGTCCGTGCCCAGCGAAGCCTTTTGTTTTTGCAGATGTTTGGGCTTAGAGGAGTGCTGTGGAGCACAGGCAATCCGAGGTCCGTGTTTGCACTTGTCTGCTGCTATTCTCTGCTCATTGTCTGAACCTGCACGCATTGTTCTCCCGACAGGTGATAACTACCCTGTGCAGTTCATTCCATCAACAATGGCAGCTGCTGCTGCTTCTGGACTCAGCCCTTTACAGCTCCAGGTATGTGCCAGAACAAAAAAATGTGGGATTGAAGCCAACATTTTAGGGGAAAACTGCTAACCAGCTGTATGCTAAATAATAGCCTGAATGTTAAATAATTTTTGAGCGCAGCTCAGGAAGATTAACACCTTATGTACTTACAGTACTGCGAATATAGCAATGTGCAGCCACCCTTGGTACTGTAAGTGAAAGACATTGTTCTGTGTGCTTTCTGTCAGCTGAGTTAATGGTATTTTTTTCATTACATGACCAGTTTCTTGGGAGATAAGTTCAAAGATCTTTTTGTACTTTATTTTCATTTAGTCTTTCTCCTGTAGCTGCAATGCACTACCTATAATTGGAGCAGTGTGTGTATCAAAACAAATGCGTGTTATTGTGCGTGTTATTGGGGATTTTTTTTTTTCTTTTTGTCAGACAGTGTTGTGCTGACAATACAATAAATTGAAAACTCTTATAGCTGCTGTATTTAGGTAATCTCAACCTTTCCGTGCATTAAGCTGGTCAGATGCCAAGCATGGTCAGGAGCCTTGGTTTGGTCATTTATTTATTCTTGGCATCTATAGAGTGAAATGTTGTGAAAGAAAGATTTACGTGGCATATTATTAGCTAGCTTTTTGTGGCAAGAAGTTTTTAATTTCACAAGAAAAGACACAACAATGTAATAAATAATGAAGAAACAGTCAAAAGCTTTCTGAGTTATAAAATGTGTGGAAAGGAAATGACAGTGAACATGAGAGGAAAGGCCATTAAAGATGCATGTAAGTATTTGGAAGTAAACCTTTGAAACCCCTGTTTGAGTTAGGTTAGAGTTGGGTTCTGACGCAATGTAGGAATAAATTGTGCCTCGAGTAGCAAAGAGCTGCCATGCTAATATCCAGATATCTACTTTGCTTACCTTCCTGCAATTATATAATTTTCCAGATGGACTGAAGCAAATTAAAAATGCTCTTGTCTTTACCCAATGCTGATGTTCTTCTTGCCAAGTTAACTCAGGATAAGGCAGAGTGAGACCAGAACTGTTCACTGATGGTTCAGAACTGGAATAAAAAGACTCCCTGAGCTTACGTCTCACCTAACCTGCCATCAAAACTCGAAAAGAAAGCACCCTGAAACTGCAGGGAAAGATCTCCAAAAAATACTTTTGGTTCATGATAGCGTTAAGACTGTACCTTGGACTGGCTTCAAAACAAAGGGAACTTTTTCAAAAGGAAAAATAGCAGGTATCCTTTGAAAAATCTGTATTTGAATACTTACTGAAGCAAAAGTCTCATTAGTGTTAGTTGAAAAAATACTTTAGAAATCACCTTTGTGAATTTAGAGACTATTTTTGCCACCTTTGATATGCAATACAACAAATAGTGGATCTGCACAAACTGTAGGAAGAAAAGGATAAAAACTGTTCAACTGCAAAAGAAACAGGATCTAAACCACAGACATTCCCAGTTCTTTTCTAAGATCTATTTGTAGCTTGACCCAAAGATCTATTTGCACATCAGCCTTGATCGGAACCTACAGTAATAGTGCAATTTCATTAATTTGCAGAAATGATGGACTGAGCTGTTAAACATGATGAGCACAATTAGAAAAAAAAAGAAAACAACCAGCAAAGAAAATGGTGCTAATAAATTCAGAAACATTTGAGTGCTTGAGGGTCCAGAATTTCCCTCTAGATATATTTACTGAAAACCAGTTATTTTTGTTTGTTCCCCTCCTTTGTATTTTATTTAAATTTCACCTTTATGGGATTTCAAAACCTTTAGTGTTTCATAGTCATAAGAGCTTAAGTAATAGAATACTTAACCTTCAGTTGTGCTATCTGCTCATCTGATTGTCAAACTGGCTGAACTAAATTTTATTAACTCATACTATTAATATTTTCTTTGTGTCAATTTCCTAAGTGTTCCCTAAATGAACACTTATTTGGGTGTGTTTGTGAGAGGGATTTTGTTGCTATACCTGATGTGTCATGAAGACTGTTAGGGGTGTAGCATTTCAGCTCATTTTTCTACTTTGGTTCCCTTCCCCCTTCTTTCTCTGTTTTGCTTCCTTTCTTCCATGCACCCCACCCACTTATTTATTTACATGAATGCTGTGACCATGGTATCTGCGTATTTCCCAAGTGCTTAAAAATACTGATCACAAAACTATTCTCTGTTCCTTTCAGCCAGTGAGAGAAATAACTAACTGATTTGCAGGTTTGGTTTTGTTTCTACATGTGAGCGTGTGTGTAAGATGTCTCTGTTTGGAGAACTTGGGGAGGGAAAGCTATTTCAACTAAAAAAGCTTTGCAGGAGCTCTAGCATTTCAGCTTTACCAGGGCATTGTTATTAGTTCCAAAATCATATTCCATAATCCATTCCCAGCTGCAGTGGAAATTCTGTCAGCTTTCAAGTTTATAATCTCTCTGCCTTTTTCACTTATGGTTTTTGGGGATGATCATGCTTCAGGTAGGAGCTAGAAGCAGTTTGGTGTTCTCATCTTTCTGTGTGTTAGGACAAATTCTATGGAAGCTCTGAATCTAATAGCACTGAAAACAATTTACTCTCAGATCGTGTAATGATAGCAACTGTTCCACAGATGATGTTTCTTCAGTGGGCAATTTATAAATTAATGATTTACCCATCTTATTCAAGCTACTTAGCACATCAGTATCAAAATGTATTTTCTCTGAATTGAATGTCTGTGTTCACCAGTGGGTTATGTATCTCTGCGAGTTAAAAAACTTCATTGAAATCGTATCTAGGAATTTCTCATGCAATTAGTTTCACTCTCATGCACCTTGAACTAAAAAAAAAAATAATAAAAAAGTTAAGTTCTTCAGCAACAGAACTGTTTCACCCATCTAGTCTTAACAGTTTGCATACATTGATCAGTTACTATTAAAATACCATCAGTATTCATTTGTAGTTTTGAGTATCCTGAAAGAAAGTAGTAATTGCCACATGTTTATGACAGTCCATGTTCCTGAAGTGGTGGCTTGCTCTGCTTTGGGCTGACATCATATAGCTTCTTTTTTCTCTATACTGATCTCATGAGGGTAGCATTGACAATGTTGTTGACAAAAAAGACTTAAAAACCTGTGTTTCACACTTCCTGTTAACAGCTCAGCCCCATCTCACCAGTTTCCTCAACAACTCAGCCAAGATTTAAATAATACGTGTGTTAGTATCAAGCCTTGTTAGGACCTTCAGTGTGAGGGAGGGTCTTGCTGATGAGGGGACAGTTCTCTAGGTATGGTCTAAGAAGGAAGACCAAGCTATTTCTCTTCACCCCTCCAGCTTCAAACAACTGTGAGTGAATCCTGTCAAATCAACCTTCTGCTAAATAGTTTACAGATATATTACCAAATGCACCTGTAGCAGGTATGCATAGTGGTGTGTGAACCAGTTCTGATGCATGTGTGTAACAAAAGCGTGTTGCTTTAATTAATCAGTGTGAGCAGTAAAACCTGACAATAGTTTTGTCTTTGCTCCTCTTTTTTATACCCACCTTCTCTGGAGTTTTTCCCTTTTCCCATTTCCCCACTTTTTTTCCCTAGTTGTCAAATGATTACACTGATATGAACAGATTCTAGATATGTGTGCCTAGTAGTCTTGCTAAATCAGTGAACTTGATAATGAAATGTGTTTTCCAAGCTCTCATGTTTCTGATAGCAGTAACCTAGTTACTGGCAACTCCCAGTTGTGGCAGAGGTGGCACCCATGTGTCCTTAATTTCAAACAAGGAATGTTACTATATGCTCTTTACTGTTTAAAGAAATCTGCCTGTGTTCTTAGATATTTCTACAAAGCAGTCTATGCGGTAAATAAGGAAATGTTGCAACTCTCTCAACCTCGACTGATAAACTGTTGACAGAAATGGAAGCACTATAGTGATGCTAGCTGGAGTTATTCCCAAACAAAGGGAGCTCTAGGAAAAAAAAGCAAAGCAAAGAAGCTTTCATTCATAACTCTTTCCCCAAACTATTTGTCTAATTTGTCCTTCAAAATTTATCGTTTATAACACTAATGAACCTTGGCAAGACTTAACCATAATTGCAGCTGTGTTCTTGAAGCCTGAAGTTTTCGTATTCCATTACAAAAAAATTAAATTTTAACTAAATATGTATTTGTCTCTTTTCTCCACTCCCATCTCACCCTATTCCTCCATACCCTCTTCTAACTGCAGACAAAATAAGTGACCTTTTTTTTGTACCGCTGGGTGCGGATCCAGTGCGCTGCTGAAGCATTGCATAGTCTGCCTCAGGGGCACAATATTAGTAGAGGGAAGGCCAAAGAATGCTATTTTTAGTTGAACAGTTCAGCAGATGGAGGCATGAATACTCATATATCTGAAGGTTGAGGGGTTTGAACCATTAATTTTGATAATGTATTTAACCCTGGGAACAATCAGAAACTGTAACTCTAAGGTTACAATGCTTTTGACCTTTAGAGTACAGAGGGCACTCGGTACAGTAAACAATATATTACATTTCTACTTATTCCAATTCTCTCACACATATAAATTTCAGGCCATAGTTGACATTTGCTTTCCTCAGCTATTTTAGTGCTGGTCCTTAAAGTAAGTCAAGAAGAATGTGTAGGAAAGAGGCCAATGTAATGCAACAGTCATGTAAATATGGCCTTTAAATAGCTAAGATGTTAAATGTGGCCTTTTATGAAGAAATATTCTCAGGAACTAGAATCTTGGTGACTTATTATTTCAAAGAAAAACTTGCTGCTCTTAAGGAGTTCCTCTATATGTTGTTATCTTAAAGCAATTTTTTAGTCAGGCTAATGTGATCTGATAGTGATAGCTCACACTGGAGGTGATTTTGTCCCACTCTGGTACCACATCATGCAGAGTGATGTACCTGCCTTATGCCTTATTAAATGATGCATGCTCCTCTTCAACAAATATAGCAGTTAAATATCACGCAGCTTAAGTATTTCTAATTAAAATATCTCCATGTGTCAGCATATTGGTAATGTATTATTTTAATCCATTTATTTTGTTTATGAAACAGTGACATATGTTTAGATTGTGAAATATATGAGCCTTAAAAATCACTTTATTGAAGAAAATTAATTTCTACAATGCTGTCTCAGTAATGTGTTCACTCACCCAGTCAGTCACTGGCAGGGCTGCCAGTCTTAATGTTGGTTAGACACAGTTTAACAGTTTTATCTGACAGAACACTCTCACATGTAGGCAATAATAATTTTGGATGTAGGCAATAATAATTTTTTCAAATGCAAAAACCATGGTGTTTTTTGTTTTTTTTTTTGTTTGTTTGTTTGTTTTTTTTTTTCTTTTTAACACAATGAAGAATGGGAATTGGGTAAATTTGAAAGAGATTCAGTGAGACCAATCAAAATTAAAACCAGCTAGTTATCTTTTCAAAGTTAGACACGGCAATTTGTTTGTCAGCAGGTAGATGTTTGGGTCAGCACTGTGAGTGAGTGAGTGTCAGCAGGAATTCCTACATGACAAGTAATTTCCCTCAATGTACTACTGACAGATTGCTCACTTCTTCGAATCACTAGAGAAAACAAACTTAATATTGTTACAGGCAGAGTTTCTGTCTTCATTAGCCTTATAGAATGATTTTATCTAGCATTTAAAGACTACTGAGCTCTAGGTGGGCATATTTTAACAGAATGTTTCTTATAATGATACAGTGAATAGTGGCCTGAATTAAGGGAATGGTGTGTGCAAATTTCAGTATGTGGAAGCAGTAAATTAAATATTTGGGTCCTTTTCTTGTGTAGAAATGTAGGTTGTAGCAGAGGAAGGAAAGAGGTTGAAAGAAGATTTTATTAGGGCTCTAAGAGACCAAGCAAGCCCTTTAATAAAAATAAAATTAAAAATATGCCAACCTTGCAATACTTAGGAAAATTTAATTAAAATCAATGAAATAATTATACTTGTGCCTTTGCCCACTTGAATGTTTATGTCTCTGTATGTAATATCTATGTTATCAAGTTGAATTATATCAGGGGCAGTATCAATGAAAATGATGTCATTGAGTCAGTATTTTACCATATGACCTCCTTTCTTTGCAGAATTTCTTAGTACTCCATCTTCTCCTACTCCTTCTCAACTTCAGCCCTGAATTATCTGACAAAGTGGTTTTCATCAGAAAAAGACAGCTCATCAAAATTGAGACTTTTTGCAGTAAACTATGAATTCTGATAAATTTTTGCCAGGAGGATTTTCCTAAGTGTCCCAGTAATGTCATCCTTGGTCAAAAGGAGAGGGAGTCTCCCTGTAGTTCTCTTCAAGTTAGTAACAGTGGACAGGCAGACAAGCAAACCCATTAGCTGGAGTAATCAGTCTGGTACAGCAGCATTGCAGCTACAAGACCCTTTTCTCACCCATTTAATGCCCTGCATCTCCAATGGCTGCTTTAAACAGCACGTCTTTGTTACTCTCATTCTTGCTTAATGGAACAGTGTCACTTTATTTAAAAAATTTATAGGAACGGTAAAGAAAGAGACTGTTTCTATAGTCCGTAGCAGTTCTAGTACTTGTCTTGTCTGTAGCAAGCCTGAGTCCCATTCTGGGCTTGTGTTTCCGTCCTTTAGAAGAAGGACACTAGCCACTGGACTGTCACCCAGTCTGGCAGAGCTCTGTTTCTGTCCCTTTCAGATGACCAACCCCTCTTCCACCTTGGGAAGTGCTCCCGTCCTGTACCTGCTCTCCTCTCCCACGAGGAAAGACTTTTCAGTCTGGCAGCTAGAGATCAGGCTCCTGGCATGATTCCCATCTTTTGCACCTTTAGATCTTACCAAGCAGGACAGCTGCCTCCCAAGCCCCTATGCTCTGTTCCAGGGAGAATTATCACCGAGATCATAAATGCACAGACATAAACTCATATATCAGGAAAGTTGTATGTTTAAAAGGATATCAGCCTTATAGCCCAGATTGCAGGAGGTTTCCCATGTCTCTTCAGTCTGTATCAAGGCAGAAGCTTGAGCCCAAGTGACTGGAGGGGGCTGAGCCCCCAGCATCAACAAGACGTTTTCACTACCTTAACAACTGCCTGCCCCTCACTGAAAGCCCAGGCTCTATTTTAAAGTAATTGTACTTTGCAAACCGCCCTCCCTGGGGTATATATTCAGTCAGAAGCCAGTAAGAAGCAAATAAGTTACTGCTGCATTTACTGACAAAGCACCAGAGGCACCAGTACTGCAGTGCCATCAGGGGACGAGCACGTTTTTTTAAAGCTCTTTTAAAACTGTGGCATCCCTTTGGCGAATAAGCTGACTGTGAGGCAGACTCTGGCAGTTGGAATCTAAGCTTTCTAGAAATTTATATGGTGTATGCCTTACAGGAATTAGCTGCAAGTGAATATGTTTCTGGAATTTTATTATACTTCTGTTAACCATAGAGCAACCTGCTTAATTTGGCTACAAATTACAATCGTGAAGGATATTTTCCTGTGAAGGTATTAAAATGTTTGGATGTTTAGGAACAAGGCAACAATCAGATAAAAGACTAAAATGCCTTTTAAGTCAGGTCTATACATAAAAGCAAATAATACACTTCTGTACCATCATTGCTTCCTGACCAATTGCTATAGAAAAAGAAAATGCAATGACTCACCTTTCATCTGAAGTAAAACTTCTAAAAATAAGGATGGTTAGATGAGAGCTTCTAGGTGTAGACACATGCAGACACACATGCGTGCTCATAGGAAGCAGAAGAATTCTGTTAAAGATGCATGGACTGGAAAGATAACCTCACCTGCCTTTTTTTAGAGGGTCTTTGATTATGAGAGAGTATTCCCTCTCACTGACCCAATTCAGGATGAAAGGGAAGTTCATAGAAGATAAGATAGAATTCATATTGCTATTACTGAGTTGAGTCTTTTTAGATGATGAAATAGGAGTGGTATTACCTCCAACACTGGCTTATCTAAGATATGTGTATATCTCACAGTATCCTCCTGGACAAGATGGCCAGCATACAGCTGGATAAATACACAATGCAGCGGGTGAGCAATTGGCTGATAGGTCAGGCTCAAAGGGTTCTAGTAAATGGGGTTATGTCAGCCTGGCAACCAGTCACCAGTGGGGTTCCACAGAGATCCATCTTAGGGCCAGCACTTTTCAACGTCTTCATAAGTGACTTAGACTCAGAACTTGATGGAATATGGAGAGGGACCTGGTGGTTCTGGTCGACAGCAAGTTGAGCATGAGCCAACAGTGTGTCCTGGGAGCCAAGAGGGCAACCGTGTCCTGGGTGCACCAAGCACAGCATTGCCAGCCGGGCAGGGAGGTGATTGTCCCGCTCTGCTCTGCTCTGCACTGGTGCGGCCTCACCTGGAGCACTGTGTGCAGTTCTGGGTGCCACAGTATAAAAAGGATATAAAGCTACTGGGGAGTGTCCATAAGAGGGACATGAAGTTGACGAAGGGTTTAGAGGGGAAGCCGTATGAAGAGTGGCTAAAGTCACTTGGTTTGTTCAGCTTGGAGAAGAGGAGGGTGAGGGGAGACCTCATCACAGTCTACAGCTTCTTCACTAGGGGAAGAGGAGGGACAGGCGCTGATCTCTTCTCTGTGGTGACCAATGATAGAACCTGAGGGAATGGCAGGAAGATGTGCCAGGGGAGGTTTAGGTTGGACATTAGGGTGGTGTAGCCCTGGAACAGGCTCCCCAGGGAGGTGTCACGGCCCCAAGCCTGACAGTGTTCAAGAAGAGACTGGACAATGCCCTCAGACACATGGTGTGAACTGTGGGGTTGTCATATGCAGGGACAGTAGTTGGACTGGATGATCCTTGTGGGTCCCTTCCAACTCAGGATATTCTATGATTCTATGCTTTTGTCTGTGATGCTTTTAGAATCCATATGATTGAGAAATGAGAAAAGTGTCCTAACTCATAGAAAGTATTGGAATCATCTATCTATTCTTTAGACTCAGCAGGAAGGCTGCAAATTGCTATGGGGCACAACAGAAGGCTTGTGTAACATCCTGAAAAAAAGAGGCTAGAGGGAACAGCATCTTAAGGAATGTGGGAAGAAAAAGACATCATGCTTAAGTGTCAGTATTAAGCAATTATTCAAGACTTAAAAGGAATCATTCACAAAATCTAGTGAAGTCAACCCAACAGAGAACATATTTTGGTGTTGTGCATGAATTGCAGCAAATAGCTAAGCATAAAAAGAGATGAAGAAGTATTTAAGATGCAGGAATAGTGAGAATGTGTTGTCATGTCCACTGGCATTTTTGGAAGTGAAGAAATAAAAGCGGTAAACTCCTTTCAAAAAAGTCGCATCATTTGTTTTTCAGTGGTGCGCAATGATCGGATGAGTGGCAATGGGCACAGACTGAAGCACAGGAGGTTCCATATAAACATGAGGAGAAATTTCTTCACAGTGAGGGTGCCAGAGCACTGGAACAAGCTGCCCAGAGAGGTTGTGGAGTCTCCTTCTCTGGAGACATTCAAAACCTGCCTGAACACATTCCTGTGCAGTCTACTCTAGGTGTATCTGCCTTAGCAGGTGGGTTGGACCAGATGATCTCCAGAGGTCCTTTCCAGCCCCAACCATTCTGTGATTTGTCCTACACAATAGAAAGAGAACAAGTCACCAGACTTAACTAGTCTACAGATTTATTAAATAACACATCTCTGAACTATCCATCGTAATTCATCTGGTGTAGGCTGCAGCCTTCAACACCTAGGGGAGGGCTAAATGAGGCCTCATAACCATTTTAATCTGGTCCCAGCACTGTTGCTGAAATACCATCACACTCACTGCAGTTCAGAAAACATGGCAGGCTTATGTCAAATTCACATTTACTTGTGTAAAATGCATTCAGCTTATAATGAATTTGTAATAGTAAGTTCCTAGTTACCTGGTTTTGAGGTGCAAATGTGATATTTTTTTTTAGATGTAATTTTTATAAGCCCATTTGAATATGTTTTGCATAATTTTGTGTGTACTTCCTTTAAGGAAATTATTTAATTTTCCTTGAAGGTGCATGAAAGTTCTAAATATACAGTAAAAGATCAGTGTGAGAGATCTGCTAGGCAGCCTGTAAAGCACAATTATTTCTAATGCTTTAAAATACCTGTAAACTGAGCTTCTTTTCTGCTTCACAAAGAAAACATTCCACTGTTTTCTGCATTTAAATATACATTTTAAATATGTTGACTTATCAGGTAACACAGCAGGCTGAACAGGGACAAACCATTTTTAATGGTATGTTAATTGAATGGGATGCTAGAGATGCACCTGAGTGACTTTTTTTCCCAGATGTGCCCCAGCTGACTGATAAAGCTTCTCCTGATCAGTAGAGCCAGTATATATTTATTATATCACTGTCTTTCATCCATTTTCGCTCCTGAAAATAATAGAATGGCTGCGAGCTACCATGTGAACTGCCTGTGTCTCTTATAAAAGTAGGAAAACATTACGGCTTGAAACCCCAAGCAGCACTTTCAAAAATTTAGCTCTTAAATGTAGAACTGCCTCGGCATCTTCTCACGAGGTGGGGATTCAGAGGTGGGAATTGAGAGATGTAGTTTAAATAGGACTCTTCCTTTCTCCTGACTTGCACACATTTATTATTGGGATGGTGTCTCATTATTCTGTCATGGGAGCCTGTAGAAATTTAATTGTAGCGCTTTTGCCTCAATGTGATTAGCAGTGGTAGGTGAGTGTTCAATTTTCTTGTTCTGTGTCTGTACAGTTCTACACAGGGAAATACTGCAGTTGTTATATTTGACAATTTCTCCATCTGGGTAGTCAGGTAGTGAATGAATCCACCAACCTATGCCAGACATGCAGAAATATTTCTAGAGAAGATTTGTTACCACTTATTTTTTCCATGTCCTGATTTCTTTTTCTTTTACTTATGCTTCTGTTTTTCTGGCTGCTGCTAGGTTGACAAACCTAGATGGTCTACGCTAGAAACAGCAATTGCACAACCATCTTGTGTCCTGAATTTATTTCATCCCCTGTAGGATTAGGAGAATAATTATTTTTTATGACCCCTTCAACTAAGATTGTCTACAATACTGGCAATCGTACCAGTGACATGGACATGTGCTTACTAGGAAACTCATTCACCAAATCATTTCACACAGCTCAACAAGCAGTTACTCATAACAACTTGTAATCTTGCTGACGTGAGCCTGAATGAAACTCCTGACTTCTCTCACAAAGCCCATCTATGTGTTAACAGTTAAAAAAATAACTATATGAAATTCTGAAATGCAAAATTGGATAAGCTTTGATAGCTATCATCTGTTCAGCAAACTTACCGTGATTAATTGCTTTTTAATAATATAATTTTATTTCGCTTATCACAGGAGTTCTCTTTAAACAGCTCCTTCTTTTTACATTAGCTGTAGTCCAGAACATATTTCTACAGATAAAGTGTGTAAAACTGCCTGAATTCGTCAGTTAACTACTCTTCTTACAGATATCTCACATTTGTTGTTAAAGATACTTTATATTAGCAGTAAGGAATAAAAACCTGATTTTTGGAAGACCTTCTAAAGGAATGCCAGAAAACATCTTAAATTCTTTCTCTGAATAATTTGATTTACAGTGTTACCAGAGAAGGTAATATAATGATAGCATAAAGTGAATGAAAAAACTGCACTGCAATGCAACCATCTGGTTATATTTTCATATTTTTCTGATAGTTCTGGTTATATTTTTTTTTTAAATGAGTGCTGCTTATTTGCTTTCTTTGGATACAGGATAAAGGTTTAAAATACTAGAGCCTTTGTTTGCAGGTATCTTTGGAGCCATGCTTCCTGCTCCCTGCTTGCTTTTCTAGGAGAGCTTGTTACTCTGTTAACTTTAGTGCTATCCACAATTTTGAAGGGGTAGAATTCATGCTATAAAATTCCAAAAGAAAATTCTAATAGAAACAAACATAGGGAAATAACATAAAGATTTATCTTCAACATTTTGTATTTTTTGTCAAATAACATTATCCACTGGAAACTAACAATTGCTTTTTCAAACAAATGCAGTTGTCCTTTGCTGTGACTGGCTTTCTAATGAAAGTATTTATGTTTGAATGAACTTGTATTTTATTTATCTGTTTATTTCTGTATTGAATACATAATAGTTTTAAGCAGAGTGTGTCACAGTTATTTTGTAAAATAGTAAAAAAAAAGTTAAAGATTTTTTACCAATTTTCAAGCTGTATAGTACAACATATAATCTGGGAGAATCACAAAGATAAGTTGATTGTGTTCTTTCTTGCACATGGTAAATAACAGAAGAACTGTGATCAAAAGGTAGCGTATCAGTAATCTGACAGCATTAAATGAAGGAATGCAAATATTTCTGCTTAAGAGAAAGATTTCATTGACACTTCAGCTATCTTCCTGCAGAGGAAATGGCTATAAACATTTGATGAAGTTTTTACATATTGTTGCGTTCTAGTTTTTTTTTCTTTGTACTTACAATATGTTATTAAAATAGCAGATTTTATTAATGCTTACATTTTATCTTTAATAGAAACACTTCATGATTGTATTCAGACAACCAATTCAGACAGTGTGGTAATTCAGTAACAGTGGATCCATTTCATGAGCAGCACAAAGGAAATAGTGACTTGCTCAGGCTCTCAGAGGGTGTGTTATAGGGAAGGTGTGAGGGCTATCTCCTAGTTTCTGGGTACAGGTGCTCACCCCATGCAGAGATGAGATGCACAAGTATTTAGTCCCTCCTGCCTTACGTGCTCCTGTTTCCCGGCACACAGACATGAGCCACATCCCCAGGCTGGCCAGAGAAAACACTAAGCCAGGAGGTTGCACTGTGGGTGCTCCTGCTTTGGGACTGCAGAGGGAGAGCCCTGGTTAAAATGATGCTCATTAGGTCCTCCTCTTGAGAAAAAAAATACAGTGAAAGAAAGATGCACTTTCAGATTGGACTTTGATCTTTCTTTCATAAACAACTCTAAGAATGTGCACGGTAGCATGCAACATTATTGTTGATAGCAAGAAAAACCCCAATATAAAACAAACAAACCAACCAAACCAACCAACCAACCAAACAACAACAAAAAAAACCCACAAAAAACAACAAACCAAGACAATAGATAGCCAAAGGGGAAGAGGGGAAGGTTCTCCTTCCCCTCTACTCTGCCTTGGTGAGACCACATCTGGAATATTGTGTCCAGTTCTGGGCCCCTCAGTTCCAGAAGGACAGGGAACTGCTGGAGAGAGTCCAGCGCAGGGCAACGAAGATGATTAAGGGAGTGGAGCATCTCCCTTATGAGGAAAGGCTGAGGGAGCTGGGGCTCTTTAGCTTGGAGGAGACTGAGGGTTGACCTCATTAATGTTTATAAATATGTAAAGGGTGAGTGTCACGAGGATGGAGTCAGGCTCTTCTCCGTGACAACCAATGATAGGACAAGGGGTAATGGGTTCAAACTGTAACACAAGAGGTTCCACTTAAATTTGACAAGAAACTTCTTCCCAGTAAGGGTAACTGACAGTGGAACAGGCTGCCCAGGGGGGTTGTGGAGTCTCCTTCTCTGGAGACATTCAAAACCCACCTGGATGCCTTCCTGTGTAACCTCATCTAAGTGTTCCTGCTCCAGCAGGGGGATTGGACTGGATGATCTTTCGAGGTCCCTTCCAATCCCTGACATTCTGTGATTCTGGGATTCTATGAGAACAGTCAACATTCTTTTATTCTTTGTCAGAACTTAATCTAGATCATCTAAACTGCTTGCTGTTTTTGTCATGCCTCAAGATAAAATGTCAGTGTTTACATATTCCTATCTTTTAGACAAAATATGCTTATTGTTTTAGAACTCCTGAGTTACTATCTATAGGAAATTATAAATATGTAATAGATGCCTAAGTTCACCTCATTTTTAAGTATTTTCTGTAAAGAGGAGTTATTATAAACACAACAAGGAATTTGTTACACACTTCTGTGCTTTTTCTTCTTTTGCCATTTTCTTACACCACAAAGAATTAAACTGGGGTAAAATTAGTAAGATGAGAAGCTAAGGTGTTATAGGCTCTTCCTCCACGAGGAGTAAAAGTGCTAAGCATATACTGTGTAGAAAGGTGAGGATTATTTTGTCAGTTATCACATTGTCCTTCCTGCCATTTGTCTAGATTTTTAGACTGGAGAGCTTCATTTAAGAGATTCGATCAATCTCCAGTTTGGGGTTCTAAGCATTTTGTGTTAGTTTTTTGTCTTCATAGAGCTTTTTTAGCAATTTGTAGCACAGAGCTATGCAACTGCAGTATTTCACTCCCACCCTCGTTCGATTCCCCACGTTGTGCGGCAGTCTCAGTGTATTCAGCAGGTTGCACGCCAGCAGATGAAACAGATGTTTAGGCCATACTGGAATGGAGCGGCATGCTGCATCAGGACCTGGATATTCCTCTTGACATCTGGATGCCGCTGGGCTGGGAAGCCTGCCTTAGGCCAGGAGGCTGTAGGAGCCTTGTGGCAGTGAACATAGGGTCCTTGCTGCTCTTTAAGCGATTAGTGCACTGAAGCAGCAATAATGCTGAATTATCGCTTGGTTGCGTTCTTCTAAGGAATCTTGGGACAAAGGGTTAGTCAAGGAGGAGTATTTACAGTAAAGTTATGTTCAGAAAGACAAGACTAATTACCAAGTATTTAAAAGCTTTCTTTCAACTAATTTAATAGTAAGATTGTTATGAACACTTTAGCAAACTTTTTATGAAGCGGTAAACAAATAGCTTACAGAAGAACCTCCCTTTCTCATTTAAAATCATTAAGATGAAAAAAGGCAATTTCAGCTACTTTCCAATTTCATGGTCTGGTCAAATTGTATGGAACAGACAACAAAATGTGACTGAAGACATGAAATTCAAGGTATACTAATGTTCATGCCTACTAGAGACAAAAATGTAAACTTCTAATAGCTGCAGGGAAGAATATTAGGTATGGAAGCTGCCTGACTTATGCGTTGATTCTTTATAGTTTCACTTTATCAAGTTGAAAATTGTGCTGCATGTGCTGCTACAGCCTAAATTGTCTGCTGCAGCACTTTCCTTTATGATTGTGTATTATTTAACACAAAAGACATGGTATATTGCATGGAAATAGGTGTTTAATGTTTTCGATTACTAGCTGTTGAACAAAATAGCATTTAGCATGGATTGGCACTCCCCCAATAAATTTTCATTGTTAAGACCAATGCGTTTAAATGAGGACCCTCACCAACAGATTACAGTTTTTTGGAGAGCATGAGGTAATATTTTGAAGACGACCAGTTTGTTGCTGTCATTTAACCTCCAGTATTCTAAAGGGGTTATATTTAATTAACACTGGCTAAAGGCCTGACCTGAGAGGCAACCAAAAGTGATTGAACTGCATTTTCAGATGCAGGCAGTAATCTGTTGGGAGAGGAATAATAATAATAATAAAAAAAAAATTAGAAAGCACCATTTACTGAAATTCTTTCTAACTAAGCTGTATTTCAATGGGCCATTTAATGCTCAGATGGACAAAGGTATTACTTCAGTCATTGAATTGTATCAAACCCTTTCTCAGAGGCCCAGTTTAAAAACTCTACAGGAAAAGTGGCTTAGCATCGTATTCTCAGCAGACCAACACTCAGTCTGGTTGGAAAGGGAGAAAATAAAGAGAAAAGAGAGAAAAAAGAAAAAGAAAAAAGTGAAATGAGGTGAGACACAGTGCCAAGTCAGTGAGGATTTTTGCCTCTCCCTCCAGTCAGTGGCTTCACAAGAGATTTGCTCTCCAGAAAGCAAAGGCTCCATGTTCACTATCTTTGTACCCTCTGGTCAGCTTTTGGCCTGCCCTTTGTTCTTTTCTGACATGGGAGAAATACAGTTTTCTCTTTGGGGGATGTAGGACCAGTACATTCACTTTACAGGGTTAAATTTTTGACTCGGTCACCTTGAAAGAAATAGGAAATCTCATTTAAATATCACAGACTTTGACACTTGTGAGCTGAGCAGTTATTTTATTTCAGTAGCTCCAACATTACATATATTCTCTGGTGATATAAGATACGAAATGTACTGTCTGGACATTCATTGTATAAAAAAATTTAGGATACAGTTTTGAATTAATATTTTTTACAGAGAGTAGACTTTCACCATTTTGATACTGTCTCATTAAAAATTCCCAGCAGCCTCATAGGGTGATGGGGTGACATTGTGTCTTGGAAACTTGTCAAGCTGCTGTAAAACTAATAAACCAACATTTTACTTCCTAAGGGGAAACAAATACAATATTACAGTGGCAACTGCCAGGTGCCACATTATCTGCATTGTCTTAGCTACTTGCAGTGATTGATAATCTGGGCTCTAAGCATTCTTTCTTGGCTTTGCCCACACCTTTACAGTGAACAGGTTGTGAACAGGCAGTTGCTGAGAGATTGTACTTGATTGTCATAATTCAGTGAAATCAAAGCCATTTGATTTCTAAGGGGCACAATCTCAGGAACAATGCCTAAATGAGAGTTACCTGCATTTAAGCAGCAAAGTAGACGGAGCTGTTTTGATGGCCATTTCTACTTCATTACGTCAAAGCAGGATGAGGTCAAAAGAATGAGAAATCCAGTTCATGAACAAAACAGAAATGATCTTAAGAGCACTTTAATGCACATGTACCCCAAGGCAAGTTAGTTCTTTATTGCACTCGTGCATGTATTTTCACTCTGTAGCGTTTCTCCATATTTACTTGACTCTAACAGAGAGACTTTGGCATTGGACATCTACGCTGTCAGGCCATGATGATAAATGGGTGGGGGTAGGGGAAAGTGAGTAAGTCTCTCACTTATGTGTATCTTGCTGCAGAGATCTTCTCATTCCACCTTTTTTTTTTCCCTCCCCAGACCATCAGCATCTGCCTTGGGGCCAGAACATGTTATCTGTAATTCCTTTATTTAAGAATAAGCAATGTTAATAACATTTAACAAAAAATGAGCCAAATGGTAATTTAATCTTCAGTTTACATTTCCCATTACATTAAAAATTTAAGTAGACATTTTATAGCTGACAATACACATTCAGGCTCTCCCAATACAAGCCTATACTATGATGAATAAAACTAAACAGTGCAGGAACCACAGCATGCAGGAATAAGTCAAGGACAAAAAGATCTATCATTTCCTCAGAACAAATGCCAATGTGATCATTTAATTGATTAATATTTGAGCAGGACCTATCATACGTGCTGTGGGACTCTTCTCTATCAAGTAATGAAAATTTGCTTCTCCTAAAGATGAGGCAAGAAATGCAAATCTGTGAAGAATAGATATGGTTCTGCTAATTATTTTCCCCAGCAGAAGTCTGAGTCTTTGTCACTGAGTTATTTAACAGATCCTCTTAACATCTGTCCAGCAGACTGTGGACTTTATTAGCAGACAAGAAACCCACCAGATTTAGAGCCTGCTGGGTGCGTCTTCATCTTCACAGCTGTGGATTAACTCAGACTTTCCAGAAGAGGACAACCATATGGGATAATTGGTGTCACTGGGTAGCTAAAAAAAATATGAAGAAACAAATGTCGTCCAAACACAATTCACTGTTTTTACAGCCACAATTACTGGTCTGTTTAAGAAATAAGAAAGGCAGCATTACACTAAAAAAAGAAAATCTATTCATATCTGTGTGGGAACCTAATCAGGCTCTTGTTTCCAATGACGATGGCTCCACAGTCGCACCAGGTCTGCGACAAGAATGCTCCTTTTGTGTGCCGATAATGTGGAAGCGATAAAATTTCCTATAAGAGACATATGTGTTTACATCATGAGATGTGTTATTTGACAAAACGCTTTGTTCTCTGCATATTTTCCACGCAGAGTTTCATGCTGGGTTGTTTTGCTGGAAAGCTTTGATTAGCTAGAATTAGTTGCTGAAGTAAAATAGACACTTTTGTTTTATGAGTCCTCTTGCTGAGCTGTAAATTATAGTAAAACATATAAGGAGTGACAGAAAGAAGTGCTGATTTGAACCTCTGACCCATGATTGGCATAAAAACATAAGATAATTCTTTCAAAGGACTACTGAGAGCCATAAATATTCCATGGTCCACTTAAAGTTAGGCCCTTTTAACAAAATAAAGCAGTTATTTTGCATAGGGGATCTTGACTCTGCAGTACTACGACAATACAAACTGCAGTATCTAAAACGTGTAGAAATTCTTTTATTTTTATTATGGGTTAGGCATTATCCACAGCAGGGCAGTAGAAGCGATGAGTGTGATTTTTCTTTTTCTGAAGCAGTAGAATGAATGTGTGGTCAGTAAGAGGAGGTGGAACGAGCAGGCACTCCGTGAAATCAGGTGTCTGTTACTTTGCAGCTTGAGAGAGAAGCAAAACAGGCATGTGCATCTCCGAAGGAGACAGGAATTTAGTGGAATGTAGGGCACATTGAAATTTTCCTTGACAATATATAGAATAGCAACTGACAGACACTGAAATTAACTGGTGTTAATAGTAATAAATAAATAAATAAATAAATAAATAAGAAAATATCCTGAAATTAATTAATATGGATAACTGGTAAAATCATTCTTCTAGCTGAGAAAGAATTTTTTCAGTAGGTGCACGCCTGTACACATAGGGAAAACCCAAGTCCTCTAACTCCATGCGTGACTACAAAATATATTATTTGTATTTTCATAAATACAGTTAGTTTGTTTGCGCATATTGGGCTGCAATAAATCTGAGAGCATATTAGCCAGCAAGTGCATAAATAATCACTGCAACAATCTTTGTTATTATGACATTAGTTATGATAATTCATTAGCTGCCTGTTTGTGTTACATCTTAATGCCTTTTTGCGAAGGTATTTGGTGTATTATTATAAGTAAAGGCTATTCACACTCTGCAACAATGAGCAGACTCTGCGGTAGGGAAATGTATGGGTGTTTAAAATCCGAATATCATGTCCAGTGTGGGTACGTTAGGCCCGTACAAATGGGGGAAAGAAAGGAACGATGCTGTTAAAATGAGACCATGTACATCTGTTATGACACTTGGATTCTGCAAAGAAAAAGAAGTCTTTGTGGTGTATTATTACTTATTATTTATCGTATTTCTAAATTAAACACTTTTCCCCTAATTGTTACCCCAGCTTCCTGTAGCTGTACTTGATCAATGCCATTTCAGATATACCCATGTAAAGCCAAGTAGTTCTCAGTTATTTAGCATAAACTTGTGAGTTAAGCTGATGTTGCGTACTTGTTGGTTCTTAAATAGTTAGCTGCTATTATCCACGTGGTGCACACCTGAAAATGAGAGGAGGGTCTGGCCCACAGTATTAGCAGATTTGTAAAACTCACCTTGTTTCGATTTGTTAATAATTTTCTTAGAATAAAATGAGAAAATGCTACTGAGACATCCAAATTTAATGAAAACAAATGTATAAAAGACATTGTTTTAACAGGTAGAACCTGCACAAATATATTGTAAAACACAGGAAAACATACACTTTTGGCATAAAATAGTCTATCTGTTGATTTGAAGGGATCTTGTTTTCATCAGCAAAAGCTTTGCTTTTGCCAAGTTTCAGGTTTTTAAATTCAAGTAAGTGTTGCTTTCGTGCATATGTACATTTTCTTTAACAGTTTTATACGCACCTTTGCTTCTCTTTGTCCTCCTCCTCCTTTTTCCTTTGTGTGGAGAGCACTGCTGGGACACAGACGCTGAGCTGTGGAAGGTGTTTTTCTGGTGATGGCATCTGGCTTCTTGGCAGACTCCACAGGCAGGAGCTGCCTCCGAGTTGCCCCTGGGTTTGTCACATGGTTAAGCTGCTGATGAGTTACTTAGGCTGTCTTCTGTTTCTGGATGTCGTTTTCTGTTAAGCTACCTCTCACGCTAAGGATCTGCATTAAAAATCATCTTAAATCACCTTAAAAAGACAAAAAAGTAGTGCTTTTTATATCTATATATATATATAGATATTAGATATGTAGATATGTACATCCATAAGCCAATAACCCCATTTCTTACCTTGGTGCTATGGCAGTGTTAATCACTGAATCTATTTGGTGCAAAAGACATGTCAATACAAAAAATTATGTTTATATACAAAAATAGGAAGGAATAAGTACAATTAACTTTGCTTAAGATGGGTGTGAAATTTTTGATTAGGATATTTATGCTTCTGCACTGCTTTTTGAAAAGGTTACTTTGCTTGAACTGCTGAAGGCTATACTGGGCTCCGGTCAGCACTTAGCCTGTATTTCCATAGTTTCTACCTATGACGCCCAAAACATGGGTTTGAGCACTAATCCATTCTTCCTCCAAACAGAAGAAAAACTTTTTCAGTGACTCTATTTCCTTTAATCTGTTTGACATCAAGCTTATTTTAAGCACCTCTACAGAAATCAGCAGCCCCACTGAAGGTGGGATTTTTGGATGTTCGTTTGTTTGTTTATTTGTTTGTTTTGAGTAGTTATTTTAGAAATGTGTGTGCAAATAATAAAGATATTGCTGGATTTGGTGAGATTGTAAAAACCCTTTGTGATCAGACAGTTCTAAGTATTATTATTGCATGTTATATACTCAGAAAGAAAATTTTGGAATTATAGCTTTGCAACACTACGTACTAAATATACTATAAAAAAATGCATTACCTCTTGTAGTGAAGGATTTCAACAGCCCTTGCAGTCACTCCTTAGAGTTTTTCATCTTTAGAAACCAAATTACTCATTGTCTAAATAGCTGAACTTTCATCTCTATAAATAAGATACTTCAGCTTTGCACAATTCATTTAAAATGCTGACAAATAAGGATTCTCACTTGATTCTCAGTAGTTTTATTGTTTCGTTTCATTTACTGTAGCAAATCTATTTGTTGAAGATGAAACACAGGACTTGCATTTTTAGTAATGGAAGACTTCAGAATTAATCAGGGTCCATAAAATTTAGCGTTTGTTTCTGAGCAAAAAACCAATAATTTCTAACACCTTTGTAGAAATAACATACAAATATAGAAAAAGGAGTATGTCTTCATTTTGGTCACAAATCTTTTAGTACAACAAAATTAAAGGGTAAATGTTTCTACAACAGATCCCTTCTTTCCTCTTGAATCAAGCCACCTTCTACTGAATTTCTTTTTGGTGCATCTTCCAAGTAGATCCATTGCAATTCATCATGCTATGGCAGCCCTCATCACCTGCACTTTGATTATCTATTATGCTGATTATTGCTACCACTGTCTTTCTCATCTGCATATTTCACATATGGCTTTGTTATAGTTTCTCCAGAATCCTACTGCAAATAATAACATCAGAACTTTAACTCCACCGTGGTGACCAAATTCTCCCCCACCTGCACAGTCCGCTGAAATGTCTCCAGTCATTGGCTTTTTTTTCTTGTACATAAAAGAGCAACTGTTCTCTCCATTTTCTCCCTGGGCTCATATATCTAAAGAAACTGTCTCTCTCCTATGCAACAGTTGATCACTTTCTCTTTATTGAAATATCTTCTCTAAAGAACTTTTTTCCATAAGACCTGTCATTGGCAAGCACCTGGTAAGAAGGTTATGTGAGCGCGATGCGTAAGCCTGAGGCCTTTGTCTTCTGGCGAGGCGTGAAGGAACACTGGCAGCTACCCTCGTGTATCATCAAAGTATCTCTCAAAGGCATTGTGAAACTTAAATGGCATTGAGAAAGGTTTTAACATTTGGGTCAGTCAAGATGCTCTATTTGTAATTTTTTGGATAAATTTTAGATCGTTGGTGATGCTTTTTACAAAAAAGAGTGAAATGGAAATACTCCATCAAATGCCATAGGCGATTTCTGAAGCAGAAAATACCACCACCATGCCTGGATTATTATTTTTATTAGTTATTCAGTTCTTGGGTGGTAGCTCTAAGCTATGGCAAAGGCTTAGAATGAATTTCGGTGTTTCCAGGTAAGAAAGATCAGTATGTACTTGTGCTGTGCTGTACACATGCTGAGTACAGCGCTTTCCCACTCATCTGTAATTTCTTTTTGAGTAGATGAGCATCATTCAGACTCATAGTGACCTCCAACTTTCATAAATTTCCCTCAAATTTTTAGTTGACTACAGCTGGAAAAGAGTTTCAGTAACAAGTGCTTGAGTGCATAAGCCTGTGAGTTCATAGGTGTCTAAATGCGAGACTTGGATTGCCTTAAGTGAGACTTGTGGCATTTCAAAATCCCGTTCTTCAGTGTCAGATTACAACACTAGAAGGAACCTGCTTCTGAAAACTGTAAACATGCATCCTTGCTCACATACCATAAGTGAGCTGGTTTTCAAAATGGTTAACTATGCAGAAGCACTCAGTAACTCAAAATCAGTAATACCTATATTTAAATGCAGGAAACTGGATTGTAAGAATATAACTTAGTGACCTTTTAAAAAAAAACAAACACCAGGCTATAAATTTTTAAGGCTTCTTAAAACAATAATTAATACTTGATGGGTTTGAATATCTAACTTGTAATCAAGAGCCTTCTGAGTCGGTGGTTGGCAAAGGTTATGAAATGTTCTTCTCTTTTTGTACTAGACATACACTGAAAAGATCTGTTTCATTGTTTGAGGTAGGTTAATTTTTTTAGTCACTACTCAATATTTAGTAGGTTAGGATTTCAATTGAAAAAATCCATTGAAACTTTAGCTTTTAATCATTAAAAGCTAACAATCAACTTTAATTCAATGTTTGGGGTTTTTTCCCTCTCCTTAATCTTGCAAATAAAAGCTTCACAACCTGACCATCTCAATGTGAGGTCTTAAACTACCATTTTGAGCCACAACAGTGGTATTTGCAAAAATATCAATTTTTTCTCTGCTATGGTAGCATGCACATGTTCTTCCAGACTGGCTACCTCCCTGTAGGAATGGATATTTAAAAGAAGTTACGCAGCTTCCCAATCCACACAGCAGCATTGCTCGCACTAGTGCGAGTTCTTGCAACACTTGCACGTGTTTGTGGAACAGCTTTGTTTTAGAATCTAAGAAAATCAGAAAGATAATAACTTATTTTTACTTGTGCTTTTGTGGTGTAAAACAAATTTACAGAAATGCCAGGTAAAAGCCACTACTAGGACCTTGGAGTAACCCAGTGATTAATTATATACATACACATATGTATAAATGACAACATTTCTTTTATTCACTGTCTCCCTTTAGAAATATTTCTTCCTTGTGCTACTTACCGTACAGCCAATACAGCCCTCAATACACCAGGAGGGAAGTGATGTATAATTCTAATTTTATTCTGCTTTTAATGTTTGCATATTCTAGGTAGTCACTGTAATAGTCCACTTTTCTTGTTGCTGTGACCCTTGAAGCGCTGCGCAGGTCTCAGCTGCCAGTCCTGCTGGCCCGCAGGTACCAGGTCACCAACGAGCCTCCTCTGACCAGGGTCATGTGTCTCTCTCCTTGCATTAACCTGGAGACACCCTGTCAAGAAACAGCTACACCATGGGCTGCAGCTTTTCTAGATAAACACACCTTTGCTTACTTGTCATGGCTAACGGGGCTACAAGCTCCGTCTGCCGTGTGTGCTTGGTGTCTGTGGCCATGTGCTGGCAGCGAGGGGGCTGCGGGGCAGCCGCTGTGAGGAGAGGTGGCCGGGGCTGCCCCATGCTGGACCCAGACGGTTCCACACAGCCCCACCACAGAGCACCGCCCAGCCAGCCAGTGGGGCTGATGGCTCTTCTGGAAGAATGTTCTCCAGAAAGGGCAAAAAGCTGCACAGGCAGTGAGGAGTGAGGGGAACAGTGTGAGGAACAGCCCTGCCGGCAGCCAGGGCAGAGGGGAGAAGGTGGACGGTCAGTCAGCGATGGCAGGGTGAAGCTGGGGAGATGGCGGGAATGGGGGGGTTTAGTTTTTATCTGTGGTTCTCATGATCCAACTCTATTGTAACTGGCAATAAATTAAATGAAATTTCCCTGAGCCAAATCTGTTTTGCCCATGATGCTAACTGGTGAGTGATCTTCCCATCTTTATCTCGACCCATGAGCTGTTCCATCTTATTTTCTCCCCCGTCCTGTTGAGGAGGGGGAGGCAGAGAGTGGCTGAGTGGGCGGCTGCCAGCCAGCCTGGGTCAGCCCACCACCCTGTTCTGCTTGCCACCATTCAATATTGATTTTTATCCTCTCAGAAAGACTGAATTTTGTAGAAAGAATAACTCATATCCCACCTTTTTTGCCTTGATGGCTTGCCTGAGAAAGGAGAAGGAAATTGTTTTGAGCTTTAGGTGATAAACCTAGATTTGTTTTTACATAAATTTGCTTTCCTGCTCTTGAAAGTGCATTAAGTCTTAAAGTTTTAATCTACTTTTAGTAAAATCTAAGTCCTCTCCCTGAGATAGTTGAAGTAGATGTGAAATACATGAAGGGAAGGGAAGGGGAAAACGGAAGGGAAAAGATACTTTAATAGACAAGGTACAGAATGCTGAAAAAGCCACTATAATCTTTGGGTTTTGTCTTTAAATTGTATTCAACTTTATTGTATTGACTCTTTCACAGTACCTGATAATTTCTGAGCTGAGAATGTGCAGGCTTTCAGAGGTTTGTGAAATGTGCTTCTTACTGTCATGTAAGCAGAGCATCCAATTAAGCAAGCCTGGATTGACCTGAAGAATATGCTAAAATGGATAGGAATAGAGGAAAAAAACTCCACTTACTACTGCATCCAGTGCTTCATTTTCATTCTCCAAGCTGGGAAATGTTTCTGTTTTCAATTTTTCTAGGTTTTTAACACAGGAAAAAATAGTACCTTAGCCAAAATATTGGAAGTGCATTGATTTTAAAATGTTCATCTGTGATCCTTCTGTAGCCTCTGTGTGGCACTGAAAAGTGGTGGCAGGAAACAAACAACAAACCGGATTTTTTATTTGTCACCCAGAGTTCGGGCTGCCCCTCCGTCACGCGTTTGTCTCGCCACTGAGTCACTGAGCTTACAGTATTGTGTAACTTTCATTTCTGTGGAGTCTTGTTATATTAGAAAAATTCTTCCAAAGAAAGCAACAATTATGACATAAGCACATCTGGCTCTTGCAAATTATTCTTTATTAAGCTTTCATTTAATTACATGTGCTGAAAGGTCTGCTTTTGATTACTGTAATTTTTTTTATTTGTCCATCTGAATGATAGTAATGTTAGAAATTACATACAAACCACCTGGCTTTTTTCTCACTAATAAGGCAAAGTTTACATAGATTTATGTGTAGAAGAGGGATTAGGATCTTCCCTGTTTATGGTAGAAGAATTATTGCTGATGCTAATTCAAGGTGAGAGTTTAAATTTGGTCACTGGAAGGAAATTAAACCTATTTGTTTTTATTCAGTAAACACTTTAGATTGATAGGAATAGTTAATTTTAACATACAGGTCTTGTATTTTGTTTCATTTAAACTTTTTTGAAAGTTCCATGAAGGTGTTTTTTATGTTTTTGTCACTATTTACAGGAATTTTTAAGGCCTAGATACTTAATAGCATTTATAGAAATTACAACAAGATGGTGTTGCCTATTTCAACTTTTGTTGCTATCTAGAGAAGTTGCAGCTCTGCCTTTTAGTAGGAAATGGTTCCTATGCGAGCTCCCAGTAGAGGTTCTGGAGTTGGCGGGTAATTTCTTGGTAAGAACAGAAAGACCAGAAGTGTTGTTGGTTTTGACAGGGGTTTATACCTAATTTTCATAACCAGCCTTATCACTTTGCCATTTTATTTTTTTAGTATATGGACACAAGTATGATATTTTGCTCTTTACCATGACCTTCATTAGTTAGAAACAAACAAACAAACAAATCAGCTAAAAGTCAAATTAAGAAAAAAGGTATTGGTGTGTGGGAGTTTTCCAGTTTTGTTTTGTTTTGTTTTGGTTTTGTTTTTTGTTTTTTGTTTTTTTTTTTTTTGAAAATAACAACAAGGAAAAATCCAGAAAGTGCTGAAAAAAAAATCTATAATTCCTTTAAGAGAAGAAACAGCAGAGCAAGAGAAATTAAGTCTATTTACAGCTTCTCTTTTTAGGGATATTGCAGGAATAAATTGTATATCTTCTTGTCTTCCAGCAACTGTATGCAGCTCAGCTGGCAAGCATGCAAGTTTCTCCTGGAGCCAAAATGCCATCCACTCCACAACCACCAAATACGACAGGGGCACTCTCACCCACTGGCATGAAAAACGAGAAGAGAGGGACCAGCCCAGTAACTCAAGTTAAGGTATTTTTCAGTAAAGAAAGAAGTTGGTGTCTGAAAAGGGCTGTGAAATTATACAGTGTATTTAATTGTTTTCCAGTTGGAAGTTGAACCGCATGAAAATTCTTCAATATTCAAAGAAAATTTTCAGTTTTAGTGCTGTATTATCAGTACAGAGAAAGGAAGAAAAAGTATTCACTTCTTGCTTCCAAAAATATCAGGCGTCCCTCTTCCCACCACAGGCAGCACAACAGATTCATCAGTAAAATGTGATATTTTCAAGATTTCAGTTTGTAATCTAGTAATGCACGCAAATGGCATCCATTTAATGAATTGTATCAGATTGAACTTTTGAGTATCTTAAAGTACTGTACTAGCTTATATTGTTAGGACACGAGAGATTGTAGAACTTCTAATTATTTTACAAATCTCTAGCTGTACGTATTCTACAATTTTGGAAAAAGCCTCATATGAAAATAAGATGTAAGTCAGGACTCCGAGGAAAACGTTGTGTCACTGCAGATTGATTCAACTTTTGCTGATTTCACACAGCTGCTGACAGCTGGGCTGCTCCTTGTTGGTTTTGCGCCATTGCTGAATGCTCGTGCCTGCTTATTCTCACTTGCTTGGAACCAGGCAGCTACAACATGGCATTTGCCAGCAGCTTGAAATGAGCATCGAGCACCCCCTGAAATCTGTGGTGCAGCAGTACCTTTGGGTGGAACTGGCTGGCTCTTATTGCTGTGTTCTCCTGTGGTTGATCTGAATTTCCTGAGACCAAATATGCTGAGAAACAGTTTACTTGGAGCTGTAAAAAACCACTGACATTTAGATGTTTTATAAATTTGAATGATAGCACTATAAATGCAGAACTATTAAATACATCTAAAGAAGGCATATAGTGACTTTGTGGAGAGAGAATGTTTTTTTTTTTTGTTAGTTGCTAACACCTTACAGGCACACAGCCTCAAATCAGCCTGGGAAGATTTTACTCACTTGAATTGAGGGTTTTTGTTTTTTTTACTTTTTCAACATGAGTATAAAATATCATTTGTTTTTTCATTATCATCAATCATCATGGTAAAGTGTGGGTGAGTAGATATTTCTGCCTGGGCTGATAAATTTCTGTGACATTTTTTGCTAGGCTGAGAGTACTAATAAATAACAACTACTCCATTATGGCCAGATCTAACATTTATTTAGCAAAGTGTTCACTTTCCTTAACTGTAGATGTGTATTAGTCTAATATTTTACCTCTTGTAATCTAATGCCAGGCTTGAGAGCAGTCAGTGAAATTTACCACATATGCAGAGTTTGTTATGTTCAATACAGAAGCCACCAAAAGCAAAGCCCAACTGTTTCAGCAAAGTTGCCATAGTCTAGTGATACCTAACACCAGTGATTTATGGTATTGAGAATATACTACTGACTACTTTAATGTGAAAAAGTAATTTCATAAGTGAGTGAGCCAAATGGAGCTACACCAAACCAAACCTTTACTATATGAGTAAAATTTTCCCTGGTTAAATTCAAGCACATATCTCCTTGAACCAAGGCCAACACCATTCCAGCTTTGTGGCCAGCTGAGTCCTATTACAGAATTGACCGCATGCAAATTCTTGGGGGTTTCCCTACATAATTTAACTTGAATGGACTTAAATATATGTTAACAGAAAAGAAGTATTTTTATTCTTATTTTTATTAAGAACACTTTTGCTTTGAAAATATTAAACAACAAGTGCTTCATGTGAACAAATACCAATGGCTAATGAAGAAATTCATTATTAGTATAAAAGCACTCTAATAAACTAGTACCTATGTGCTGTCTTTGTGAATTGTTAGCCTTTATAAAACATGGCAGTGTTGATGGTCATGCATTACTTAACAAATCCTCTATATTTTTTTCTGTTATGAAACAGTTGTTTGTATGTACTACATACATTATTTATAAAAGTGGAATTCTTTTACAGGAGTCAGATCTTTCAAAAAGTAATGATAGGTTTGTGGTGGGTTTTTTTGTTTTTGTTTTTTTTAAGTCAGTGGCCAGAATGTTTTCCAGGTTTTTGGTCAGCTCACAGAAATGAGAATGCTGTCTTGAAGTACAAACAAACAGGTTCTGGCAGCGTTTAGAGTGTTTGGTTGGTTGGTTGGTTGGTTGGTTATTTTTTTCACATGATTGTATCAGTACCTGACAGGAAATTCTTTAGAAATTGAACATGGTAGTGTAGATTGGTGTGTGTAACTGCTCACAGTACGTAGTCTGCCAAACTCCATAGTCTGAAAGGGGCTCCGAACTCTTATAGAAATTTATTGAAGCCACCTTGTATCTGTGCAAGGAAACAGCTTGCATGTAAACATGGCCACAAAGCGCCAGAACGGACTACGTCCCTTAAACTTTTGTGTTTCTGCTTTCACTTGGACTCTGAACAGGTGTGGACATTGGTGCACACTGCAAGGTCAGGAAGAATCAAAATGTCAAGCAGTTTCATGGAAACAGTTTACAACTAGAGCTATGATGGCATTATAAATACCTGGGCTTTTTACATTTTCCTGTTTAATGCATTGTATATGATCAAACCAACTTTGCTAAATCACCACTTGAGATAATGGAAAAGATGAGACAATGCAGTGTATTATTGTATTCTGACATATATTTCTAATCTTTGAAGTGATCAGTGCAGTGTTTTAAAATATGAACAATATTTTCTTGTATCCAGCATAAATCTGCTTTGGGCATATTTTAAATGAGAGATCTGTCTTACTGAGCTTTTTAATTACAGAAAATCACTGTTTCATAATTTTCCAAATGCTCTGTCTTGTTTAACACATTAAGGAAAAGGAAAAACCTCAAAGAATGGGATCAAGGTTACATTGTATCTATTCTGATCAAAGAAATTAATTTATTGAATGAGACTTCTTCCAAAAATTAAGATATTTCTTAGATGGACTTATTCTCCTATAGCACTGAAACAAAATAGGTGTCAGAGAGAATTTCTTCCATAATTTCATATGAATGTATCAGAAGACACAAAAGTGCTGATATGAGATTTACATACCCTTAAAAAAAATTTCTTGTCTTTATGCAAATAAACATACAGATACACTCAATGTTGTATGCAGCAGAAATAACTACAGAGCACAGAAATAATTAAAGAAGTATCAAACGAGAAGCAGAATAGCATTTATGTGAAAAAATATTTGGTTTACATAAATCTGTCAAAAATTCATGATATTGCAATAATAAAGTATTGTAAAATATATAAAATTAAATAGTAGAAAATAAATTTTGAAATGCATCTAGTATGTGTTCATTACCATAGTAAGCCAAGGAATTTGAATTCAGTGAAATTCTTATCTTCTATTATGGGGCAACAGCATAGATTATTTTACTAAACAAAACATACACTCAAAATAAGATGCACGGAATGTGTAAGTTAGCAGCAGCATTAAATGTGGGCCGAAGAAATGTCAGGGTTTCCAAATGATTCTTTCATAGAAACACTTCTGATTTCTTAGTTTCTAATACATTTTAAAATAAGCTACATAACTTATTTTTATAGTGCCAGGAACTTTTCAAATAGAACCAATGCAAAAGCATTACTGAGCTGCTGGAAATTTTAAATAATTTTTGTAAATGCCCTAGGTTAATTTAGATCTCTGAAAACACATTAGGAAATTAAGCTGTAATGTGAGTTAATTCAAATTTTAATTTGGCAAAAAGAACGATCTAGCCACATAGTTAATGTAAATAGAAGCATAACACAGAGAAATTAATGAGGTTTCCTTTGGTTGAATCTTAAAGGAGGCAGATAATTAGCTTCTTTTGTTATTATTGCTGGAGAATGTGGTATTGTCTTCGAGGTGTAAAGTAACTGGTGCTTGCAAAATGATGTGTTCTTTTGTCTTTTCCTAATAATTATTTACATTAAACTCTTGTAGGATGAAGCAGCACAGCCACTGAATCTTTCAGCCCGACCCAAAACAGCTGAACCTGTCAAATCCCCAACATCTCCGACACAGAACCTCTTCCCAGGTAGTAAAAGCAGTCCAGTGACAGTGACGAACAAGAGTGGCATCCCCAGCCCGCTTGGTGGATCTCTGGGAAGAGGATCCTCTTTAGGTAACTAATCTGTCCTGGGAAAAGGAGAAAACTGTCACGTTTTCTACATGAAGTCTCAGCACACTTACTTCTGAATTAAGAACATATTTGGGGCTTATATTTCTGTTTAAAATGGAAAAAAGAAATCACAGGAAAGATTTTCAAAGAACTCTTGAATGCCAGGGTTTTACTAGAGTAACCAAAGTGTTGCAGCAGTGATATGCGTCTACAAGAAACACAGCAAATAAATATATAACATGAGAAATATACATACAAACAAATATATACACATACATACAAATACATAAATAAAAATACATATATAAAACATATATAAGGGTTTCTATTAATATTGCCCTAAAGACATCAATCAGGTGTATACAAAGTTCACATTTGAATTTTGTCCTCTGGATTAAACAAACAAACAAAAAAATCTTTGCCTGCACATAAAGCCTGACTAGATACTAAACCTACACACAAAATGGCTCATGTGATCAGTGTACATGCAATGAAGAGTGTAACATAGCTTAAAATAAACAAGTTTTCAAGCAAGGGCAGGGAAGACTCAGTATCTCTGTGGTTTACAGTAAACCAGAAGCCAGGCACAAAGGTAACTCCAAATGTGCTTTTCAGCTACTTAGACCAAATATGCCATTAGTTTTACCCAGAACAGCATTCTAAAAGAAATCTAACCCTATGCATTCTGCGTATTAAGTTCATCTTACCAAGACCATATGCTGAATATATATTTTTTTCTTTTTTAGCAAAGACAGTAAGGCTTCAGTCCAGACAGTATATTATGTATTCATTTTGTTATTTGTTCACCCGTCTGTTAAGCTTTTGTTAATTCAAATTATTGCAAATAGGGAATTTTGACCTATGTTCAAGATTCTTTAATTAAGATATAAAGCTTATTAAGTAATGAAACAAAATTGATCTGAAAACTATGTATGGAGACTATCTTAACCAGCCAAGAAACAGAATCAAGAGCTGCAAAATGATCAGCCCTAAAGTTCAAAAAGAAAATTTTAACAGTGACTAAATGCTTACTACAGACCACTTATTCACAATCTGTAACTCAAGTGTACTTGTAAAATATATAGAAACACTTGTGAATAATGAACAGATATGTTAAATACATACATTAAATATATAAAAATTATTATTTGTTCCATTCTCAAAGCACTTGGGAACATCATGATCTCTGAAAGATACTCTCTGCAGCTAACTAGATAATTTACCTGTCAATTTATTTCTGGTTATCACTGCACTAACATTAGAAAGTAGAGAGTTTGAAATCATAGCAATCCAGAGAAATGGCTGGAGAAGATACACCTAAAGTGTGAACATTTTTAATGTAAAGTCATAAAAATATTTCCTCTCAATCCTTAAGTGTAAAAGAAGCTAGGGAAGCATTGTGAAAAATCAGCAAGCAATGTAGGTGCTTTTGCTCCATTTTTATGATAACTTTAAGTGAGACTGGGAGTCTGAGTCTCATTAAAAGTTATGCATATATGGTTCCCAGCTTACTTAGGCTCCAGAATGGATCTTCACTGCTGAATCGTTTCAGAGCATTGGAAACTTTACCCCCAGGAAAAATGGTTGTTTTCTAATATGTTACTTCTTTTTGGAAAGGGGTGCTTCATTCAGACAGAAAACATCACAGTTCCATCTAAAACATCACAGGTTGTGTCTCTTCTCATCTAGACCCACAGTATTAAACCAATTGTTTGGTTTCATGGATAAAGCATGAGAAACCCTTAATCTTACATTTTTTTTTATTTTCAAATAATTCGGGGTCCTTTGAGGTTGAATTTGCCATATTTTACTCAATGGAACTTCAATAAAGTCCAAAGAATATTAAAATTATGTTTGAATGAGAATTCCAAGTCTTAGTTTTGTTGGGGTTTTTTTGTTGTTTATTTATTTGTTTGGGTTTAAGTGTGTTTGTGTTTTTTTGGTTGGTTGGGTTTTAGTTTTGTTTTGTGTTTTTGTTTGTTTGTTTGTTTCTTTTTATAGTGGACTGTTAGTAAGTACACAAATCTAACAAATTTGGAGCTTTTATAAAAGACATTTGCTTGTCAGACAGTTGTACAGGTCCTGGACAAATGTTGATTGCTCAAAATTTCCTAGCTAGAATGCTTATACAGAAATCTATGCATGTGCAGTATAGAGGATACTCTCACGCAGGAACAGGTAGATCATGTTAAATCTTCATCACAAAACCACAAAAAAAAAAATCCAGTCACCAAATAATTTCTGTTGATTGGTCTTAAATAAGAAACTCTATCTGGGGTACTCATCTTTGCCTCTAGAATTCATTTTAAGATGTGACAGAAATGTTTTGTGAGTTTGATACATGTTTAAAAGTTTATCTTTCTGTCCAGAGTGATAGAAAGAAAACCATATTTTCTCCAGTGACTTAGAGCTTTATACTTATGTTAAGGTGACAACAAGCTTTGTCTCCCAAAAGTAACTGTGCTCGTTCTGAAATTAAAAATTGAGTGTATGGAGTGATGGTTCTCTCAATAAAGAAATTCTAAAAACAGACAGAGACTTTCATGGACAAGTAAACAAGATTTATTTATCCTTTGTTTATTTTATTAATACTTCAAAGGCTTCCCACTTAAGCTTCAGAATACTGCTGTCTTAAACATGTATTTAAGTTCGAACTTTGGGTCCATGAGTATGCTCGGATACCCCTATATCAGGCTATGCTAATACCTGAGTGGTTGTATTTATAACAGCAAAAGAAATGCACAGGCTTATCAATAACTTATTTAGATTAGTTCAGCATCCAAACAGACAATTGCCACTCTTCCTCTCTTTGTAGATGTTAGCTTGGTACAGTTCTAACAGTATGAGAACTGAGTGCTTACGCCAGATTCTAATTGGCACAATTACCTTGGCACAATTACCTAAATAAAGTGTGTTCTCTGTTTATAGATATCCTTTCCAGTCTTAATTCACCTGCCCTATTTGGGGACCAGGACACAGTAATGAAAGCTATTCAGGAGGCTCGAAAAATGAGAGAGCAGATCCAAAGGGAGCAGCAGCAGCAACAGCAGCCACATGGTGTTGATGGAAAATTGCCCTCCATGAATAACATGGGTCTGAACAACTGCAGGAATGAAAAGGTAATGTCTCCCATTGCCACACAGTCTGTCATTCATTCTTCTTTTCCCTTCTTATTTTTATATAAAATTTCTTTTTAGAGCTTTTAGCCATCTCTGATTTCATGTTAAACACACCTTGTCACTTCTCAGTGCCGTGCTACAAACTTCTCTACGTTTACATGACAGCATTCAAAAAAACAGTCCTGTGCACTCATGAGATTAAGCTGTAAGCACACACATAAGAATGTGGAAAATTGGTTGAAGCTAATATTGTTTGTGGTCACTAGATTTTGAATTATGCTTTTGAGAATGCTTGGGTTCATAAATATGGCAAAAGGCCAGTTATGTACTAGCATGTTGAGTATTAGAGTTCTAGTGCACGTATCTGAGTGTGCCTGAATCTGTGACTCAGATGCAACTCAGATGCCTTCGGCTTTTAGTTTCAATGGGAAA
This sequence comes from Streptopelia decaocto, assembly GCF_964273445.1. Taxonomy (NCBI): domain Eukaryota; kingdom Metazoa; phylum Chordata; class Aves; order Columbiformes; family Columbidae; genus Streptopelia; species Streptopelia decaocto. The sequence continues at coordinate 55,240,906 of NC_138661.1, forward strand.
TTAGAGATCAAAGTTCTTTGTTGAATCTTGGCCATAGTTTCCAAACACTAAAAAGAAATGGTGCATTATGATAAAACAATAAATTGGAGAAAGTGGTGAGAAAATATGACCAGCATTAGATTGAGGAGGACGTCATTCAGTTTACCAAATAGCCAGCTGGGATCGTATCTGAAAGGTGAGGAACAGTTTCTATCACACACACCCTTTAAGGACCGCTTCAAGGGCAAAGACGTCTCTTGGAAAATTTTTTGTATCTGTGTTGTCTTGCTTTGTGGCCTTTCTGAAGTTTACAAGATCTGCTCTGGGAGCAAGTCTCTGTGTGTATAACAGAGCCGGTGAACACTGAATCAGGTAATGGGCTGAGCAACAAGGAAGCGCTTTTGATTAAGAATGTCTCTCTGTTAGCTTCCCTAGAGGTGGCTCATGCTGCAAAAAAAAATACAGTACATAAGTTATTTTTCACTACTGACACAAAATATACCACAATACTTATTCCAGTTAACTAGAAAGGGAAAATACTATCCCAGTTATTACTATGGCATTGGCAAATGGGAACAGTTATGATGCAATTTAGTAATGAATGAAAACCAACACATTCACTAGCCTATAAAGCAACTAGTGTTTCAGACTGTTTGGTGAAAAAAAAAAAAAAAAAAGGTTGGAAAACAGGTAGCTTTCAATGCATGTAATTCATTAATGAAAATTCCGTGGTATATCTGTATATTAGAGGGTAAGTTCTTTGTGTCTTGGGGGAAGGAGGGAAGATACTCCAAGGACTAACAGGATTTTTTAGGCCAGGTTGAGTAGAAGACTCAACAGAATCTTAAACCGTGCATTTGATGATACTATGATCTTTTCTCAACCCACATAGGAACACTCAATAAGTGGATTGTAGCAAGGCATGGCAAGTCAAAGAAATGTTGTAAACAGACCCATCAAAGATTGATACCTACTTTTTAATCTACATTTTATATTTTTGCTTGATAGGTTCTTTATAGTACTCAAAACAAGAGAAAAGCTCAGTGTCTATTAAAAAGATTTGTTAAACTGTTGCCACACAGGATTAACAATGCTTTTACAAGTCAAATTCAGAGGCCGATGGATATTTATATTTCTGCTAGCGTTAGTTTAAATGTCAGCATTGAAAAAGTCACTTAATACAGGTTGATGCTATGAAAAATATAGAAATTAATAACTGATCAAACAGGCCATGTTCAGACAACACACTAATCATAAAGCCCGTGTTTGTCTTAATTAACTAAGAGGTAGATGCTAAAGCCCATGTTATAAAAATAAAATAAATATCAGCCTATGATCAGTATTAAGAGTTTATAAAATTATGTTTATTTTAAAATATATTTTATGAGTTTCAGATGCATGAGGTTTAAAAATATCTAATACACTATAAGGGTTATTGAAGGAATTCTTAACATTTGATTTGACTTGGAAAAATAAGTATAAAAACGGCATCCACTTACTTATCAGGTTGCAACGCTGAGTATTTCGAGTCCCATGTTTACATCTTGTATTTGGTATAACAAATCTTTTACCTTTTAAAGCAGAACAGAGTCAGTAAGTATTTCAGTGAATAATCTGATTTTTTTCTGTATCAGTTACTAGCAATACACAGATTGATGTGCAGCTTCCAGATTGAGGTTATACAGCAGGCAGTCAGAAGAAAAAAGGTTTTTTACTTGCAAGTATAGTGGAATCAATTGGAACTCTTTAACAAATACAAAAAACATCATTCTCAACTGCCATCTTTTATGGGGAGAGTTTTCATGGCAGCACTTGCAACTTTTAAAACAGAGGAATAAAACAGCAGCAAGAAAATCTGTTGTTAAATCTCTCGGTGCCCTTACACAATACTGTTGGTTTTATTTATTGTAGTTTGCAATACAGAGTGAACCATTAAGGCAGGAAATAGTTGTAATATGTACCCTGGCTTTACCTTTGGTATGCTAGCCTGTTGTCCTTGCTCTGTAGACGCAAGAAAGGCAGGTTTTAAAAAAAAGGGGATATAAATCTGTCATTTTAAATAATTATATATCACTACTCCCTATCCTAAAGAAAATAAAATAATGAAGTCAGTCATGTATACTAAGGGAATGTATTTATATTTTATAGCAAGTTTAAAATACATTAAAACCAGAAGCATCCTTTGCACAAACAGAATTCTAGAATACTCTTCTTTCTCCCTTTACCCTCTGCCTTTGAATTTTTACATTATGATGTATTTATTGATGGGCAGGATGATCAAAATGGGGGGGTGAGGAAAGATAGAGCACTTCAATTAGAAAAACGTAATTCTGAAATAATTGTACACCAATAAGATTGTGTATAGTTTCTGTCATAATCGCAGTGAAGCTTTGATAACAGTTGCAATTTTGGATTGGTTTCTTTTGAAGAATCAGAACCCTATGTTTTCAGGACCAAATTTTCAGAAATTGGCTTCAGGTAATTAGACTTATATAAATGAGTAGCTAGAAGTCAGCACCAGAAAAAGATGACAAATTAATTGCCTGCAGCTGGTTTAAAAAAGCTATTGAGTTCTGGTCAGTTACTGGTCTTCAAGTTCAGATAGCTGGTAATAGTTTGTTGTGCAAATGATTGCGCTTACAAAATTATGTACATAGCTTCAAAGGCTGGGCTCAGGCCTTTTTGAAAATGTGTCATTTAAATCTCAGAAAGCTTTGTATTTGGTTAAAGACACAGAATTGAAAATTGCCTCTGTTCATATTCTGCTGTTCAAAAAAAAATCTACAAAGCTTTAGAAGTGCTCACAGAGATTCACTCATCAGAAAGACCAAAACAAAAACATGCAGCACTCTGCCACAGTCCAGCTCTGTCATTTGCTAAAGCATTAAGGTTAGGCTAAACTTTCGAAATGATACCATTCTATGGGCATCTGCAACTACAGAGTTATTTCAGTGTGTATACTGTTGTGGGTTAGGGTAGGCTGGTAAGCACTACACAGCTGCTCGATCACTCGCCTCCACTGGGATGGAGAAGTGAATTAGAAGGGTAAAAGTGATAAAACTCGTGGGCTGAGATAGTTTAATAATTAAAGGAAAACCTGTGCATGCAAGGCAAAGCAAAATAAGGAATTCATTCACTGCCTTGCATCAGCAGGCAGGTGTTAAGCCATCTCCAGGAAAGCAGGGCTTCATCATGCATAGTGGTTACTTGAGAAGACAAATGCCAAACCTTCAAATGTTTCCCCTTCCTCCTTCTTCCCGCAGCTTTTATTGGGGTATATGACATCATATGGTGTGGAATATCCCTTTGGTCAGTTGGGGTCAGCTGTCCTGGCTGTGCTCCCCTCCCAACTTCTTGTGCACCCCCAGCCTGCTCGCTGGCAGCCCAGCGTAAGAAACAGAAAAGGCCTTAACTCTGTGTAAGCGTTGTTCAGCAATAGCTAAAACATCCCTGTGTTATCAGCGCTGTTTTGGTCACAAATCCAAATCTCAGCACCATGCAAACTAAAATTAACTCACTCTGAGCCAAAACCAGTACAGTGTATGCAAAGCAAAAAGTCATTATATCAGAGTTGACATTTTTTACTCCATCTGGTCCTGATCAGGTGTAGCCTGACTGAGGGAAGGGAAGAAGTAACTGTCAGTGGTTTCAGTAAGTAAACAAAAACACTGGGGAAGGGGAGAGAATTAAGAAAAAAACAGAAAGTAGGCTACAGAGCTCTTTCCATATGAGATAAGCAAAAGTAAAATCATACAAAAATTGGCTTTGTTTAGAGGATATGACTTTTTTTCCAGTCAAGACATGTTTACCTTCAAGAGAAAAAGAGTACTTAAAAAAAAATTTGCATTGCTAGAGCTACTTGTATTTATTTTAGTATTTCAGACTAGCAGGATTGTCTAGAAGATTTGCTTTGATTTAAGGCTTTAAATGAACCTGAAAATGCTATATAATTTATAAGAGAACTGACACTATTTTTAAAAGGACCAGATCCTCTCTTTGTTTTGCATAAAGCATGAAAACAGTGACAAAAACACTCCAGAAGAATCTTTGTAGAAAATGTATAGGCAGAAATGTGTTAATTTCATTGGAGAAAAGTATAGGAAGTCAAGGTAAAACATACACCCAGTTAATAATCACATCTGCTAGACCCAAGGATGCACCCTCAGCAACCCATTTATGTACCCACAAAGTATATTCATTGAGATCTGAGAGGAAGCAGAATTTAATATAACATATTTCTGTTTATATTCCATTCCCACTCTTTTGTAGATTTTTCAGGCAACTGTGCATTTGTGGTAGGAAACCAGAATTAGACCCCAAAATAAATGACATGAGTCATCGCCCTCTTCCTGGGAATTATGGTACTTTAGCACCTCTTATAATGAGCCTTTTATTCTTTTCTTTTCTAAATCAAAGTTTTACAAGTTGAATCCACATAATTTATCCTAATATAGACCACAGTCTGTATGCAAAATGTGTACATTCTTAAAAACTTATATTATTTACCCATGGAGATGTTACAGTCTATTGATCAAATCCATATTTAGGCACTTGGATTTGACTTGATAAGCCATAACGACCCCTTTGGAGATGTTACAGTCCGCTGTATTTAGGGACTGTTAAATATGTGGATTATTGACACAATAGAGTGTAACAACTCCTCTGGAGCTGTTACGCTTCATCATTTCTATGAAGCTACTGCACATGCGTACAAACTTCGCCAGAGAAAAACACTTCAGGAAGTCTTTATAGGAAAAGTTACTAGTCATGCATAATCTCCCTTTGAGTGCCTACAGCCCTGCAATGACTCCATCATTGTATTACTTTTTTCTAGCTGCAAATAGTACTGGATTATGTTGCCGACAGGTTTTTTTTTCCAGCTTTTTTCTCCCAAGACATTCAGTATTATAGACAGAATGACTGCAGAGGCAGGACTCACACTGTCTTTTCTGCAAGTGCAGGGTGTTTCTCAGACAATCACCAAGAGAAGCACTTTCCTATTAGCATCTTTGTTATAAGTAATTTCTCAAGTCAGTTTAAAAAAGCATATAGTTAAAAAAAATACTTTCTGATGAATCCTGCATTCAATTATCTTTTCTTCTTTTACTGAAAGTAGTCATGACCACCCTTAAATTGAGAACATGAATAAATTGGTCATAAGGGCCTTGTGGATTTTTATAAATCTTTATGAATAAGTGGTTTAGATTTGCAGGGACTAATCTATTCTCATTTGCTTTCATCTTTTAAGGAAAACCTCTTACATTTTCTTTTTTCCTTTAGTTTTTATAGACGAATATTTGTAACTAGCAAATAAAAAGTCAATGCTTACATTTCAGTCTGCTGAAAGACATAATAGAAACTAAGCATTTTCAATTGAATCCTTATTTCTGTTGGTTAAATCTTAGTTCTACTTGCAATTAAAGGGCAAATACTGCTTTGTTAGGCCAAATTATGGATAGCAATATCAACAGTAAATGACCAATTTTGCAAAGTTATTACTTTGTTACGGTATTGTTTCAATAGTCATCCTACCAAGTTCCGTTCTCACTGCAACTTAAGGGAAGTCCCACCCCATGTAGCTTACACTTAGATATAGTTAAATTTCAGTTTAAATATGTATATTTAGATACTATAATAGAAAATCTGGAACTTTATAGAGAGAAAAAAAGAAAGACACTGATTTACTTAAGGAACTGTTAGTATGGTCTCACTTTCTTCTAAGAATATAGGCAATTTATTCAACTCTGTGGGAGTATATTCCAACTGTCTAATGAAGAACCTGATTTCCACAAAGAGATACTGCAACTGGGAAACTGTTTTTTCTGAATACGTCATTCTGCTCAGTCGACAAACCTTTCCCTGAGGAATGTCAGAGACGTAGAAGGACACGTTGCATAGAGACAACCTCTTTACAGTACCATCATTTTATAACAGATAATTGACTTGTCTAAGTTAAATGCCCCAAAATAGGGAAAGTTTCAAAAACAAATACCAGCATTCCTCATAATTCTTACAAAACCAATGTCCTTTATACTTCACTGTGAATTTGGCCAATTTAGTAATCTGCTTGTGGCTGTACATAATAGATGTAACCAGTTGTTTTTTTTTTATTGGGTGTTCAAAGTTAACTTCCTAAATCCATATTTAGGCACCGCTATTCTATTCTAAAACACCTTAATTTTAAAAGAAAAAGAAACAAACAAAAAACCCAAACCAAATCAAAACAAACCCAGAAACCAAAACTAAAACAAAACAGGAAAACATTTTGTTCCCAAATCTTTTTAAACAACAAGAATTTTGCAATTTCCTTTTTAGACTTAAGGCTTATTCTAGTTACATGAGAGATGTGCCTTCACTTTATATCAACTGTAGTATTTCCTTAATAATTTTGAAAGGAAAATAGTGACTCAAGTACAAATTTTCTAAAGTAGCTGCAATGCAGGAGCGTGGCTCCCACTGAACAAGCTCTGAAAATTTTACCCCAAGGCAGACAAGCAGATTTGTGACTGCATATACAGTAACTGTCTATTTTCAGTGAAATTCAGGAGTTTTGTATCCTTCCCCAGTACTTTTTACGATAATTTGGACAATTCAGAATTTCAGCTGATGTAATACTGCCCCCTTTTATTAGAACTGGAAAACATGCTGGACTTCAAACATTTAGTTTTATAGCTGGATAAATTCTGTTTATTTATGCTGTTGCTTCCAAAATTTGGAATTGCATGACAAGGTAAGAGAAACTATGAAATCAATATACATTTATAACAATGAATGGAAGGAAAAAAGTAATGATTTTTGCAGGGAGTATTGTGTGTGTTATGCCTGGACTTCCTAGGCAGCATATCACTCCAGGGAATTCCCTGCTGTTTTGCAAGAAGTTCATGGTGTTGATATTTTTGCTTTTGTATAAATTTCATTGTAATATATACTAGCATTTGTTTTCTAAATCATTGTATTTATAGGATAATAGCAGGGCACAGCAAGCATTGTCTTTTCTGTCGGTTTTGTTTTATTCTTTCTATTGTGAGGTCTGATCAGGAATTAGATGCATCTTTGAATAGCTGAAAGATTTTCATATCTCTCAGACAGAAGTGTTGCAGTGAATTTATCTTTAAAATGTAGTTTGAAATTAAATTTAAAGCAGAGCGTCTTGGAAAAAATAAATTAATCTTTAGTCTCCAGCCACAACTTTTAAAGAGAAAACAAGGGGAAAAAAAAGTCTAACTTTCAATATAATCTTGAAGCCTCTAGCTTTTGTAGATATCACAGGAAATAAATTCATGTTTAGAAATTTTACCCATAATTAAAGAAATGTTTTATCTGATCTCTGTGTATTTAGTGAGGAAGGTGATGGATTTTGTAACTGCACATGCACAGAGGGGTCAAATACAGCCGTAACACTGGTACTCAGGTTATAAGAGTTATGGGAGGAAAATACCTTTTCTAACATTAACATCTGTAGAAGAACATAGCTCCATTATCAAGGCCAGGTTCATAATAGGAACCAGGTGCAGAAGGCTGTGGGTATGAAATCTTGTCAAGTCTGTTCCTCAGACTCAAGAGATAGAAATATTAAAGCTGCTTATGAAACATTATCTTTCTGTCCATACATAACATATGATTCAGTGTTTAATTGATCACATGCTATTGCTCAAATACTACTATTTACACCTAAATATTTATACTCATGCCTATCAATATACCTTTTTATTTTTTTTTATTTACTTTGTATGCTATGTGTAGGAAGACATACGAATAATGTATTTGAAATTTACACATTAAAAATACATGTTCACTGAAACTGTGGAACTGACAGTGAAAAGACAAAAAGAAACAGTGCAAAATCTCTGGCATATGTAGGTCATCTAAATTTACAGAGAAGTTAGCTTTGGAGCCGGCTTACTATGGATGCAGTTTTGCACCTATGGAAGAATTTTCTGTGCAGACCTTTGTTTTTAAGGGTTCTGCTTAATTGCCTTACTTTCCAAAATTATTTTGATAAAGTCGGTAGTTTGTGCATTTCAGTTCCAATATATTAGATGTGCATTTAACTGCTTAGTACCTCAAATTATGTAGAGGCTGTTTAAAATAAAATCTAAATTATTTGTCTATTGATTAAATTATGAAAACCAATTAATTAAGTGAAAAATATGTGATCTTTATGAAGTATAAATCATGGAAACTTTATTGGACTATATATTAAAAAAAAAGTTTGACCAGCCCAATAATGGTATACATAAGTAAGAAATTAGAAGAATAACTATGTACACATATTTATACAGGTGTGCATGTATATATATATATATATATATGCACACTGTAGAGTGAAAAAACTTCCCATGTTAGGTGAAGTTTTAAGGTTTTTCATGCTTCCAGTTCAATCACAAGAGCACTTGGCAATAAAATATTATTTTCAGGAAAGAAACCAGCTGACTCATTTGGTATTGATAGCTATTGTTGCATTTGAATATTGTCTACTAAAGTTTTCACCACTACCTGTGCTTAATAATATGCTCATATGGTTGCTGAACACAACTGTGTTTTTTTAATTTCTGTTGTCAGGGCTACTTGAAGGGGTTGCCCAGCTGCAGGTTTTAGATCTCATTAATAATCATGATTATAATAATGATAATAGTTATAATAAAAAGGGGATTTGTCCCCTTTCTTCTACTGCCTTTCCAGCTCAAGAAAAAATGCCAAAGTCACTGCTTTTTCACTTGCATGGGGCATTTTCTGTGAAAAGGATAAAAGCTCTGCCCTATTTTAGTTTTCTCCCTTAAATCTTGTAGCAACAGAAAATCCCAAAGGAACAGAATTAGGTTAAAATGTGTCCTGACGGTGAATGTTGAAAAATTTGCACAAACCAACAAGGATAATTTTTCCCAAAGGATGATGTTGTGCCATAAAGGATGGTGTCTTTGTGGTGACTGTAACTGCATAATGATTGTATCTTCATATGTACAATACATTTCCCAAACTACACAGAGGACTTTGCAGATACATACTGAAAAGTATTGCAAGTTGAAAATTATTGTTTAAACATAAATTTGCTAGGACAGGAATATAGTCATTGATTTAAATTGTAAGTCAGAATGGCAGCTGCACAGTCCTATCATGTAATTTCTTCAATTGTCCTGAGAACTACAGAATACATTTGTATTTTATTTCACACTTAGATACAAGCAGAGACATCCACAAAAGTTGATGCCATTTATTTCTAAGCTCTGTGTATTCCTCTAAGTAAATTCAAAACACCAAATGCATTGCCAATATAACTCTTTTGACTCCAGTAGGCTAAATACAGCAAGGATAAATTTGGATAACTTTCTCTGATACTTCATTACTTTCTAAAATTAAAAATGTCTCCTGTTTCTCAAATATCATTAGGCTGCATCAATAGGTATGATAAATTGAAATACACTCCCTGTTGTTGAGGATATTTACTTAGCTGCCTGTTTGTGGGACTGTTCGGTGCTTTGTGCTGTCTTAACTGTTTGCTTCAAACAAAAGAATAAGCATGGTAGCAGGTAAAATTGTCTTCTTTTATCTCATGAAAGGCTAGAGGAAATAATGCAAAATGATGTTTGCAAATGTTTGTTTGAAATCTGATTAATGGAGTTTGATCACGCTTATTCCTTTCTTTGTTTTCTTTTCACAAATATTCATGCAAACGGATTTTTATTTCTATGGGTGTATTTGCATATGAACATGGACATTTGTGCACAATTAGGCATTTGCTGTTTATGCCCAAATTGCTCACCCCCCGTTCATAAAAAAAAAACCAGAGGCTTTGGTGCTGCACCCACTTCAAACTCCATGCTGACCAAATGAGGAACGCAGTATCAGGGAGCTCTTCCAGCCCCTGATACAGTGTCAGTGCTAATTATAGATCTTTACAGCAACTCTGTGAACTCTGCAGCAATTTAATCCAGGGGTCCTGCAGGCCTTGCTGCACTGTGCCTCACCACTGCCACCTCTTTCCTACCAATGGTATGCCAGAGGCAGGTTCATCAGTCTTTCTGTGGTGTTGAAGGTAGTAGATACAGGAGTTGATAGAAAGAAGTAAAGGCTTTCCGCTACATGGGAGGTCTTTTGGGTTGAGAGAATTCCCAGTTGCTTTTTTTGGGTAATTTAAGGCAATGTTCAATACTTATCACCGAGTCAGGCATTGAAAACAATATAATTTGTCTTAGGTGACCAACTACAGCATAAATCACAAGAAGCAAACTATTGAGCATTTAAGTGCATAGTTCATGTATAACTCAGAAAGTCAGATTGTTAGAACACTGACACATTACTCATATATGTATAGAAACTGCTGGTCCTCCAGGGATAGTTTGAAAATATAAGAAACACTATATTTGTTGGATAAATTGTTCACTGCACATAGCTTGTCCATCTGTAGTCACATAATACTAACTCCATAAACAGATCTATCTCAATTGGAAATGTGTAACAGTGTACTAAATGATATTCAACATCAGATTACTCATACTATAATCATGTTCGTGTCATAGTAAGCTGTTATAAAACTACTTAAAACCTAAAGAATGCCTAACCCACAAGCTGAAATTGCCCAGCTTACATCCTGAAAATCTACAGACAACATTAATTTCCCAGTCTTTCACTTTTATGCCTGTGGCCTCTAACATGTTGCAAATGCTTCTATAAGAAGGCTGGAAAAACATATCAAATTTCTGTTCTCTTCCACTTGCCGACATTCATTAACTGAGGGAGAACACTGAGACAAGGTTTTGGAAAGATCTCCTCTTCACCTCCACCCGTTCCAAAGTAATTTGTTAAACAGCCAGTAAGAGAAGTGGACACTTGGGTTTTAATGTCAGACCCATGCTGATCAGTAGCTGGGTGCATGTTTTCACTGTTATCTTGCCAAAGGCTTCTTGAGACAGCAGGCAATGGCTGTGTTCTTATCTCACTGCCATTTTCTTTGCATCCTTGAGTTCAATTGCTAAGTGACAATTTCATTATATTGCTCCTATTCAGATGAACTATGTTTTTATACACATACAGATTCTTGCTTAGTACATCCTACTTTTATATGCTTATTCCCTTCTATTTTTAAAGCACAGGAACTGTACAAACAAAAAGCCATCACTGGGAGGATGCACATTAGAACTGTACACAAAGTGAGTCACTGACACATCATGTACCATAAAACTTCCTGGTCTGTTAAGGGTTCAGCAGGTTGCCCAAACGTACTCAGCTGCCAGCTCCTTGCCAGAACTCTGCCCCTTGCGTGCTGCCACTCAAGCTCTTTGAATACTCATGAATAAGATTAGGTTGTTTGACCGCACTCTTCCTCCCACGGGATTCCCCTTTATCAAGGGATTACCTGCATGACCTTTGAGTAACTCCTGTGTTTTATTCTTCTGACAAATATTGATTAATTGTACATCAACTCTTTGTTTCCTTTCAGAAATAACACAAAACTTATAAATGCAAGAAAGATATTTTTCTGCAAAGTTTTGCTCCCACCCTCTTTCACTCAAGGCTTACTTTTTCTTTGCAAGGAATGAGCTGAGTTAATACTCGCAGTTATAGACTAACAATATATGGAATGGGATACCTATCAGTCCTCTGCACTGAATAGCATGCTCTACTATGTAGGATTTCCATTCCATTCAGTGCAAAAGCCATCCATAGTTCATCGGTATACACACACTACCATGAACAGGCAAAAGTAATGAACTGCAGTATAGGAAATTTGTAGTGAATGTGTGAGTTGTTCTATAAGGGAAGAAGATGAAATGTACTACTTACTTGGTTTATCAAGTGATTTCCCTTTATCTCCATCTATGACATGTTACTGTAGCTACCTGCGAGTAAGTGTTATGAGACCATAAAGAATCAATTTAAAAGGGCAAAAGAAGCAGCCAATTTCCTATTTGTGACCCCATTTCAGTTCTTTTAATGTAAAACATTCACTATGATAAGGATGGATTTCAGCACATGTGCCTCTCTGAATCAGGACCTGCTTTACTTATCCCTCAACTGTTCTGAGACTCCACTCCTGCAGTATTAGGAATGCTCCTAATCTGGTGAAGACTATGGTTTAGGTAGTGAAGTCTCTATCGTTCTCTCACCATGAGAGAGAGTGAAATTTTCTTAAAGTGTTTGCAATGATCTGCTAGCTCGAGGCTCCTTTTTTCCCTGCTGCTTACCCCTCATTGTGCTTTTGCTGGGACTCTTATAGTGTCTCATGAAAGCACATCCTCATATTGCTATTGTGCGTCACTTCTTAATTAACTAATAAAATAGCACACAGTTTACACAGTAGAATTCCCACTAACTTCTTACATGGTGAAAAGTTAATATTATTTCACATATTATTGCTATCTAGTGGGTATGTTCTCTGTACAACTGCCTTCTTGTTGCTAAATCTGCCTTGGATTAGAGTTCACAATTAAGCTAAACACTGAGCATTTTCCATGAGCAAAATACACACTTTACACATTTTTCATTGCTTGGAGGTAGCAAAGGTATAGAGATAAAACTGAAAACTGCATTATAAATTAGTCACATTATTTTTTCAGACCCTTTTAGGATATGCTTTGTATCAAACCAGAACAGGTATAGTTCCTGAGATGAAAGACCTTCAATAGATTTGAAAGGCAAGAGCTATCTAGGTTCCACAAGCAAAGGTCCCTTCCAGTGCAAAGAGGACCTCAGCAACCTGGGATGCAGCTCACTGCCCCCTCAAGGACGTAACTATTAGACCCACTCTGCTGTAAAGCAGCAAAATATGGCTTTGAAAACAAGAAGTCCCACCTCCCCTTTTTTTAAACTGTGACATTTTACTGTTGAAGTTTCAGCATGGCCCAGTATATAGGTGAAGCAGAAGATGTAAAGGATCGTGGAGTGTTTGTGTCAGGAACCAGCAGGCTGGAAGGTGAGGGCTGGGACAGAGCTTCACTGCTGCATGCGGTGTCTGTGAAACTGCACTTTGAATATAATGCAGAGTAGGAAATAAGAGTAAGGGAGAGCATAGATAGGAATGTGAAGATCCTATCATTTGAATGGCAGATATACAACCGGATAGCTCCAGAGTATGTAGTTCTTTCCTTCCTTTTGGCATCATCCCTTTCAGTTCTCCCAATATATAATCATTTGAAATTCCTCTTATGTCTCTGTTTCTAAACCCTAAGAAGCAGCAAACCTGAGCCTTGGCTGTTTGCATTCTTCTGATATCAAAGACTCCTATCCCACTGGGGCCCTTCGCCATAGGAGAGGTTTGAGGGAGGGGGAAGAGATGTTTTTCCTCCTTCTTAGCTGCTCCTCCAGATTGGAGGGTGGGGAGGAGTGAAAGAGCAGACAGTAGATTTTAATGTTCAAAATGGAGACTGGGATGTGACTGATGCCTGAGCCTGACATACTCCAGCTTATTGCCAGTTCTTTCAGCTCATGTGGCAGCGGGGTTGGAGCTGGGTGAAGGTTGGTACCCGTCCTCTCAGGGAGAGCCTTGGTCAGCCTGTTTTTGCAGAAGTCCAGACCCTAGAGATATCCTGTTCCATATAGCAAGCAGAAGAAGGATATTTTTCTTTATGTTCAAAATCTGTGTTACAGATTTACAGGAAGTATTTATTTATCCTTCAAATTAGCTGAGCAGGAGAAATAGCCAAACAGAGTTGGATTTAGAGATCAGCACAATGCAGTAAGATTAAAAAACCCTTTCCATCTGAATTAATGCATTTCAGACTGCTTTTCATAAACTAGTTTTTCAGAAGTCATCTGTGAAGCTTTGTATAGAGAATTTTTAAAGGTAACTTAATGGAATGGAGAAAAGGTTTAAAATTATCTACTAGGGCTGTTGCAGGAGTTATTAAATATTGATTTATCTTGGAGTAAGAATCATACTAAAGAGTGAGGCTTGTAGTCAGATCAATTTATCTGGAATACAGACTGTATGGCTGTATTTAGTACAATGTCAACATGAATCTTATACAAGTAGATGTGAAAGGTTGAGCATTTCATCTAAATCAATTGGCTCTCCAAATCTTCAATTAAAAACATATCCTAACAGTTCAAACTGAACTGCTCCTAAATGTTTCAGGTGGTTTATATTAAAAAATGCTTCATTTAGTCAGTCATAGTATATCATAATCCTCTCCTTTGCATCTTGTTGCAACTAGGAACAAAAATGCACAGTCCAAGGCTTTTCCAAATCTTAAGTTTTTAATATTTCAAATTCTCTTAAAAACCCAATGTAAATCGTTCAAGTAATCTGGCAAATAACACTGCAAGCAATTTTCTGCTACTTGCCACTGCTACTGCACTGCCAAGCTTTTGGTCATAATATGAAAGTTGGCTCAGACTGTACTTAACCAACTAAAACCGATTATGTTCCCTTTTCAGACATAAATAGATACCAGCATGCCAGCTAGTGGTACTGACTAAAATATTTTTCAGTATATATAAGAGTACATAGGTCTCCAGTAGGAAATCCTTTATCCAAGTGTGACATCAAAGTAGTGTGTCTCAGATAATTTAAGTGTTACATTTGCTTTTGTTTGTACTATTTTCTTTAAACATATTCATTAGACAAGAACAGAGCCTTTAATGTTCCATGACTGAAAAATCCATCAAACAGATTTACAGCAGAGGCAGCGTGGCATAACAGCCAGTGGACTGGCCTAATGTTCAGAAGTCCCGGGTTCAGTTCTCAGCTTAATCATTGACTTTCTGGGTAACCAGAAGATAATAATTTCCCCTCTCTGTGCCTGGAGATACCGTTACCAACCTCCTTTTCAAAATGATTTGGGTACTACTAATGCACAGTGGTAGGCATTGCAATTGCCTACATATGTAATAGTAAAAAGCTCCAAAATACTGATTGCTTCCCCAGGACATTATTATTCTCTCTTCTTTAAGACACAGCTAGAAAATATGACCACAGTTATAAAGTATACAAAGGAATAAGGAAGGTATGAGACAGGAAATTCCCTCTTACTTACAGATTGTATTTGTCCACAGATCAGTCTTCCGCTGGAATGAGATGCTGGAATGTTCCTTCATGGAGTTGCATTAACTTTTCCTAATTTGTCATTTAGAGAAGATGAAGGAGGATAAGCGAAAAGAGAGAAAAAGTTAACTTTAAATGGAGAGAGATGTAGTAAGACTCAGTCTATGCTTTCTGCTGAAAAAGAGGTTAAAAATAGGTCTTAAGTGGGACATAAGTGGCTAATATGCTCTGTGGGTGAAACCACTACTTTTGAAACTCCCTTTCAAAATTGCTTGTTAAGGTATAAAAGCATTTTCTAAACTGCCGTTGTTGCATTGAGCTAAAAAGTACTTTAATAGATATCTTATGTGGGATATTTGAAGCAAGCCTTTCATGATAAAAACAAAACAACGTTTATAAAATCATTCTACTTTAAATGAAAAGCTAGAAAATGGATTTTTGCCAGTAGCATTAGCTATAGATGACTAGCAGTTTTGTCTTTGTATATTGCAGCAGTAAAATCACCTATTTTTTTCAGCCCATAGGTATTCATTTTGCATTTAAGATGGTTTCAGGTGTAAGGGTTCCTGGATTCTGCATGAAAAAAAAATGCATAGCCTTCAGTTACCCTTTTAAAGTACTCTCTCTTTTGCATTATTTTGATTCATACTTCCTGCATGAAAGAGTTATTCCTTCTGAAAGATGTAAATCTCTCTCGGTTTCCAGGAAGTATATATTTGCCTGCATTTGTATGTCGGATGTAGCAAACGGAACCTTTATCCTACTTTTTCAGTTGCTTTTGTTTATTTGTTTGTTTTGATGAATTTATAGTGTTCATAAATCCAGTTTGGGCTGCTTTTTTCTTGAGTACAAATTTTAAAAACATGAATTATGAGCAACTTAGTTTTGATTGTATTAGGAAGCTAAGTTAGTTTAGCAATTTCACTGATAGAAAGTTGTTCCTTTGCCTTCAGTGAGGATACTGTTAATGCAAGGTCTTGTCCACTTGCAGAAGTTCTTACAGGACTCTGTTCTTGGCATTCTGTT
Organism: Streptopelia decaocto; assembly: GCF_964273445.1. NCBI lineage: Eukaryota > Metazoa > Chordata > Aves > Columbiformes > Columbidae > Streptopelia > Streptopelia decaocto. The sequence goes on from NC_138661.1 coordinate 55,256,891, forward strand.
GTTTATTCCTAAGCAAGAATAATTCTTCATACCAGAAGGCCTTCAACCTACCCGTCACAAAGGGAAAAAGGAATCATCAGTAAGAAGGAGAAAACATATTTTTTCAGCCTGGAAAGACGTTGTTTAATTTTTATTCTCAGATTCAGTGTAAACTTATGAGAACTACACACTTTGGCCCTGATTCAGTGAAGCGCATTAATCCCTTTATAATATGAGCACATAAGTGTTCCCCTGGAGTTAAGTAATGACTATCTGTGTCCTTCAGGGCTCTGGTGGTTGGGAGTGAGTTTACTCTGCACCTTACAAGATTAAGGCCTATGTGAGGCTGCAAGAATTTGCAACACTTCTTTATTTTTTTTTCAGTGTTGAATGAAGATTAAAGACAGGAACTAGTTGAGGGGTACATCTGTATTATCACAGGCATTATGTACTTCATACTTGATATTGTAATCATGCAAACAGTAATCTTGCCTTGCTGACATAAACAGTAAGCAGCACATTTTTCTGAGGCTGAAATAATCAGAGAAAAACATGGCAGTGATGGGGGTACAAGAGGCAAAACACTGCATAATGATGTTATTATCATTGTTCCATTGTCACCCATCCTCATTCTTTAGTGATATGTTCCTTTTCTCTCTGAACATAACAAAAAAGGCCTGAGTATAAACAGAGTAATATATAAGCAGCAATCATAAAATGCAACCTTAAAAAAGTATACTTAAAATGCTGCAAAATAAAATAAAATAAAAAAATCAGCTTGATAAATACCAAAAAAGCCTACTTAACCTATATATGCATGGTATGCAATTACATATTTACATCCAGCAAAGGCAAGGCATATACTTGAAAACAGTAGCATTTGGTGGGATTTTGTTAACTGCCTTGATTGCATTTCTAATTCTAAATATGAATAAGAACATTTAAGCCCAAGTATCTTTCGCATTACCAATTTAATCTACTTCAGGTGTCTTCCCAAAAATGGCATGGAACAGCCATATCTCGGGGACCATATTTCTTACAGAGATAAACAAAAGGAGTGGGTACCCCCAGTGACTCATTCAGAGTATCTGGGTTAGATATCTGTACTTCCAAAGCCCTGGAGGATTTACCCTAATGGAGCTACTGGAATCTGCACTTACAATATGCAACACTATTCATGTTCAAAGATTGCTGTAATAAAATGCACAATACTCAGATTCGTATTTTCCCTGAAGTTTAGTTCTTTAATTGTAAAAATACTTGCAAATAGAGTATTTGAAATATTTATTTTTAAGCCTTAATAACCACTACACACATGTAGAATAGAAAAAGTGCATTTATTGCTATTTAATAGTTGATTATTGCATCGTGTAGTCCATTTTTATCCCAGTTTTTCCAGTGTCATTCAATCATGTTACAAAATCTGACATGTGTCTATCATAAGGCACGGTTGAAATGATGGAACAAAAGTATCTATGAGAACATCATCTGTCTTTCTCTTAGATTTCATAGGTTTAAAATCAAATGTCTAGATGTGTCTGTTTGCACGCACTTACATTTCCATATTATTCATAAAAAACGTCATATTGCTTGTCAAGATGTTTCACCGGTGGAATGTGTGTATGTCTGTGTGTGTGTTGTGGACTTTTTGAAGACCTCTGTTTTCCCAACTTCGTGTGGAGGGTAGCTGAATTTGCTTTCTGCTGTTGAGGTTTGTAGAACACCACAATGAAATTGAAATTGGTGACTTCTTTTCTGCCTTTTTTTTTTTCCATTCCAAAAAAATTGCTGTGCTGAACCTAGAATAGTTTTGCTGGTTGTTACACAGCTGTGGCTTCTTGCTAAAGCCATGTTTTGAGCCTGGAATATATTACGAGATGATTAAGAGAAAAGGAGATTCACAGTTTTGCGTTTAGTAACCAGATCTCTGATCTCCTAAATTCTGTTCTGATTCTAATGCATGACAATACTTTTAATGAAATTTAATCACAAACAGAAGAGCTTGGGGAAGCATGCAGATATATATACAAAATCATGGCATTGTCTAATTTGGTAAAAGTATTTCGGTATGCTTTTATGGTATTTCAGTATCTCCATTTTTAAATACTTGACAATAATGAGGCCAAAACCGACAAGGTCCAATGAGCTGCTAAATTAAACTGAAATATAGAAAAGTTTATCCTATTATTTCTCTGCAGTATTTAGTCTACTAGGAAAAAAAATCTTTGTTTTGCTATGTCCTTATGCATTTATTCATGTAACTCAAATACTAGAAATTTGAATGACCATTCTGAAGGTCCAAGAGTAGCTACTGAATTGCTTCTGTGAATCACTGCAGCACGGAAAAATAAAAAGCAGTCCTGCTATTTCCTAGGAGAAGTGTATGTCAGTTCTAATTTGTGTTTATTTTTGTCTTTTTCTCAAAAAATGCACATGTATGTGTTTAGTTAAAAGAAAATGTGTTTTTTTAAATGGTTGCATTCAGATTCTTTCTAATTACAATATAAATAAATTTGGTCTATATCATTTACCAGATCTCTCTTGAATTTAGTGAGCAATTCCTGATTCTATAAAAGAAAATAAACTTCTCTCCCTTGAAAGCTCCCAGTTAATTATCTGTGGATGTTGGTCAGGAGGGAAGGGAGCAGCAGAGAGAATGAGGGAATTTCTCTTTGACCCCGACAGTTGAACAGCTTACACTCTGGAACATGAGATTTGATTATCCTAGCATGTGTTACTACAAATGTTATTAACAGTCATAAAATTATCCAGTTCTTTTAAAAACAAGTGACAGCCCAAGCTTTGGACTCTTTCTGACCTCTAGTGAATTCTACAGCCATATAATGCAGAGTGTAAAGCAGTAACTCCTTTTGTTTGCTTTTCATTTATCAGCTGTTAACTTAATTGACTGTCCCTTTGTTTTTCAAAGACAAATGACTTCTCATCGGTGTAAGGTGGAATTCTGCAGTTCGTATGATTTTTTTTATTATTTTCTTTTTAAATCTTTACCTTTTTGTTGATGTGTAATTTTACTACAGGCCGCTGTATGAATTTGCTGCTGAAACAAAGAGTTAATCAGAAAGTTCTCAGATACTGCCATGCATCATGCCTTTGTGCATGAATAAAAAGTTGGAAACCGCATGAAAGCAGTAGTTGGGTTACCACACAACTGGATATGCTTAAGTCTGAACGCTTCATAACTCTAACTACTGGGGAGTTGCAAACTTATAAATAACCTTGCAATTGGTTAAAACCATATTAAAACCATATGAACAAAGACATAAAGCATTTGGTTAAGGGGGCTCAGTAAGCGCAGTAATCCTGTTGAAAGTAATCTAAGCAGGGCAGATCCATAGCTTAGGAGTGCCTGCAAGTGTGGCAATAGTTATGGGTATGTCAATACTTCATGTATAGCAGGGCATAATATCCTACCCAGGTGGAAACATTTGCTATCTGTTCTTTTTTGTTTTGTTTTGTTTCTTTAAAAATATATTTTTCAATCCATACACTTATTTTTAAAGATGAGCTTCAATGCACTGAAATCTGTTAACTTATTAGTATGTGCTGAGTGCTTCCAATTCATCTAAATCCTTCTTATTTGTGTTTGGAGATCAAGATGACTACTGCTTACACTAACCAGAGGCTCTAGGAATTCTGATTCTTGAAGTCAGACTTGCAAATTAATTAGCTAAAGAAAATGTTTACAAGTAGGCTGTTTGGATTGGCATTTATTTATCTGAGGAAATTTTTGCCTTTAGCACTCTGGTTTCAAACCTTTTTCTAGACACTAAATTTTGGTGAAATTGCAATTCTCAATTCTGAATCCAGAACTTGGGTCTTCAAAGAAGAAAGTCCCTTATCATGACAATCACTATGAAATTCTGTTACTGAATAACTTTGAGTATTTTCTGCTTGTGATAGTCTTGCATATCTCATATTGTCACGTGGAAGCCAGCTGACTGAAGCTTGCCATTCAGGCAAAGAAATTTTAGTGTAAACTTCGTGTTATCTGCTTTTAATCTTTTACTTTTCAGTCATCCTTTAAGATGGGAGAATATACTTAAAAGGGGACCTAATGGCTTCCCTCTCCCCACGTCTTGTGAAGGAAGCTGTTTTCTTTGAGGACCTGTAATGTAACACAAATCTGCAGTCTGTGGCAGGGATGCTAGCCCATGCTATATGTTCAGCATACAAAGACAGTACTGGAACAGTTTAAGAGCAATACAGGGGCCTTCGAAAACTGAAAACAGCAGTATGTTGGGATAGAAATTCACTGAACTGTCCACCTTTGGTTCCAAAGATCACTGAATTCAAGTATTTCACTTACATTAAAAATAAATAAATAAATAAATAAAAGAAGTAAGATCAGGTTGTGTCAGCATCATAGAACTTGGCATAACCTTAATTCATGTAACCTGTAAAACAGTGGTTGGAAATTATATACTTTGCATCTTGAATTATCTTAAAATATCAGCATTCCTACAACAAATTTGCTTACTTTACTAATTTAATTTCTCTGGTTTCTTGGAGGAACTCCCACTGCTATGATGTTGAAAATAAGTTCTAGGTATTCACCACGGTTCTGCAAAACCAAAGGCCTTGCTTTCAATTGTAACAATAGTGCCATTATTGTGTTTATCTACTTTGCCATCCAGAGAATTCCAGCAGTTGCATGCCTGCACACCAGTAGAATGATTGACATGGTTGTAATAAGGTTAATGTTTAAACTTCCCACCCGCAATAACTAAAATATCCAGAGATAAGGCTGAAAGTCAATTTGTAATTATCCCTGCTGTGCCAAGATGTTGCAAAAGATTCTAAGTGGAGGGTAATTTAACTTTTCAGTCCTAGCTGTTAAAAAGTAGTAAGAAGTAGGTTAAAAGCTCGGGACATTGGAATCTTGACTTTCCAGGAGAAAAAAAAAGGGGGTTGTGATTCCTCCTTATGCAAACAGGGCATTTTCTCTGTGTTTTACTGAAAATGTCTTCTTTATGTTCTGAGTATACTAAGTTGTTTGCCTGTTGTTTACTGTCCATGGTACATGAAAGGGATATAATAGATCACAGTTAGCAAATAAGCTACTGGAACTTTTAGTATCGAATAATTCAATTGAAATACATTTCATACATAAAGACAACATGTAATAATTATTTGTAGTTATTCTAACTAAAGTACTGTCCTCAGAAGAAATAATATCCCTTCAGTCATAAGCTCTGTGGCTTCTGTGAATGACCCATATTAATTCAGTTTCTAGAAACTGGCTCTTTAAATTAGTGTTGGTAACTGCTTCCATGCTAGACTATTGAAATAAAGGGTATTACATCATTGTCCAAACATGTCTACTTAAATAAAAAGTATTTGTTTGCAAAAAATATATATATTTTAAATCTTTTACACAACGATCATTGTGTATGCCATTTTCCATTTCAGACTAAGCATACATTTCAGATGTGGAAAAAGCAAGCATGTTGAAATAATTTGAGGCATGGGTCTAGTCAGATCAGTCTTGGTAATCCAGAAGGGAGGGGTGCCCAGTGTATTATTACATTTCATATATTATTTTTCAAGAGATGGATGCAATCAGTCATCTTCTCGCATATGGTTTGAAAAAAAATTGTCTTGCTGGCAAGTAAACTGTTATTTAAGTACACAATCCACGGTACTACAGAAACAGTTTCGCCAAACTTGTCCAAGTATTCTCACATTCTTAAAGATGGTATAAATATCATTTATAGCAAGCCGTTTACTTCAGACTATATGGAATGCCTTCCTGCTCCCCTGATCTAAGTGTCCCAGTTTGCATTATGGCCTTTATTGCTTCTGTTTGATGGAGTGATCAGTAAAAATTTAATGACACTATAAAATAATAAAAATGTCATTAATTTACCACGGATCTTGGATGCAGTGGTTGTAAAGTTACATTAATAAACAGAATATTTTTTACAACAAAAAGCATTGTTACGTGGGAACATATAAATAACACACATAAATTTAAGAGCAATTTTACTGTTAGCACACACATTATTATGGAATAGCCAATAAGTGTATAAAACATAGTATATAAAATTTTATGAAAATATACTGTGCACATCAAAAATTCAGCTTTTATCTAAGTGCGGAGAAAAGCCATTATTGTGTGCTTACTGTTTCATTGCTGTTCTTTCAAAAGATCACAATTTTATATTTGTTTCTAGTCATTTGAAGTTTGCAGCCTTTTCGGAGGTAGGGGCTACTATTTCCTTTTCCTTTGCTCCTTGCTTCACTAAATCATTCTTTTACCTTCCACACATGAAGAGAGAATTAATACTTTCTGTCAGAACGTGATGGAAAAGTTGCTAATTTAATGCAAAGCTAAAAATAATGCCAAAGGGCTAGAAAGGCTTGCTTGGTGACTCTGGAAATAAGGGATAACTATCTAGCAGTCTATCTGTCATCACTGGGGCTGCTCCATCACTGACTGTGATAGTATGTGAATATGATGGATGCCACAGCCTTGTGGCTCATAACATTTAACATTCATCAGCTCTCACTAACGGGGGCTTTATAATTTAAATATCTTTATTTAATATGCAACATCTACCTCATACATCATAATTTCAAAGCACTTAGAGAACCAACAGTCCTGCAAGACAGTTGAGCAGACTTTAATTTTTTCAATAACTTTAACGTTTTCTGCATGTTGGTGACTGACAACGCATAAATAAGTGCCTAATCATATCACAGAATGGAAAATTAAGGTTTTGCTGCTAAGACAAATATTTTTTGTCTTCTTTTTCTCATTTTAAAGAAGTGATTATCTTTACTGTGTCTTCAACATATAAAGAAGCGCAAAGGATCTGAATTGTGCGGGGAAGAGCTTTCAGCTTTCTCGTGCAAACTCCAGTTGACTGTGTTGATCTAGTGATGAGAAAGGGTTGTCATGTCATGTCCTAAGCCTTTTTTTCTGAAATTTAAATGGGAAAACTTAATGCGACTATACAGTACAAACTCCTGTGCAACAAAACAGTTCAAAATAGAGGTCCAAAATTCTTTTTCACAGGAAACAAAACACCTGCACTGTCCACAGTGGTGCACTTTATTACAGACCGACAATAATTTTAGGAAGGTAGCAATATATCCAGTAGACAATGTACATGTGTGCAAATATAACGCATGTGTAGGTAACGTATTTGTTAGTGCAGCTATGTATAGCCATTTACTTTTAATGAAGATATGTCTTTATTTTTTTTTTTCCTATAGGAATTAAGTACAGAATCAATCTTCCTCTCAGCCCTTTCTCACTCTAGGAAAAAGTTGTACTTTTAAGGGATTTTTAAGCAAGTAACTATCCTCTTTAACATGAATTCAAACAGGAGCAAAGACAATCCTATAAGAAAGGATTGGAGCCTAGTGGGACAAGTCTCCTCTCTAATAATAAATTTGAGATACATTTATTGCATTTCATGGAATTGTAAGGGCATCTTCCAGATAAAAACATGATTAGTATTGAGGAAGATTTTGATATTTTTTACAATTCTCTGAATTTGCCTAAACCAAATGCAAATATTGATTTTTTTTTATGATCACTATGAAGATTATTATCAGTAAAGAGGCAAGCAAAGGAATGACTTTAAAAGGCATTTCAAAGACATAAATATAGCTAGCTTTGTTACAGCTTTTTATGAATTAGAAGGAAGGGGTTATGAAATAACTATAAGTACATCTCCTTTGTTTGACAAGCGCAGGTATTTTTATGGTATAAGTGCTTTCATTTTACTGTTCCTGAACCTTATCATGTAATTTTCTCTTTTCTCCTTCCATGTCAAAATATTGATATTCTTTCAGATTTTTTTTTTTTTAACAGAATATTTTCTGGTAAAATCAAAGAGAATGAATGACTAGAAAGATATTTCAAATGTGCATATTGATATGTAGCAGAGTATGTTGATTTTTATAGCAGAAAGATATTTCTCCTTCTTCTGGAACACACTTAAAAGCTGTTCTTCAAAGAATACTGCAGGTGCTGTATTAACTTACTTAAGAAAAAGCTTTTGGCACAAATATTTTGGAAGACAATATATGTGCCAAAAGCTGTTTTCTTAGTACTGATCTTTGTTTTCACCTCAACTGCAAATCAGCCCTTTGCAATGGAACGCAGAATCCTTGACAAACATATTTTTTATTCTGTCTACCAGTAACACAGATCTCATCCTGATGATTCAGGTGTATTGTTACATTGCACAACATCTTTTGGTAAAATATTGGGCTTCTAGTATTGCGGTGCCTTTCTGCAGCCACATTTCATTTTTAACTCTTTTCTTGTGGGTTCCTTTGTGTATGTAAAGTCCTTCATCAACCACAGGTTTTACAGAGGAAAATAAGAAGTTAAGCAAATATAAAATGCAGTGTGATTTTGTTCAACAACTGGAAGATTCTGGGGAACTTTCAGAAATGCAGTTAGTACCTGAAATGCCTCAGCTGCGTGTTGTAGCAAATCCAGTGTCAGGTTGTGCTTTCTCGTCTTCTTCTGCAAATTAAACAGAAAATAATTTAAAAAATCCACGGCTGAAGGAATCAAAAGAATGAGGAATCAAAAGAATTCCTCAGTTGTTGGCCTAGTGGGGTTTTATTACTGAAGGATAATGATAATAGAAGAGTAATCCCATCAGAAAGTCTGAGGTTTTGGAGGTGGAGCAAATGGGGAATCAAGACCTTCAAGTATGTTTTGTCCTTAAGAACATTTCCAGGTTTCCAACCATCTTACAGTAGGGAAGTTCCTAATGTTTTCTTCTTATGTCTACTACGCGCGGCACAGAACTAGGTCATTGAACAATAGACTGAACAGCAATCAGCACTCTACTTCTGCATAATGCATTAAGTATAACATGGAGAAACTGTTTGTCGAGCTGAAAGCTGGTATTTCATGTCTGTAAATTCAAGCTGACATGACATTTAATATTGTTTCATAGTAATGAACAACAAGGTTTCATTCATTCACAAGTACAACATAATGCCAAGTTTAGTCTGAAGAGGTAACAACAAGGCAAGAGGGAAAACATGGTATGTTCCTTCAAATGAGAACGCTAAATTAATGATAACCATTGAATGCTTTGCTACTGATACACAGTACTACAGAGACTACTATTGTGAGACCGTATTACACTGTCATTTATAGTGGCCTTGTCCAGTAGCTGATTGAAGAACTGGGTTAGCACATAAAATACCTTTAAGTTTCCACTTTCGAGTTCCAGATTTCCTATGGAGTTCTCCAGCTTTCAAAAGCTTTCTGTTTTTCTAGGAGTGTGCACTCTTTTTCCTTTTTTTTTTCATCTTTCTTTCTTTCTTTCTCTTTTTAATCTCCTTGGGTTCTGTTTCCACCGAGGTACAATTTAAATTCCTAGACAAAATAATAATATCAGTTCTGTCATATATTATTCCTTCTTTCAAATACTTGTCTGTGACAACCTCTTGCATAAAATTCAGACTTGTGTTTTCTCAGAGGTATGAATGCAAACTTGAATCTCATAGTGGGGAAAAACTGCTTTTTTCCATTAAATTAGCAGTATATTTTAATACAAACTCTTATTTCAACTGTTGAATTTTCATGTCTCCCAAACATTGATTGTCTTTTCCAGTTTAAGTTAGAAAATAAGTGGAAAGGCAAAGTGAGCAGCATCGATCAGCACTGTTTGCTGCCAAGAGTGTTTTGTATTTGCATGTACAATCATTTATGCATTATGGCAGTGCAGATCAAAATATCTCAAAGTTTCTGTATCTGTTTCACATTTAAAACTGATTTTCATAAATGCAAACATTCAGAATCTGTAAAAACTTGTCCCTGAGTTAAAATTCTAATTACATGCACTCATTATTTCTTCAGATTTAAAAAATAAAGCATGTATCTGTGCATACACATATGCACAGGCATACAATGAGAACTAAGCTATATGGAGCATTAAGACTACTTATTTTCTTTTCCAGGAAAGAACAAGGTTTGAAAATTTAGGCCCACAGTTAACAGGGAAACCCAATGAAGATGGGAAACTGGGCCCTGGTGTCATTGATCTTACAAGGCCGGAAGATGCAGAAGGTGAGTTGCGATTTTTACTATGGATTATTGAACACTGCATCACTAATGGTGTGGCTGAAATGCTTCCAGTGCCAGAAGTAACGTCTAGCCTACATCCCAGGGTAACGGTTGAATTATTTCTGTGTCTTTTTGTGAGAATGTAGTAAGTCTATAGCCAGGAGCAGACACATGAAAAAGACAGTATAGCCCTCTAAGCCTTTCTGCAGCACAACCTTTTTTTCCCCGAAGCAGCTGTCAATTAAGTGTTTACGTTTTATGCTATTACAGAATCACAGAATGGTTGGGGTTGGAAGGGACTTCTGGAGATCATCTAGTCCAACCCACCTGCTAAAGCAGGTTCACCTGGAGCAGATCACACAGGAATGCATCCAGGCAAGGCTTGAATGTCTCCAGAGAAGGAGACTCCACAACCTCTCTGGGCAGCCTGTTCCAGGGCTCTGTCACCCTCAAAGTAAAGAAGTTTCTCCTCATGTTTAGATGGAACCTCCTGTGCTTCAGTCTGTGGCTATTGCCCCTCATCCTGTCATTGGGCACCACTGAAAAGAGTCTGGTCCCATCCTCTTGACACCCACTCTTGAGATATTTGTAAACATTGATGGGATTCCCTCTCACCCTTTTCTTCTCCAGGCTGAACAGACCCAGCTCTCTCAGTCTCTCCTCATAAGACAGGTGCTCTAGCCCCCTAATCATCTTCATAGCCTGCCACTGGACACCCTCCAGTAATGCCTTGTCCTTCTTAAACTGCAGAGCCCATAACTGGACACAGTACTCCAGATGCAGCCTCACCGGGGCAGAGTAGAGAGGGACAATAACCTCCCTTGACCTGCTGGTCACATTCTTCTTAATGTGCCCCAGGTACCGTTGGCCTTCTTGGCCTCAAGGGCACATTGTTGACTCATGGTCAACCTGTTGTTTACCAGAACTCCCAAGTCCTTCTCTGCAGTGCTGCTTCCCTAACCTGTACTGGTGCCTGGGGTTATTCCTCCCCAGGTGCCAGACCCTACACTTGCCCTTGTTGAACTTCATTTTGTTCTTCCCTGCCCAGTTCTCCAGCCTGTCCAGTTCTCACTGAGGGCAGTACAGCCTTCTGGTGTGTCAGCCCTTCCTCCCCAGTTTGGTATATCAGCAAACTTGCTGAGGGGGCACTCAGTCTCTTCATCCAGGTCATTGATGAACAGGTTGAACAGGACTGGACCTAACACTGACCCCTGGGGAACCTCACTAACTACAGGCCTCCAATCAGAATTTGCACCGTTGATCATAACCCTCTGAGCTCTGCCATCCAGCCGGTTCTTGATCCATCTCACCGTGCATTTGTCCAGCCCGCACTTTCTGAGTTTGTCTATGAGGAGGTTGTGAGAGAAGGTGTCAAAAGTCTTGCTGAAGTCAACGTAGACAACATCCACTTCTCTTCCCTTGTCTACCCAGCCAGTGATATCATCATTAACAAAAGCATAGAGAACACTAAGAAATTTATCTCAGCAAGGCTACATATACATATATATATATATATATATATATGTTCACCAGATTTTAAGGATTTGGCAGCTTTGAAGAAAGCTATAGCTCTTTAAGACTACCCATCAGTGCACTCATAAACTCTTCAAGATATAGCAACCACCATTTTATTGACAGACAGCTGTCAAATGATAATGGAAAAATATTTCACATATATGAAAATGTCTTTTTTATGATATAAACTGTGAGCACATTTACACTCATTTCAGTGAGAGTTCTATATATCAGGCATACAGTGTCAAGCCACAGGTGGAAATCAGTTTTTGTCAAGACAGAGATTAGTCTCTAGCAGGGATACCACGCATGCTCTGGAAATTGATGCCACTGGTATCCTCTCTAACCTATGATACATTAGAAGAGAACACGTAGATAGATAGGAACCCCACCAGTCACTGTAGTAAGATTAATGTACTATTCAGATAGAAAATTATGCAACATTTTGCCTCTTCAATCTACTTCTGTTTGAGAATCATTTTGCTCTTTTTTAACTGCAAGTTGTAGTTATACCATTGTTCTTGAGAAAAGGTTAAAACTTCTCTAAATTTTTCCATTGATTTCTAAACATATGACAGCTTCAAAATTAGCTTCTTTTTTTTTTCTTGTATCAGAAGAATAGGACATAATAAACTTGTGATTGTTGACAAGCAGACTTATTTTCAAATGATTATTGAAATATTGTGACAAATTTTCTGATAAAAGGCATTAATATTTTCTGTGTAGATAAATATTCCTATGATCACATATTCTGTTCTGTCTCTCTGTGACCTAGAAATAAATGGTCCAGGTAAGGTCTCACAAATTGTCCCTATATTTTGAAGTCTGACAACAACAGCATGTGTAAATGTTATCTTTACTGAACAGGTAGTACATGATATGCCTGTAATAAAACTTCTTAGAGCCCTGCTTTTCCTTGCTTGCAAACAAACCTACACTATCTTTAATCAGTCTATAGACAAACCAAAAAAGCTGAATTTAAAAGTATTTTAGGCAAGGATGTCTGTACAATGGAGAAGCTGCAAGTTCAGTTCCAAGATGTTCCTGTAGTGAGGGATGGTTAACTTTCAAATTTAATTCAGGAAAGTATTCATACTTATTGGCTTAATATTATGATTAGCTTATCACATGGAACTAACACATGCTCCAGGAACACATGCTGACTTGTTTTTGGCCTTTTTTTTTTTTTAAGTATTTTAACATAGTCAAGATTTTAGGTCTCCATAACAGTAAGATAAGATGATGACTGAAGGTCATAAGCCATTTATTACAAATAATATTCTGAAGGAGGCTAGCATCTTAATGAGACATTTCAGATTTTCCCTGTATATGTATTTATTTTTTTATATAGTTCCTTGTAAGACAAATTATTCTCAGATTTTCGTTTTTAGGGAGCTATTATATATGAGCTTCATTTATTCATCCTTTATTAGATGTGATTGGCCACTGTTGTATTGTCTTTAAACAGAAAAATAATGAACAGAGCATAGGTAAACAATAACTTTCAGGCAGGTGTTTTGCAATTATTTTTTTTCTAGAAAAAATAGGACTTAGGAGATACATGGACTTTCAGAAGTACTTGTTGACTAATCAGTTATTTATATACTGATTTGTAAAGGAATTTCCATCCTGCAGCAACTTCTCATATTTCAACATGTTGAAGGATATTTTTTCCTCAGTTGGGATGAAAAGTTGCAACAGAATACTTACAGATACACAGTTACTGGTTCAAATGACATCAAGTCCCTGATGCCTTTCTTGGTTTGGCTCATTTCCTTCAATTCATACTTTCTCTTTCTAGTGTCCTTAATTTAGTATCTTGATACACCTCGTGGTACTGACAGCCCCTCCTGTTACTGGATAGTGCAGAATGAAGCTTTGACATATGTAACCCAAGCTACAGTGATGTGTGCCAGTTTAAGGACAGTGTACATGTCTTTCTAGAGCTAGTGGGGCAGTTTGAGGCACGGTGTGTTGCCACATGGGAAATCTGAGTTCGTGAATGGATTCAGATTTCCAGACTTTGTTTAGCAGCCAAGAGATGTCTCTGGAAAAGAGGTGCTGGACAAATACCTCTGCTGATATGAAAAAAAATGTGGGCAGAAGTTCAAAACTGAGCTGCTTATTTGTCCTTGCAGTTGTAGACAAGGTGAATTTAGTTATTAGCTGGATATAAAGAAAGACATTCAAAATATCACCCCAGGTTTTCCCCTTATCTTTGGCAATGTAGCTAAGAGATGACACTTATAGCGAGGCATCATTTAGAGTAAGAAGTCCATTGAAAACAGTGCTGCTGAAATGTCAGCAGTTAAACTGTGGCCTCTAATGTACTCTGCAATGCTACAGGCTCTGATTGTCTTCAAGAGTATTAACACTTCTAATTGTCATGAAAACATTACACGTCTTTCTAGGTTTGCCATGTCACAAAGTTTTTTATATGTGTTGCTACTGTTTTGTGCTCCCTTAAGTGTCTGTTTCAGCACTGGGACTTGTTCTCCAGACCCTTGATCAGCTTTGTTGCTCTTCTTTGGCCTCCTCTAAGAAGAAAACCTTCTTGCATTTTATTGTTGCCAAGGTCACAATCTCAACTGAATGTCAAAGGTTCCTAATAGCCATAGTTATATTCATCAAAGACGTAGTGTGTTTCACACCTTCCTTTCTGTTTTGTCATTGTTACTTACTTTTAATAATTTTTTCAATCTTTTGTAGATATAATTTGAGTGTATGTTGCTGTTGACATATTTAGATAATATTTACGCATTTTGTTGTGTGTCTTTATGCAAATAACACAGTCATATAGCAAATAAAGTTTTCTGAAGTGGTGGTCAACTACTGAAGTAACATATTGGTGGTCAACTTTTGACTCCCTGTCTTTCTTCATCAGAAATACATCTGGATCTCTGAGGTCTAAGTGCAGTTGTGACATAGCAAGTGTGGGGCTGTTAGATCTGTCAGATGGTTTTTCTCCCATCACCGGAATATTGGAACTTCAGAATTATGAAATTTGCTACATTTAGAGAAGATCTATTGACTATTTGTAGAGGGCTTTTTTAGTGGGTGGGAGTGGGGTTGGGGATGGTGGGGAATGATGGAACATTTATTCCTGAGCTAAGGACTCCAAATTTAGTCCCATTGCTGGCCATAAACTGGGGCAAAGGGCAGTTTGGGCTGCATCCTGGTCCCCCAGCTGATCTAGGACAAGGGGACAATGGAAATGTAGTTCCACTCCCTGCCTACCTGCCCACCTGCATTTCTAGCAGGCAGCTAAGATAGGCCAAGTCTAGGAAGTGCTCCTGGTTCCCATAGCTTTGACACAACCTTTAAGGTTCAGGTTATTTGTTGCAAGAAATATCAGCAGACTTCTGTGTTTTATGGAATGCCTTTGTAATAGAATCTAGCAATGATTTTTCTCTACTCCTTTTATCTTTTCTATAACATATGGCAGTGATCTGAGTTTGACAGGATCAGAGTCATGTTTTTTAATTTTAGGAGTGCTTGTGGTACTGGGTCATTGGTCAGAAGCTGAAGCTACATGTGTATTTTTTTTTTTTTTTTGAATCATGAATTATAAAACAAGTCTTGAAACTCTTTAAATTTAGCTGTATGCAATTGTAAGACAAATATGAAAGGGTAGGGCAGGATGACTTTTAAGACTTAACTTGTTGTCCCTGACCAGTGTGTGAAAGTTTTTTTTATGATTAATGGTAACTAGGTGTACTTTCAGAGATCACTTAGCATATGAAGTTGTATTCAAAGCTTGTGTTACTCATAATGACCTAACTGTCATCTGAATGGAGGCCTGAAAATCATCAACAAGAGTATTACATTAACTACAACATAAACCAACATCTCTGTCACTTCCTTACCCACCAGCAGGACTGGGCTAACTATGTTAAAAATCATGCTCAGACTGTATTCAAAAACATTGCCACTGACTGTGACATCATTGATGAATAAACCACAGCTATCAGACTTCTATCGTTACTTGGAAATCCCAGTTGTTGTGTTAGAATCTATGATACATTTGTAGCTAGCAAAATTAAAAAAAAAAAAAAAAAAAGAGAGAGCCTCATAAAAGTTCGGTAGCTGCTATGCAAAATTATAAACAACAGCCAATTATAGAACAGGACTTTTTTTTTCTCCAAACCTCATCATTTTAAAGGAAACATCATTCTTTCTGTAGGTGGTTTCATGATTTTGAACGTTTGAGGTTGTCAGTACTGAAATACAGCTAAGTAGCATGACTATACCAAGACAGCTTTGATTCTATCTATAGCTAAAATTTGTTTTCAAACATGATTGACATAAATCAACTGACCAGAGTGTGTAGAATATAGTCAGGAGCCATAGGTGAGCTCTGTTTAAATTCCAGGTGGAGGAACCTAAAATATTTAGTTCTTAATTATCTGAGAATATCGGATGATCTGGATAAGTTTTTTAAGTTCAAATTCTAAAAAAGATATTCCTTTCACAGATGCTCACTTTTGGTGATAGCACTGCTTCTTCTGAATTGTAGAATGTGCTCTATGTTTATGGATCTTGTGCTTGTATAATGTGCTCTGTGTTTATGGATCCTGCTGTTTCTGCGGTTGTGGTCAAATGCTTTGGAAATTTGTAGGAAGTATGTTAAGATTTTGCTTTTTAGTAGATAGAAATCTGCAGAATAGACCTAAAGTTCCTGTTGACAATTACTGATTTTACCTTAGCTCAGGTTGCAGTGTGGTTTCCTTCAGCAGTCAGTCAGGGATTCAAATTCCATCAAGACCTGGTCTTCATTCCTGCCAAAGATCTGGATTTGTTAAAATACAGTTTTCTTGATTGGATCCTGGGCTCAGGGCAAAAACATCTGAATGTTATTGTTTTGCCACTGCCTTACTGTGTGATTTTGTAAAAGACAAATAACTTCTCTGTGTCCCAAGTGAAAAACTAGATGCATTATGAAACTAAATTAATTTTTATAAAGCAAATGGAAACAGATGAAAATGCCCTATTAGTACTTAACATTTAGTTCCATTTTCATTTGTGTCAATATATTAGAATCAAGGGCTTGCGAGTTAAATATTTGGCCACGCAGTTTGCTATTTGGGACAACAAAGACGAAGACCTTTTCTTCTGAGTCTGTTTTCATGTTCAGCAGTGAGCTTAAGAACCCAGTTCTGCAGCATTTCAGATGGTGGATTTGCTGACCAACATACAAAGTCAATGAATCGCTCAATATTTGCTGCAGTTTACAGCTGTCTCTCTTTTTACATTCATAAAATTAGCACTTCACATTCATATTTGACTTGGGCTAGCCACATTGCAAGGCGTGTTGTAGTACAATGTGAGATTCTGCCTGCCCAAAAGCAAGGGAAATTGAGTGGCAGAGAAAAAAAAAATGGTGTTAGGCTTTAGCTGATTGCCAGACCATGGTGAATAATGAGTGGTTGCAATGGCAGCAGCAGCAGTCAATGTGGAATCATGGGCAGGAAGAGGAACGAGCTAACTGGGAAAAGACAGGGAGTCTTTGCAATGTGGAAATGTAGTTTCTTGGCTATGTGGGGAGAAACATGAGAACAAGAAGTACAAAGGGAGCCCAAGGGTGAGGAGACACTGCCACCTTGTCCAGCTCCAAATTTTTATCCGTCTGTCAAAACTTCATTTTCTTCCTCCCTGGTGATAGAGCAGACCTCATGACAAGTGCCTGGGTTTTGCAAATGTATTAAATAAAAAAACAGATCAATGCTTTATTAAAGGAGTATCTCTACTCAACATTCTCATATATGCCCAGTAATAAATAATTGCATATACAAGAGGGTGACACGGCTCCTTCTTAACTCCAAGAAAAGGTTGACTTTGAGCAGCTGAAGAGGTAAGTGAAAAGGAACCATACATTTGCAGGCAGATCAGTCTTGGCAGGCTGCCAACAGAATCCAAACCTGTGAGGTAACTTGTTTAACACCCTCCTATGCAGAGGTGTAAACAGCAGGTAGTACATGCATGACAAAGCATCACCCACTTTTGTGACAGCACTTCATAAATACTGGAGGAAAGAATGCCTCTCCACGCCAGTATTTGTCGCACGTAAATATTTGTAATAGTTGCTATGGCAGTTGAGAGGGGAAAGATGGAAATCAGAAAACAGTGAAAGCTGTCTGAAAACAAAGAACTGTTTCTAGAGAGAGTGCAGTAAGCTCAAGTCCTGGAATTTTTATTCCCCTGAATTCTTGTTATGTGTCTGTGATTAAAAAACCCGAATCCTTTAAATGTATTATTATTTAAAGATAACATTACCTTGGTTAATTAGACCAGATGCTAAAAGGTGGCCTTCATTAATTGTGGTTGCCATTCTTATCACCTGTGAAGCTCTTTGATTGTGCCTGATACATGAGTGATACCCTTACATTTTTCAGAATAACACATAACAGATCAAGAGTCTGGGATGAAGTACTTAAGCACAGTATTTCAGTTGTGTTGGATGAGATTCGGTGCCTCAGCCCTGTAGTAACTCAATGCCTACAAATAGGACAGGAATAAGGCGTTCTGTCTTTAGGAACCATTCCATCACTTTTCTGATGGCGACCACTTCATGAATCTCCTTGTTGCCAGCATCTCCATAACATTTTACAGGAGGAACTCCCACTTTGAGTACTGAAAAATCTGAGCTGGGGGTGTGCAGACTGATCTTTGCAATGCATTGAAACTTGTTCCTCTCAAGATACTAATATTTAACATATATGTGCTTCTCACTTTCAGAATAATAAATGTGGATGTCCTTCACAAATGTTACCTTTTGATTTTCAACTCTCTTAGGTATTTTTTTGCTACTGCTAAATATGAGGCTTTCTTGTTTGCTGTTTCCATACTATAATAATTGATTCTTATAAAAGAATACCTTTATTTACAAAAATTCTAGTTAGAATTTCTGATGTCGTACAACCAGCCACTGTCCCAATGCCCTGACTTTTACCTATGGGTGCCTATTAGCACAATTATGGTCAAGGGCTTGTCACAATTTCCATTATATAGTAAAACATTTTCAGGAATTTAGAACAAGGCTGTAAAAAGTAACTGTGGGCTGCAGTTTTACTCAGAAAATCTTTGCCCATGGGAATTGAGCATCAGTCAGTTTGCTTAGCTATTTTTAAATTGAGTGAGTAAAAAATTAAATATTGTAGTTCAGTGGTTTAAAACATTTTTTTCACACCCGTGTACAGCCAACACAGGTGTAAAACACCCCATGGTCCTGATTCTTAGCTCTGCATGTCTTTGCATTTCTCCAGTATCACAAATGGAACTCGAAGCTGCCTAAAATGGCATAGAATTTCCAGGCACAATTGAATTTTCAGCTGAGAAAGCCACAATTATACATCATGGAGAAGAGAGGAATCTTGTCCTTCTTCCTTACCTTCTTGAGCACAGGGAGTAGAGCAGAAATATGAACACATTAAGGAAAGAACATCATATATTCTGGCTAAGCATGAGCAATTCATACAGACTCAAACAAGTCCTCTTCTTTGTACAACTGTCTATTTTTCTAAATTTAAACTGCACACCATTTTCTCCTTCAGGAATTTCAGTATCTCAGCAATAGAAAACTGTTTAAGAGCATCTGCCTTTGTTCCACGTAGATATGTCAAGTATCTAAGCAAGCATCTAGTGCAGAATGTAGTAGCAAGGGGACAATATTTTCTTAATTTGTACTTTGATTTAATTTTACAGAATCAGTGGTCCAAAATGCATGTAGGGTTGGCATTATCACAGCTTTTGCAAATATTAAGTGATTATGTTTTCAATTTGGAAGGGATAGTTTCACAAGAAGTGTAGTATTAAAAAAAATAAAATTGTAAATTTCCAAATAAGCTCCTATTGCATGGTGGATCCCTCATTTTTAATCCAAACCAGGTTAATGTGGCAACATATTTGGACATGCCATTACCCTGTTTGTAAACATCTTTCTTGCTTCTCTCACAAATCCCAAATACACAGGTGCAACATATTTGAAAAATTAGCCTTAAGAGAGTTTTTCCTAACATTTATTATTACTTGTTAACTTACAGCTCCTGTAACCATGCTGCTTTTGCTTCTCTCCCTTCACGATACATTATTTACTAATTATGTTACTAATTATTATAATATCGGCACCCCATGTGAAAGACAAGGAGAAATCGCATGTGTGTATCCCAGCCCTTGGTCCTTGCCATCAAATTACCGATATATGACAAGTGAGAACAGAAAACACTGGATGGAGAGAATTAGTTATATTGATACAAAGAATGATGTTGCATATGCTAGAATGTGACAAATGCAATTGTGGATTGAATGCAGAAAATAGGCCACCAATGCAGTGATTCCAGTATGCATTAAAGCCTTTTGCAAAGTATTTTGCATGTCATTAATATAACAGAATTTGAGGGAGGTGGTTTTATAAACAACTCTCATGTTGTTAAACCACATTGTACTTAAGCTTTTAAAATTCATTGGTTTGCTACATAGGAGAAAGCAAAGTTGTTCATTAACAGTGTTCAGCCACACCTTGAACAATACATCCCATCAAATATGAAGTCAGGCTGCCTTTTTTCTCTGTGATGAATTCCTGTCTGTCATTTCTCCATCTTAAAACAAAACAAAGCGTTGACTGAAATATTGCATGGATCATGTCCTATGGCCCTTGTTCAGGCAGGATTAAAACAAACAAACAAAAACAACAACAAAGAAAGCAAATGGTTAGGGCTGACTGAAGAATTAATCCCTGTGTTTTAAATCAGTATCATGTTTTCTGGATGTTCTTCTAGGTGACACTGTCAGGTCAGGAGAAATTTGAAGTTATGTGAGTAACAGCTCCACTGGCAATAAAGCTGTTAGTCTTAAGGAAGCACTCTTCTGTTGAATAGATCAGTATATTCCTCTCTGTATTGTTTTGACCTTGAATGTGATTAATACAGTAACAATAATTGCTCATCTGTTAGAACAACAGTTTTTCTTGAAACACAAACAAACAAGACAATCTGCAGTATTGATAGATCTTGTCAGATAACTACCAATAATTATTAGTAATATTTCTCTTGGGCTGGGGTGTTTTGCCCATGGTTTTCCTTTCTGTGGGCCTCTGCTTTCCTCATTTGAGTATGAAATGAAATATCAAAGAGAAACAACAATAGTGTTTGTGGGAATGGTGATTATAGTTAGACTCGATGACTGGCAATCCCTTACTTCTGGTGTCATTACTTAGTCTGAATAACTTTCAACTTCAATATGTTTCACATTTTTTCTATCAGTAATATCTGTGTCAGAATGCGGTTGCTAGCATTTAATTAATTATCTGTGAATGGTCTTGAAATGTGCAAGTAGCACATGATTGAAAAATCTTATGACACTTAAATACCTCCCCAAATTTATAGTAGAGGCTGCTGCTTCGTCCCAGTTTCTATGTAGATATTTGATGGATCTTCACAGAATAACTTCTCGTGCTCTTATGTTAGTTACAGCACAAGTGGGAATATGTAGGCCAGTGAGGCCTTAAGTCAGGCCCACAAGTGCTAATTAATTCAGTTAATATTCCATGTAATGTAAAAAGACCATTGTATTGTTTTAGCTGCATTGCATGCCAAATTTCCATGAAGGTTAATTTTGCCATAAAATGTGGTCAGGAAATCCAAACTGTTTGTGTAAGCCATCAGTAGAGTAGTTGCATTTAGCAGTTTTAATTCATTTAAATAATGTAGATTTGGGCATGGCTGGCTGTGGAGTATGGATGTGCTAATAGCTTATTTAGAAATGTTTCAGTATTTAATATGACCCCAACTAACAATTCAGCTTTAAACACTGGTGAGTGAACTGCTACCACTAATAGAACTGAGAACAGTTGATTTGATTTCACACAGAAGATATTTCACTATTAATTTTAGCTCTAGCCTTTCAAACAGGGAAAGACATATGCATGTTGTGAGGATTGCTGTGAAAACTGGTGCTGTGTTTTAATTGAGATTAAGAATTTTGCTTGCATATGTAAACCAAATGTACGAAAAAAGTAAACTTACTGCCACCAAAACTGAAAACAAGGCACTTTGGAAAATATATGCTGCTATATAACTGGCTAGAATTTCCTTCATTTTGCAAAGCCACGAGCCACATGCATCAGCTCACCACAAAGTCATTAGGTCTTTTTAAAGTCAGATGAAAAACATTAACAAATACCACAAAAGGCTTTAGTATGGCCCCTTTGTTCATTCACATATGGCAGTATATAACTCCTGCACCACTTGGGTCGTGTGTTTGTTTAAGCTGCCTCCATCAGGCCAGCCCTGAAAGAACAAAAGACATCTTGAGCAATCCTAAGCAGGAAATGGGCTAATCTAAACATGGCTTGTGACACTAGAAGTAGAATAGAAAGGGGAGGGATTGATTAGTCATTAATGTCCAATTGACTCCATATGGATGTTGCAATAATAAGGCCTTTTTCAGTGCAGTAGCGGAGTTATTGAATTAGAGGTTTATGTTTCCTCAGAGCTGACCTTAGGGAATTCCCTTTTTATTCTTCTTGTTGATGTTTTAAAGAGAACGGAGTCTCTTAAGACGAAAAATAGAAGCCTTATCATAACTGAGTGTTGCATGGATGTAGCTAACCTGTGCTACAGTATATTCCCACCTCTTAGTATTTACTTAGCACATTTCAGAACCCTTGCAGATGAAATACCTCAGAGCCCATTTAAATATTCCAGTATTTCATGAATCACTCGCGTCTTTCTCAGTTTTACCCTCTTTCCATTCACTGACATGCAGCCTGTAAGAAATGTTAGGCCCTGAAATCCCAGCTGAATAATATTTGTTTAGCATTTGGAATGAAAGCAGCTTGACAAACACACACTCCCCTGCAGAGCGTTTGTGCCACTGTGTGACTACAGGCATCCCCGTTCCAGAGCTAGTTGTGTTTCCAAGTGCATGTTAGTTTTGCCTGGTGATGACAAGACGTGCCAGTAATGACAATAGTTCATGAGATATCCATTTGTTTTACCTCTCTTGCTGTTAAGAAAGAACGAAAAAGTCTTATGAATGTGGAAGGGGATGAAGAAGTAAGATGCAGGCAAGGGACAAAATAGATGAACGTTAGACTAACCCTGCTACAAATCTCTTAGATTACAGTGAAGTAGTAACTTTTGTAACTTTCTCCAAAATTGATCATTGAACTTAGTAACTCAAAATAGGTGATTATTCTTGTATTCTAAACTTTCTGAAGCTTCTTTTGTCATTCTATTCTTTCCAGATTTGTGTTTTTCTATTTGATTTGAAATATTGCTATACCTTTCATAAAGGCTGCATTTGTCTGTCCACAGGTTAAGAGCCGGAAAGGGGACTGCCAAGCTGTTTTTTCATGCTCCCTGTTTTTATGGCGTTTGCACATTTATGAGTAACCCACCTCCAGTAGTAAAAGAATGACTCCTGTTTGCATGTTCATTAGGTTCTGGTCTCTATAATGCAAGCTGCTAGCAGTGCTAGTTGTATTAACACAGCCAGGGCCAGATATTTTGGAGGTTGCAATCAGTCTTTTCCAAAGTAGCCATAAATGTTATCTCAGCTTAAGGAATAACCGATGATAGGAGCCTTGCTACTAACCAGTCACTTTTACACTAGGAACCTAGAAAGGTTGTCTATAAATTTCTATAAATCCTATCTTGGTCTATGTCTATGGAAGTTGGTATGCTGCATATTCTCTAGGCTAGACAAAGATTCATTATCTTGAGAGAGTCAAAGGAAATATATTACTTCAAACATGAGTCAATGGCCAGAGCGTGAAGAGTAATTAAGGAATAACAAGAGTCACTGATAAAAATCTCTTTGTTTTTGCTGTCACTTCTTTTGTCTTTCTTTCTTCATTGTTTTTTCTCAGCCTTTTTTTGCTCCTTTCTACCCTGTTTATTATTATTTGCGTTCTGGCAACATGTAAAGGCTCACTCTGAGGTTTCGTTGTGGTAGATGATGTATAAAATGGAAGGAAAAAACACATCTCATTAAAGACAATAGGGTTAACCTTAATGTGGCCAAAATTTCAGAGGGAATGCTAAGAGATGGTGCCTGTCCTAAAAATCTTGTCATTTTAAAAGATGAGAAACTCAGATATAGGCAAAGGTAAATAAATAAACAAACAATGGAACACTCATAACTATGTTTCTTAACATTTAATTCATAGGAAAATGTTTATCTTTCCTGTTGATGATCAGATTCTTTTCTATTTCTAAAGAACAGGGGTTCTTCTTCCCCTGCGCTGTCATTAGAGAGCAATTAGTCTCTTCTGGAACAAAAATTTTGTTTGAAATTACTTTAATGAAGCTATAACATTTTTAGATATATTCTGTGGTGTTCTTTGACCCAGTATTGTCCATGGAGTCTAGTCCGGAATCCAGCTTCCTCAGAGGAGTTGCCTGTGATGTATCCACAAAAAGTGACCATTCTCTTCTAATCTTTTAGTTTTAAATCATGAAAGTCATGACAAGTTGGGCAAATGTAAAGCATCTAGGGAGTGAGGCAGTCCACAGCCTCACAAGTCGGAAGCATCACTTTGAGGACAGCCCCTGCCTTTAGGCTGAAGTATAGACGTCTTTGCCAACTAAGCCATTAGGGCAGCCAAATTGTATTGCTTTTGCAATAATTTTAAATTCTGACCAAGCTCTAAATTCTGAAAATCAAAACCTCCTCCTGCGATTGCAGCATTAACAGTAACTAGGAGATAGAACATTAGTTGCCATAGAGAGACAATTAGCAACTTCCTCCATTCTTCTCACCTTTCATTAGTAGTACATTTTTATTTAATTTGTTTTTTGGGGGTTTATTATCTATTAGACTTTCCTGAAAATATTTTCAGCAAGAAGCAAAACATCTACTTCTCTGCAGTTTTCTATATTTCTTAAAATTCCAGGCATTTCTGCCTCTGTCCGTACTATAGCTGTCACTTGAGAAAAAAATACATACTTTGTAAAACCCATTGAAATTGTTTATATAAGGCATAATACTGTCTAAATATCGGATTGGCAGGATGAAATACCTAAGAACAATCAGTTTGAAAGCTTGTTCTTATGTGTTTCAACTTGGAAGAACTCACTGAGCATCTGTGCTTTTTATATCATTAGTGCCTCATTTCTAAGTTAAAAAGGTACTGAGACTTTCTTGCTCCCCATGTTGAACCACATACTAACAGAAGTATTTTCTTGTAATGCTTTATATGCTGAAAATAATTCTGTAGTTCTGAGATAGTTAGGAGAACATGGAGATTACATTACTTCAGTTATTGGCAGAAATTCATTTTGCAGATGCTTTTGTGAAGGCCTACGGGTCCACTTGCAAATATTCCCCCAGAGATCAAGCACAAAGAACATCAACTCTTTGGCTGCTTTTTTCAAATCCTTCAAGTATGGACTTGCTTACAGCAGATACAGCCAGAACTTCTTGGCCTTCTTGGGATGGTTGTAATTTATTACTCTAAGTAATATAACCTTTCTCTGAAAAATAGATCATTTATGGTGTGGGGGTTTTTGTTTGTTTGATTCATTGATTGATTGATTGGTTTCCTATCAAAATTCTATCCAGATTAAAAAGCCAGCCTATTATCTTGATAACAGTAAATGTACACTTTGCCTGCATGAGGATTGAAAGGTCAGGCCAAAATTGTGTTAGAAAGGGTTAAAGCCAAACTCCTTAGGCGTAATGAGTAAGTATATTTGGGAAAGTAAAAGATGGAAAATCATCATGTGGATTCAAATATGACTTCTTTACTGCGAGTAGAGTAGCTGAATAACAAATGACAACTTTTTCATAAATAATAAATTTTTTTTTTTAATTTGTCACCGATTTCCT
The DNA here is from genome assembly GCF_964273445.1 of Streptopelia decaocto. Lineage (NCBI taxonomy): Eukaryota > Metazoa > Chordata > Aves > Columbiformes > Columbidae > Streptopelia > Streptopelia decaocto. Next base: position 55,282,278 of record NC_138661.1, read on the forward strand.
AATTGCCCAGATACTGGTTACAAAATGTATAGCAGTATTTTAAAAGATGGAACAACCATTACTTGATATATTTGATTCTTCTCAACTTATATAGCTGTTTGTCTCAATAAATGTTTCAGCATTGACTTACTATGTAACTCATTATAGTTTCACAATAAACATATCGTCTCTCAAAGGACCGTATCTTTGATATGCATATTCCAAGACTTCTGCAACAATGCACAGTACCTCATTAACCACACACACCCCTAAATTGGTCCTACCTGCAGGTCCCTCAGCAAAACTACTGTTCCTTTTTGCAATAAATCTGACTGCAGTTGCAGCCTCCTGTAAAAGCTGAACACCTGTAGCATGGTACTTAACTTAGAATAGTATTAAAATAGTTTTGCCTCTCACATTTGCCACAAACCTGTCTTCTTTTATGTGCACACGTTAGTATACAAATTGCCAAATTGGTGTCAATTGTAAACTAATGGCATTGGAGGCATCATAAATTACCGTGGTGATCCTCAGGAGAAGACACTGCTGTATACGAATGAGTGTTTTGCTCTCAGGGTAATGTATGTCTTCATCTGGCCCAGTAGTCAGCATATTGCCCCGCGTTGATGGATATAGTCAGCTTGAAACTACACTACATTTCACTGCACAATAAACATGGCTGTCAACACCATATAAAGCAAAATCAATTTATCCTGTATGGTCAGTGCGTTTTAAATGAAATTAATGTACTGTGGACCTGTTGGCAAAAAGGTAGTGTATTAGTTATGCATCCTCTGTGTTAGGACTTTTTTCATGTAAATGTATTTCCTATATAGAATTTTTAAAACGGTATACCTATTGTTGTGTTTTCACACTAAATTAGGAAACTTAGTTTTTGCACAATTAAAATATTGTGAGTCAGTCACTGAAATCAGTAAATCTGCAGTCGTTTGCTTAGTGTAAAGAACTAATCTTCTGATTTTTGTCAGGTAAATCTGTGCCGGGAGCTGTAAGAGTTTACAAAAAAAGAATCTTGTTGCTGTTCTAATTTGTTGTCATGTACCTTGCGTTTTCAAGGTGTTGAATTATATGAACAATTTGATGAGGCATAAGACTAAGTATGTCACTCTCCCACTGTAAACACTTTTTGCCTTTCTTTTATAGCTAAGGTGTAAACCTAAAAACATATGTTATCATCACAATTGCAAATGTTTTTCTGGTAAAAGCACACCTTATCTAGGCTTGGTTATCTCTGTCTCCTGTATTAGCTAGTTCTACACCTCATACTCAGTTCCATGAACTCTAAACCCCCATGAAGCTTTGCTGTTTGTGGTCAAGAAGCAGGGCTGGATGCATTAAAAAATCTGGTTAAGTTTAGCATGTACAAGTTGACTTGATGGTGGGTAATGACAGGACACTGGGACACATTAAAGCCCAGCAGGCATGGAGAAGCTGGAGTGCTTGTCTCCCATTCCAGAAGCTCCAGGACGCTGTGCGTGTACCTGTTGAAGGCAGACAGTTTTATTACATACATGTGATTGAATGCTCTAAGACACATCTAGAATTCAGCTAAAGCAGATGCAACTGTAAAATGTTCAGCTTCAAATGTAATCAGACCCATACAACTAGCAGCATGTACCTGGTGTACTATATAATCTATTTTATGAAATGTTTGGCACATGCTTCACTGCTCAAGCAGCAAAGTCATTGTAAACTACTTATGTGAACAGGTCTACATCAGTTTTTATTCTCAAGTGTAACTTTTATGTGAGTTTTGTTGAGCATTCAGAACATGTATGCTACGTTACAGTCTCAAATGGAAGCTTTTTCAAATCTCCATACCTTAACTGGAGAAATACCAGTGCAATTTGTCTCCTCACTCCAGTGTTGATGCCTTCAGCTGGGTGAGCCTGACCCATTACATTGAAATCACTGGATATCCTTTCTGTCCCTCTCTCTCATAGATCTGGCAGCATAAAGAGAGAGAGAAGAAAGAATGAGGCTATAATAAGCACAGCACTGAAAACACTTGCATAATCCACCTAATAATGTTTTGCATCCATCTTGTTTCTTCCTGCCCTGACATTACAGGAAGTAAAGCAATGAATGGCTCTGCAGCTAAACTACAGCAGTATTATTGTTGGCCAACAGGAGGTGCCACTGTGGCTGAAGCTCGAGTCTACCGGGATTCGCGAGGCCGAGCCAGTAGCGAACCGCACATCAAACGACCAATGAATGCTTTCATGGTTTGGGCAAAGGATGAGCGTCGAAAAATTCTTCAGGCCTTCCCTGACATGCACAACTCCAACATTAGCAAAATCCTAGGTAAGTGCAAGACAATGAACAAATTGTGACTGTCATTGAACCAAAACTGGGGGAGGCGTAGAAGGCTTTGCTATAGTAGTGGCGATTGGCAGAGGTTAGTTATTTTTGGAGCTGTGGAAAGATGAGGTTATTTATATTGGTGACACAGGCTAGTTACTTCCTTCTTGGATGTGCAACTTCCCTAATTCTAAGATATATTTTGTTCAGGAGATGTTCACTGACATTGGAATTACTGCAACTTAAACAAATGAAGACTCACAGCTTGTTTTCATTTTCATTCCCTTCCCTTTCATTTTCTGTCCCTTCCAACAGCAGAGTTCACAATGTGCTTCAAAAGGAATGTTTTGTGAAATCTGTTGCAAGAGTGTATCCTGATAAAAGGTCTAATTGCAAGATCCCATTAGAAATCACCTGAACTACAAATCACCTGAATGCAAAATTATACTTGCTGGAGTAATTACTGAGAAAAAAAATAATAAAGTACAAAATCAAAATCAAAGGTTTATGTCAGACAGTGCAGTATCAAAGAAAAAAAAACTGGCATAGTTCAAAAGACCTGTACATGCATATCTTTTCACATGCAAAATGATCATTGATTCAAAATGTTACAATATTCAAAAAGCTAAGGAGCCACTAGTATCATACAATTAAAATACTGCTTTGTTAAAAGACACCATAGTTAATATTTAATTTGTATTGACTGGGATGATCAGGGAATATACCATGGATTATATTTTGCCACTGTTGAAATAAATTGGCTCATTTTTGAGAAATTTTGATTTGCTTGTTAAGACCCCTCCGGAGAATTAGCAACATCCGTGAGAATGAGCGTTGAAATGTTAAAACCCATATTTGCTCCTGAGTCTTTGAAGTTAAAGACAGATTCCAAATGTACCTCGTAATAAATAAAAGTAAAAATCATGTTTCCTCTGTAATCATTTTATTGTAAACTTGAGTTCAAATATTTTCTTACCAAAGTTTGTTGCATGTTAGTTCAATCAGAGGCACGAATACACAGAAATAAATGTTACTTTGTCCTAAAACTTCCAAAATCTTACTTAGTACTTCTCATATTTTTGTCTACCATCTAAGTAAGTTATATGAATAGCCTTTCAGTTTTGTATAAGACCTGCACTGTTTCACTGTTGGCAGCTGTAGGGATTCTATATTATTTGTGTGCATTCTGTGAAAAAACTATTAGGAGCATAGTAACTGTATTCATTAAAATGTAAACTTCCAGCATAAATATTTCAGAAGTGCCAGCAATTGGGTGTTTGTTAACCATGGAATTAACCTGTCAGTATCTGCTCTGCCACAAATAAGTCTGTGTCTATATATCTGTGCAACTTTTCTGGGACAATGAGAAAAGAGACTGATATATTAGAACTGACACAGAGTATTGCTGGCTATGGATAATATTTATACAACTTTTCCATTTGTTGATCTATGAAAAATCTTGGTAAAAGAATAGCTTCCACCCACAGCTGTAATAGTTTTATTCATCTAAAAGACACCAAAAAGCTATTTTCTGCAATTTTTAGCCCCTGGAAAAAAAAATCCCTTCTCTATTCAAGTGTTTAGATAGGTCCTTATAAACAATACAAGAGATCTGAATACTTTTTCCTCTTCCTGTGTACACTTTGTTATTTTTTTAACTTTTTTATTGGTGCAACTTCCAATGAGAGTTTACAGTACCTGAAGTTGTGTATATAATTACAATGTGCTTTCTGGTTGTCTTCTTCTTTTTTTTTTTTTTTTAATATAAGTTTGCTAAATGTAACTTTCTCAGTGCAGTTCTGTGCATTTATTACATCTGGTTGGAAGGTAATATGCATAACAGGATTTAAAATATGGTAAGGCGCCAATATTATGCCAAGCTTATATCAGAAGATCAGTAAATTTAAGGCAACCAGACAGCAAGGGATTTTTCATAATTTTTTAAAATCTATAAGGTTTTGTTATTTTTCTTCCTCCTTCATAGCAAGGTATTAATATCTATTAGTAGGATTGTAAAACCAGATAAAACTATAAAAGAAGCATGTATCCCTAGGCAATCTGTTAAGCTTATAACAAGAAAAGCATGGTTGTAGACCTTACTTAACCGTAACACTGTGTGTGGTATTACAAAGGTATAGAATTATTCACAGATTAATGCTCATATTGTAAAAAAAAAATAAATAAAATGTCTGTTTAGCAGCATGAAGCAGAGATTTTGAGAAGCAGCTATTGATTTGGAGTGCACCTATTTAATAGAGATTTATCTATGTTTGGTCTGCAGAAGTATCTGAAAGTCAAGCTTCTTTTAAGGTGTCTCTGGTTGTGCATCCCAATATATGTGCTGGCTGATGTAAATTCAAATCAGTTTATTTAATTAAATTATTCAAAATGTGTTTATTATAACAAAAAGTCATGTTGAAATGTTTTGTGTAAAGCTAAACCTGCTTTACTTGAGCACTCACTAACGTTTTGTGTTAATAGGATCTCGCTGGAAGTCCATGTCAAATCAAGAGAAACAACCTTATTATGAAGAGCAGGCACGGCTAAGTAAAATCCACCTAGAAAAGTACCCTAATTATAAATACAAACCTCGACCAAAACGTACCTGCATTGTTGATGGAAAGAAATTGCGTATTGGTGAATACAAACAACTGATGAGGTCTCGAAGGCAGGAGATGAGGCAGTTTTTTACCGTAGGGTGAGTACTATTGTTGTAATTGTTTTCAAAGACAGAGCATGCTGTTCGAAAACAAATAGACTTATCAGTTTAAGTCACTGACTAATGTTATTTAGAAGGTAAAGATCTGAACCTGTAAAACCTTATTAAAAAATAAGATATATCATGGAATATAGAGCTATCAGCTTGCCACTGAATGCTGATTATGAGACTGATTATGGAATTCTTTAAAGATAAAAGAAGTTGTTTCCCATTAGCCTGAAAGGTTTACATCATGTGTTTTGTGAGTTATTAGTAAGCTAATCCCTTCTGGGTTAGTAACAACTCCAGGATCATTTCCTAAATTAAGACAATAACAAAGAGAAAGCACAAAAGATTATTCCTGTGTGGAATAAGGAGTCAGGAGAGTGGGGAAAAGGGAAAAGGAAGAGGAATAATAGAAGTTCCATTAGAAACACACATGAATAATATTATAGCATGAGGCTGTTAGGAATTTTGTTATATATAGAACTGTGGAAAAAAATACTTTAAAAAAATAAATGTTTTAGGAAGTGTATCTCAAGTAGTGCATAGATAGATGGGGTAGATTTACAACTTGAAATATATGGCTCAAAAAGATCCTGGCACAGTTTTAAAAACAATATCTGTTTTTTTAACAGTATTTCCTCTAGTCTTCAGCAGAGAAAGCAGCACTACGAAAGGCTAAAGACAACCAAAGTCCAGTGAAACAACTGCACCATAACTGATTTCTCTCCTCTTTTTTCATGAATTAATCTGTGATGTTCAGTGCACTAACACAATGTTTCTGGTGGTTTACAGAGAATTTAAAAGCTATCTCCCGTGCCAGCCTTTCCAAATTCACAATGTTCTGCTTATTTCTCTAATCACAATAGTCTCCTTTTGTTGGGTACTTCACTACCAGATAATTGACCTTGACGTCGATTATGTGCCCTCATTTTTGGCTTGGGATGCAGAACTCCTGTTGCAGTCAATTATTTTGTGGTACAGCATGCAACAATGTGGGCTCTTTCTTCAACCAGTAAATAGAAGTGGGTTTGATATCTTGAAATAGCCTTCCTGTCCATAGTTTTGACATTGTTTTTTGTTCTTCATTATGAGGGAAATTGTTTACTAATAGGCTTCCATCAAAATTGTACATAGGACTCTAAATAGAAATTTGAATTTATACATTGCCAAGTATATTGAGATTGAGGGAATGAAACTCTAGCTTATGTCTTCCAAAGCAGATTGACAGACTGGACAATTTGAGAATTGTTTGCTAATTCAAAACAGCATTAAGCAGGAGCATTTTACATATTGGAAGTGGTGGCTAAATATGGAGGTGAATATGGAGGATGGATTTAAGAAACTTCTAAAAGTGTCTACTTAAAGAGTGATATTGTGATAAAATAAATATATATATAACAAAAGCTATTCAAAATTAAACTGCTGGTGGAACCAAAATGTAACATCTTTCTCATATATCAAATAGTCTCGTTGCAAAGACAACAAGAATGTCACAATTTTTTTGAAAGGACTGGTTCTAGTTCATATTTATGTTAAATCCAGTTCACCATACTCCATTCATGTTGAAGAAGTTTTAAAGTAAGAGTAAATTACCTTTGTGCACTTATATAATGATGCGGTGTACTTTGCCAGAAACAATTACTCTTAGTTATGCAAATGATGAAAAAGGGGGTATGAAGTCTAATGAATGTGTTCAGTAAAGGTGAAGTGAGATCCATGTTGCAGTTAAATATAAATATAAATTTTGATACTGAGCAAACACAGACTGTGATTTTAAAAATTTATTTCATTATTTTCTGTGACTTCTCACTGTTGCCCCAAATTCCCTTTTTCCCTAAAGAAAAAATTAAAACAAAATTCTGGGAAGAGACCAAGTAAAAAAGGTGAAAAAAACAGACAAGGACACTTTCCTGAATTGAAACATTAAACCTGGCATTATTTATTTCAGCAGAATAGTTTACTGAGTAATAAACCCCAATATTTAATCCAAATCAGATTATCATGAAGTGAAACACAGCAATTGAGCCCATTAACTTTTTAAACTTACTCTTCCTTGTGTTTAACATAAATATCACATAAAACATCAGCTGAAACAGTTTTCCTAACTGACCTTGTTCACCCATCATTTTTCCACTGTTTTGATGGAACGAACAGCATAAACTGTCCTTCAGAACTGTAGATGTGACAGTTGAGATCAGTTTCCTTTTCAGAATTAAATAGGAGACAAATGTGTTTTTTAGGATGGAATATACTCTCTGTTTAAAGTAAATATTTCAGTGTAAGAAAGAGCAAAAAAGTACAAAACAGACTCCAATGAAATATCCCCAGTGCTTCATACTGCTTGAAGTTCTACTGTTTTTTCTTATTCTTTTTAAAGACCATACCGATTAAGCAGGGAACACGCATGTCAAAATGGCAAAAAAATATCCTAACAGGATGAAAAGATAAATAGGAGATATGAAGAGAAAGGCAGACTTTCAAAACAGGTGACTAGAGCAAAGTATAAATAGCAAGAAAAAAATTATTATTTCATAGTTGTGTTTGGAATCCTCTTATACCAAATGTACATTTATTGCTTAAGCAATCGAGTAAGGGCGGGCTCCTATCAGATGCCCCTGGGTGAGCCATTGGCCAGCATAGAATAATCCTGCCTTGTATACAACTGAAACACCCCCCACCACAAAAGCAGAAGGAGTTTTACACTGCTTGAACTTTTAAAATGCAAAAAGGTCATACTGCTTACTCCAGTGAGCCACATTCTTTGGTAAACATTGGTAAGATGCACAAAAGTTGTTTAGAGAATCTCAATATACAAACTAGCCAGGCTTTAAAATAAAAGATGAATAAGCTAATGGACGGCCAGGTTCTGTTCTGATTTTTGAAGAAAAGCTATCAAAAAAATACACAACAGTGAAAATTTCTTGGAATAAATTGGGCAGGAAATTCAGGTTTTGAGAAAATGTTATATATGTGATAGACCAGCACAAAAATCTAGGAACTGGCAAGTATTTTAAAGAACAGAATGGAATTTAAAATGTGCATAGGCCTTCTGTTGCATCCTTACAGGTACGAATTTTGTTCCAAATGAGGCAGATAATTTACAGAAATAATTCATGTTTAATGCAGAGGACATTAAAAAATTGCTGGTTTTAATCTACTGGAAGCTGAATCTGTCTTAAAAATAACTGAGTTATTTTTAATAATAAAATTATTAATGGGAAATTCTGAATGATAACTTCAGTCTAAGTTAATCCCTGAAAGAACTTCAAGTGATCTACAATTTATCTTCAATAGTATTTCTTTGTAATGCATAAATAAATGTGAACTAACAAATGGATCATATATAAACCATAAATTCAGACATTTTAAGCGAAGAGTCTGTCTTTTGTTGCCTTGTCTTACAAAAATAATTCAATTCTCAGTCATTTTTACAGTCTAATACACTCTAAATACAAGCATATGATATATACATTTCTCTGCAAAATGATGTAAGCAGTAACTTTTCTTGTGTTTTACCAGTGTAAGATGTTTAGAATAAACCCTTTATAGTGTTTATAACTACTGTACACACATATTCTGAATGTTACTAGACTACAGTTTTGAACAAGGCTGTAATATTATACTCCTGTAGCTTGAATTTAAAGTAAGTACACAATGGATGCTTTTGTGAGATTTACTGTTATTTCATTCCTTAGGGGAATGTAAGTTCCAGGGGTGTGTAACATATAAGCATTTTCCTTAATGCAATCGATTTTGCTTCAGTCCTTTAAAGAGCTGTCAGAAAATAGTTGGGAAGGGATCAGAAAACAATCGTAATTTGCCAATTTAAATGTTTAGCTAGTTTTGCAAAAATCAAAAGTGGAACATTCTCCAGGAAAATCCGAAGAATATTAATGCCACAAACTTGTGAGCAGGTCAGTTTGCTTAAGAATTTTCATGTTACCTCCTTTTTGATGTTTACTTAACTATTTTGGGCCAAATCATCGGCCCCAGACTGGACAGACATGTTAGCAATGCTGGCAGAGCAGAGAGGCGAGTGACCTGTCGTAACTGGCCACATAAGGATTTATTTGGCAAAGAGGAGATGGTGGAGACAGGAGCGGTTTGAAGCCAGAGTACGTAGCCATGCATCACTGTTCCTCACAGAACTGGATAGGAAGATTAATGCTGGGTTCTGGAAATCTTAACCAGACAAAAATAATCCCTGCTTTAACCATGTGCAACTGAGCTGAATTGTAACCTGTAGCTTGCAATAAAGTATGTTTTTATCTCCTCACTGCAAGGTCCAATGATAGGCAAAACTCTAGCTAGAGACAAGGATTGAATATGTGGAATTTAATATTATAAAAAAATACCATTAACATTAATGCCTTTAAGAACTACAAATGAAAGAAACCATGATGGCAAGAGTCATAGGTTAGAAACTCCAACTCTTCCTTTCAGCGAGAGTGGTTAGTATTTAAATAAATGCTCTTCGTCTCCATCCTATACAATTTAATTACTTAGAAAATGATAACACTTATCTCCAGTAACATATGCCATCCATATAGTTTGTGATATCTTAAAATAAGGCTTCCTGGGATGTAATGGAGCAACTTGAGCTGAATTTACAGCAACAACCTGATCAGCTCTACATATTAATAATAACAGGGTTCAAGTGAGAGGTAGGTGTCCATTTACTGTGGGTGTGTGGGTGCCCGTGTTTAAGTGCTAGCAAATTTTTGCTAGCAAGTGGGTAGCAATTTGAGACACTTCCCATTTAGACTGTACAGTTACCACAGGTTTACAGGCCCATGGCAAGATACAGGTAATCTGAAGCTCACAGTTATTACTCACCCAGCAGCAGGCATGCACACCATGTCTGATTTTTGTTTAACATGTGAAAAAGAACTGCATTTAGGAATTACAAATTCAGCGAGCCTTTAACTTTTCTGTTACACTAGTGAAGTTCTTTACCAGTTAGATACAGTCTGTAATTTGTCATCCATTTGGTGCATTCTCGAGTAAAAGTTATCTCTGGAAATTCTGCTTCATTATGCTCAAATGACCTGCTTCCTTTATACTTTGAAATGGTTCGTACTTGGACAACTATACCCCGTCTCATTGAAAGGCAGATATGCAAAAGTGTTTTGCTGACTTGATAAGCACTTGAAAGAACATCTGAATTTCTTAACTTGGTCTGTCCTTCAGGGCCTAACACTGACAATCGTCACTTTATCCGGACACCTCACAGCCCCATCCTAAACAGATATATTTTCCTTTTTGCTGTTGATGGCAATTTGCTTCTAAAAAAGTGCAAAATTTTTTGGGGGAGAGGTAGAGGTGGTTACTACGGTTCTGGTCCTTACTGTCATCTATAACAAAAGAGCAGCTTGCACTCAATCATTCTTTGAGTAGATTTTACAACTCTTACTGGAAGAGTTGTAAAAACAACTGTTCTCAAAACATGTTTGGCATTAATATTGTGATGTTCTTTGGTGAATGACTGAGGATGCTTTGTTTTGTGAATTTTTATTCTAAGAAATATTAGAAAAAGACTAGTACCATTCGTTATTAGATGGGCAGATTAGAGAGAATTGTGTATGGCCTGGTGACAACAGTGTAGAATTTTGCAGGTGACAATGTGTGGGTTTCTTTTTCCTTTGCTTTGTGGAAACAGTCATAAATGTGAACCTTTTCTGTGTCTAAAAGTTGTGGGGGAGGTACATTTGAGTTTTTAACAGTAATAGTTTATACTCCTGACAACATGCAAGCCTAAAACAGAAATGTTCCCATGTGAGGTAGGTGTTCAATTTTATGGATAAAGTATTGAAAGATGTTTGCAGAAAACCACTTGCAAGCAAATACATTGGCTGAAAATTGCTTTCACAGAACATTTATCAGACCATTTAAAAAGTGAAAATTTAGTGAAAAATCCCTAGCTGTTTGTAAACCGTCTGCAAATCATCATTTGCAAACAGGAGTATAATGACTGTGTCAAATGAATTACTGCAATGCTTTTGCTTGCTGCTAGCCAGGTGTACCAGACTTGTACAGCAGATGTTTGAATGTCTAAAGCTGTGCAGAGGCTCTGAGAGTCAGGCTAGCAGCACCAGCAATGACAGTAATGCATATTATTTTACTATTATCTTACACAGAATGTTCATGATTTGGCTCTCCGTATTGATTCCCAAACCTGAAGCACTTTAGTTTACTAGTAAGTCTGTAGTGTGATATTTTTCAAAAATAGTATTAATCAATGAATAAAGACTCAACATTTAGGGTCTTATAAATAAGTTTTACATAATTTTGTATATTGATTTAGCCAATGATTAAGAATTTGTGAGAAACTGGTTTATGGAACATCCTTTTCTCAATTTGAGCATAGAATGACATCGTGGTCAAGAAGCTATGGGTTTTTTAGACTATCCAAACTCATCTGATGCTGTTTCTCCTGCTAAAATTATACAATATTTCTCTAATACTTGGTCAATATCGCTCTAAAGAAGATTTGAAATACATTGAAAGATATTGTTCTGTAAATATGTTATGCAAATAGGTTAGTGTGTTCAATAACTAGGCAGCACTAAACCAGCATCTTCCAGGGCACTTGGGTGTTTCTGGCAGTGGAGTGTATTAAGTATTGCACCTAAGGTACAATGAAGAATCTTTTCCTTCAGACAAGTTACATCCCTTCTTTTTCTCTTAGCTTTACTAAAGGTAATGATCCAGAAATAATATCAGAATATTTGTATGACTGTTTTGGTATAGAAAGTATGTTATTCATTAATTAACCCAAATGTAAGAAGTAGATTTAATTAATTTGTAGCCAATAAGGGCTTGACCGTGGAATGGGTCAGCAACAGGACATTTACTCAGCATTTGAATAAACGTACATCACCGTAAGAAGAGACATTGCATCACTTAGTACAACTATGTACGTGCTCACAGTAAAGCTTGTATTGAATTGCTTGACTGGCAGTGACATAAGCTAATTTTTGTTGAAGTGTGGTATTGCTCCAGTATGCTTAAAATCACACACCCATGAAAAACACAACATTGCATAGTGCAAAGTTAGACATCAGAATGTAAGATGTATCAAAAGTAGAGGTAGTGCACCCTTAATTGAGTCCTCACGTATGTTTGCATTATCAGAATAAATCAGATCTGACGTTGGGTCCTCAGGAGGGAAGTCTTAATTTCTGTAGACTGTCTGTTACCATAGAAAAAAAGAACTTAAAGTATTAGCTCCTGAAGAACAAATGACATTCTGATCATGGATTTAAATAAAAATTAAAAAAAAAACAGCAAAAAGTATCAGAAATATTTCTAAGTGATACAGAAATGTCTTAGCACTTAAATAGTGAATTACACACTTGCAGTTGGACAATGTTTCCTAGTCACCTGTCTGCCCATTTAGGTGCTTGCAGGTAATCTTGAGGTCCACTCATTAACAGAAGCTCTTGTCAGGAGTTTGGAGGATTTAGATTTTGCATAGATGATGTCTGCACTGGCAGCTGGGCATCACACAGGTGCCTGAAGCCTTTTGATGATCTCTGTCCAAGTTCTGGTTCGCAGTATGGTTTAAATAAACACATGCAATACACAAAAGAATCAATGTCTGGTAGTCACTAAACTGTTTACTCTCCAGTCATCCTTGTTGGGAGATAAGATGAACCGGTTCTGTACAGGACCAGACTGTGAACTCCAGAGGAACACATGGCGCCTTTCTAGGAAACCGCTAGCTTTTCTTTAATTTGGACTTGCAGAAGGTTTTCCCTCCTCTGACCATAGGTAATCACATTCCCCTCTTGTTTTTCCTTCCAGACAACAGCCTCAAATTCCAATCACCACGGGAACGGGGGTTGTGTATCCTGGTGCTATTACCATGGCGACTACTACGCCATCACCTCAGATGACATCAGATTGCTCGAGCACCTCTGCCAGCCCGGAGCCCAGCATCCCCGTCATTCAGAGCACTTATGGTATGAAGACGGACAGCGGAAGCCTTGCTGGAAATGAAATGATAAATGGAGAGGATGAAATAGAAATGTACGAGGACTATGAGGATGATCCCAAATCAGACTATAGTAGTGAAAACGAAGCCCATGAGGCAGTCAGTGCCAACTGAGGAGTGTTCACAGAATTAAAGTACTCAGACTCATTTGGGTTTTTTTGGGTTTCTTTTGAACAAAAGTTCTTAAAGAGCCTGCATGCATGTGTGGCTCCTACAGTTACATCAGCAGAATGGTCTTAAATGTTTCTTAATGTGTGAGACAGATTGTTTCCCTAATTTTTCATGAACTTGGGTTTTTTGTTTTTGTTTTTAAATTTAGATGAAGACATATATTAAATATCAGGCATCAGGACTTGAAAACTTATATGAATCAATAGCTGTCTTACAAGTCTTACCTTTTGTCTTTCTCCTTTTGGATGCTGATAAAGGTTTAAGTTACTGTTTTAGATGGGGGTTCTACATTCTCACTCAGGTATGCTGTGCCAGCCTACAGGTTGTGAATGTGTTTTTATTCTGGATTATTTTAGAAAACAAAAACTGCAGATTTCATATTGTGAAACAGAACAAGTCCACAAGTGTGCACATCTGTGCATCATAGCTTGTCTTTAAAAAATAGTCTCTGAATTCCCTTTTTTCCATATGTATAGCTGAACTTCTGATGTGCCAAACTTTTCGTAACTTTTGAATCTTAACACTTAAAAAAAAGTCTTAAAGGAGACACTGTAAAGTCTTAGACAATCCTTTGGCATCTTAAAAAAATTATATATAAAACCTAATTTTTTCCAGAATATGGTAAAGTACTCAGGAATCTGGAGACAAGATATTCTTAAGTAGTGAACATGGTTGCCATAGTGCATGTGCCCAATTGCTTTTGCCTCTTGATGTGCCATTAGTGTGAAATTTTAAGTAAGCACAAAAGAGCGATCACCAGCTATGGACAAGCCTGTCTTAGCAGTGTGAGGCCACCTCTGATTACATTCTCTACCCCTCTGCTTTTAACCCTTGCATTCAGTCTTAACACATTTTCTCTTAAATAATTTATTCATTCCAGAATGTCAAGGGTCCAAATACTTAATATTTATTTTTAAAAGTACTGTTGGTGGCATTACACTTACAATTCCTTACTGATATTTTAAAGAGCCGCTTCTTTCTCCTTCCCTAAATTACACAGGTATATGAAAATAAAAGTGCACCTGCTACTAAAATGAACATGACATTTATGAATGAGAAATTCAGTTGTTGCTGTAACACTGTATGTTCAAGGAGCACTTGGAAACACTCTGCTCTATGTAATGCAAAATAGAGTACTCATATGTACATACAGTACAAATATTCCTAAAAAAATGTGTTTATAGTTATAAACCTCTATATTTAAGACAGCAAAGGCAGATGTAAAATCCAAACTGCATGTACAGTCCACCATGATGAATTTTTAGGGCCTGTAGAATCCTGCAGTGAATCACGGCTCTGTACATCATGTTCCTGTTGTCACCTGAAAGAACTGTTTGCTACCTTAAGTATTTATGCAGTGATTTATATGTGAGACTCCTAGTGGGGAGGGAAGGCCACACCAATTTTTCCCTTGCAAAGCTGGGAAAAATTGGTGCATCAAAAATATTTATTGAATAGTAGTCATGTGGGAATCTCAGCCAGATCTTGATGAATGCTTATCAAGTTCTTCGGGATCTTTGGATATAAGGTGCTATAGAAACTAATTTTTTAATTTGTATTACTTCTAGAAACTATTGCTATTGCTAGTGAAAATTCTAGAAGATATACAGGATACAGATATTCAAAGATTGCAATTTTATTACATTTCAGAGCCAGAGAAGAAATTGCCTTTCTTCTTTTCCCTCACACTCCACTCCTGTTCACAAGTACATCACTGCATATATATATGCAGATCCAATGGGCCTGGTGCATACGTGTGCTGAAGCTTCTCCATCCCCTCAGCTTTTGTTTTGAATTGAATGTCTTCAGCACATTGGTGATAAATTCAGCCTCCGGCTGAGAGGCATGAGTGGGCCTAGAGCAGCTCCTCTTGAAGTCTGTGGGAATCTTCCCACAAGCTGAACGGCTTCGTGTAGGGCGCAGACAATGACAGCAGTACAGTGTTAATGCTGGCTGTCCTCCTGCTGGCAACCTGTCTTGCAGAGATTCGTGTGAGGTGCAATGACAAGATGCTGTACCAGGAGCAGCCATTTTCCTCATAGCCCCACTAATACCCGTTGGAGCAGAGATAGCCATTGTTGCCACTGTAGGAATCACATTGAAATGTGCGAGAACAAACCCCAAGACAAAGAAGATTGTTCAATTTACAGGACAATTTATAAAGATAATGGCATAGAAACACAATGGTCAAATTTCTCTGACCATTTTGTAATTTGGAGCAAAATGCTATATTTTTAATATTTATTTAAATGTGTTCTGAGTCCATGTCTAATAAGCAATAAACTGGTCTAGCCAAGACTTTAAAGGCATATGCTGTGTCATTAGCTGGTGAGCGCCCTCTTTAAGCTGGCTAAGGTACTGATAGAAAGTGTTTTTTGTTCTTATGATTGCTTGGGAATTTGAACTGGTTTTAATACATTCAGCTTGGATTGGGGGGAGGATAACATTATTTCCTAAAAAAACAAATGACTATTTATTAATGTCTTACATAATTCTCCAGTTAGAAGTATCTCTCCCTCCCCCCATATCACTTTCTCTCTTGCTCTCTTTTTTTTTTTCTGGTTTTGTTGCATAGGTAGAATGCTGTATTGTTAGCATTGTATTTTATGTAATTATTATTTTTTTTGCACAAAGGCAAACTTTTAGATTAGTTGGTTAATTTTTTAAAATTTTATGACCATGCCAAAATAATATTCTGCAGGCTTGTGGAGAACAAAGGACTGTTCTTTAGGACTGAAACTTGATTTTGCGTGTAGTACAAAAAAACACACACTCACAGATGTTGTTTCGTAAGTGTTATAAGCACTGGATATAAATGGTATTTTTTATCACTTCTGACTAATGTGAAACTGTTGTACGAAAACTACATGAACAAAAGTCATCTGTTTCGACTCGTGTGGGCCTGCCTCACAGTTGCCGGATTTGAGTCATTTTTATGTCTTGTTATTTCATTTATTTATGCAAAATACATGTATGTATGAACACTTTGTTTTAGCTCCAGCCCTGCCTCAGTGCTGATGCTCTGTATGTTAAAGCCACATTCTTGAAAATGACTGGCTGTTCAGGAATCGCCAGCTGGTAAAAATTGCATTTATTGGCTGGGGAGTGGGAGGAACATATTTGAATCTGAATTGTGCATATGAGCATTTTATTCTATTTATTAGCCGACATTGGCTCTAAAATGTCAGTAGAAATCAAGGAAGGACAATCATAAGGATAAAAACCCAACATTTTTACTTTATTAATCGGAGCTCAAAACAAAGTTTTTAATGAATTTACCATCTCATTTTAGAATTTTTTTTAAATTGTGTAAATATAACATAGGAAATAGAATTTATTTTTTGTTCATGGATACTTAGTGAAGTATAAGTTATGTATTTACTTTTGTTCTATATCAGTGTATGTTGGTCCATATTAAATGCTGACAAGTCACTGTACCTCATGTAGATGCTGAATTTACACTCGCAGTGTGAGCGCAGTATTGTGGACCTGTAGCTGGGACAGCAAGATGCCTCACTTGTGCTCTCACTGATTTTTAATAGCATATTCCACAAACACAGAATACTTCCTTCTTTTTTAGAAAGTCGATAATTTAAACATACCCTATTTCTGATGCATTTGATAGGAAACACAGTCTTCTGAATCCAAGTAAAACTGATGTGATACTTCACTTCTTAATAAGAATGACATTTGGAAGTCAAAAGCATATCCCTGGAAAGATTATCATGAAGAAGATGGCCCTTCCAATGCAATCAAGACTTAACAATATCAAACCTTTATTTTCTACATTCATTAAATCATGTTATTGTCATGTTAGGCTATAACACCAAGGGAAATTGTTCACAGAATACTCTAAGAGGACTTGTGGAATTGTTTTATAAGCATTGTGTTTGAGTCGCCCTTAATAACTCTGACTCAAAAAAATAACAACTCCATTCAGGTAATGCACAAATAGAGTAATAATATTTTCTCTGTGAACAGACAGTTTATTTAATTAACAGATACCATATATTTTCTTTTTGGAAAATCATAGTGTACTTATTTTCAAGAGAAGAACACTCCCAAACCAGTGTGATACCAGCTAGAATAGTTCACTTCATATTTCATAAAAATGGAAGATAAAAGACTTAATGCAAACAGAAATGCTTTCCAGGGTTCAGGTTTACATGGAGAAATTACTCTGATGAAGTGGCCCAATTCTGGTCTGCCTGTATGTTTGAGCATTACCATTTGGCTTGCGAAACTGTCTGCTGAGAATACGTGGGATTGCAGTGTGCTCCTAAATCAGCGTGCTCAGGTGCAACATGAACAGGGGGACGGGAAAAGATAGGATTGCTCCGAGATGGGAATGCAAACCAAACAGCAGCATTAGTCCCAATAAACACAATAACCTGTGCAAGGTGTGCAGCAGTCAGCTGCGGGCAGTTCCTGCTTTGAGTACAAACACAACCACCTCCCAATGCAATCTAACCACAGTCCTCTCTCTGGGTTGACTTTCTGGTTTTGTTTCTTGGTCATATCAAAGGCGTGGCACTTCAAAATCATTTCCTAGCAAAACATACTACAAGATTAACACCCCCATCCTCCCCCAGCAAAACATTTATCTACCTGCTTAATACTGAACATGTTAGGACTTCCATGGTGGTCACGAGGACCAGGAAAGTGTTGGCGTTAAGCGGGGCAAACTTTGCTGAGCCAGGGCCACAGTGCAAACAACTGCACTGGAGATGCAGCCAGTAGAATGTATGATAGAATTCTTCATGTTTTTAGGAGAAGTTAATGGATGGGCTTGGGCCGTTGGTGTTTTGCATGCTTTTTCAAGATTCAAGTTGGCACTTAAGCATGTTCTTTTAAAAGAATAATACTATATGACCTCATTTGATCTTTTACAAAACACTCTTTTTCCTTTAAAAAAAAACTTCCCCCAAAACCTTTTTTTCATATAACCCATTAATATCTGTGATTTTTCTCAGATCAAACCACATTTTTGATATGCTGTATTGTCCTGCTACAGAAGGAAAAAAGTATATGCAAATATATTTCATTTTAATCCATTGCCCTTTTTTTAACTACCAGATTTATTGGAAATGGTGACAAAGAAGTATTCTGAGATTTCACACGTTGGGTAAAAAGGGGGTGGAGTGGGGTGAACTGGGCTAAAGGAAAACTTATCAAATTGGTATTTATGGCAATATGAAAGCTATAAAGCAACTTAGTGACATGGCTCGCTTTGTAATTTCCGCTTTCTAAAAACCACAAGTGAGGTCCTTGGTGCTCTTGGAGTATGGGGAATGTGCAAATATTTAACTGTTTGTATGCTGCACATTGCAGACCTGCTAGTGTGCATTCTCCGTTTGTCTTCTTTTGTCATTTGTGTTTTGCTTTCTAGAAAGCAATGTTTTTTTCTTGTACCCTTCTTCAGCTTGTAGCAAATTAGAATGCTTAGCATTTATGTTCATTCATTATTGTATTTCCCATGTAAAAATTTTTTTATTACATTAAGACAAGCTTATAAGCTGTTACTACATAACTTATCTTACTGTAACTCTTATTTCCTGACATTGTAATTTGTTTGTGATGTATATTGTGAGATTGTACTCTATGTTAATTTAATCAGCACAATTCACTGACATGCTGGACTGACATGCTAGCTGCTGTTTCAAATTGTAAAGTTTGTGTAGAGCTGTTGGGACAACTGAGACTCTCTTGTCAAGGTACTATGCTTTGATTCCTATAGCAACACTGTGGGTGCAGCTCTTAATGGCGAGGGCTGCTTGTTGGACACCCACTGGCTAACTTAATGGGCAGGTTTTCTTTGTAGAAATTCTATATACGATGCAGGTACCTACCTGGGCCCATGGCCGGTAATTATTTGGGCGTTTAGAGGAAAAACTAGTGTCTATTGCTGCTTTGAATATGTTTTAAAGTCTGAAAATGTAAATAGTTTATCAAAAAAATCTTGTACAGTCCAGTGTAAAGTTTTTAAATGAACTTAAAGGTTGCCATCACATCTCACACTCTCCTCTTGACAAAGTAAAAAAAAAAAAGAAAAAAAAGAAAAAAAAAGGAAAAAGTTTGCTAAGGATACTGATTAAAAAAAAAAATCTGTTCTCAGTTTAAGAAAGAGAATAGTTATTCTTAGCTCTGCTTCATTGCATAAACAGACTTCTTGGATTTTGTTGTGCAGTATTGACGTGAGGTAAATTAAATATTAAATAATCTTTCAGTGGTACTTTTAAGAGTCTTCTCCTCCTCTGCCTCAGTTATTAATGGAAAAGACAAAATTGAAAGACACTGTCCATATACAGTATGTTCTGGTGTATGTTGGCACCTTACCTACATGTTCGGGTGGGGGGGAATTTTTTCTTTTTTTTTTTTTTCTTTTTTTTTTTTTTTTGCACAAGGTGCTTTCCTGATATGTTAAACATGTCATCCTTGGGTGATACAGTATATGCCATGATAGGGGTTTAGACCCCTCAGGGGAGTGTCTATAAGACTGCCTATTTATGCTCATTTACCTCAAGACTGTCCTCTCTACCCTTAATCTATTCACCATCACTCCATCTTTTGTACTGCTGTTGACACTTACAAATTAAAGATAAATTTTGTTTTATGAGATGTGTGTGTGACTTCTTCTATGCATCCCTTGTTATTCCCTTGTAGTTAGCATTAAAAACTGACCGTGATGAGTTGATGGACAGGAAAACGCAGCCAGGCCTGTTTAGCTGGCTTTCTTTAAATTTACCAGCTGAATCTTCCAGTTCCTAGGTTTTTCCCATGCCTTTCCACTCTACACAGGCATGTATCAACCTCTGAAATCCATTAACACCATATGCTGTAGAAGACATGCATGATAACCGACCTAATTTGATAATATTCACTGGGTACTGTCAATTTTGTAAGCAGGAAGTGCTGCTGGTAGCAACATAATCTCAGAAGGATTTTTTATTGAGTAGAAATGAGACAAAACGGTTCTCATGTTTCTTCTTTCTTTGCCTTCCCCTTTTCCACTGCATATAACATTAAACTAACCAAAGCTGACAACAAAAAACCCTATAGTTACCATATTGCCATGTCTGTAAACTGCTGCCATTTGTGTATTATGATTGGCTTTTGACTCAGTAATTAGTTATGGTTCTCCTAGGAAAAGAATAAATTACATTGAAGTGTACTGTAGTGTAATGTAACAGGACATTTTGATTGTGCATTACATCAGATTTCAGCCTAGTTTTAGTTATTGCACAAACCACCCTGAAACATCTAAGTGCGAAAGAATCCTTACTTCCCTGGAGAGAGCATCATACGTGAAATTATTAAAAATGACATACTGCATTATGAATCTATGTCTTTAAATACTTCAGGGTCAAAAGTGGATGTAATGAAGTTGCTGACCAACATGTTATAATGGATAAATACATAAATATTGAATTGTGCAATTTAAGTTTTGGCTTCTGGTAAGCAATCAACTAATTACTTAAACTGCAACACTAAAGTGGTCTTGAGGAGAAGGCAGCAAAAAATCTGAAACTACAACAGTTCGACAAAATGTTGTAATGGCCATACCATAAGTTTGAAAAAAAGAACTAGGTACTAGACCACTGTCAGTCCAACTTAAGCTACTGAGGTTAAAGGCACCTGGAGATGAAGCACCATGTCATTTGGGCCTGAATTTTACTTTCATATGATACATCTGAAATGGGGCCTAATGTTCTGCTGCTGTATTTTCATATTGTTCCACTTAAGTCAACTTATGCCATCCAAATTTTAGCTTTTTTCTTTCTTCCCCACACACAACTCTTGCCACATGATTTGTCTCCTTTTCTTGCTGGAATCTGCAGCTGTGTATAATAATCTCGAAACAGTGATTGTGGCAGTTGAGTTGTTACATCAGTGCAATGAGAAGCAAGCTGAGGAAAGGCATACAAAAAATCTCTGCTTCCTGCAGCAGTAAGAGAGAAAATGCTTATTTGACACCTCTAGATGTCAAACCATGGAGGACAGGGTGCTGTCTCCACACACACAACTGTCTTCTGGGGAACGTAGTGTGTTGGAGGCTGTGGAGCAGTACATATGTTGTTCCTGGTGCCGAGAGGAGTAGCATGCCCAGGACTGATGGGTGGCCAAGCACAGGCACCACCTGGTTTCCTTCCCTGGAGGACAACCTCTGACCAACTCGGTTGTGCTGGCTCCCCTGCACTAGCCTTGTTATCACTCTAAATGGCCACCTCAGCCTTCTGAAATTTTACTCGTCATACAGTGTATGCATCAGGTTACTGCAAGGGAAAGCTATCACAGTGCTGGATGAGTAAGAAATAAGCCTCTTGGCCTCCTAAGTTACTGTTGTTATTCCAGCCATCACAGGAAGGACCAACTGCACCAGAAGCCAAGCCACTTCTGTCACACCAAATGAGTGACGAGCGCAACCAAGATGACAACTGAGGCTCTCCCGCCGCTCGGGTCCATTCTGCTTCCCTCAGATGTGTTCTCCCTCTGGCCGAGCACTGAAATGCAGCCTCAGAATACGAACTCTGCTCACCAGCTGCAGTGGCAGGTTCCTTGGGAGCCCTCAGGACGCCCTGCAGTTAGGAGTTTCCAGGATTACAAGGTTCGGAGGGATGGTTTGTCTCCCCACTGGTTACTTGCACTGGGATTTTCCTGTGGCAGTTAATCACTACCACAGTAGCCCAACAGCAGCAACTTGCACAGTAGCAGGGGGGAAGAAGGGGAGAAAAATAGTAGTTGATTTATTTCTTTAATATATGGTTTACTATAGAAAATATGAGCTCCAGGTTGCGTCTCTGAGCAGTTAATGACCAGAAGGGTTAAGGGCCTTCAAATACTGCTATTGGTCGTTAACTGCCAGGAAGTATCCTTCCTGTCATCTATTATTGCTTAATTGTATCAAGACCCACTACAGTGGAGGACTGTTAAATCTGCAAATTAATTGGAATCTGACCCTTAGCGGTACTAATAATATCAAGGCTATTGCAGGTTAGCATTTGGGTTCTTGACAGTCCATAACAAATTTTTTTCAGAGCTGTTCTGCTTTATATTAATGCCTATTGGATGATTGACACAGTAAAACATAATTGCCCTGTAGAAATCACTGTGGTCAGTTGTATTAAGAACTACTTAGGGACACTTTAATTTACTTTGACACCACAGACTTTGTAAGCTTCTATACTTGTATTAAAACCTACTTAGAGGTCTGGTTGCTGTTGTAGCTCATCAGCAAAGGATCATAAGGTAAGAAAAAAGGTAATTATTAGAGCTTTAAATAACTCTCCTTAATCAAATTACAAAAGAAATTCATATTGATTATTTGGGTATTTTTTTGCCACTCTTCTGGTAATCAGCTACTAACAGGATGTGTGAAGAAACCAACTAATCATTTAAAATTAGGTTTCAAAAACGGGATGTAAGCTCAAAACCTGTAAATGTGAAGTACAAAAACCCCCTGACTCTTGCATTACTTACACAACATCTAGACTTAATTTTATGAATGAGGTACCTCACACACTTCAGACACATGACCAAGCTCCTTTTAAAGTCAGGCCATGCAGGGCTGTAGTTGGAAATCAGGAAATGTAAATATTATGCTATGATCCACAGTCATGCAGCAGGACCTTAGCCTGCAAGACACTACAAAAGGCAAGTAGAAAGGTACTTCTGCCACCAACAGCCCATGATGGCTAATAATATTCTTATATTTATTGTATGTTCACAAATTATTAGTCACAAATAACCTAAAAAATTGAAAACACAGTAACTGTCCTACCAGGTTAGATTACAAGTCCACCTAGCCTGGTGGTTTTCTGCTCAGCAGTGGCCACAGGAGACAGTAACTAATGAGAGCATCTGAGCTTGGCCAACAGCTGCAGCTCGTTTTCATGTTCCTCAGCATCTACAGTCATTGTGTTGGGCTGCTAATGGGTACAGCCCTTTCCTAGTCAGGAACATGGTGTGGTAATTTGGTAGATGAAGTGTTTGTGGGCAAATTAGAAATCAAGTTTGCAGCCTGATCTTTCAATGAAGAGCCTTGCTGAAGAGTTTTGCAACAGCCCCTTCCCCCCCACCCCCCCTTTTTTTTTAAACGGAAGAAAATCAGAGAATCAAAACAGTCAATCTATATACAACTGAATTGCCAAGTCCATCATATGATCTAAAATATTTAGGATGCTAAATTTATCCCATTTTTTGCAGGATCTGTTTAAAACTTAGCAGTCTTCATCCAGAAATCTGGACATCATTGATTTTAATGATCAAATTACTCCATCACAATGAAATATCTTTTATTCAAACATCAGGAAATACACACTTGATGCAAGTCTTAGTTAATTCCACTAGAATAGCTGCAGCTGCTGGAAAACCAAAGAGTAAGTGCTGAAGGGGGAAAATGAAATCCCTCAAAACCCACCCACCCACACAAAAAGAAATGCAAGTCTTCTGGCACATGTTGAGAGATCGTGCAGAAAAAAGGACTTTGGGAAAACCTTTAGGCACAAACTACCTATTTTGAGGAGTGTGACTGTAGACCCCAGCAAATTCTTCTAGTTTTGGCCAATACTGGTTGAAAGAAAAAGTGAGGAATAAGTTGGTATATATCATCGTATAACTTCTCCTGTGGACAGAGCCTGCAAAATGCCCCTAACACTGCTTTCATTTTATATGACTCCAACTACAGGAGGGAAGCTTAAGATATTCTAGCAGCTTTAGGTTATTTTAAGGAAAAAGAGGCGTTATTTCAAGGGAAATGAGTAAGTATGAATATTCACATTATGCTATTTCACTGAGCTGCAGTGATCTGTACTAAGAATGGCATTCACTTCTCCCATGTGGGCATGTATGCACATGCAACAGTTTATGAAAGATAAATTGTTTAATGATCATTTGCTGTATTTGCATTATTATTAATGTGATTATCAGAAATCACCAGCCCCTCCTGCAGCCGGTGGGGAAGACTGTTACAGCAGGCAGCAACACCACGAAGTTCAGTCAGCTTGCAAAGTGATGCCCATCGGTTGTTACTACCCAGTTCTTAGTCTGACATGGGGTGGAACGCTTCTTTCTAAGATGCCATCCAGTGTTTCACAAATGCAGCATCGTGGTGGTTCTGCTCCGTCACAGCTAAACACGAGCACCGCTCTGGGGCTTTTTGGAGCCTATCAGAGGACGATGCGGCCAGCACCAGCCTGGGCCTGGCTGAGCTGTAGCCGCTCACCCCCGCTCCTCAGCGCCGCGGCCGCGCTCGTGCGCCTCCTTCCCCCGCCCGCGCGGGCGCCCGTTGGTAACGGCTGCCCAACGGCACGGCGCGCGCCCTGCGCAGCCAACCGTCAGTCCGGGCCGGCTGAGGGCAGCGGTGCCGCCGCCGCTCCGGCTTTTCCCTCTGGGCGTCCCTGCTGCCGTGCGGCGCCGGGGAAGGGTGCAAATACACCCTTGCCTTCCCGCTCCTTGCAGCCTCCCAGCATCTCCAGCCCTCCCCCAACTGGGCTTATTTTGATCTGAGGGGCAGCAGGTAGCAGCTGAAGCATTGACTCCATTGGATCCCCGTGAGTGCTGGCACCGAGTGGCTGGAGCTGCGGGCAGCCTGCTGGGGAGGGCTGGTGTAACTGGGATGGGGGGCGAGGAGCATGGACCAAGTGTGACTCCCACGATGCTAGTAGAAACAGAAGCACCTTCAGAAAGACCTAAGAACGGGTATGGGAAAGCTGAGTTTTTCTTCTTTGTGTAATTCAGGTAGTCGCAAGGTATGAACAGTCAGAGAAAATTGATGCCTCAGCTTACAACTTTAAATTTTGACCCAGCCTACATTTTTTTCTTACTACAGCCTTTATGGCTGAGGATTTTGTCTTAGATATGTCTGCCTACTATCAATGGGACCCAGAGGCTGTTAGTGATGCAGTCAGAGCAGAATAGCTCTGAATCCTGCCCTTAAGGCTCCACCACAAAGGTGATTCTTGTTGGACTGTGAGCTGATGCAAAGGGCCAAATGGGCAAAGTGCCCCCAGCTGGCATGAATTTCTGATCTCATGGGTCATCATGGCCTGGGTGAAGAGAAGTCAAAGTTATCTGAGAGTGTGAGGGCTGATAATTCATACTGTTTTTTGTCTCACAGTAGAAGAAGCAACAGGTGGAGGTTGGAGCATGTTCTTTCATTTTGTTCCCAGTGTTCTCTTGAGCTTAATCAGCGGTGGGGGGAGTGGAAACAGAAAGGGAGAGAAAGGTGTAACTGAGCAACCTTGCTAGGCACCCTACCAAACAGGATGTTTGGAAAGTGTTGGGACTGCAATGAAGACTGTAGAACAGCTCATTAGTACTGCCTCAATAAGTAGTGTGATGACGTCAAGAGTGGAGTTACCATAATATATTTTGGCCAGCACCTCATGGGATAAAGGACACTGTCTGATTTTAGATTAGCTGGTTACTCTTTTTTTTTCAGGTGATAGGTTGCTTATTTGAAGTTCTGAGTACAGGAAGTGGACAGTTGGTTCAGTGTTTGGCAGTAAGTGCACAGTATTTTTCCAGATACAATCTTAGTATTCGTATTGGTTGTTATATGCCTCACACAATGATTCATAAAGCTACCTTCCTTGATTTAAACCCTCCCTAAAAATCCTTAGACTGATCATGCTTAAAGACAGCACACAGTTCTTTTACAAATGTTTCTATTTTTATGCTGTATGGAGTTTGTGATTGAATTGCAAACGAAAAAGATCAGACACTATACAGTCTTAAGATGCCTGTAAGAATTGCAGGTTGTGAAGGACTTCAAATTGGTTCAGTTATTTATTCATTTTTAAGAGGATGAAATAGTGGATTTCCACAACAATAAGACCATGCATGGAAACAGTGTGCATTCCCTTATTCCCCAAACTTCAAAGACGATGAAGTTCTGAAATGAACCTAAAGCACTCTGAAATAATGAGAAGAAAAATCATGTTCTTCTTCTCTTTTGAAAGTGCTATTCCCATGTGAGGAATAAAAGTAAGCATTAAATAGCTCATATAGTGAAATAAAAAAAAAATGCTACATTTTCTTAAAGATTTGTGGAAAACATGCATCTCACCTACATTTGGAATCTTATAGTAATCACTAAAGCATCTTAAAATTTTGAAATTTTCTGTCTTGGTATTTGCTTATCTTCTCTCACACACTTGCTTTTCATGTCTGAACACTTAAAATTCAGGCACCACAGATCACGCTTTCTATCTCTCCTCATTTACCTCCAACAGCTTAACCTGCAATTTATTGCAAGGATTGCACCTATAAGTAAAACAGGATCAGGCCTTAATTTGATCTGCTATTTATCAGTTGTGTTAATTGTAGCCACAGGGTTGTATTAAGAAAGTCAAAAAGTACCACTTGTAACTACGGAGTGGCTCTCACCTTTTAAATGGAAAAACACTCATTTTCTAGAAAAAAATAGGAAAAAAAGTGGTTAGAGCTAAATGAAGAAGGCAGAAGGGTTTCTGCTTTTCCATTTTTAATGTAATTAGTATAATATTGGCACCCAAAATGTAGCTATCTGGGTGCAAGCCTCTTCCTAGCTTTTACTGATGTTCGTGGGAACAGATGCATAATTTCTCACCCTTTTGTTTGTTTGTTTTAATCTGCAAATGGGGTTCTTGTTAGGTTAATGGATGTTGGGATTTTTACCTCATGTTAATCAGGAACTTAATCTGCTTGTATTTCTGAATCATGCATTCTTCTTATGCTTGCTTTCTTTATCCAAATGCAAGAAAGACAATGATTTAACGTGTGAATGCCTGAAAGAAACAAAACTGAAAAATTGCAAAGAGAAATTCTAGTCCTACAGTTGCCACAGTGGTAAGTTCCTGGTGCACCAGAAGGCTTTGACTGAGGGGGCTGTGTTATGTCTCACAGTGCCCACTGAAAATAAGGCACCAAGCTTGAGAATGGTAAATTAAAAGAAAAAATGCCACCTTAAATCTCTTTCAAGGCAGACTTAGAAATAGAGGTATTTAAATTCCACTGAAATGCAATTGGTTTAGAAGTACCTAATTCTCTTAGGCCTCTTTGAAAATCCTAGCCCTAAGATGCTTGATGTTTTTCGAAAATGAACGGTAAACCCTTTCAGTCCTAAAGGTTTGGGAACGGCTTTCCTTAGCTTGCAGTGTTTCTGCTTCCCTTCACAGAGCACAAAACTCTTCTGCATACTGAGGTCTAGGGCTGCTTGACAACTTCAAAGAGTCACCTTAAGCCCGATACTTTCTATATTGCAAAAGTGAAAATTTCTGGTAAATAATTTGCCTATCAATAATTAGTTCATGCTGCACACTACACTGAAGTGTGACAGAATACCAGAAATGGAAACTCATTCTCGCATTCTTCTTTTTCATAAAATGTCATTTTTTGTCTGTGATTCCTTTTACAATTTCTTTAAAGATAAGCATGCCAGCTAATCAGTGGATAATGTGACTGCTAGAGGTGTATTAGAATGAGAACGATTGCTGCTTCTGCCATCTCACTCTGCAGGACTCCCCCATACATTACAGCAAAGGTGGGAATTCTAATTCTGAGGGTTTTTAAAATTATTCTTGCCTTTCTTCCAGTCCTACCCTTTCAATATGAAAAATCTGACTGGAAAGTTCTGGATTACAAGTGAAAAAGCTAGCTGCACCATCTGCACTGCTTGGGAGTGTCTAATACCTTGACTTCACCAAAGCCAGCTGCCACAGTAAATCGAAGGCAGGACTGCCTAAAGCAGGACCAGTATCTGTGTAGTTCTCAAACAGTGAAGAATGGCAAGGCTTGCATCAGTGTGGACTGCAAGCAGCACAGTCCTTGACTTTATCTTGCCATTACAGGGGTTTGCTCCTTGTTATTGGGATGGCAGCACAGACCTAGTATGTTAAAGTACAGGTGAGCTCAAGCTGTCCTTGCTTTTCAGGAAGAATAAACCCCCTCTCAATACATCTGTGTACTGCCCAGGTGGATGTGAGTGAGGAAGAAGGCACCTGGACAACTGAAATGTTGCAACAGGTGTCTCAAATCTCTGTTTAAGGAAGAACCTCCCTTCTTGGAAGATACCATGATCCACAACACATTCTCATACACACAAACACGTTAGAAAGGTATTACACCTGTTTTCTAGAAATGAGGTAGAGGGACAACTCTGCCTTTTGTGCTTGTGGAAGGAAGGCTTACATCGGCAAAATTAGAAGTGTTTGCTACAAGCACTTGCAAAACCTTGCACTGCTGTTTCTGAAACCTGTTGAGTCTTAGGTGAGTTCTGTGTCTTGAGTTTAAATTGTTAGATATAAAGAAAGAGGTAGTGTAACCTGGTGTCCTTAATGTTCTGTCCATCTGGTTATTAACATTATTTTCCTCAGTAAATTAGTTTATTCGGTTCTTCTATGCTACTTTTTTTTTTTCCCCATGATAGAGCATAATGGCATCTGTTTCTTTTATTACTCTTATTAGAAATACATGTGAAAGTAGGGTTTCTTCAAAGTCTTAAAGCATTGCGAAGTAATTTGGAACTGGGCTTATCCAAAGAAATGCTCCTCTGTTTTTAAATGTGAAGGCAACAGTACTTCTACCAATATGTGTTGTGGTGGTGAAGTTCAACACAACTCATAATCAAATGCAGGGGAAATTTGTCTTTGATATTATGTGGAGATTTTCCAGCACAAAGGTCAGTGGCAGATGGAATTTGGTGACTAATGGCCTTTGAAAATTTCCTTTATTTTGGTTTATGAGCTTAAAAATTCTGTGTGTAATACCTGTTGGAAAAAAGAATTTGGTTTGCTCGTATGAGTTGTGAATACTTTTAAGAAAGTTGTGGTGTGCACTCTTACTTTTGTCCAGTTGCCAGCAGATACCAATGCATGTCTCTTTCATGGCCAGAAACCAAGGCCCAGGCCGCTAATTCGAGCCGTGCTAAAATCCCCGTGAGACCTGAAGTAGGATTCCTGAAGGGGTGCTATTGTCCTAAAATGCTCACCCTAACCAACTGGATGTTTTGTGAAGTTAATTTGCTAGTGGACAGCATCCTTTGCCCATTTATTTTTCATCTCTTTTGGTCTGGGTTATGACAAGACTATGTTGGGCAAGATAGGTAAAATCTAGAGAAGCATAAGCATAGCCAGATTTCCTTGTGCCAGTGTCGTGGGAGGACAGTTTTCCTGGCTCCTTGTGTTGAACCGTCTGTTAAAAAAAATAGGATAGAGAAAGACCAGGATGTGGGTGACAGTCTATAGAAAACAATGCTGGGAATCTTTGAGGTTATCTCAGCTCGCCTCTTTTGGTTTGTGTGCTGTGAATCCATTGGATGCTTGAGATAATTATGCCCTCCTTACCATGTCTTCTACCAAATCAGTATCTCCCAAAGATCTCTGACTTCTTCTCAAGGGAATTTTTCTGGGTGTGGAACTTCTTCCTGTCTAAAAGGCAACAGAGGGCTTTACCCAGTTATCTGGAAGGACATATTATTGATCTGGTAGTGCTATTTTATGCTAGTGGCAACTACAGCACTATGTGATTAGTCTGTTTCTCAAGTTGAGAAATAAGTGGAGAAGCGGGCTGCAGTTACCATTAGCTCTTATACGAGACTGTATGAAGATATACCAAAATAAAATGCAGTTCCAGCCCCCTGCTGTCGAAGGACAGATGTTAATAACTATTTTCTACAACACTGAGTTCTGTACCCCATCCTGCTGGCCAAAAAAAGGCACTGGCATCAAGGATGTGCTATGTCTCGTACTTGTTTTTGAATCTAAATGATGAGAAGTCTGTCTGGCACTGTATTATATAATACGCTGTTCCAGACTACAGTCCACACAATGTGTATGTTGTACTAAATACCTTTGAAAGCATATGTGTGGGTTTTCTTTTTAAATATCACCTACAGGTATATGCTATTTCTGGAGCCATGCTGCTATGTATGTACAGTGCTGCACTGTACAATACTGTGTTGTTTTCTGCATGATGGTGTAGGGTCACCCTTGCTACTCTGCATATGGTTGAGCTGATTGCTTGATTAGAGATCAGAAGGGGATTTTTGGCAAGGGTGTAATAGCAGAAATCTGAAGAAAGCTTGCCTTTTTGAGACTTAGCTTTAGGTGGACTTTAGCTGTACTTCATCTGTCTTTTTGGACCTTGTTCTGTCTATGCACTTATCTAACAACAAAAATCTTTTGTGATGTCCTCTGAGTCAGACAATGTGGTACAAGGGAGTCTTGGTCTGCCCATGTATAGAATTTATGGTCACATTGACATACAATTATAGAGTGCTAATGAATTGAATGATTAAGAGAGACGTGGCTGCAAAGTGGAGGCAGACAAAAATTAATGGTTATTTCTTAACTCTGCCTACCCTCTCTCTTCCCTGATCTGGTTTCCTGAATGGTTCCATTTGGACTGATATTTTTAATGCGTACAGCCCAAAGGTGGTTTTTTTGTTTTTCTATTTTTCTTTTTCTCCTTAAGGATGAAAATTGGTTCCTTATGTTCTGTACATTAAGTTTCCTTAACTTTTTTTTCAACATGCATAAAATTACAGATCTCTAGAGAGAATGAAATACCACATTGCACATTGTAATACCGCACCCAGTCGCTTGCTGCTTCTTTCTGCTGCCAAACCTTCCAAAAATCATAGCATTAATACATTTACAGGCACTGGCTTTCCATGCTTGATACAAAGTAAAAATATAGCTGAGTAACCAGGCATAAAAATAAGTGATGTCAGTTTGTGGTGAATAAATACAATTCTAGGAATAAAAACTTACCTTTGCCTTGAATCTGCTGCCTACAGAGTCAGAGTAGAGGAGAGATTTGGTGTGAGGATCAATTTTAACAGTGCCATCCCGTGTGTGGCTACAGAACTACACTCTAGGTTATAGATAGTGAACTCACACCCTGAAAAAATCAAAAAGATGACATTAAATTTGATAGTTGAAGCAGATTTTATGAGAATAGTAGATGGTACCTAATATATGCCAAAAGATATAAAAATATATTATTCTTAGGTCATCACACTCTACTCTAAACTTAAAGTGTAATACTGTGTTTGGATATATGAATATTTGCAAACCAATGAGAAAGAATATCAGGTCTGTGGTTGTTGTGTATTTTTCACTTTTTGCTTGGTTTGCATTGTTAAAGCAAAATGCCTTTATGGAGTTCCAGCTGTGGAGCAGACTACACAAATCATCTATTTTCCCCCATTGCTCTGGTATAGAAGAAGCACGGTGTGTTGTACTGTTTGCTATCTCCCTGACAAGCTGTTCCCAAGGAAGCAGAGATGTGGTTGTGGAATTTGTCTCCAGCTACATCTCTGAGATTAAGTGCTCAGCGTATTAAAATGATGTTGTACTTTATGGCTCAACAAGACAGATCCCAGCCGTACTCTGAATAAGTTGTTTAATCTGTTATTTGCACCCTCCCACTACATTATTCATACTATTTTTTCCACTCCCATTTTAAATTTTCTCTTTTTAATATTTTCCTTTTTTCCTTTTTTCAAGCTCTCTCTCCATCTCAGCTAACCTCTCATATCTTGCGTACATCTCTTGTTGGCAATCTTGAGCTCCACAATCTTGCTCCTTTCTTACACCTTCAGGACTTTTCTTTTTCTTATTTTGTCTGTTCTGGTTTTCCCCTCTCCTCATCCCCTCCTTCTGTTATTTCCTCTATCCACCTTCACTTTGTGTCAAGTCAGCTAGCTGGGGGTGTTCACGGAACATTTGAGAAAACCAGAATAAGGTAGAAGAAGGTAAGGGAAAGAAGTCTCTAGATGTTTGATTAAAAAGGGATTTGTGTTTCCAGGACTTAGCGGGGAGGGGAAGGGAGGAAGAAAAAAGGTGGGGAGTAAAGCACTGAGAAATTTGTACCATTGGGCTCTTATTCATTTAGAATGCTGTCAGCAGGGGACCTTGCTACAGTAAGAAGTAGTCATTAGCTACCTTGTTTTATATCCATTGACTATGACACAATTTTTACAGGAAAATCTGTTGTAACTTCTCCCTTCTTCCCTCTCTCCCTTTGCCACAAAACAATTTGGAGAAGGGATGGGATAACAAATATTTAAGAAGTCATTTAGAAAGTCCTTTTTTCTTCTTTTCATCAGCTTTCACCTTGTCTTCTTGCCAGCATGTGCAGTAAGTTCCTGTCCCTGAGAGTTTGCACCAAAACCACAGTTTAAACCAGGCTGTACATAATGGGCGTCTCTGTTAGTTCCCGCCAACTGAAGCTCCCAGCAGTAGATGGAAAATTAGACATACACCACTGCACAATAAATCTTATTGTAATTCACCCAGCTAGCATCGCTGCGAACAGGCCTTGAAAAATGTGTCGTGTGTGCTTGAAATCATACTTGTGCTCCTGCCATTAAAGAATGAAAAAAAAAGCCCTTGTAAAAAAAGTTTCATTTACTTTTTTGTTATAAAATACTTTTTACTGGTGCCAGCTGGAAGGAAAATGACCCAGTTAGATCTCAAAATTATGATGTAGCTTTAAGTGCTATGTTTAGATTAACTGCCAAAATGTTAGTATAAAGTGGTAGGTGTTTGTGCTGCAGATAATAACTAATGTACTGTTGGTCAAGATAGGCCACTGTTCTGTTATTATTGTATGGATCTTATGACTAAACATTGGAGCAAGCCTAGTGGAACAACAATATTTTACTGTGCCTGGAATACTACCTTGTCAGAACTTAATTGAGGTGCCAAAAATTCTAATGAATCAGATAGGAAAGATGTATTTTTTTCTGTGTGCTGATATTTTTGATTCGTATTCCTTTCTGTAAAGTGAACTGTATTTATCTTACGTATTTCCTGGCAAGTATTGTCTCAACTACAATCAGACCCCTCTGATTGTCATAGGATTATGGTCTTCCAAGAACAGTGAAAATGTTTGGGTGATTTTTTTTTTTTCTCCTATGCTTATGAGACTGGATTAAATGTGTTGTATATTTTAAAGGACCTGGCTTACAAGGAAAAATCAAGGTTAAAAGCACTTCAGAACTCAAGTTGTGCTGATGTGTATGACCTTTGGGCCCAGAATTAGCTATTTTTACTCTGTTGATATAAAACATTAACCTCAGTCAAATGTTTCTTGCAAGAAATGAAAACAAAACTGTGATGTTTAAATACACAATCTAGATGTACCTACACCAGTCGCCATGAAAAAGTCAACATTTGCTAACAGACACCACATGGTGGATTCTGTGGTACTGCAGCTATTTCTTTGAATAGGCGGGGAAGTACCTGTGGGAGAGGAAACATCTGAAGTATCTTGAATCTAAATGAGCTCCTAAGCCACCTTCTGTTGTCATCAGTTTATGCTTCTCATTTTCCCAACTCCATTCTCTCCCCTCTTCTGCTGTGTTCCAGGCAATAATCATCACTAGATATTGTTCAGTAATGTTAGGTAACTGTCTTCTTGCCCCTGCTCATGACTCCTATGTTACTGCTGTTTAGAAACATTTGTTAAATTATACCAGCTACAACAATGACCACTGTATTGAACTGTGCTGCCTTTTTTTTTTTTTTTTAAATGAGGGAGAGATCATGTTGAACCAAAACAGGAAATACTTGTACCTGTTTCTTGGTCTAGTTCTGTCTCAGAATTGAGCTCATCTCAGTGTTGCATTTGGTCTTGCTTTTCATAGCTGATAGGACTTCTGAGTACAACTTGGGACTCTTTTCAGAAAGGGGGGGTTCAGAATAACCTCTACCTCTTGACTAATCCTGGGCTAATGGATGGAAATGCTGTCTTTACCTTGCCTAGAGAAACAGCAGCATTCCAGAGGACATGTAAATAGCAATGCCGACTAGCAACTTGCTGAAAATTGCTACATTTTCCAAAGCCTCATCTTGGACAACATTTTAAACGAAAAGGATATTGCCAACAACATAACCAGGATAACTTTTATATTCTGAATGTACACTAAAGTTTCATTGTTCTTCCAATATCAACTTTCAAATTATTTTTCTGTTGTCCATGTAAATCCAGTACAGAAGTTCTGCAGCTATGGTACACAATTAATAGAAGTGATTGGCAGGTTAGTATTTATGCTTGTTTCAACTGAAGTTATTAAGATACTTGCTGTTCTAAAGTCCGTGGTTTCAGGAGCGCATAAGGAATAACTGGCAGTACTTCAAATAGGGGCAATAGTGTGCTTCAGATAATACTATTACATTGATCTTTTTCATGGTAATGTTTTCTGTAACATTCAGAATCACCAAAAATTTATGCAAAATCCTCTGGCTGCCAAGTTAAAAGAACGTGAAAAAAGCAGACCTTTTCCCAGAGTCCTATTAATGTATATTGGGAAGAAGGATAGATGAATACAGTATGGTATAAAATGGATATGAGTAAAAATACAGGTTAAAAGTTGTCACATTTATATTGATATTCAGGATGTCTGTTGTGTAGACTACTTTGCTTTCTTGGAGGACTAATGTTTTTAGACTTACTAAGTTTTGAGTCTTCTGAACTGGAAATACTGTAGACAGTGGTGTTTTGAATTCACTAGGGCTGATAATATTTATCTAATATGTTTTCCTAATCCATTCAATCTGATGTTGAATACACTTTGAGTTTTACTGCAAGTTCTGCTTAAATTCATAGAAAGAGAACTTAATATCTTAGCCTTTACCATAATGGGAAGTGATCACAGAATCACAGAATGGTTAGGGCTGGAAGGGACCTCTGGAGATGATCTAGTCCAACCCACCTGCTAAAGCAGGTTCACCTAGAGTAGACTGCACAGGAATGTGTCCAGGTGGGTTTTGAAATGTCTCCAGAGAAGCAGACTCTGCAACCTCTTTGGGCAACATGTTACACTATTCTGGCACCCTCAAAGTGAAGTTTTTTCTCATATTCAGATGGAACCTCGTGTGTTTCAGTCTGTGCCTGTTGCCCCTCATCCAATTGTTGGGCACCACTGAAGAGAGTCTGGTCCTATCCTCTTGACACCCACCCTTGAGCTATTTATAAGCATTGATGAGATTCCCTCTCACCCTTCTCTTCTCCAGGCTGAACAGACCCACCTCTCTCA
This sequence comes from Streptopelia decaocto, assembly GCF_964273445.1. Lineage (NCBI taxonomy): Eukaryota > Metazoa > Chordata > Aves > Columbiformes > Columbidae > Streptopelia > Streptopelia decaocto. The sequence goes on from NC_138661.1 coordinate 55,317,474, forward strand.
GTCTCTCCTCATAAGACAGGTGCACCAGGCCCCTAATCATCTTTGTTGCCCGCTGCTGGACTCCCTCCAGTAATTCCTTGTCCTTCCTAAACTGGGAGCCCAGAACTGGACGCAGTACTCCAGATGCAGCCTCACCGGGGCAGAGTAGAGAGGGACAATAACCTCCCTCGACCTGCTGGTCACATTCTTCTTAATGTGCCCCAGGTACCGTTGGCCTTCTTGGCCTCAAGGGCACATTGTTGACTCATGGTCAACCTGTTGTTTACCAGAACTATTTCTATTTGCTGTGTAGGAGCTATAACATGAAGCCTCAACAAAGTCCAGTGCTATTTGGTATTCTCTTGTGTTTCTTAGTAATGCAAACCTTTCTGAGGAATTAAAAATATTAGATTTTGGGATTTTATTGCTTTCATTTGTTTTTTTTTTTTTTTTTTGACACAGGCTATGTAAGTGGCAATCTCTGTAGTTTTTTTTTGTCTGACAATTGCTGTAGTTTGATACTGTATTTTTTCTAAGTGTTGCAGAAGTTACCAGGCCAAAACCTTGACTATTAATAGCTCTAAGTTTGTTGAGATGGGAATGGCATCCAGTCCTGCTGAGAAATAGCTGGGTATGTGGGAGTTTGATATACATACCTATTTTTCTTTTCCTTAGTGAATGAGTAGTATCCAAAAGGAGGGATGTGGGTTAAAAATTATATTAGTACAGGTACCTCTATTGGTAAGATCTATGCTCTGATAAATGCCACATATTCTGCAAAACTCTCCTGTAGACAATGTAAAATATTTCCATTAACTGCAGCAGTCTAGGAATCTGTACCATAAATATCAACTCTGTTCATATGTTCACAGCATATAGAATGACCATGGGGGGTGGGAGGAGAAATAATTAAGGAGATATTATGTAGAGTGATAGCTACCAAAATGTACAGCTATAACTGCATTTCTTTATAGTCTAGGGACAGAACATGTAGTTATATTCTACTGAAAATGAAGTTACTTCCTAATTATGTCAGAGTTTGTCTTTACTTCTGGGCAGCAAAGCAGTCCAAGCCAGAACACCACGTCTGAACAATACTCAGCTTCAGGATTATTTAAAATCCAAACTTGGTTTATATTTGAAATGCCTCCAGATCTTAATTGTTTAGAGTTGAACCCCTTTCTAACTCTTATGTTTAGCTTGCTAGTATATATATTGTAATGATAATTTATGTCAACTGCTGACATGCTTACTATCTTCAAATATTCCCCCTAATTTCCCTGGAATAATGAAACCACGTTTCAGATGGCCAGTGGTGCTGTCTCAGGTGTCTTTAAGTGCTGAAAGTTGGCTTTGGCTATGGGTGGATGACGAGTGAAGGGATGTTGTGGTCACAGTAATGAGCATTACTGATGAAGGTGCTGCTTGGTTTTACACTGAAAGAAGCTGTGTGTTGCCTGATTACTCCAGCTACTGGACAGTTGAAACTTTACAGCCTGAATCATACACCTTACAAAGCCACAAGGTTGCTGCTGGAACTGAATGTTTAATTGTTCTTTTACAGACCCAACAGCCTTCTTTGTCTCTCCTGCACTACATGTTTTACTTAGAGACGTATACTGGGGATTCTGTTGGGTCCTACCATTAGTTTCAGTTTTAGGTGGTGCGTGTTGTCATGAGTTTGCGTGCTGTGCTGATTAAGCTGCATACTTCACTAATCAAGCTGCAAAGTTAAGTAGGTGAAATTTAATACACTTTGCTAATCAAGGTGCATTCTTTGTTGAGCAAGCTGAATATTTTAAATGTAGAGGATTTTTATGTACTCTGGTAACTGGCTTGAAGGCCTCTTATTACCTGCATACATGGCTAGCAAAAAGCCACCAGCAGCTATTCTGTTACTGACAATGGAAGGAATGTGAGCTTTCACTTTGATACTTGTTCCGGTAGAGCTTAGGGAAGAAGTAATAAAAATTAGCCCTACTGAGCAAATGACACTATTTCCATTTAAGTCTCATTGGATTATATGGGAACACATTCCTACCATAGCAGTTCTTATCAACAGCAACGGTGCATATGACTTTTGCACCTCAATTTGATCTGCAAGTTTCTCATACAAGTAACTGATCATTGAAGCCCTCTCATAATGATTATTTTCCTCATTCAGATAATGTTAATTCAGTTTTAATTCTGAACTCCTTCTTCGGTGCACTTCCATCATGTCTCTAAACTAATTGATAAGTTAGGAGAATGGTAATTTTGTCTCTTCCTCTCTTGCCAGTAACAGTCAGAACATATTTGGGGAAATATGCAAAGCCATGGAGGAAAAAACAGTGGCTGCATAAAGTTTGGTAGCAGTGCTACTTAGCACCAGGACCAAACAAATTACACAGAGCCAACATACGAGAAACAATGTGTTGTAACTACTTTAGGCAATAATGGTAAAGTGTACAGTTAAAGAGAGTGAGAATTTTTTGTTTGTTTGTTTTCTTAAAGAGGGCAAAGTGAAGCATACAAGTAGGAGGTGAAGCTGAAGGTGGTAGAGAGGAGAAAGATAATAAATGCTGAGAACTCAGGTAATTCCACAAATTTCTACTCTGCATCTGCACGTGATAATAAGGGCTGGTAGCTATCCTGTCTGTGTTGCAAGTTCACATATTCTAGCGTTGGTGGTCTTCTGGGTCTAATTCTAGAGGTAAATTCTTCTTTTGGAAAATGCTGATGGACTTGTTTGCATGTATTGCAAGGAAGAAATTATTCCTTCAGTCTGAGCCAAGCCTCCTGCCATTTTGTTTGCTTCACTCTGTGGGTTTTAACACAGGGACACCTGTGGTCAGCAGTATGCAGTGGCATCGCTCACTGAGGAAAATTTCAGTGTGAATTTCAGCAGCTTAAAAAATGGCGTACAAGGAATATTGGCTGTTTGAAAAAAAAAAAATGCTTGTGATTGTTGTTGTCTATATGGAAACAAGGTGAGTAGAGTAAAATCCCCAGTCAAGAAAGGGTTTCTGACATTGAAGTAAAAAAGAGAACTAAGATTTGTGTGAAAACTTACCTTCTCGCAGGTAACTTCAATGTAGAGTGCTATTAGAAAGCAAGCAGTTGTATAGAAAGGTTGTGGGTTTAGTTTCAGTTGTTTGGAAATGGGTTTTGCTTTGTTCAGTCTGCATGGAGTACAACCCACTTGGCTTCAATTCACTAGCTTGTTTGATATCATTATGTTTATGCCTGTTCGTTTTTGACTTACATCCCTTGTATCTAACCACTGGCATGGTTTGATCCTAAGGCCATCAGTAATTGAGCAAGTTGGTGACTTTTTTTCTGATTGCTCATTGTGGAGCACTCTTTGTCTCAGAGTGATTACTGAACATTATCATCTTGTCATCTTTTATCTAATCTTTATCCCTTTGTTGGGATATGTGCAGGGAAAGATGAGGAATATGTGATTGTAAGGAAGATGTAGCTGCAGCTTCTAAATACTTAGTTAATGTCTGCTGTCAAAATGCTGACTTTCCAAGCTATCAACATAACACTTTCCACACACAGAAAACATTGCAGTTCATTTGTTAACTGAATTATTGAGATGTCCTCCAGCTTTACAGTGAATCAGTAAATCACTGTATTACACTTAGTAAGAACAACCAAATGCTATACATTATTAAAACTAGATTGGACTTCTCAACAATAATAAACAGAATATTGTGCAATGCAATGACTGTGGTGTGCTTTTAGTTTGTTTTCTTGCTTTGTTCATGTGGGGGGTTTTTTGTTTGTTTGTTTTTGGTGTGTTTTTTTGTTTGTTTTTGGTGTGTTTCTTGTTTGGTTGTTTGGGTTTTTTTTTTTTTTTTTTCACCAACTAATTTGCTCAAATTAGGATTCCACATTAGTGACAAATAGTTGGTTCTAGTGTAACTTTAAATTTTGAGTGGTGACCAATGCTGAATGTAATGTGCTACCAGCTGTGTAGGGCAGGGACTTCTTGTTGAATATGTATGGCATGGGTGTACATAGTGTACACAATAGAGCTCTGATCCAGAACTGAATTCTTGAATGTTCAACTGGTATTAGTATAAGTGACCAGTTGCATAAGAAAATTAGGCACAGATTTAACTTGTTTTTTCTCTTTTAGACTTTCAAAGTATGAATTTCTGTTGTGTGAGTTTTTGTTTTTAAAGGACCAAATGCACATGTGAATTTTGTGCGAAAGTTGTTGGAAGCAATGCTAGATTGTAGGATGCTTCACAAATTTAAACTTCAAAGGATGAAAATGTCCATTGCGTACCAGACAGTGTAGTGTAAAGCCTTCAAGAGTAAGTAAATTCCCCAAGATGTAAATTCCACTCAGTAGTGTGCAAGTTGATTACGGCTCAACATTTACGTAGGCTCTTTAATTAAGAGTAAAGGTCAATAGGTTAAATAAGTAACTTAATCAGAAAATTATGCAGAAGTGCCACAAATCAAACCTATTATACAACCCTTGAGATCGATATGGTATGCAAATCGATCAGTAAAGTATATAGTGTATGACTTCAAGTACTGAAACATGCTGTGTGATATTGCAAACACAATAGTTTATAGAGTTTTCTCAGCTGACAGCCCAACAATAATTTATTTATTTATTTGTCAGTCTCAGCTTTTCTTCATGCATAGTGTTTGATGGACAGGTAACTGTTTTGCTCATCTTGGGCATTGTACAAAGCTATGAGCAAAGGTGGTGTTTGGATGAGTGAGTAAAGGTTTCAAAGCATGCATGATGTTGTATAATCACCAAGGCTGTTGCATAAGGGGCGTGGAAAGGCAACTAGACTTCTTTAGCTAGTAAATTAGAGTGTAGGCCCTCTAGAATATCAAAGCAGCAGGGTCCGGATTCTCTTCTCTGCTGTGGTTTGCTTGGCACAAGGAAGGAGCAGGGCTCCCTTATTATTCTAGTTCATCTGTGTCAGCCATGACTGCACCATGGGATAGAGAACTGCTTTCTCTTATTAGAACTGAGGTGAGCCAAAGTGCAGTGTGATCCAACAACAAGCCTTCCCTGTCCACATATATCTCACAGGACATGTGGAGTTAGGACCAGATGTTCAGCATGTGGAGGTGGGTATAATTCCTGGTACCTCTGTGGACCTATGGTCAGATCCAGCCATCTCCTTCTTGGGGGCTTAATTTGCTATTTGTTAGAGTCTTGTTCTGCCCCTGTTCTGGAACAGGTGACTGTTGCATGTAAGAGCTCAGACCACTGTTGTTGATGCCATGTTCTGGGAGGATGCCATTGCAACAGTTTTGAGGGTTGTCTGCATTCAAGAAAACCCATGCTGTGCTGAAGGATTGCTAAGATTGGAAATGCATTCCATAATCGGATATATGTAAACTCTAGCTTTTCAATCATTGGGAGTAATTTTTATCACCTGGTGGGATGCAGTAGGTTTTTTGTGCATACCATTCTGTTATCAAGTCAGAAATGCATTGATGTCAGAAGTTCTGCACTTTTTCAGATCAGCAGGAAATGCAGGGATACAGCACTTCTGAAAAAAAAAAACCCAACAGATATGGGAATAATTTGACTGTCCTCACAGCAAATGTGCAGATTGATTACATTTGATTGGAACCCTGTTCACACAATGTAGTCTTTTTGAACTCTTCCACATAGTTTCTGAAAGTAGCCAGAGTTGTTATGGGAATAAGGCAGATGGAAATCCCCTCTTCCTGTAATCATAGGATGATGGGCTCCTTGGCAAAGGAGCCAGGATTTCCTGCCCATAAGCACAAATGAAAAAACAATTGGCATTTAGCAGTGGAAGTGATAGACACTCATGTGCCAAGTGGCATTCTATTGTGTCTCTCTTTTCTTTTTCCCTTCCATATCTTTTGTTTGTCTGATAAAGCCGTGCCTGAATGTATTCCAAGTGGCTCCATTGTTGCTAAGGCCCATTGTTAGAGGACTCAACTCAGTAATAAAATATTACTGAGCAAGAGGGTCCTGGAGCTATTCCCCCCCCCCCCCGCCCCAATTTACAGAAATGGCACTTCTGTGTTTATATTTATGTCCTTTTACCCATTTCTGTTCTTTCAGTGCTTTTTTGTTTTGTTTTCAGGTTATATAGTCTGTTATATAGACACTGCTTCTTATTTGTTTTAAGTAGTTTAACCAGGTAGAATAATTTCTGTGATGATTTTGGCAGCTTCTCACATAGGTTCGTTTCTAGAAATCTGAGTTTAGACTGCTCTTTTAAGCTGTAGGCTACCTCTATATTTATATTAAGGTTTCTGCCTGGTAAATTAACTAACCATGTTATCACATTTTACCAATACTGTTGTTATTTCTGCTGTGGGAAGAGGCTGCATCAGTACTGATGATGTAAGTCACAGACTGTGATTTGAACTGAAGCTTTATGTTTTGTTTTGTTTTTTTTAATGCAAAGGGTCAAAATTCCAAGCACATCTCCACTTGCAAGCAACTTCCACAGCAGTGAGTGGTTTCAACAGCTGTCTCGAACAATTGCACTGTGTTTTGTTAGAGAGATGGACTTGCAAGCACCACTCATGATTTAGTTTTGTTACCTCAGGTGTTTTCTGTATACCTGATTTAAAAAAAACTAAATGAAATTAACGAAAAAAAACCCTATACATTGTCCTGAGCAGTTTCCTGTGATCAGACAGATACAAGCAAAGATGAGAGGGGAAAAGGGCCTATGCCAAATTAGAAAAGGGATTGAAACCATAAGAAATGTGTGTGATGTGCTATACCCAGTGTATATTGCGTCTCTTAGCTAAAATAAATTTTAACTATGCAAACTGGAAGTACTCATGGCTGTGAAATTACTACAGCACTGAGCTTTGTTTGCTAAATCATTGCTGGAATATTTGCTGAATGCCTCTGGTCTGGCCTATTGTGTATGTTCTCAGTGCACTTCTACCAGCATTCAAACCGTTTCACATGTGTCTGTATGAACTGCAATTGCACCCTTACAGGCACAGTAAACGTAGTATTGGTTCACTAAATAGTGAACTAAATAGTCTAAGGGGCTTGTCATCTGTTTCTGCCTCACTCCTTTTCTTCATTTCTCTTTAATTCTGGAGGCAAGAAGCCTTCTTTTCCCCCTCTCTGTTTCTTTCCCTTTATTCTTTTGTTGTTCTCCATGAGTATCTCAAAATGAGATCTGAATGTGATGTAAATCTTAGAACTAAAGAAGTCAGTAGGAAGAAATAAATATCAAGTGTATTTCAAATCTTACGATTTCTAGTTCAATCTAATGATTTGATAATGGTCTGGCTTAACATTTCTAAATGCTTGTGTTTGGCTATGCTAGATTCCATTGATAATTTATTAAAAATGATAGCAGAATTTCCCACTATTTGGGGAAATGGAGCTTCCTCCAACATGTAAATACCTGTGTATTAAGACTGGCAAAATGTCTAAAATATTCTATAATAGCACCCTTTTGTCACTCACTACTTAGTCTTGACATACTTAAAACTGTGTGTGTGTTGTTCATGAGTCTCTTAGCAAATCTTTTCATAAAGACACAATGATTTTTCAAACTTAAAATTCCAAACTAGGCAGTTTTTTCACATTTTCTGTGGTTTTGCTGCACACATTGGGTAGAGCTCAAGCAGTGTTAGGAGTTGAGTAGAATGACTTACCATGTATCTCTGCTTTCAAAGTGTAATGGACTTTGAAATCCAAATCTACCCATAGTAGTCACCTTCAGAATCTTCTCTTTGCATCTCTTCCCCATATAAAAGCTTCTATGTAAACTCTTGCATAAGGTTTACTCTATTTTTTGTCATAAACTTGTTGCCTGACAAGTTGGTTTTGCTAGGTAAGAGGAATGAGGGGGAAGGAAAGTACCACTTTGATACCTTAGTGTATGATGCTTGCTGCTCTGAGGGCCTCAGAAATGACTAATGAAGAAGTATAGTCCTCCAAGGTTCCTCCTCTTTGCATGTGCACATGCTCGTACAGCTAGTGACTTTGCACCTGTGTGACGCTCTCTTAACATAAAATGCTTTGTATGAGCCCATTTTTCATTTCAGTTTCTCTAGTTGATTCTTAACATAAAAATCTTTAATGTTTATTGCATAGCCACATTTTAAAGTAATAATATTCTTGCTTTGCTTTGCTTGTAGGTTCATTAGAATGAATTGCTTTGTTTTTAATTACCAATAGAAGGTAGGATCAATAAACCTCTCAATGACATGCAGTCTGCATATAATTTTATCAGAAAGGGCTGCGTGGAAGGAACTGCATCTCCAGGCTGAAAATTTTCTATTTAAAAGGTTGCACTGGGACAATGAGTAAAGCTAATATTTTAATGGATGACATCTATATTGTTTAACCAGTGTAACTCATGTTTCTGTTACTAATCTAAATTCTGAACCCCAGCAGAACAATGCAAGTGTGTTGCATTATGTAAATGATGTATAAGGTTCATATTGTCAAGAAAAAAAAAATGAAATAGATATCAAATTGCTAACCCCAAGGCAGGGATCACCAGCTGTCCTTCAGTTCCATAAAGTAGTTGCTAACAGGAGCAGTTCATATGATTCTCAGCACTACTATCCCATCTTAACTCTTTCAATGCAATAATCCATTATTGAACAGAAATAAAAATACTTAAGTTAGCATTTCAAAGGCTGTGTTTCTTTTAAAAAGGAAAGAAAAGTAGCATGCTTTTGTAAATCTGTGGGGTTTTTATGGTTATTAAGCTAATACACTTTAGGCTATTTGGTCACATTAGTAACTGAAAAATGCAATAAGGACATGAATGTGCTATCACAGCTGATCTGTAATACTTCAGGTGTGTGAGATACTGTATATCTCATTATTATTTAGCCCCCTGAGGTATACTAGGGTCTTCACAGAAGACACAATCCTTGATAAATAGGAAGTGATTATCATCTCAAGCTCTGGTCCCACAATTTACTATAGGAGCAGTACTTCCATCTGTGCAGAGCCTTATCTGCTTCAAGGTTTCAGTCATACAAAGAGCTCTCTGCAGGAGGATGCCTGGCTTCAATAGTTCCTTGTTCTCGCTTAGATCCCTATCTTGGTAGATCTGCTTCTGTGCTCTGGGCCTGTGACTAAGCCATGACACAATTGGCAAACATCGTTCTGTAAACGGATCTGGGAGCTGTGGCAGGAGATGGGCACATAGTTGCAATGGTAGTTGCATTTGTGTATCCTCCCTCACTGTAAAAAGGAATAGTGGTTTGACAAGATCAGTTTGAGTTCCATTTTTGAAGAAATAGTGTACTGTACTTAATGAGGACCCATGTAATCAGGACACCTGCATTCCCAGTATGTTGCCCAGGGAACCAATTTACCCTAATGACAGTGAATGACATTTACTGCTGTTTAGACTAGTACTTAATTTAAACAATGGTGCATTAGCAATATTTAACTTAATGGGGATGTATTGGGCTTATGCCAGTGGGTTAAGTAATGTTTAACTAGGAGTTAAATAGGTAATAATAGAATAATACTTTGACTTATGTAGTGCCAATACATTCTACCTGAGAATCTGTAAGTGTTAAAGAAATGTTAAGGTACCATACCTCAGAGTATCCATTCTGGAAGGGGAAGTAGTTTTTCTCATTTTCCAGAGATGCACAGAGGACCTAAGTCTGTGCTCAGTTTGACATCTAGACAGTAAAATATTGACACCAGCTGTAGATGGACTTGTGAGTAAAGTACTCTCTTCTTTTAGAGTCTGTGCTGGGGATAGATTTTTGGCCCCTCGCTTAAATTTCCTAGGTCTCCACTGTCTTAGTTACATGACAGTCCTCCCTTTTTCAGTTTTGAAAAAGGCTCCAGAAGATTGTGTATATCTACAACATGACACTGTTCTCCACAAACAATGAGATCCAGCTGAACATTTTAAATGTTTGTAAAATGTGCTGTTATAGAGTGAGTTATTTGGCTGTTCTTACCTTTCAACATCATAAAGGAGATTTCAGAGTCTAACGGAAGTGGGCCCCACGTCAATAAAGGAAGCTGGTTTAAAAGTCAGAGACATGATTTATCACTGTGTTACCTCATTGTAATCCCTGGATGTAACTGTACCAAATATGCCATCATGAAAACTGCTGTGTATAATAAAAAGCTGATTTCACGATGTAGAATTGTGAAACAAAAAGAGGAATCGGGGAGTCTGTGTCAATGGAGCTGGTAGAAGGTGGCAACTCAGCCATGCTGAGAACACTTCAAAGGGATCTCTGGAGGCAGATCATTGCCTGCCTGGCCTGGGAACACTTAGCAGCTGCCTTATTGGGATGGTGAGCAGTAATGCTTGGCTTCATAGCTTGTTAAATCCTTGCTATATTTTATGTGTGTTTAACCAATCAATAATCGTGTAATACTTCTCAGTTAAGTATACCCTGCTTGCAGTGTCTCTTTGTGCTTGGTTAATGGTGCTCAAACAAACAATATTTGGCTTCAAAACATCGTCATCTTGAAGGCACCTCCATCCCTGTTTTATCTAGGTAGGGCTATCCTAGTTCTGTAAAACCTGTTGCATTGACTTGAACTTTTGTGTGAAGAAGACTTATTATTTTTTTTTATATATATATAATTTTTGGGGGTCTTGATAAACAGCTTTAGGCAATGTGCTCACTGATTATTCATGTTTTGCAAATGCTGGCTTGTTATGTCACCTAATGTGTTTTGTTGTGTTTTAGAATGTAAACTGATAAGGCATTTTGCCAGGCTTAGTTTCTTTCTTCTAATCAAAAGGCTCAAAGTGAAAGATCTAAACTTCTCCTGGGCAAGAATCCCATTGACTTTAGTGAGAGGAAGCTAAATCACCAAATTTTGAACACTTATTTACGTAACAGTTCTGTCTATGCCCAAGCAAGCAGGGTCTGTGTAGGGAAATGTTGTGAAAATCGGCAGAAAAGGAATTATTCCCTCTACAAACTAAAAGCCTGTCAGAAGATGAGCTAAGTTGTAGTTAGATAACTTATGATCTAGAATAGAATGTTCTTTAAATCTGAGGATAATAGAGCAGTACTTCATTGCAGGGATGGCTCCAAGGCTGTTTCCTCAGTGCCTTCTGTCATATATCAGTTCCTTTGAATCAACCAGTGGTTACCAGAGTCCTTATTCTTCCATGGGAAACAGAGTAAAAGCTTGTGCTTTTATGCTTACCTGTGACTTAAAACCAGAAATTTGGCTGGAAATAGTTGTTACACTTAAATGTGACTGCTTCAAATACAAAAGAAACAGATTTTAATCTGTATGGAACATAAGTGCCAAAATACCAATTTATATAAATTTACATAAAGATCAGTTAAGGCATTGGGTAAGAAGTTGGGTTTTAGTAATTGAACAGGATTTGAAGACATCAGTTACACTTTTTATCTGAAGTGATGCATGTGCCTATAGAGGAAAGCAGGCTGTGTTAAGGTCCTGAATGAACTGATACGATTATCTCTAGTATGCTTTTGTTCATGACATTTTATCTGTAAGTATGTACAATGTTGAATAGATAATACAAATATTATAAGTTTAATATACAATAATATTTAGCATAATGAATTATTTTGTATTATATATACACACAATTTTTAATATATATTATAGAGAAAATATTCATGAGCAATTGACAGGTCAACTTTTTTGGTACTTGTTCATGAAAATAACCTTTTGCAGTGAAAATTTTTACATAAAAATAAAATAGGTAATTTCTTAGTGTTACCTTCTACTTAAATAACTGAAAGTAATTTGTGGAAAGCCGTAATTGTAGCCATACCAGCGAACAACTTTGCAGTCTGTCTGAGTGAATATATTAGCACTGAGTGTGACTATTCTTTACTCCTTAAAAGGCTTTCTTCATTTATCCAGAAGTAGCACTTCATAGCATCCTCCAAAAGTTGTATTTGTATTCTGCTTGACACATGAGGAGTTTACTGAGATGTTTGCTGTGTCAAATTGTACATCAGAACTCAATGAGGTTAAGAGCATGTGAATCAGTCACTGACAGAACTGGACTGACACACTGGCTGACAGAATTGGGTATGTTTATGATTTCATGAAATTTTTCTGTTCCTTAGGATGAAAAAGCTGAAAGGAGTGCTATGACTCACCTTATTGATTAATAGTATTTATTTTTTGGGGACCAGAAGTCAGTTGTTAGTGCTGTAGAGGGTTACAGGTCTCTTGTCTTTGCTTTTCCAAGTATTTCATCTGAAAACTGTATTTGCAGATGATGAAAAAAAGGAAAGCCTCTTTGTATTACAGGACATAATTTAGTAAGCTGTAGCAAATCTTTGATTCATGAAAGTGGGAGTTCTGTTAAAAACAACAACAAGATGCCCATTGCCAATACAGGATATCATGTCCAGGCCTTTGTACTATTTTATAACAGGAAGAGGAGTTGATGAGTGTTAGACCGTAGTTCTAGTGAATTTGTATGGGTTCCTGTAGGGGAACTGTAAGACAGGTCCAGGGTTTGTGCTAATAACAGGAACAAGTGGAAAGAGGAGCTGATGGGGGGCAGGGGGAGAAAGTAAATATGTAGCTAAGCAGTGGAATCCTGTTCTTCCATCTTGAGGCAAAGAATCAAGGAAGACAAAAATGAATAAGGTGATGATGTTTGCTCTATTTATGCTAAGTGTATTTTTTTAAATGTGCATGATGATATCCTGGGTCTTATGGGGAGAAAGGTGGTTGTCCTTCTGTCTCAGCTTAATAAGGTCTTAAGAAATGCCTTCCTCCTGGCATAATTTTCTTTATGGTAGCATATCCTAGCACACATCTTTTTGAACAATATATAGACAAGTTAAGGTACTCTTGTTCACAGTGCCTTTGAATAGGGATTTCTGCTGCTGTGGTGTGCCATGGATAAGCACTACTCTTGGTCTTCTACTTGGGTTTCTGGAGTTCATTCAACCCTGAATCTGTAGACATAGTTAGAAGCACTTCTTATTATCTCTCCTTTGCAGTAACTTCAGCAGCACAGCTTCATTTGAAATAAAAAATAAAGGAATTCCTTGTAAAGGTTGAGAAAGGAAAGAAACCCTAATGTTTACCACAAATATTAAAACCAGAAGTCAGCCACTTCAAAGAAAAGTGAGGAAATAATTTTTAATTTGCAATTAAAAATCCAGGTAGTTATTTCCAGTTTGAGGATGTGAAATGGAAGATAATTTTAAGGAACACAATTGATTGAATGTCTAAATCTAAAATCAGTCTAAAACTTAGGGTAGATTCCCCCTCTTTCCAAATGCTGGGAAAAACATAGTCATGTTCTGTGACTTCATTCCAGAATTTTGATGTAGTTTGGTTTACAGGGTCAGTTTGGTCTAGGATAGGACTGCGCTCTTTGCCCTTCCTGCTCAGCTAGCATTCACACATGCTGTCTGTTTTACTTGTCCTATATGTTTTGTATTTTTATATTGATATTCTCTTTGCTTTAACTCTGTAATAGACAATTTCTTTATTTCTTTTGGGCCACATGGGGAAGATCCTGATGAAAACTTTAAATAAAAACTAAAACAAACAAAGAAAAAAAAACAGAAACAAAACAAAAAATCAAACAAACAAAAACCCAAAACAAACAGCAAAACAAAAGCTTTTTTTTTTTAAGTAATATGTATGTTTACTCTCAAAAGAGCCAGAAGAGTCTCAGTTGTCTGTGAAGTGACCACTCTAACAATGACACCGATGATGTGGTTTCGGGTGCTTACAAGCTTCTTCATCACATGGTGTTTGTGGTTTTGTGAACCCATCTTTGGTGCTTGTCTCAAGAGAAGCTGATATCTTCCTCTTGGTTTCAACAGGTTTCTTTTGCTAAAATTTGAAATAAATTTATCATAGGTATAGCTAAGATGGGTACGATTGCAGCCACATGCAAGTGCTGCTTACCTGGGAAGAAATTCAGTTCCTCTTCCTGTTCTAGCATGAGCAGAAGAGACCTTCTGATAGACCAGGCTAGAATCTATTTGCTTGGCTCCACAGCTGGTGTGAGCACATCAGCCACAACACGGACCTTAAACAGTTAATCATCTGACTCAATAGCACTTTTCACAACCCCTATGTTTTCAAAGAAGGAATGACAATATTTTGTAAAATAAATGAACCCACTTATTTGGTGTGAGGACTTGGAAGAACTTGACAAAAAGTTGGTTGTTTTTCCAACAGCCCCCTCCCCCTTGTCTTTGTTTCCAAGTTCCTGAGAGGAATACAGACAGATGTCTCCAGCTGTACCATGTCCATTCTTTTTCCCTTGGCAGATTTTTTTTTTTTTTTTTTAATTGGACTGTTCTGCTAAATATTTTTGCAAAAGTAACTGTTTTGAGAGTGATAAGGACATAATCTTGCCAGCTTAATTTCTGCCTACCCCTTTTCCTTGCACTTTCTGAGAAAGAAGGCTTGGAATGGAAGCACTCAGGATCATAAAGCTATGAAATTGATTTCAAATATCAGCCTGATCCACATTATGCACATTGGACTGACCTGAAAAGGAAGGAAGAAAATTCATGAAATTTAAGTTTTGTTTTGTTTTGTTTTTTTTCAATGTCAAGCACAGCTGTTTCAATGTAATTCAGAGACATTTTTGATGGAGTGTGGGGAGGGGGGAAGCAGTAATCTAGCAGACATATGAAGACCACTTATTCCACAAGTAAACTCAGACAGAAAGATTTGGGGAAAAAAAAAGGAAAAGTAGGAAAAGAAGTAAAGCTGAATATATGGTATGAGGAAAAATAATTTTCTTTATGAAAAGCTGAACATAAAGGAACTTGCAGCTAGTATTCATGGTAGAGAATTTTTTGGTTAAAAAGATTGACATTTTAATAAACTGATCTTAATTAACACTACTTTGAAATTCTGAGTTGTACGCTCCCTGTTTCAAAACACTAGAACCAGTGGCTTTTTAAATAATTTGCTGCTTGTGGGTGATCTCTTTTTGAAACAAACCCAGACCCTCCAGTCACAATTTATTTTTTATTTCAAAAATGATTTTTACTAGCAAATTCTGCTTTGGTTCAAGAGAATTATGAGTCATTATTACACAGCCAGACACTTCAAACATTTTGTAAGAGCTTTGTGCCCAATGAAGCATCAAAGGCAATGCTCAAATTCATGATTACAGCATGGGTGCACGTCCATTCATTAATACATTAAAGTTCAGGACTCTAATATTATTAATAGGATTTCTAGATTGTCGTGCATTTCTCTCTTAGAAAAGGTGTCTCTTCCTGCCAGACAAAGCAAAAAGATCATTCTTCATTAGTGCCAATTTATGGAAACTTACTTTTAGAGGCAATTTAGGGATGCAGAACTTAGACTAAAATTTCTTAGGAGCTTTTTGCTATTATTTATTCACCAAAGACAGGTTTAGCTTTTGTTTCCTCTTCCCTCTCCCACATGTTTTATTGTTAGTAATCTAAGTAGGGAAGGAGGGAAGACAGGCAAATATCAAAGGATACTTTTCTTGACCCCTTCATTTCTGACACTAAATTATACTTAGTGATTATGAATCTTTATTTAGTGCTCACTGTAATAAGCTCTGGGAGACATATGTAACATGGAACAATATACTTTTGAATGTACTTCAAATAGGAGATAGCTCTTAAAGGCCCTGCTGTGTTCAGATCTCTATTGTATTAGACACTGCAGAAATCCATAATAAGAGCTGGCCCCTGCACTTCAGCATTTGCAACCTATGTAAATGAGACAAAGAACAGAATAAACTACCTGCTGCCTGTTTTATACTGCTGAGGAGCTAAGACTCAGAAAGATTAAATGATTTGTTTAAATTGTACATCGAGTCTGTGCCAGAACTGGGAAGTAACTCCCTTTCTCCTGAGATCCAACCAATGATATTTCTTCCTTCTCAAAATAAATGTCTATGAATGTGAGAAGGAAGGGCTGATGTGCACCAAAATTCAAAGCATGCTATTACCCTCTTTTGAGTTTTATGAAATTCCTGGTTAGCTATTGGAGTTTTTGGTGTTAGGAGGCACTTCAGTAGATGTAATAAGAGATGCACCGGTTTTGTGCCAACACAATGCTGTTGTTATTAGTGGCTTTCCAAGGGACCGGGCAAATTTTGAAAGCTGGGAGGTGCTCTCTCAGCAGAATTCAGCATTCTGTCATTCTGTTACAGTACTGCTTGGTGGGTGCAGGTATTTTCAAAACTAACTTCTCTCTACTGGCAGAAACTCCCCTCCTCCAAAGGAGAGGAAGTTTCTTAATTAAATCTCAATTAATTACTTCCTATCATCTTCTTTCTTGCTACTGACTAAGATCCAAAAAGGTATTTCCACTGCAGGTTTATCCTGCATACAGAGCAAACATTGTACACATAATTTCTTTTTCTCCCAAATTTGTGATTAGGAAAGATAGAGGATGCTGCAGGAAAATGTCATGACTTTTTGAGTTAGGTGGGTTCATCATTAGCCTGCCATACTTGCTGTGGAGATGTTATCTAGTGCTTGCCTGGAAGCTGTTATGCCCAGGTTGATGCAGCTCTCTTCCTGTGCCAGAATGGGAGAATGGCCATGGTAGCTAATGCACTGCCCTGTGCTAACATGACTGCTTGGGTTATGGGCAACTCAGAGTTTACGAAGAGAAACTTAGGTCATAATGTATTTGTTTGTGTTGACAGGCCCTTTTGAGATCATCTGAATACCGAACATATAATAGAACTTCTCCATTGTGGTTAGTGCCTTAGCAACAGAATGGCTCTTCCCCTGGAGAAATGACAGTGATTGGGAAGAGTTGTGACCTGAAACCAATGTGTTGGAAATAATATTCAGTATGATCAACAACTCTGAGATCAAAAGGGATTTGGCAGATACCAGGTTGGCTGGTATTTGTTTTGGCAAGGAGAGAGCTCAGGAGGTTATATTTAACTTAGGGTCATTTCTGTCTTTAAGTACTTTTCATGTGCAGAAGGTAGCTAGAGCTCATTGTTAGGGTAATGACAGAGACAGTTTGAATGTTATATTCCTGTTACCCTTTTCCCCTGTTGTGGAGGCAGAAGAGCCCTGTTTAGATGGCTTTGCTCCATTTCTGAAGCAGTTCCCTGCAAATTAGGGAAAAGTCTGTTTTAAGACCATGTGCTTATGCTAACTGAGATATAAAATGAGTTCTAATACTTTTCCTCTGAGTCCTACAGGAGGCTTGAAATTTACTTGCAGAGGAAGAGGCTTTGATCCACATATTTTCATAAGTATTCATAAAGAGCTGGAATTAGAAGCTTCCCTTTATTCCCCTTCTCATATATGCTGGCTTTAAAACCCATTTGAAGATGTGGAATTGATTGAACTTCCAATGAAGCTTGTTTCCAGAGATGGGCTAGACTAAAATGCAGGGTATCACAAGAAGTAAAAACATCCCACAGAACGCTGTTCCTCTCCATGCTTAGCTGGAGCAGTACACTATGGGGTCAGTGTTGAGACCTAGAGACTCTATAGCTGCTTGCTTAAACTGCTTACATAAGCACTAGGGCTTTCATATAAGCATTTCAGTGGCCTTGAAATAGCCTCTTCCTGCTAATCTGCATGTGAACAAGGGACTGACTTCACTGGTTTCTACCATGTGGAATTTATACTTTTGCGAAGAGGTGATAAAATAAGGCCTTGTTCACTGGTTGTGTTTTAAGACTATTTAATATAATTTTATCATACATACAAATATAGCAAACCAAGGCTTTAACTGTAGGTTACAAGTTCTCTATTTAGATTGAATAACAAAGCCTGTACCTGTGGAATGGATGTTCTTGATTTTGTGAGAGATCTGATTTTTTTTTTTTTTTTTTTTAATATTCAGTTTATAGAATTAGTCAAAAGCATTTGAAAACAAGTCACCTAAAATATACCATACCTTTTCAGATAGCTCTATTTCTGGTGTCTATAGCTTACTTAGAACAGTAGTTGTTATTGGAAACAGTTCAAATCTTAGAATAGGCAGTGTTAAGTCTAGTACCTAGATTCCAGGAGGTTTAAAATCTCAAGCAGACAAATACACAGAAAGAAAGGAAGAAGGAATGTCACAATGACAAAGGAGGTCTGACCACATCAATGTAGAATGTGAATGTTATCTGACTCTGCTGACTTGGTTCCTTAAAATAGAATGAATGGCATATTGTGTCTCTAAATTTCTCCTTTAAATATTGTTTGCTGTGCTGTACATCTGATATTTTATCATCCATTTGATATTATTTCTGGGACTAATATCAGCTGTATTAAACTAATGCAACAAAATATGCTGTACGTCAAAATGTTAGTATCCTTAATGTGAGATTCTTAGAGCTTTGCCAGAAATTTCTGGTGTCACCCTCAGTACATAATTTAGACTCTTAATGCATTCATTCCTTTCTGTTACATGAGAAGAATACATTCTGAATCTCACATGGTTATTGTGGAGATGAATATAATAGAGAGTGAAGGCCAAGATTCTGAGGACCATACAAGTACATTAAATAGGAGTCGGAGCTTTCCTGAGAGTTGTCACCATTTTCTTATATCTCTCTGTGTAGGTGACTAAAGGGAAAATGAGGAACTATAAATATAATTTGTAGCTAATCTGTAGTACAGTCAATGGCACATCTCCTGACTTTGGCCCAGTTTCTTTTTCCTTTCAGAGTCTCTTTCCACTTGCAGAAGCTCAGCGGACTCTCTTGTTTGTTTGTTTTCTTTTGGTTTTGCCTGAACCAATGAAATATTTAAACACAATAAAAATGTTTATTAGAGGCAAACAGCACTGGAATTACGTTTAAACAGAAATACACAAAACCACAGTGAACAAATCTTACTCCCAGGTGTTTCCTTGATGCCAGCCATGAAAGCTGGAAAAGTATTCATTATAAACTATCAGTTCTGTCGAGATCAAGGATAGATTCCTGGAGGGAGCAGCACAAAAGGCAAAATGAAGAGATCTTTTCCTCTGTTACACATAGTTCTACATATACATATGTATATGATGTGCATGTATGTTTGTGCATATGGATGTGTATGTTTATACACAGTCTATATAAATCAGTAGTGCTATCATCTTCTATTGAAAATATTCAGAAAAGTGTGCTCTTTGAAATGTGAATATCAAAAGAATTATTTTCTCCATTGTGAGGTTCCCAGAATAAAACAACTGTAGGGAGAATTTGACCAACCCACCCAAGTTAGTGCCTATTTGAACATGCAGCCTTTAATCTCTGCTGAATACATGAAGCTTTTGGTTACTATTCGGGTTCTGTTTCTCAAATATGTGATGGAGGAATGCAGGAGGGAAGTGTCTGTAATGGAGGGGCTGGAAAATATCTAAAGGAGGAAATGTGAGTTTGGGTATGTAGTGCTAAGGGGCTCGGAGTTGTGGTGTGGGGAGGCAGCCAAGGGACATAATAAATAGATCTTTAAGATATGGGGCTGGTAAATTCACTTAAAGAATAATATAGGGCTGCATCTCTATGCTCCAAAGGAACCTGGGATTGCCTGCAAGAATAGTTTTGTCATTTGGGGTATTTCTGTTTTCAGGAAACTTTATTCCTCTGTGCTTTGTTTCCCTATCTACACTTTGGAGTAGATTAGGGTCCTGCTATTAGTTATACTGTCAAGTTAGTGAATGGGCTCCAGTGCAGTGTCCTGGGTATTTTGATGTAGTGTGTAAAGAGTTATAATTGCTAAGTGAATAGATTTTACAAAAATGCAATGTTCTTTTTTTTTTTTTTTAGTATCCAAACTGCTCCTACACCCCCTTAGCATCTCCTTAGGGTATGTGAAGAGTGTAGGTCCTTGGTAGGCTTGCTTTAGTGTTAAAATAGACTTAAATTCATGCCCTGGAATTGCTGTGTGCCACCCTGTTTCTTGTTTCTATGTGTGTCTGTGTGACCACGCTGTAAACTGTATTGGTGAAATGTCCTCAATTAAAGAACCAAAGCAAGTGTCCCACCGTCATCTCAACCCATCTACTTTAGGCCAGATCTTTTCAGGGAACTAGTTGACCTATCAGTAGCAATAGTACCACTGGTGAGGTGGTTGCTGAACTGAGGGTGAGGGAAGGGAGATGTGTGGTGTTGTGTGTTTGTTTTTTATGGGTGTTTTGGTTTGGTTTGGTTTTTTTGGGATCTGCTCTGAGACAAATGTCACACAGAACTATTTCCTTAACACCACGTAGGCAGTGTGATCTCCCTGTGAGTGTATTTTAGTACCAGACTAGCTCCAGATGCTTTTGTTAATGAGAGTGGTATTTAAAAGCAGGAAGACTGATTTTTCTGTGCTTTGCTTAGATGTTTTCACATTGGCCACAAAGTGGTTTCACAGCAGTGCCAGTCTTATCCAAGCTAAAAGAAGAGTTGGCTTCCCATTAAGTATCACAGAGCATCATGCCCCTAAAACTTTCATAAGATTAAAAAGGCAGCAACAATTCTGATTTTAAAATCAGGAAAAAAATTGTGAGAAGCTGACCAGTTCTTCGCCTTATATTGTCCAGCTTATATTGTTTGCCTTATGATATGTTGTACAGTACCTGCTTCATTTGATTACTTTCTAGGCTCTTTGATGTTACTCAGTGTAATCATTCATAGCCATTTGTTCATATTCAAAATTCAGTAGTTTCAGTCCAAGTCAAGATAGGACAGGTCTTTGACTTGGCCAGGATGAATTTTCATGTAGGGGAATAGAATTCTCAGTAACTTTGTGCTGGTAATTGTGAACATTTAGTACCTTGAGCACAACCATAAACTTCTCAGAACTGTCACTTGCATTATAGTTTTCAGTGGAGAAACCATAATTTGAAAACATGGAGGGAAAAACAACAGGTGAGAGCAGCATGAAAGAGTTTGTCCTGCGACTGTCCACATGCTATACATTCTGTGATTTAAACACGATTTCAAGCTACTGCGCATTTTTGAAATATTAATTGCTATGAAGAAACATATTCTTATGAAAGTATATAAGTACATTAAGAATACATTTCTAAAAAAAGTCACTAAACAATAACTTTTGTGTTTCAGAAACAGCAAAAACGTTATCAATTGGTTAAACTCTGATCTAAGCTAATAAAAATGCCATGAGAAGCAGGAGTTTCTATCCTGAGTGAAGAGTGAACAAAAGGTTTTATTTTAAAAAACAAAAAAAAAAAACAACAAACCCCCCCCAAACCAAAAAAGTAGTAAATTTTATGGTTAGCTAATGTTTATTGTAATTGGTTCCCAAGGTAGTCTGTCCTCTCTGATCTAATCTCACAAGTAAAGTTCTTTTTTTGATTGTGTTCTAGTAGACACAGAAGTATTCATGTCTGTTATTCTTTATTCTGCAGCTGGGTGCAGGGATCAGAGTACCTCCTGCATATATCCTTGTAGGTTTCTTCTAATGAAAAGCCTCATATCTGTGCTCTAATCCCTTTCATTTCTCTACTTGCGTGCTGCCTCATGTGACACAATATTACCTTGGCTTATCAGGAGCATCTGTGTCAGTAAAGGAGAGGTAAAGGGGAACCCAACTCTGTCCTCATGAGTCACTGGAGGGGAGGAGTATGCACAGAATTCTAATATCAGGCCAGAATCCTATCTGATGGAAAAGCTTGAGCGCTGTAGCCAGCTTTGTCTAGCATTTTACTTGATCTGCTAAAACATTCTATGCTCTCTGAATGAGACTACGCTTCCTCGTTACAACTCTTCCTTGAGCTTGAGACTGTTGTGTCCAGTTTGTTGTTCTAAAATATTTTTTGAGATTTCTGTGCATACCTGTGGGAGGAAATTGGTGTCATTTAAGCACTGCCAGTTAGTAGAGCTGTAGAAATAAAATACAGTGCTGAGCATGGGCAGGCTCAAATAAAAGTTTGGGATCTCAGAGTGAAAAAGGTCATGGTGAAATAAAGCAACAGAAGCCGTGTAATTTACCAGCTCCTGTACTTGTCTCATTTTTTCTAGAGCACTACTGAATGTGCTCCAGGACACAGGCATTCTCAACTTAACTGGGAGTCGGAATGCAATGTGCGATGCACAGTCCCCTCATGCACCTGGATTCTCTTTGCAAAGGAAATTTGGTGCACTAGGAGGGAGGAATCTATACTATGTTCCAGTAGGTCCCTCAGGACAAATATGTCTGGATGACTGGGAAGACTAGGCCTGAGCACAGATGCAGGCCTGTGCCCCTTGGTCTCATCTTATAAGCAGAAACACTGCTGTTGATTTAGCCCCAATGATTGCTGTGGATGCCATCTTACAGCTGAAAATTTGACATAATATTTCTGTTTGTGTAAAACACACATGAAAACCATAAGTCCTTTTAAGATAATGGAAGTCGTGGTCCAGCAGTGGTTTGCAACAAATTGGGGTAGAAATTTAGAGAGCAGGGAGAAGCAAGTAATTGGGCTTTCACAGCTTAAGGAGTTGCTGCTAATTGCTTGTGTGCATGCTTCTAACCTACTGTAATTCCAAGGTAAGAGGTATTATGTATCAGAGTGTCATGATTCAAACTAACAACGCTTTTAAAGTAATCTGCTTTCCTTTGCAATAGCAGTGAATTAAAACTATACTGTGGTCTATTAATGCAGTTCATCTAGTAAGCTGGAATTTGTGAAGCTGTGCTAACTAGTTTTCAGTCATCTCTCCGTATCCTAATTTGCCACTTTGTTGGGCACTCGTTCTTTCCATCATGTTTCCCCTCATCAGTTCTTGGGAATAATCACTCCCTACAAAGCAGAGCTCAGTTAAGAAACATTTTAAGAAAAAAGTTTCCAGGCTTGATTTCAGGCATTTGTACTATTCATCAGCATTAGACATTTCAGTACAGAAGAGCTGGCTGGCAGCATAGTATAGTAACAGCACAATTCAAACAGATTATTATTACAGTTAAAGTGTGATGATAGCATCTGTGAAAATGTAACCAACCCATCAAGGAACATGCAGAATTGAAGTGAACAGTTGCACTGACAATAGAGACTAGTGATCATAAGTCGTCTAGCAGCCTAAGTATAGACAAGGCTGAGGGATCCAAAAAGTATCCCGAGCACGTGTAGGAGTCTTCGTTTTCCCTTTCTGTTCTTCTGTCACCTTCTTCATTATTGGCTGCTGAGGAAGTAGAATTCTTCCTCTGGGTTTGTTGTGACAACATCTCAGAGAGTTTACGAAATGATTTTGGATGTGAATCTTGTCACCTTGCTTGACAATTTTCTTGCCTCTTTATAATGTTCTGTAGAGTAATGTAAACTATATTTGAGTGGTTCTCACTTTGGAGAACATGAGCCTCAAGGGGTATGTAAAGGCAGAAGATGAAAAAAGAAAATGTAAATGAAAGGCACAGCAGCCTGATTGGGAGTGGTGGGCAGGAGTGGGGAACCTGCATTACTCTCTTAAACTGTCTTTGGGTATGAGTGTGCCCTGGGAACTGCTGCACACTGGAAAATGCATCATTAATGGCAGCATGTGATAGAAAACTCAGTTTTTCTGCAAACCAATTTATTGTAATAATTTCATCTAATTTTACTACACGTCATTTGCCAAAGGATGCAATGGAGGGAAACTGCAGGACAATGCAAGTTTTCTCAGTCATCATACTATTTATGAGAAATGGTGTTAATGCCATGTATTTGAGTTGTTAATGTTTAAACCTATAGCCTGGCTCTTCCTGTGCCAGAGTTCTCCTTCATAAAGAGAACTTTTTTGATGATTCTCCTTACTCCACAGCCATCAACATTGTTGAGGTTGCTCTATTATGGAGATAAACTACACAGGAAGAGGAGGGTGGATACCTGAGCTCACATTCTGACTCTGTGTTACCCTAGGTGCAAATTACTTTGAATGGAGTTTTTCCTCCTTAACAATATGTGGGTCTGAGGAGGAATTTGCATCTCCTTATTTCAGTCAAGAGCATTGAGGAAGGTATTTGAGAGACAGAGACTTCAGAAAAGAGATACTTTGTGAAGGTGCACTGATTCTTCTGCAAGGAGGACCCAGTGAGTACAGATTACGAATCTCTTTGAATAAAAGTGACTTATGAAAATAATGTAAGTAGACAAATTAAGAAAAAATGATTCTGCATTGTGAGTTGTTTGTTTTTTTTTTCTTATGAAATTGGCTAACAAAATTTGAAAATACCCATTTGTTATGATGGTTTTAAAAATTATGAAAATCTAAATTCTGAAACAACACAGAATATCTCTTTGTTTTCTGACTTGCATGAGAGAGGGTTGACTTGTACGGTAATAGAGAACTCAACATGAATGAAGTAGATGAAGCATATTTGGCAAAATAAGCCCCTTGAATGAAATGAGAATTCATAGCCCTAAAATTAAATGGTGGGAAAATTAAACAAATACCTAAAAGTTTATTTATTTTGAACCAAAGAATGCTGTATTTGGGTACATTCACAATTTTGCAGTAGGAGCTGTAGCCAAAGCCTTTCACCTACAGCTGGTAGACAATGGATACCTTTATTCTAATTGATGTAAGTTACAGACTGCCTCCCGAAGGCTGGGAGTCTGTACATCCTTTATATGTATTTACAAACAAAATAGATATGAGCTTAATTATATTGTTAGTAATACCTCTGCACTTCACACAAATTCTTGTTCACGTGTCTAGCCTATTATAAAGGTTGTCTCAGCCATTGTTTTATGTCTGTTTGGAGTCTCTCTGCCTTGTTCATTTTCTTTGCTTCAGTTGATCTAAACTCCTATAGCCAGGATCTTCACAGTGTTCAGCACAGTGCTCTGGCAATGTGTATGCTGTTGAAGGGATTGGTTAGCACCTGTGGATGGAGTAACTGTGTGGAAGGTCAGATGCACATCTTGGAGCAGAAGAGTTTTTTACCTGGAACATTTTTCATCCTGATCCCTTTTCTCTCCAATCTAAGTACAGTTTGAATACCCTTTATTAAGACGTAGATGAATGGGCCATTTTCAAGACAAGAACTATACTAGTTGTGCTATTAACTTCACTGTACTTTAAGCTTCATATCCTTTAAGAGAAGGAGAGCAATAAATTAGCTTCTCTGGAGGAACACATTGCATTCTGGCCCTTAGCATTGCCTCTGAGAATCCCAGCAAAACTCAATTTTGGGGAAGCTGGTAGATAACTCAGTAGTGGTCTTTCCACCCTTCAAGTTCATTGGTACTGCTGTGCTAGATTTATAGTTGTCTAGTGGAGGAGATGTACCAGAATGGAAAGAAGTAAATAAAATGTGGTGTTCTACTCCTCTGCACTGGTAGAAATTTGCTTGTGGCAGATGATACCATCAAAAAATCTCACTGCAAAACAGTGTTTCTGCCTTGCCTATGTACATTAATTTCTCAGAAGATGTTTATGGCAGTGTAGAGATGCTACATTTTTTGTGTTGTTCTCCTGCTCTCTCCACTTTTCCACCCCATAATATCGTGGAATTCCTTGGTGGATCTCAGAATACACATTAAGTTTTAAAATACTGAGATTCACCTTAAATATTAGGAAGAGTAGGATATAGAGTTATTCTAAAGGAACAGAAGGATGAAAATTGTAGTTTTTCCTGTGTATGGAAATATGAGGGAGTGCTTATCAGCTCTATACATTTTTTTTTTCTATTTTTCAGAGGGGAACACATTTCTTGATACCCTTCTTTTTGCTTTTAAATAGCTGCTTTCATAAGCAAGGGTACAGACCTAGCTATCTTATCTTTCAGACAGACAAACATAATGCTTTTGTTGTTGCTAAAGAAAAGAGCCAAAGATACTCCAGTAACAGCGTAAAAAAATGAAATAACTCCTGGGAAACAAAATGCATAGTTAAAAATAAATTCATTGTGAAAAGTTCTCCAAAAGGATCTTTTCAAGTTTATGGCAGAGAATGAATCTGTATCCTAAAAAAGAATAAAGTCAGTAATTGTATGCACTTTTCATGACTCTCATGTAAAACCTGGCAAACAGATTATTTGTTGGCTTAGTAGATTAGACATGAGGGCTTCTGTAAATTAAAAACAAAAGCAGCTTTGGAATGTATTTCACTGTCTCAGTTGGAAAACAAAGATCTCTTTCCCTCCACCCCTTCTTTTCCTTAGGATAATTAAAAATAAAAAAAAGTGTGCAGAGCCATATAAATAAAACAAGGGCTGGGATAAAAAAAAAAAGAAAATCTTCCTTCAAAGAGATGTCAGCAATCACAGTTTTCATTTGTCTGTGCCAAGAAATGTGCTTATATGTAGGTCTGAATGTAGTTTATTCTTGACTATTTATGGAAGTTATGCTTTTAGAGACCTTAATATGTAATAAAAAAATGAAAATCCTTAATTACAATCTGTTTCAAATGATGCTTAACTTAAAAGCTTTCAAATACCACTTTAAACATTACACAATGTTCCTCTGTCTTCCTTTTCTAGCATTCCTTACCGGTACAAATACATTAATGTTTATGTTCTAATTATATAGGATTTTGTTGTAATTTACTTCAAGAAAGTGTCAATGCATTCTTCATAGGCAAAATATGTTACTTTGAATTTCTGGAAAACCCCTTTGGCTATACAACTTCTCCTCAAGTGTGTAACCTAAAAGAGAGTGCAGTCTGTATTAAAGAACATAGAATACATTTAAAATACAGCTCACTGTTAAAAATCATTCAAGAAAGAGTAAAAATACCCAGTCCAGGAGTGTGAGTGCCTGAGGACAGCCAAGAATTGTGCCTTGACATCTTATACAATTATTTACTTTTCTGTTAAGTGAAAAATTTAGAAATTACCATAACTTACAAAGTACATATTCTGACCAGGAGCTACAGAATAATTCTTTAAGAGATGCTTGCCTAACACATAAGTTTCTGATGGTACTGAATGCTTTTGTAAATGTTTACTCTTTCCCTTTTATTTTGTGGTAGCTTCTTTCTGTATTTCTCCATCTCTTTATTTCTCTTCTCATATTTAATTTTGAGATGAGTCCTGTCAGACTTTGGTGGTTGGAGGATGACAAGTCAAAGGAAATATAAGGTTTCCAGGGATCAGTCTTTGCTCAGCCATAGAAGACACTCAAAACTATATTCCCTTTCCAGAAATTGCAGAATTTTCTCTGGTGACCCATTCTGCTAAGCGACATTCAGCTTCAGAAGAGTATGTGGAAGAAAGAAGAATGACTGAAGAGTGATGCTGTCCCCCTAAAAGCCACTATCTGGGGTATAGCCACATCCTAGCCCATGTTCCCATCTTGTATGCACTGGTGACTTAATGTGTGTGTTTTCGTTCATAGTCTTTGAAAGGATGCTTCTGTAGGGCATCAGATGTGGTGCATTGCTATACTGCTTTTGGTACCTGGTGATTTGCACAATTTACTTATAGTTCTCAAGACAATCCAAATGAGTTTGAGACTCATTTATTGCTTGTGGAATAGTGGAATGCCAAATGGAGAAAATGAAAGCCTCAAAAGGCATATGGAAATCTAATGGACACAAATGAACAGTTTGCTGGCATCTATACAGGTTTCATGTGTGGCATAATTCTTTCCTTCCACTCTTTCAGGACTTTATAGAGAGTGCAATCAAAAATCCAGACTTTAGGATGTTGTATGAGGAATGCAGAATCAGTTTTTGAATCAGCAGTTGGGAAACATCTTAGGCAGTTTTGGCTAATAGAATTATCTGGCCAGTTATCAGGCATGTTCCATTCAAGACAGTAATTCTCAAGGATATTCTTGATTTTGTTTGAATGTTTTTTATCTGTGAACGCTACAGTCTTTATGTCGAAACTAACATTCATTTTCAGTTCTGGGCCAACTGGCAGATTCAAATACAAACATTACTAATTGGCTGCTCATAAGCCTTTCTAGAAATTAATTCAGTTATAAATGATTCAGACCTATCTGTAACCCAAATAAGATTCATGTTTGGTTTATTTTTCACAGCATCATTTCATGCTATACAAGGACATGTAATAAACTATTATTGAGGATGGGGGAAATCTGATAGTTTGACAGTCCTCATTAAATCTGCTGCAGTGTGGCAGACAGATAAAATGTAACTTTATTGTGAAGGTGTCTTTTGATTTTTATAAAACCATAAAAAATATATTTCTTTAATTTCCAACTTTTGCATGGAATATTCTGTCAGCGACTTTCAAATTCAAAGAAAGCATAAGAAAAAATAACCTAGGAAAGATGTAATGTTCTAACCCTGACCAATACAATGATGAACCAAATCTTCAGTAAAAATCAGTTGTTTCACATAAGATTACGTACTCATATGTTTGTACATTGCTATTAGTTCTCCAGATAAATGCTTTATCTAAATCACTGAAATGAATGGCTGCAAGTAATGACGTATTTCTTCACAGTATTTCTATATGGTGATGAACACTAATGGAACTCTGTCCATGTGGATCCTGTGGCATTCTCTGTAAATACTGAGGTATTTCATCCTGGTACTCCAGCCGGATTTACAAGTGATTACATTTGCTTGTCTAAACTGCCGTGTAGTGACTGTTGGCACAGTGTTCTTTCTCTTTTCCAGTTTTAAACTGTTCTCTGTTGAATTAGACAGCTGCATTCCAACTCTGTGACATCTACATTTTGGGGAAGGTTGGGCTCTGATCCGTACAGGGACCACCAGTTCCTCTTTGGTGTTTTACTGGTATTTGGCACTTAATTGGCTTTTATCTCAAAATGCCTCTAGTCTCTGTAGCATTGCATTGTTGGTTGCTATTTGTCACAGAATCACAAAATGTTAGGGATTGGAAGGGAACTCAAAAGATCATCTAGTCCAATCCCCCCACCAGAGCAGAAACACCTAGATGAGGTTACACAGGAATGTGTCCAGGTGGGTTTTGAATGTCTCCAGTGAAGGAGACTCTGCAACCTCCCTGGGCAGCCTGTTCCAGTGCTCTGTCACCCTCACTGTGAAGAAATTTCTTCTCATATTTAAGTGGAACCTTCTATGTTCCAGTTTGCACCCATTACCCCTTGTCTTATCCTTGGTTGTCACTGAGAAGAGCCTGGCTCCATCCTTGTGACACTCACCCTTTACATATTTATAAACATTAATGAGGTCAGCCCTCAGTCTCCTCTTCTCCAAGCTAGAGACCCAGCTCCCTCAGCCTTTCCTCATAAGGGAGATGCTCCACTCCCTTAATCATCTTTGTTGCCCTACGCTGGACTCTCTCCAGCAGTTCCCTGTCCTTCTTGAACTGAGGGGCCCAGAACTGGACACAATATTCCAGATGCGGTCTCAGCAGGGCAGAGTAGAGGGGGAGGAGGACCTCTCTCGACCTACTAACCACCCCCTCTCTAATACACCCCAGGATGCCATTGGCCTTCTTGGGCCACAAGGGCACAGTGCTGGCTCATGGTCATCCTGTTGTCCATTAGGACCCCCAGGTCCCTTTCCCCTACACTGCTCTCCAACAGATTGTTCCCTAACTTATACTGGAACCTGGGGTTGTTCCTGCCCAGATGCAATACTGGACACTTTCCTTTGTTATATTCCATTAAATTTTTCCCCACCCAACTCTCCACCTTGTTGAGGTCTTGCTGGATGGCAGCACAGCCTTCTGGCGTGTCAGCCACTCCTCCCAGCTTGGTGTCATCAGCAAACTTGCTGCCAGTGCACTCTATTCCCTCATCCAAGTCGCTGATGAATACACTGGATAGTACTGGTCCCAGTACCAACCCTTGAGGGACTCCACTAGATACAGGCCGCCAACTAGACTCTGTCCCATGGACCACAACTCTCTGGCTTCTTTCCTTCAGCCAGTTCACAGTCCACCTCACTACCCAATCATCCGGACCACGCTTCCTCAGTTTAGCAGCAAGGATGCTGTGGGAGATTATGTCAGATGCTTTACTGAAATCAAGATAAACCACATCCACTGCTTTGACATCATCTATCCACCTGGTTATGTCCTCCTAAAAGGCTATGAGGTTGGTTAAGCATGACTTCCCCTTGATGAAGCCATGTTGACTGCTCCTAAAGACCCTCTTATCCTTGATATGCCTTGAGATGGCACCAAGGATAAGTTGTTCCTTCACCTTTCCAGGGGTGGAGGTGAGGCTGACTGGTCTGAAGTTACCTGGGTCCTCCTTCTTGCCCTTTGTGAAGACTGGAGTGACATTTGCTTTCCTCTAGTCCTCAGGCACCTCTTCCATCTCACACAACTTAGCAAATATGATGGATAGTGGCCTAGAAATGACTTCAGCCAGCTCCCTCAGCACCTGAGGGTGCATCCCATCAGGGCCCATGGATTTATGGATGTCCAGATTGCTGAATTTCTCCATAACCCAGTCTTCATCAATCAAGGCAAACTCCTCCATTGTCCCAACTTTCTCTGTGGCCTTGGGGGTACGGAGCTCCTCAGGACAAGCCTCTGGCAGAGTAGACAGAGACGAAGGCGGCATTCAGTAACTCTGCCTTCTCTGTATCTTCTGTCACTAGGGCACCCACCTCATTCATCGGTGGGCCTACATTGCCTCTGGTGTTATTTTTATCTGCCATGTACTTGAGAAAGCTCTTTCTGTTGTCCTCGACCCCTCTTGCCAGGTTTAATTCTAAGGAGGCCTTAGCTTTCCTAGTTGCCTTCCTACATTCTCTGACAACAGCCTTACATTCTTCCCAAGCGGCCAGCACCTCCTTCTGTGATCTGTAAAGTCTCTTCTTCCATTTGAGTTTGCCCAGCGGTTCCCTGTTTAACCACGCAGGTCTCCTGGCTCCCTTCCTTGACTTCCTATGTGTCAGGATGCTCTGAGCTTGAACTTGGAAGAAGCAGTCCCTGAACGCTAACCAACTATCTTGGGCCCCTTTACCTTCAAGTACCTTTTCCCATGGGATTTCCCCTAGCAATTGTTTGAAAAGGCCAAAGTTGCAATTCTGCTTGCTATTCTGTTCCTGCCATGTGAGATCCTGAACTCCACCATCTCATGCTCGCTGCAGCCAAGGCAGCCCTCAATCATTACTGCTTCAACCAGACCCTCCTTGTTAGTGAGGATGAGATCCGCCAGCGCTCATCTCCTAGTTGGCTCTTCCACCATTTGCATCAGAAAGTTGTCATCAATGCACTGGAGGAACCTCCTGGACTGTGGATGGCTGGCTGAGTAGTCCTTCTAGCAAACATCAGGGAAGTTAAAATCCCCCACAACTACCAGGTCCTGTAACTGTGAGGCTGCTCTCAACTGTCTGTAGAAGGCCTCGTCAAGTTCCTCACCCTGATCTGGTGGCCTGTAATAGACACCCACAACAGTATCACCCTTGCCAGCCTGCCCCTTAATTCTCACGCAGAGTCTCAACCCACTCCTCATCTGACCCTGGACAGTACTGAATACATTGTAGTTGCTCTCTCACATAAAGAGCAACTCCACCACCTTGCCTGTTCATTATAGTTCATAGAGGCTGAATGAAATTCAGAGGCCATTAATCCTGGGATCACAATAAAAACACTGATTTCCTTGTAAAATTGTTAGTGGTTATCAGAAATTGCAGGGCTGGATGGACGTACCATCAGCTACTCAGAATTACCATCAAACTTGGTGAAACTAAAAAGAATTACTGTCTGTAGGCTAGGAAAAAGTCTCAGGCCAGCAAGTCTGTGAACCAGTGGAAGTCACACAAGCATCTTTGCTGATCTCTCACATGAAAAGTCACAGAATAATGATGACAATGAAAGCAAAGATTTCTGTTTCCTTTAGCCATGCTTCTTGCTGCAATTTTGAAGAAGATGCAGCAGGGTCTTTTCTAGCACCCCCAAAAAGCTCATGGGCTGCCCACATCAGTCATTACTAAAAGAGGAATTACTCTGCATCCAATTTGCAAAGAAAGTGTTTGGAAATATTATCTGTTTCCTTCTGAGGGAATTTCAGAACCTGCAGGGCTTCTGGTTGCTGTTCTAGAAAACATAAAGAAGTTGAGTGGTTCATAGGCATAGCAGTTGGAGATGAAGGGGAAATGTCTTAGGGCATCTGTTCTCACCTGTTCCCTAAAGATGCTTTCACCTTGTGCTTTCTGAAAGTGTAACCCATTGGTCTAGGCACATTTTTCTAGTCAACCCAGAGCATCTTTTATTATCTTACATCCTCTCTGTTATTTTGGCACCTTACATCCTGTCTGTTGTTTTGCTATCTTACATCCTGTCTGTTATTTTGCCTTGCTCTCCTGTGGCTGAAGGGGAAAAGCAGCTTCTGACAAACAGGCTTAATCTTCCAAGATGCCAAGAGTAATGTGGTCCTATACAGTAAAGTGCATACATAATTACTCTTAAGAATGTGAATGGATTCACTGATTTCAAAAGTTTTTCCCCAAATCCCAAGATCCTATACATTAAAGACAATGACATGACAAGCAGAGTGTCAGGGACTTATGTTCCCTCACTTAATAATTAGTTTTCCTTTCACCTGTGAATGAAGTAGATGAAGGTGCATAGTTTAGGGAGAGGCTAAACACATGAAAGGACAAAGAGACTTAGTGAGGTCTCTTGTGAAAGCAGCCTTCTCCAAACCCTAAGTTACTTTCATGATCAATCAGAGGTAACTTGGTAAGTTGTCCAGTAGACACAGGTTTCTGTGCCTTCCATATCTTCAACATGATTATACCTATTGAGTTCGCTGGGCATTGGATCTCCCTTTTGCTGCTTGTTTAGTGAGATTTTTCAGCCTTATGTCCTATAAATAGCTTATCATGAGCTGTATTTACTGCTTATTGTCTCTTGTGTACCTTATTTTATTTTGATGTGATTTTATTAAAGAAAACAAACATACTTTAAATAGAGGTCATCAGATTGAGGACATGGCCCTGTAGGTGACTGAGAGATGAGAGGATTTTTTCATAGTGTTTTATTTCATTGTGTTTTGGTTCTCCCATCTTACTACCTGGAGACTAAAAGAGTACTGCAGAAGCAGAGCTGAGTTCACTAGCCCAGGTACAGATCTGTTGCAGTACCTGGAGTTATAACTGGGTCAAACTAGTGTGAAAACCAAATCAAGACAAAATGAACTAAATATACCGTTAAATCATTGCCATTTGCTTCCTTGTATTTATTTATTTTAAGGATCTCTATAGGATCAGCTTATTCAATTTATATCTGGCTCAGAACTTATGCTGTCATGAACACTATGTCAAACCTTATTTGGTTTACTAAATTTAGAGGCAGAATACCTAAGTTTGATAGAGTGGGAAAGAGTGTTTGGGCCCATCTCTGCACAGGCTGTTTTAAAAACGAAACAAAACAAAAAACCATACCAGTAATTTTTGAGAGTAATAAATGACTATGGCTACCCTTGGTTGTGAAATCCCCCTGGAAGATTTGGGAGGAAAATGTTATTGCGATTATAGAAATCTCAGTAGCTTGACTAGCCTGTTTGCTTCTTTTTGGAAATACTAACAGATAGTAGAGCAGACTATGGACTAATGTCTTGCCAAGGGCCCTTTTTTATGCCAGAACTAGATTTTTTTTTTTTTTTTTCCAAGATAAAAAAATCTTTAAAAGCTTTTTAGTGCAACAAACTTCTTTTTCTTTTCAGACATGCATAACTGAACAGTTTGTGTGTGTTTGTCCAGAAATGGTGAAAGAGATAAGATCTCAAGATAGAGCTTATTTTCAGGTTAGAGAGAATGTTTATGGCTCTACTGTAAGTCTCTGGCTCATGAGTGTCTGAAAAGTAAATGCTGGCATAACCCTAACTACCACATAACAGCAAAGTAATCATTCCCTGTTTAACTCCCAACTGTGCCTATGTTGTTGGTCCTTGTATGGATAAAGAAAAGATGTTTCCAGACTTATGATTTATTGTCAATGGCAACTTTTGCTCACTTAAACCAAAACAGTATACATCTGGGCAAGTTTTAAATATTTTTTTTTTTCAAAGCACAAGCATGACCTCCCTGGTTCATATATAAAAGAGCTCTGGCAGAATTATGCACCTCTCCTTTAAACATTGTTTTATGGGCTGAATCCTCATTGTCAAAATTGTCAGGATGGTTAAGGTGATTAGCAAGTTGATTAGATTGAAAAGTGGCCTGTTTCAGGTACATGTGTTCTCTGCCAAAGTTTCCTCCCCCCAGCCCCCCTTGGTCTCTTCATTATACTCTGAAAGGACCGCTACATATTCTTCTGATTGTGATTAAAACTATGTCATATTGCACATGGCTGCCCAGATCTTCGGAATTGATTATTAATAGAGTTTTGGAACAAATAAAACGGAGTTAATTAGCGTGTCTGTAATCAACAATAATCAACTCTATTCATCTATAACAAGCAACTTTGTCTGATAACATTACAATGTAAAATAAAAGTGGCAGTGGTTATATGTTGACACAACTGACATGAGCTCTGGTTTTGCATACATCCAGTACTCGGTGTGATCTTTTTGACTTGCTTCATGCATTTAATCATGTTTCATCATCTGTCTATGTACAAGATTTGTTGGGAACGTACTCTATTGTAATTTTTACTGCTGTGGCAGAGCATCTACTATAAATCAGTGGTGTGTTTATTGATCTCAACCATGGCTCAGATAGATCTGTCTCATATAAATAAGCATATCTTTATCAAACTTACTCATGTGGCTGCATCTTCTGGTGTTTCACATTCCTTTCTTTATGTATTTCTGTTGTATAAAAATATTTATCTAAATGAACAACATGGTCTGATACCACTGAACATGGTACCAAAATACTACCTGTGTCCTAGGTTCCTGCTAAGACATACAGCTGCCACATGTGTGTTACTGGAGTCTCGCAAAGAACTCAAAGAACTCTGACCATCATGTGAAGGTATTTTTTTTTAGGGATGACTAAAACTCAGAAGTTGCAGAGCTATGACTGGATGGCCAACACACGGTTAGGAACCTTGGAAGACATTATCATAAGAGTGATAGCTTTGTCCTGGACTGTTTTTCAGCTCAGAATTCCTGAGCCTCGTGTTGTGTAAGTTTGTTTAGTAACTTGCAGTGTGTTTCTTTTTTTATGTGTAAGGATTCTTTTTTCTTTCTGTAAACTTTGTTTTCTAGATTTGTTTTATAGTCCCTTATAATAGTGTCCTGGTATTGGCTGGGATAGAGTTAATTTTCTTCCTAGTAGCTGGTATAGTGCTGTGTTTTGGATTTAGAATGAGAATAATATTGGTAATACACTGATGTTTTAGTTGTTGCTAAGTAGTCAAGGACTCTTCAGCTTCTCATGCAGTGCTATGTGCACAAGAAACTGGGAGGGGGCACAGCTGGGACAGCTAATCCAGAGTGGCCAAAGGGATATTCCATAGCATATGACATCATGCTCAATATAAAAGCTGGAAGAAGAAGTAAGGGGGGGAATATTTGAAGTAATAGTGTTTGTCTTCCCAAGTAACTGCGATGTGTGATGGAGTCTGGCATTCCTGGAGACGGTTGAACACCTGCCAGCCAATGGGAAGTAGTGAATGAATTCCTTGTTTTGGTTTGCTTGTGTGTGTGGCTTTTGCTTTATTTATTAAACTGTCTTTATCTCAACCCATGAGTTCTCTCACTTTTACTCTTCTGATTCTCTCCCCCATCCCACTGGGGGAGAGTGAGCAAGCAGCTACGTGGTGCCTAGTTGCCTACTGGGGTCAAACCATGAAAATTAGGAAAAAAGTGAAGAAATGATTCCTATCTGCTTTTTTTTTATGCTACTCATGATGTTGTAACCTTATCATACTACCTTCTAAACACTCTGTCTTTCAGGGTAAAGAGTCCTAATATAATCAATTGCTTTATGGAAAAAAAAATATTTCTAGTTCTAAAATATTCTTTTTGAGACTGGGAGCCAAACAGCACAGTATAATTGAGAAATAAGTAAGTAAAGCATTTATATGGTGGAGTAATGTTATTTTTAATGTGGTCACATGTCTCTTCCTGCAAGTTCTTATAATTGCAGAAGGACTTAGTTTGGAAGGGACATCTGGAGTCATCCAGTCCAACCTCCTGCTCAAGGCTGGGCTAACTTCAAAGTTAGATCAGGCTGTTCAGAGCTTTATCCAGCCAAGTTGTGAAAATTTCCTGAGATAGAGATTCCACAGGCACTCTGGATGCCTGTTCCAGTGCTTAACTGCAACCATTACATTATTTTTTTCTTCATATTTAACCATTTCCATTATTGCAAGCTGTAACTAATGCATCTCATCCTTTTGCTCTGAGAAGAGTTTGATTCCATCTTCTGTATAACATGTTTTTAGGTAATGGAAGACTGCAATTGGATCCTACCTGAACTTTATCTTCTGTCTAGATCCTGTTCCTTCAGCGTCTTCTATATCATTTGCTCCAGCTCCTAAGTGTACTAGGGCCCTTCCTCTGGACTCTTAGGATTTGTAATCTCTCTCATATTGGAGTGCCAGTGGATGCAGTACTCTAAGTGTAGCCTCTCAAGTGCTGAGCACCTTCCCTTAACCTGCTGGGTACATTCTTGCTAATGCAGACCAGTAGGTGGTTGACCTTTTTTGCCATGGAAATTCATTTAAACTTGAACCCCAGTTCCCTTTATACAGAGCTGATTTCTAGTCAAATGGTTCCCAGCCTGTATTTTTGCATGGGGGATTTCTTCCAGAATTTGCATTTTCTTTCAATTTCTTGGGGCTGATATTGGCCCATTTCTTGTGCTTTTTGAGATGTTCCTGAATGGCAGCCCTGCCTTCCAGCATATCAACTACTCCCCACAGTGTGGTGTCATCTGTGAAGCTGGCAAGGGTGAGCTCTGTTTTAGAGTTAGCCACTGATGAAGATGCTAAACAATATTGGACAAGTAGTAGCGCCTGAGGAATGTTCCTTGTAACCAGCTGCTATTAGTCTTTGAGATACTGACCACTACCCTTTCAGTGCTAAAAATCTTAGCCTTTAATTTCCTTTTTTGACTGCTATTGAGCTAATGTTTATATAAGTCTACTCACTGTTACTTCTGACTTCCAGATGAGTACCTGTAGTCAGCTCACAGTCCTGCATTTTACATTTGGCTGCCAGTCTAAGCTGGAATGCCTTTTTGAATTTTTAACATTTTGGAACTTTGAAAAATTCTCACATTCAGTTTGAGAAATTAAAGCTTTTTTTCAATAGTCTATAATATAAAAAATTTCTAAGCAATTGAAAAGGAAAGCTGATTTGATGTGAGGATTTATTTTGAGTTTCTGTGGCTTGAATATTAGATTCCATATGACATTGGATATATTCCTGAATGATGGAAGGAAACTTTTGATTCCACATTGGATCACCCAACTGTTGGATCACCCAGTTGTTTTTATATACTACTAAAATTCTGCTGTTGTAAACAAGTATAGAAGCAGCCTTGGATCCTTCTGGATTTTCTAGGGTCAGTGCCACTGAGCAATGTCCTCAGTAACATAGTATGCAACATGAACTGTTTCTGTCTTTCTCAGCTACCAGATGAGTAAGCTTTGAACTGAGGTGCAACTGAAAAATCTTTCTAATCAGCCAACTACCTGTGCATTTGCTTGATTTTTTTGTTATTTTCTTTACATTTTATTTGGGCAATGCCAAAACATCTGTAAAGCTGTATTTTAAATTTAAAAGCTTTCTTACTCTGGTGTCGAGGACTTCTGTGCTTTTCTCCAACACTCAAGCCACTGAGCACTGGTCACGTGAATCCTGATAAAAAGCAAATGTTAACTTTTCATGCTTGAGTACCTACTGACAGCTAACATTAAACTTGTAAGCACATGTATTTGCACTGGAAGTGGTATCTGCTGTATAAGAGGGGACATTGCTTAACATTATAAGGTAATGTTCCTCAGATCTCCTTGCCAGAATGTAAAAATAAGGACTATTAAATAATATCTGAAATATCACTTTTTAGCCACAACTACTCCTATACATCGTGTGATGACCATGATTGTGACAGAAAATTACAGCCTAATACATGCAGCATTCTCTGTGTCTATATGTAATATATATAAAATATGAATGAAAGCAAAGAGACAGTTTCCCTAAAGCCTTTTGCCAGACTCCCAGCACAGAAGCTGTTAACATAATCTGTCAACTGGAACAGCCTTTCACCAGCCCAAGAACTGAGCTCTGTTATCCCTGTGTTCTGTTCCAAGCAGAGCCTATTCTGGAACCATGAATTAGACCAGATCTTATTTATCCCACTCCAGTTTATGGGAATTCAGTTCAACACCCCCTAAAATAGCAAAAGCAGTATCTTCCCAGAAAGTTTAGATATTTTGTCATGGTGGAACATTCCTTTCCAACAGGACACCATCTCCCAGCAGAATATCCTGACAACTTTTAAGTGTTGCAGGAAACTGTCAAATTGTCGGGTAAAATTTTTCTCTTTCTCTGTACGTTATTTTTATTTCTGTTTTACTAGGAGGGCAATAGAGTTGCCATTATTGCCAAGCTAAATCCCTTTCTCATCACTTTTATTGACTGGATTTTTAGTTCTGCTTGGGGGTTACCACATGTAAAAAAAAATGCATTAAGTTTGGGCATTGAACCCTGTTCCATGGGAAATTCTACAAGCCTGCTTAGGCAGATTGATGACATCGTACTCACTTTCTGGCATGGTGTTTACTATTGTTTTTTCTTGTCCATACTCTACCTTTTTGAAGAAAAGGATTTCTATCTTTGACTTCTGACTTCAAAGCTTAGTGATAAAGACCCACAGACAAATTCCACATGTTTCGTTCTGCTTATTCAGAGTCCAATACATAGATTTTCATCTAGTCAGCTATCTTCTCAGTTTAGAACAGACTTCTTTATCAAGAAGATCCTCAAAATGGAGGAAGTAGACTTTTCTTTTGTGAAATGAGTTATTTTCTATCTTTCAGGTTTTTCTACCATCAAGTGTTTGTACTTTTTTTTGTCAAAGTTACTGAACATGTTAGTGTGACCTGGTATTTCTTTCCTTGATACACTTTGGGATTTACTTATGAGATAAACTTTTTCACAGATTAATCTTCTGAGGTTATCAGCTTTGTAATTAAATTTAACATAGCTAATTCTACTAACCCTCTCTATTGAAACGCCGAATATCATATAAAACCTCATAAAGGGGTGGTGTAAAAGTGTGAAAGAGGTTGTGGCTGACATTCAAAATGTTTTGGGCTTTCAGTTCAGTTAAAGAATAGAGGACCTCTGTTAATGATATAATTTGTGGTCTAAGCTTCACTTACCTGAATCACAGAGGAACTGGTTCTGTTGGCAGGTGATGGTCAAGGAGACAAAAGGTCTTTTGGTGTATTTCTCATTGTTTGCTGCAAAGCTGTTTATGTCTTTTCTGGTAGCTTATAAAATTATTTAAGATGACATTTTGCAGAATGTAATTAATGGCTGCATAATTATCAGAAATTCCTACAGTAATGTAATCTAATATTATATCTTATTTAGGACAGGATTTGTCAAGTTGGGAGTGATAACAATTAAAAGGAAGGTGTTTAATACAGAGGTAAAGGCAAAATGACTAGGCAATAATAGTATGGAAATGGAAGTTAACCAAGGTGGAACTAAAATTGAAAGAGCTGAATATGCTTAGACTGGGGGAACTAGATATTCCTCAGTGTAGAACACTGAAAGAAATAAAGCTGCACGTCTTGTTTCAAGGACTTTTTAATATACCTGTGAATGGCAACAGATGGTTGGAGAATAACAAACACAGTATTTAAGATGTTAGTGAAAGTCTTTGGAGCATGTACAGACCTCTAACTCTGCTATGTGGATATGCACAAATTTTTAAGGAAAGGTTAGTTAACAATATTAATAGAAAATGAGAGGGCAACAGGCTAATCTGGCATCTCTCTTTGTGGATTCAACTGATTTACCAGTCTAAAAAACCCAGCACTGGTAGATTTAACCTTATTGCAATTAGTATTTGATACGGTGCAGGATGTAGAACTATTACAGAGTATGCGATTGTGTATCATAATTGCAAAACAGGTAGACATCATGTGAAAAAAAGTAGAAAATTCCAATTGGTATGAAAGCTAGAACTACCAGTTTGGACAACAGCCTTACCTAATATATCCTTCAGCCAGAACGTTGGCCCAAGAGCAGGCTGCTTTCCAGGTACATGCAGTAAGAGTTTATTGATGAATCTGGCCCATATACTTTGTCAAGAGTAAAGAATAGTGCAAAGGAGAGTAGTGTGAGCCTGTCGTCTTTTTTTTAATTCTTTTTCTTTTCTTCCACTGATTAGAGCCACAAAGGTGTTTTTGAATATATTTTGCTCTTGTAACAGGTTTCACAGATAATTTGCATAGAATTTGCTCTAGTGTCTCTGAAAGTCTGATGACCAAGGGCTTTTCTAGCTGTCACTCAACTAACACTGGGACCATGTGTCGATGGCTTCATGAATGCAACTGTTCTGAACACAGCTGCCCCCATTGCACCTATTGAGTCACAGTCTTATGATCTTGACGTTCTTTGAATACTGGCAAATTTCATTTGGTACTTTCACAATGACATTAGGTTTGCTGTTGTCACTTCTTGATGGAGTACAGCCCTGTCTTTGGTTTTAAAGCTTTAAAAGAAAAAACCTAGTGCTGCAAGTGAAATATTGCTTCCTAAATCCAAATGTAGCCAAGTGCACTGTTAAGATATTTAGAAGGTTCTTAAATTATTTCCGCTTTAAAAACACTTTTCTGTATTCTATTTTGTTAACTTCTTAGGTTAGTACAAAATGGCTTTCCTGGCTTAATGTTGGCATAGATGTTCTCTTTTTCCCCTTCTTTACAGAGGACAGTTAATTTTGTTGCTTGATAGTTAGAACAGATACTAACTTTGAATAGGACATTGTTTCCCAGCCAGATCAGTAGCTACCCTATGTTTTGTTTTGTTTTGTTTTTTCCAGTATTAGTTCAAGACTAGCAACAATATAGCAGCAAAAGAAGTAAAAGAGTATGCTCAGAGATTGTTTAGTTTTAATCTAATAGCAAATGTTGTTAATTTCTTTAAGATTTCCTCTCCCTTTCCTATAACTATTTTTAGCTGTCAGCCTCTAACCTTATTTTAATGAGAATGGCAACTCTAAATACCTTCTCATCACTTTCATTTCGTACTGGTTCTAAATAAGGATATTCCCAGCGTGTATTAATTTCACTTGGAGCTGTTTAATCAGCTGATCTCAAAGAGGTCGAGTCTTCTAATTCCGCCTGCTATCACTTTGGATCAATGGTGTTAGAATATCCACTGTTTACACTAAATCAAACCAAGAAAATTCTAAGTTCAGGATTTTTCCTACAAGACTAGTAAGTTTCCTTCATTTCATTTTGTTGAATGCTACCTAAGAAGGGAACAAAAGGATCAAATAGGTTATTTATATATTCATTTAGTAGAAATGAGACAAATACCCTGATTTCAGTGTTCCAATCTTTTTCTTTCTCAAAATCTTTTGCCTTTTTTCTATTTTCTTTCCCTTCTCCTTTCCCCTCTGCCTTCCCTCTGCCTTATTTTTTCCTGTCTTTTTTTTTTTTTTTCCTTTTTCCTTTTTTCTCTCTCTCTCTTTTTTTTTTTTTTTTTTTTTTTTTTTCTCCTTCTTGTTTAAGCTGTCAGGCCAAATGAGGAAACAATTATATGATGTTGGCTTTAAAAGTGTCTGGCTTTGCCAAATAAGTTTTTCTTTCTTTTTTTTTTTCATTGTGGTTTAAAACACGCTAAACTCAAGGCCAAGTTACTAACCTAAAACTCATGGTAACGTCAATTTTTTGCATTAGACTTACAATAAACTTGGATAGTTTTTCCACAGTCCCTTTGCCAGTGATTAGTTTGGAAGACAGTATGTTTTGAATTTGCTGAGAGATCTACTGCTCTTAGCTTAGTTTTAGTACTTTTAAAAAGCAATCAATAATGCCCGTTTTGTAATAAGCAAAATTTATGGACTGACAAGCAAAATGTAATTATAGTGGGTATTCTGTACAAGAAAAAAGAGGTGATCTTAAAGCCATCTCAGCATTCTGTTTGCACTCAGTTTCATTCATATAAATGATTAAGTGGTTCTGTGCTGAAACATTTCTCTCTCAAGGCTTAACATGAGTCTGGAAAAGTTGTTGCCAAAGAGTTCTATAATGAAGTCAATGACCATTTGTATTAACCTTTCATTGTTACCTATAGACTAAATTTTTCACAGTATTATTTTTATGACTAAGGCCCTAACTCAGCAGCAACTTAGGCATGTTTTATTTTTGTTCCCTGGGGATTGCACTCTGTGTAAATTCATTACAAAAGTGAAGCCTGCATCTAAGACTTAGGTTGATTTTGCAGTTAATGAAACTGTTTCCCTTGTTCTTTACTCTGCTGAGAAATGGCTCCTTATTGAATGAACCACTAAAGGATCATTCAAAAAAAATGATATAGTGAAGAAGAACAAAATTTCATCTTATAGGGCCTGATCTCAAACTCAAGTTTGTGTAGAATCACCTACTGAATTCAGTAGGCTTTGGATCAAATTAAAAAATTGAGATATTAATTTCCATTTAGAGCTGCCTCCAAGCTATGCTTTGTCCATTCTGTTTAGCAATGTGTTGAAATAATATGAAGTTAAATAAACATTCCGCCTTTTAATAATCAGAAATTGTGGTGGTTTTTAGTCAGTTCAAGCAGTTTAGGTAAAGCCTACCTAGTTTTGAAATGAACACATTTTGGCACAGCTTAGCTGCTCTTAGAAATCAGCTCGAGTCGACCTTCCTACTCTGCTTTCTAATCATATGTCTTTCTGTATCACCAGTTTTGACTGTGCAAACTCCTGTCAAAGGATCCCCTGTACTAGGTATTAAAAAGAAACAAACCAAAACGACTTAAAGACCTTGAGTCTTAATGTCTTAATGTATTTAGAGGAATATACATCTAACCACAGTATATCAGATCATCAGACTGGGCCTCCAGCTGTGCCCAACATGTAATGTTGCTGGTTAAACTTGTACGGACTTTGCTACAGCAGCAACAATTCCATCATGCACGCTGCCAACTCTGCAACAACGGACATAGAGGGCACTTCTGCTGATCATTTTATACCTGATATTTAAGAATAAATTCATTTCTGTCAGGCCTTAAGTTGGAGTAAGTGAAAATCTGCAAGTTTGACAGTCACACTTACTAGAAAACACGGACCAATTCTGGAAGAGGAAAAAAAATCCTCACTATGACCTTCTTCAGTAATGAACTCAAACTGGGGGATACGTGCACATAAAGCTCTGTGGATCTCTGTGGGACTTTATAGGAGGGTGAAGAGATCATTCAGCCCAAATCTTCCTCAGGTTTGGAGCCTAAGATTTACAGTTGGAGAGGATGTAAGGAGATGACGAAAGCAGAACTCTAAGCCTGCTTCAGATATACTTCTCAGTGTGGCACAGCAGCACAATGTTAGCTATTGCCATATAGATGCAAATTTCAGCTACAAACATTACACTGGTGTTCTTTCAGATTAAAAAATCTCTTCCAGATACATGTATTTCATTTGTGGGAAGGAAAATAATGATGCTGTCAGCTACTGGACAGAAGACAATTTATATACTGTGTGTGAAACTTTTTTGTTATATCAGGCCTAGAGATGCTTATGTGGATTTAACTTGTGAGATTAGCAAATAGCATGCATTATATAGCTTATATTGGAGAACGATCTAAATATTTTAATTACTACTTTGCAAGCAAGTAGATTATTTGAAATAGGTGCTAGTCATCAGCTCTCATGTTAAGTTGATTTAGCCTTTTTGTGAAGAGGGAAAGAAAAGGCCAGAACCAAACCCTGCCTTAGTCAAGGTTAAGCAGGCTTATCTTGAGTTTCCTGATGAAGCGTTATGGCAAGCTGACCTGCATGCCAGTCTCAGTTCAGAAAAGATACTTACTCTTTTAGGCCTTGTCTTCATATGAGAATGTGGCTGTTGAGTTCCATTATCCATATGTTAGCATGGACTGCAAATCTAATTGCCTGAGCCTGGGTAGTTGGTCTAGATCAAGGGTGTCAAACTTATTTTCACTGGGGGCCACATCAGCCTTGCGGTTGCCCTCAAAGGATCAAATGTAATTTTAGGACAATTTATACAGTTGTAAAATTGTCCTAAAATTTTATTCAGCCCTTTGAAAGTAACTGTGAGGCTGATGTGGCCCCAGTTGAAAATGAGTTTGACAGCCTGGTCTAGATATTTGAGCCTTGCTCTCCTCATGGTACATCTGACATGAGAGGCACAAGAAAGTCTACAAAACAGACTTGATTGGCAACTTTGCAAACCTTGTTATCTTGTCACAGAAGTGACTAATATTTCGAATCCTACCTATCTTAAAACACGTCAACCACATGCTTGTTAGCTTCTTTCAGTCTCTAGATTCTCCTAGGGATGTGAACCAAAGCAGGCATGTACATCCTACAGTGAAGCCCTGAGATTTTTGAAGATGTCTCTGTCCTTCCTGCTGCCATTGGCCTATGTTAGCATGGAGTTAATGCAGGAACACTTTAACTCATGAGGCTTACCCTGAGGTACTCCTGCAACTTCAGCCTCTTTTCAGGCTATGTAGTCTGTGTAAGCACCAGAAGACCAATAATAATAACAGTAATGGGCACTGCAGAAATGCAAGACGGACCCACAAGTAAGTGTTCATACTAGTAAGTGTTTTGTCTGTTGAAAAGGGGAGGGTAATCAGTATTTACAATTAGTCAAATTTCTACTCTGGAAATCTGAATTTCACTCTTTGTGTCTTGCAGCCCATATTTTCTCAGGTAGAAACCTCTGGTTCTGTGGCATTGAACTTTGTGACATGACAGCAATTAGAAGACACTTAACTAAGATAGAAGAAACAGTATGCTTTCCAAACCTTTTCTTTTTTTTTTTAAAAAAAAAGAAAGAAAAAGGACAGTTTTCAATATTAAAGTGATTAGAACCTCTCATTTCATGTTGTTGTTTGTAGGCTGACATAAATGACAGGACAAAGGAGTGCACAAGGAAGTAAGAT
The DNA here is from genome assembly GCF_964273445.1 of Streptopelia decaocto. Taxonomy (NCBI): domain Eukaryota; kingdom Metazoa; phylum Chordata; class Aves; order Columbiformes; family Columbidae; genus Streptopelia; species Streptopelia decaocto. The sequence continues at coordinate 55,362,220 of NC_138661.1, forward strand.
GAAAATTCAGAACAGATGTCAGGAAGTATTTTTCATGCTGAATGTGCACGGTGGCCAACCAGGTAAGGCAAAAGCCTTTTCCCATTTAGGAAATAATTAGATGGCCTATCATAGACAAAATGGTTTTCCCAATTTCCTTTTTCTCTAATTTTCTTACATTCTCCAGCTGCTATTCACTTTGACTGGAAGCTTCATCTATAAGAACCTAGTTCTTATAGAAATGAATTAACTATTAACTGCTAAGTGAACAGCTACTTAGCTAGGTATTATCCTATCTATATTATATCGTGCTGTTATGTTCAAGGTCTAGCAGTGTATACATTTTGAAGCTCAGAGTTTCTGAAAATATGCATAACAGTTACACAATTTGAATCTAGGAGAAAATCAGAGTGACAGAAAACATGCCGGTTTTATTATCTTAAAGAGTCTGGTTATTTAAAGTGATAAAAATGTTACAGAAAAAATAACCTAGGTGTTAACAAAAACAAATAAACACAACAAAACCAAGTTAAATGGCCAAATGCACCACCCCCACCAAAGATAAATGTGTTTCTGGAATCTTCACTTTAGTTGAGGCTTTATTCCCAAAACTGATACAGCTTTCATTTATAATCTTGCTGCCAGTCTTTTATAACCTCATGCCTCATCTTTTGTGTTCATGAAATAGAATAATTTTATTTTCTTAAGTAAATGTAAGCATGGAACTGTAATTGTTTGGGACACTGAGATTTGACATCTCTAAGAATCAGTCAGCACTAAATTAATTTATTATGCTTGTGATCCTCATTTTAGTAAAATGTTGGCCCATTACAAGCTCATACGTTAAAGTTGAGTGATAGATAATGCCCACTGCGGACAATGTTAAGACTCAGACCTAGAAACTGAAAGGCTTTAGTTTGTAATAAATTTTTCCAGGAACTGTTAAGGGAGGCCTTTAAAAGACTTACTGAACAAATCGTTACAACAGGAGGCCGTGTTTCCAAGCTAATGATTTCCACCATGTAAATGTAGAGCTCTCTGCCTCACCCCCAGCCTAAGCTCTGATAGTTTCAGTGCAAAAAGGTGTCACCTATATTCTCAACTTGAAGTCATTTATGTGATAATTAAATAAAAGAACTTGATCTTCATACTTGTGTAAATTTCTTTTTGAGGTTGGTTCTGGCTTGCTCCTTAAATATGGATTCTAGCATTAGTAATAAAAATTGAAATTGTCTTAATTAACAATGATCAATTTAGACATGTAATTATAGACATTTTAAAAAGTCAATGATGCTGAAAGATAGTAGCTCTGAGAAGCATTGTTCACTGAAGATGTTGTATGGAAGAGAATCATCATTTCCATTTTTCAAGGAATTCAGCCTTCAATCAAATAAAATGCCCAAGCAAGTAAAGCCAATTTTTAATGACGCATCGAGGCAATGTGAGTCACAGAGCAAGTGCAATTTTGTTGACTTTGGAATTGGTACAGGACTTTCTTAAGTTAAAGATAACTAGGAAGCTAAAATTTAAGTATGACACTCTGCCCTTATTTCTGGCTTTTTTCCTCAGTGTAATCCCCTCAACATCACTTCATGGTGCACACAGTAATGTGAATTAACACTGGAACATCAATCTTGAATTGAATTTTCATGACTTTCTGCTGACATATGTGACTCCCATAGTCTGTTTTCCAGGACTGATTCTTTGGGGTTGTAATTGAATAAAAGGTGTCCAGCAACTCAAAAGTGGGTGTGTATTGGTGTCAACCTTTCCCCATCTAAAAAAATTCAGTCACTCATTTTTATATGGATGGGGAAACACTGACATAAAACTGAAGTTTTTCTGAAGTGAAAGAATCTTTTTGTGCAGGAATTTTCAGGAATTCAAATGGGTGTGCATGTCTTTCTATAGATATATATATACAAAAATAAAAATACAGTCTATAATACCTTATAATAAATGTTGTATGTGTATATGTATGTATGTAAAAGATACGTTTGGTGTAAGTATCTGTAAGTGAACCATTCTTCTGGACATTCTTTTTCATTATGCCTTTTCTATTGGTGGAAGATTTAATGGTGCCCTTGTGTCTGAGGTCAGTAACCACACTGACCACCACAGTTGGACAATAAAAGGAAAAGGCTGCTGTTTCATTCTTACATATTAAACGTCTAATATTAGATGTGAAGGTATATGAACAAATTTGTGTATATACAATAATTGAGTCCCAAGGTTATCTCACATCAAATTTACATGGAAACCATCACAATTCTCCCTAATGTGTTGTGGATAAGGACAAACTCCATATGCTGCATTGGTATGTAGCAGAAGAAATTCTTCACTGCAGAGTGGTTGTTCCACCAAGAGCCTAAATGGGCTCTGCAGCCAGATTTATGGGGGGAAGAAGATGGGTTCATAGGGATAGGATTTTTCTCCATTTTTCCTTCCTTCCTGCAGGTCTAATAGGGAAAAGAAAGGACCAGAAGGAAGTCTTTATACCACAAACATTCATACTAATTTTAAAATTACTTTGCAATGCCTTGAAGATGTTAGAGTATCTTATGCTACGGTAGGGAGAGAAAACATTTTTATTCTTTTGCCTTTGCACGACTGAAAACATCCATTTCCCACTGTCCTGCTCAACACTTTTTTTTTAACCTGTCTTATCATGCTCAAGGTTATCCTTCAACTGCATTGCACAGTTTTGACATTATTAGGAGTAGCTGGTTTGAAATAAGCTTCAGCATGTCAGGTGTTTGGATTCGAATGCCAGAAGTCATAGCATGAGCTTAGATTTATGCATTTTTATTTAAATGATTTATTTGCATTCCTTTCTATATGCTTTCTTCATTCTGTGCTGGTTAATTGACTTTTGCTTGTGTTTTCACGTTTGTTTTTTTTTCATAACCATGAGGTTGTAGACTTAAAACATCACCAGTGAGTGCCATATTCCATAGCACTATGGGCTGAATGGACCATTACCAGGATCTAAGCAGTTCCATTTTGGACATTTGTAGGTAGGCCACAGTATCTTTCTCCAAAAGCAGTGAAGATCTTCCTAAAATTGAGCTTTGGCAGTGTTTTTTACTGAAATTAATTGAAAGGTGTATTTGCATGCGTTGTTTTAATTTACATCTTATATTTTCTGGGTTAGAAATGTTTTAACTTGTCTGATTCAGTCTGGGAGAGGGCCTTATTCTTAAACTAAAATAACATGTCCAAATCTTTCCTGTTGTACTTAGTGTGAATTCATGGTGCTACAGTACAATGTAAAAAGGTTCTGTTTAGTGTTCATTTTGGCACATATTTCTTAATGTCTCACTCTGACAAGAGTCTGTAAATGTCATGGAATAACTCTACAGTCAAGCCCTGTTAATGTTATGGTTAATGCAATGTATCATATGAAGACCATCCTGCAGAAGAAAATGCATTGTGGGGGAGAAGGGTCTTGGTGAGGGATAAAATGTATTGCATGCTATGGGCAATTACAAGAACAATTGTTGACTCTTCAAGAGCTTTCTTAGAAGAGGTGTTTGACTAGATAGAAAATGAGAGCTGCAAGAAAATGCAGGTTCTGTTATAGGTAATATCTTGGTATCACAGGGAGTCTAGCATTTCTCTACCTTGTGTTTTTTTTGCTTCCAAGGGAATGGTAAGGTTAAATTTGTAAATGTATTTTCAAATTCTGAAAGGGAACATGCCACATATGTGGTAAGTATTATTAATAATAGGATCACTATATTGTGTCAATTGGCATAGTTGTGTCCTGGTAAATAGCTCTCATATCATTCCCAGCTATGACTATTCTAGGATGAAATGTTCAGTACGGTACTACAAAATGGAGCTCTATTGAGCATATTTTCTTTATGTTTATGTGCCACTGAAAGTAATAACTGACCTTCTTAAAATACAAGGTGTTATTTCCTTTTCATTTTCCCGTGTTGAAAAGATGGAATAATAAAAAAAAAAAATGTGTGGATCTTTCCTCTTCCACATAATTTGTTAATGTATGCAGCAATGGAGAACTTTAACAGATTCTTTTGATGCGATGTAAGGTCAAATTATCTTAATTCAGTCCAATTAATACATGAGAATAACTGACTCAAAACAGTCCTGTGATCAATGTGGCTATGACTACCTTAAATACATTCACTGAATATTATCTGTACAGAAAATAGTCTTGTAGGATTAATAGTTATATGAGGGTTTTTTTTAATTGATTTTAAAAGGTCAACATTTTAAAATGATACTGTTATTTAAATGTAGTATGAAGGTTTAAGTGCAAATCACTCTAAGGTAACTTTTTTAAGAGTGGACTAATGCAGTATTATGTTTTATAGTGCAATAAAATTATGTGCTAAAATTATGCTCATAAATGCAGGCAAATGTAAACCAAGCTATTAGTTATGTTTTCTCAGATAAAAGTGATTAGCATAGCTATCAAACTCTTCTCCCATTTGAATAACAGAATTATGTCTGAAAATCTAGGGCTTGTTTGCAAAAGCTGAGTCTTAAAAAGAAATGTAAATCCAGCTATCAATGTTCTATTTGAAAGCGAATGCAATGGTCTGCCCATCATTCTCCTAACAACTAAGAGCAGAGGAACATGACCTAAATTGCAGCAAAACACATCAATATGAAATGTGCCTCAAATACTATTTTAGAAGTCATTCTTAGCACTTGATCATAATCTCCTTACTGCTGATCAGACTTATTTAAAAACTATTGTGGTTTCTTTAAACATAAGAGTGATGAAAGAGTCTTTTAGCAACAGTCATCATGAGACAAAGTTTCATGTATAATTCATGAAGTATGTGGTCAGCTACTAGCAAATTAATTTCCATCTGACAGCTATACTTCTGGTAGTGTCCTCTCAGGAAGGCACATGGTATATAATTAAAATCTGAACAGAGCAAATTAAATGCTGATTATTTCATAAACAATTTCAGTATTTGAATATTGTTACCTGTCTTTATAGGATCAAACAAAGATACTTTCGACAACATATAGATGAATGGATGTATTTTCTCAACCCTATATCCAATTGTTTTCTAATGCCTAAGGGTTGTGGTTAAAATTTCTACTGAAAAATCCAGCTGTGAAAAGACAATCAAAAAGCCAGACAGAACTCCCAGATCCCTCTTGGCAGGGCTGCTCTCCAGCATCTTGTTCCCCAGTCTGTATGTACACCCAGGGTTGCCATGTCCCAGGTGCAAAATCTGGCACTTGCACTTGTTAAACTTCATGTGGCTGGTGATTGTCCAGTTCTCCAATTTGTCCGAATCCTGCTGCAGGGCCTCTCTGCCCTCAAGAGTGTCAACAGCTCCTCCCAATTTCATGTCATCAGCCAACTTCATTAATATTCTATCAAGTCCTACATCCAGGTCACTTATGAAGACATTAAAGAGTATGGACCCTAAGATGGATCACTGCGGAACCCCACTAGTAACTGCTTGCCAGCCCAATGTAACCCCACTTACTATAATCCTTTAAGTCTGACCCATCAGCCAAATGCTCACCTGCTGCATTATGCATTTATCCAGCTGTATGCTGGCCATCTTGTCCAGGAGGATACTGTGAGAGACAGTGTCAAAGGCTTTACTGAAATCCAAAAAGATCATGTTGACTGGCTTCCCTTCATCGACTAGGTGGGTAATCTTGTCATGGAAAGAAATTAAGTGTGTCACGCAGGACTTTGCCTTCATGAACCCATGCTTGCTGGTACCAGTGACCACATCGTCTTTCAGGTGTTTTTCAGTAACTCCCAGAATAATCTTTTCCATAACCTTGGCAGACACAGAAGTGGGACTGACAGGCTTGCAGTTGCCAGGGCCATCCTTGTTGCCCTTTTGAAGACTGGGACAACATTTGCCAGCTTCCAGTCAACTGGGACCTTTCCAGAAAAAGTTGTGAAGTCTCACTATGACATTGGCCAGCTCTTTAAGCTCCCTTCGATTAATCCCATCAGGCCCCATCAACTTACAGTGAATCTAGCTGGAGCAGCAAATCCTGCACAAGTTTGGGGTTGGTTGGGAGTTGATCATTCTCACAGCCATGGTTCTCTAGCCCAGGGATCTGGGGGTCCAAGAGCCGACCTTTGGTGTTGAAGACTGAGGTGAAGAAAGTGTTAAATGTCTCTGCTTTGTCTATGTCCCAGTTTATCAGGTGACCATGCTCATCAACTAATGGGCCAATGTTATTTCTAGTTTCCCTTTTGCTATTAACATATTTTTAAAAGCCCTTTTTATTGTCCCTCACAGTACTGGCCAGCTTCAACTCTAACTTAGCTTTGGCCACAGGAATTTCTTCCCTACAGTGGCAAGCAGCATCTCTGTAGTCTTTCCATGACACCTGACCTTGCTGCCACTGATCATATACTTCCTTTTTTTGCTGTAGTTCAAGAAGATCCCTGTTCAACCAAGCTGGCTTTTTGCTCCACCTGCTTGACTTTCAACATTTTGGGATTACCTGCTCCTGTGCTTTTAGGAGATGGTACTTAAAAAAATGACCAGCACTGATCAGACCTCAGTACATTCAAAAGTTTTTTCCCAGTAGACCTTACTAAGAAGTTCTCCGAGCAACCTGAAGTCTGCTCTCCTCATATCCAGAATTGAGGTCTTGCTCCAGTTTTTCTCCTGTTCGCGTAGGTTTTTAAACCTGACTGCTTTGTGTTCACTGTGGCCAAGGCAGCCACCAACCACCACTTCATCCATGAGACCTTCTCTGTTAGTGAGCAGCAAATCTAGGAAGGCACCTTTCCTGGTCAGTTCCCTCAATACCTGTACCAAGAAGTTATCGTCCAGATGGTCTGGGAATCTTCTGGAGCTGTTTGTACCAGATGTATGACATTCTCAGTTGACATCTGGCAAGTTGAAGTCCCCCATAAGGACAAGAGCAGATGACTTAGAGGCTTCCCTTTGTTCCTTAAAGAATAACTCATCAGTGTCATCATCCTGGTTGGGTGGCCTATAATAGACTGCCACAACAACATTTTGATGGAAGTGACCTCATAAGGTCACCTAGTCTGTGCCATCTTTCCCTTTCTGCTCAAAGGAGGGCTGTCTTAAGTTAGATCATGGTTGTGCAGATCACACCCAATCAAATTTTGAAGGAAGATGTATGAGGAAACTGTTAGTAGAAAATGTTTGCCATTGGATTTTTTTTGTTTTATGCCAGTGACAAAAGTATCTAAAATCAGATGATGGCAGAATACTGGATTAGATAGCTCAAACAATTCCTCTAGTTTGAATGCTATGAAGAGGAAAATCGTTTTGTAGTATCAGTGCTGGGATGTACTGAACATTGGTTTGTATGGCATACTTTCCTTTTCACAGCTGTATCAATTAGAATTTGTTTTCTGATCTCAAAGCACAAGCTCATGATGGGACAGGGAACAAGAACTGAGTTCTGAAATGTGGGGAAAGGCACAAAAAGAATAATGGCATAAAATAAGCTGTAAGCTAAAGCTATAGTGAATGTACAGATATACAGAAAATATCTGGGTTTTACAAGAGTAAAAAAATGAGTGGAGACTGCTTGAGGGCGAGAACATCACTACTGAGATTAATGGTGAGCAGTGGCAGCAGCTGCCACGTCAATACCATACTAAGTTTGGAAAAGCTTTAAGCATTAAAATTCTATAAAGGAACATATTCCATGTGATAAATTTGAGTTCATGCCATCTTCAATTTTGTAAGACCCACTGGACAACAATTACTAAATATTATCAGATGGCCAAAATGTGAGACATGATGTTGCATGTGCCGAAAAATCTGTCATGCTGCAAATCTGTTAAACACAAGCTGAAAGAACAGTAAAAACTGCCAGTAAATATAAAGCAAAATGAAAACAAACACTGCAGTGCATGACTTCCTGTGGGATTTGCTATTAATCCCCACTTACGAGGAGTAGTCTGTACAACATATTTTCCCCAGGGGACTTGTGAGTTATCCAGCTAATCCTTATTCAAGGCATGTGATTTGTATCCGGCAAGAAATCACAGAGACTTTTTTTCAATCAGCTTCAGATACACAGTATTGATAATAAAGGCTGTCTAATTGGATTAAAAAAAAAAAAAAAAAATCCTTGGAAAACAAGCTTAATGTGAACATTCCATTATGTGGTGGTCAGCACTATAACTTTTAGACAAAGGTGCAAATTTAAACATCTGATTATCATCTTTACCCTGTTATTACATATATTCTTATTGGATACAAATAACAGATTAATCATCCTCATCAGTTTTCTGTTTGCATCCTAGTGATAGATGTGATGGTTTTGAAGTCTCTTGCTTTTCCAGATTCAGATTCTTCTGCCTGATATTTCTTACTTTGCTCCTTGGTGACAGCATCTGTACCTTCCCCATCCTATGGAAGAGAAAAGTAAAAAGCTTAGAAGAAGATAGTTTGCAGGTTGTCATATTAAAGATACTCTGGCATAGCACATTCATAATCTTCAAGTCCAGGCACTGTTAGGTGAAGACTATATATTTTAAAATATGTTTGTTCCTTTCCTCTTTGAATAGAATGATATTTAATGGCAACTAAAACTTAATTCTACTAGAATGAATACTGGAACTGTTGGATGGACCTTTAAGACGCAAAATGTTTCTGTCCCCTATGAGTAAAATTCAGTCCACTATTCTAATGGTCTGTTGACACGAAGTAGATCAGCCAGGCTTGACTGAAATATTAGATGGAGTTCAGTGCTTTCAAAAATGTCCTGTGTTTGTGAGATGGGACAATGGCCTGTGTTAGCAATTATATAATTTCCTAAGAGAAGCCTGGATGTACTGCTATTAGGAACTGTACATTTTTAGTTTGTGTAAAAAGACCTCTTTTACTTTTCATGTTTTGAGTCTGGAACATGAAAATGCCAGATGTTACCTATCTGTTACTTCTTGTAGTAACATGCATGTGGTACGTATGCAGCAAATATTCCAAAGCATAAATCTTGGCATAAATCTAATAGTGTGCTAAATATGGAAATTACATTGTTCAGACTTTTATTTTAAGAGTTCAAATTTGGTATGTTGCTGCTCCTTTAGATACACATAGAGAAGTGGAAAGGATATAGGAATATTTTAAGTTTTCCCAAAATGATATTTCTTTAAGCATGTTTTTCTATGCAGTGGGCAGCTCTTTAGTTGCAGTGAAATGAGAATGCTTGCAAGAAAATCTTCCCTTGATAATGAAACGTAGACTGAATGTATCCATTTGCTTGAAACAGATTACCAGTTTGCATGTTTTACTGAACAGTTCTGATACAGTAAATGTAGAGAAATGCTGAACAACTGCAGAAAGGATTAACATCTTTGCCTTCTTCTGAACACAGAGATACTCAGGATCTTTCATGAATCTCTTGGGATTGTAGAGAATTTAGCTGTGTATTGCAGTTGTTAGGTGCTTAGAGTTATAGCTTCAACGCTGAAAACTTACTGTGTGTTTGAGTGACTTGATCTGCATATCTGTTTCTACATATATGTGAAGAATAATACTGGCCTTCCAGCAGATCAACACTCCCACCCAATTTGGTGTTGTCTGCAAACATACCAAGGGTGCTCTCAATCCCCTCATCCAGATCATTGATAAAGAGATTAAACAGAACTGGCCCCAATACTGAGCCCTGGGAAATTCCACTCGTGACTGGCCGCCAAGTGGATTTGGCTCCATTCACCACAAGACTTTGGACCCCGCCCTTAAGCCAGTTCTTTATCCATCACAGAGTATACCCATCCAGGCCATGAGCTGCCAGCTTCTCCAGGTGAATGAAGTACACAACACCTACAGCCTTTCCCTCATCTACTAGGTGGGTCACCTTGTCGTAGAAGGACATCATGTTGGTCGAACAGGACCTGCCTTTCATAAACCCATGTTGACTGAGCCTGTTTGCATGGTTTTCTTGTATGTGCTGTGTGATATCACTTAGGATGATCTGCTCCATGATCTTCCCTCACACCAAGGTTAAACTGAGAGGTCTGTAGTTCCTTCAATTCTCCTTCTGGCCCTTCTTGACCTGCTGGAGGTTGGAAGGCCATACAGAGAGATCTGTACAGGCTGATCATTGGGCTGAGTCCAGTTGTATGAGGTTCAACAAGGCCAAGTGCCGGGTCCTGCTCTTGAGTCATAATAACCCCAGGCAGCGCTACAAGCTTGGGGAAGAGTGGCTGGAAAGCTGCCTGGCAGAGAGGGATCTGAGGTTGTTGGTTGACAGCCGGCTCAATATGAGCCAGCAGAGTGCCCAGGTAGCCAAAAAGCCCAACAGCATCCTGGCTTCTGTCAGGAATAGTGTGGCCAGCAGGAGTAGGGAAGTGATTGTGCCACTGTACTTGGCACTGGTGAGGCTTGAATATTGTGTTCAGTTTTGGGCCCCTCATCATACGAAGGACATTGAAGTACTAGAGAGAGTGCAGAGGAGGGTGATGAAGCTGGTGAGGGGTCTGGAGCACAAGTCTGATCAGGAGCAGCTGAGGCAACTGGGGCTGTTTAATGTGAAGAAAAAGGAGGCTGAGGAGAGACCTTATCGCTGTCTACAACTACCTGAAAGGAGGTTGTACCATGGAGAGTGTTGGTCTCTTCTCCCAAGTAGCAAGTGATAGGACAATAGGAAATGGCCTCAAGTTGCACTGGGGAGATTTGGATTGGATATTAGGAAAAAATTCTTCACAGAAAGGGTTGTCAGGCATTGGAACAGCCTGCCCAGGGAAGTCACCATCCCTGGAGGTGTTTAAAAGGCATTTAGACAAGGTTCTTAGGGACATGGTTTAGTGCTAGAGCTAGGTTATGGTTGGACTTGATGATCCTGAGGGTCTCTTCCAACTGAAATGATTCTATGATTCTATTCCATGATTCTTGTAGATGGGCATCACATTAACCAGCTTCCAGTCACCCGGGACCTCCCCAGTTAGCCAAGATTGCTGATAGATAATGGAAAGTGGCTTAGTGATCACCTCTGCCAGCTCTCTCAGCACCCTTGAATGTATCCTATCTGGCCCCATAGACTTGTGGGTATAGAAGCTATAGAGTCCATAAACTTCACTTTCTAACTGCTCACAAGACTGAACTACTATAATAGCTGTGTTTGCTAGCACTGTGTTTGGACTTCACCTCAATATTTGCTGAATCAGAAGGAGAAGTACTGTCCACTTGGTCCTTTCTACTACCACATACAACAGTCAGTTCATAGTGATCTCAGTTACTTATTGCCCATATCTTCCAAAAGAAACATGAAAGGCATTGAGATGATCTTGGCTTCCTATTGTTAAATAGGTCAAGTTGTTACTGGGGAGTAAAATCCACTTATATTATGCATAAGACTTTTATTAACTTGGGTAGAATATCAAGTCAGTGTTAGGTTTGTAAAATGTTCCAAGCATTAAGCAGCTCTGTAAACTTAAAATTCTTAGCTGGCCCAGGAAGCCCATAAATTTAGTAAAAATCAGGAAAATATGTGTGTGCCTACCAGTTGGGTTACTATTAGTTAATGGATTTGTTCCCTGACTGCTGGAAAGAGAGTGTCATGAAATGATCTTTGTCTCTCTCCAAGCGCTCAACTTGTATTATATATTACACTTTGTAGTAGAAATATCTCACCTTCTGTAAGTCATCTTTACATGTTTGGTGAAGGTAGCAGAACTTGGTGAGGAAGTAAAAAGGACATTTGCTGTCAGTTCCAAGTTGTAAACTGCTACTTGGGTTCTGGTTCCAAAGCTGTAAATTTTGTTACAGGTAATGAATTAATCAGTGGCATCAGCAACGTTATTTGCTTTTCCAAGTGCATATAGTACTTAGCTAAGAAATGCTCCTATATTATGCACCACGATCTTAGTTCCAAATACCTTTAAAGCACTTAATTCCTCTGATGATTTAACAACCTATACAACAGTCTGAATGTCTACAAAGAGAAACCATTTATTCTCCATGCACCATCTCTCTAATGAAATAGAAACTAGTAGATGGAAATTCTGAGAACATGAGATTCTTGCCAATATGAGGTTGGACTCATGCTGATGGTTAACTTGCTGAACACCAGGAACATAAGAAGTGCCAAGACTATTTCCTCTCTTTTACTGCAAAAAAAGCTCCATCAGAAAATTCAAGGAGTACCTTCTGAATACTTAAACTTTTGTGATCAACAGATATATGGTCCAAAGGATTGTTCATCCTTATAGATAGGATTGCCAAACATAAGTTGAAAGAGGGAACGACCTCTGTCATATTGCTGTCCTATATATGCAATTTAAGTTACTTATGAACAAGCATAAAAATTGTAGTGTCAATTTTTTTTGGCACTTACTGAATTGACTACTAATGGGCAAGTTCAATCTAATGTCCTACTCTAAGTTTCAGGAGCCTGAACTGTACTTAAAAATGAGCTCAATATATGGCTCCCTAAGGTACGACTATCGTCATAATCTTTTCTTACTCCATCAGTAGAAATTTGAGCTCAGTAAAGTGTTTATTGTGTGTAAGCCACATAATAAAGACTTGTATATATGGGAGCTACCTAATGAACCCACATTTAAGAAGCCATATGGATAACGGACTGTAAAGCAGATAGCTCTTTAGCTATGCGTGGTCCCAGTGTGTACTGAAATTCTTAAGGCTGCAGAAAGAGTTGTCTGTTGGCATAGCTTTGTCAAAGTAATGCTGACCACTCTAGTGGAATCCTAACAAATTGAAATCATCTGGATGCACTGGCAGAAGCCAAAAAACTGACTTTATACTGCTTTTTCCAACAGAGCAACCAGACCACAACACTGGACCGTGTGGGTGGCCTCACCCACTTACATATATGACACTTCTGGAAGTGAAATGGCTATGGAATCACTAACTGATTTACCCTATGTATAAAACAGTTAGTTTGTCTTAATGACTTAACAGGCTGTGATGAGCCATCTTTATGGTTATGGTTCTCAAAATCAAGACCAGGAAAATTTGACAATTGCATAATTACTTTTCTTCATGTGCAGAGCTAAGTATTAGAGGACTTCACTTACAAAGAACTTGGATACAGGCTGTGTATAGAGATGTTGATGTATATACTTCTTAAAGACTTAACTAGTGTACTTAAACTGTGCTTCCTAGAAAAGCCATTTTTACTTCTGCTTTAGGTATGAGTTACTTGAAGAATTAGGGTAATCAATTAGATAAACTGAGTCAATTTCACTTTGTAGCTTTTCAAGCTGTGTAAGTATCCCTATCACAAAGAGAGGAATAAAGCCATATATCTTATTTTTCATTAGTATAAACACAGGCCTGTTAAATTTATGTTAAGGTCACTGGAAACAGAATTGTCCCATTGTCTAACTTTAATGCTTAAAATCTAAGAAAGTAATACTTCAAAGAATACCTGAGAGTTGAGTGAGCATGATTCTGTAGCTGACCAAGAGGTATGCAAATCTGTCTCAGAATTCACTAGGGAGTTGACCTTGCCTGTTCCCTGAGCTCTGATGGTTTGGATAAAATAGAAACTAGATCTTGCTAAACAAAATCCTGTGGTGTCTGAATACCTCTAATGAGAAAGAATTAAATCCTTCACTGAATTCAGTAATAAAACTCTCATCGACTTCAACGGGGAATTGAGGGGGGTGAGTAGTGACAAAGTTTCACTAGGAGTACTTCGTATATGCTTTGAAGAATATATGATGAGAAAGAGCATACTGATTCATACTGAATGCTTTTAAAGATCACTTGTTCAAGCAGAAAAAAACCCAATGTTGTGGGTGTTAAAATCAATGGATAAAATTAAAGAGATTCCTTCTTTCTGAGAAATTCTGACTAACTTTCTATTTATATTGTCAGAACATGGAATGACTCCATTGAGGTAAAGTAACCTGAAACTAAGCATTCAGTAGTACATGATGAAATCCTGTTTGCTGTTCCTCATCCCATCGTAATACAAATTGCCAAATCTATGTGCTATCATTTCCAATCAAACATTTGTCTGAAGACCATGGATTTTATGAATGTTTGCATTAATGATTTATTATAGATTCTTTCTAATATTTTTTCTGTATTGTTTGGCCTTTAAGAATTGATGTTTTCAGGCATTTGTCCTGCAACTGCAACGCTATACTTCTATCTCTTGGTATTTGCATGCAAAACGTGCAGCAAGAAATTGATGGATGTCACGTAAGCCAAATAATGGGAAAAAAAAAAGGAGGGGAAAAAAGTAAGATAAAACAAACTTCTCTACCCTAATAAGAGATTTAAATCAGATATGCCTCAGGACAGAATTGTTTCCTCCTTCAGTAGCAGCCAAAACTCTTGATCATAGTGCAGCCAAGACATATCCCCAGAAACACAGTGGCTGAGTGTTGAACAGTGCTACATCTCTTTTATGAAAAACATTCTCTGAAAAGCTTGAATAAACAAGAAACACACATGTTCAACTAAACTATTTTTTGGTGCTCTCACAGTATTTGTTGACTCATTTGGATTTTTGCATGTGTGTAACTCTTTAACTTCCACACTCCTGGCACTGTAGGCAGGTTTTTATTTTTCTTTTTTAATCATCTATGGGTCATGTATTTACAGAATGAGCTTATACAAAAGTTATTGTTTCAGTGGTTACCATTAAAACATTAGTGCATGATAGCTCTTAATGCAATATTTTGATAACTTCGTTAAAACGTAAATTTTAACAATAGTTAAATTAATATGTATGTTAAATCTTATTACTATTAGTAATGATAAAATTATTTGTTATTTTATTAGGGCTGAGATTATGACTAGAGTTAACATTGCATTTATACATTTATACACTTAAAGCATTAATTAAATTTCCTCATTTTCTATTAAAAAAGTGGGTACAGTTGTGAATGTTTTGCGTGTTTTTAATAAAAACATCATTTCTATATATGCTCAAATCAAGCATCCCATTAACTATATGAGGTGATGTTGTTTGTTTGTTTGTTTGTTTTAAAGGAACTAAAACCATATTCCCTCTCCAAATCCCAGTTTTGTCAGATGTCAATAGCTGTGTCAGGCAGAGATTCAAGAAGCCTAGAGCCTGTTCCCAGAGTGCCAGTCATCTGATGAACAGCTTGGTTTACTTCATTCTCTCACTCTCACTTTTGGCTTTCTTGCTATCTTTTGCTTTCTTTGCCTTGCCAGTCAAATTTCTTCAGAGTGGAGTTTCCACAATGTGTTCAGACAGTATATGTTGCAACTGGGCTCAACCTTTTTTGGGCCTCTAACCTCTACTGTTTCAAGTCTTTGTTTCTCAAATGACTGTGCACATATACTCTCAGGAAGACAATATTAGAAATGAGACTGTTGCCCTTCCATCATTACTGCTTTAGAAGTCCTCCTGTGAACCATCAGAAAAGTAGACATAGATTGTATTTCAAGGAATCCCAAGTAAAGTAAGGAGAAACTCAGTAAAGCCTTCCAGGATCAGATACCTATTGAAAAGGCATTTGGTAGGGGTGATGAACTTCCAATTACAGTATCACAGTATCACAGTATGTTTGGGATTGGAAGGGACCTCAAAAGATCATCCAGTCCAATCTCCCCGCTGGAGCAGGAATGCCTAGGTGTGGTTGCACAGGAACATGTCCAGGCGGGTTTTGAATGTCTCCAGAGAAGGAGACTCCACAACCCCCCTGGGCAGCTGTTCCAGTGTCTGTCACCCTTACTGAGAAGAAATTTTTTCTCAAATTTAAGTGGAACCTCTTGTGTTCCAGCTTGATCCCATTACCCCTTGTCCTATCATTGTTTGCCACTGAGAAGAGCCTGGCTCCATCCTCGTGGCACTCACCCTTTATATATTTATAAACATTAATGAGGTCAGCCCTCAGTCTCCTCTTCTCCAAACTAAAGAGACCCAGCTGCCTCAGCCTTTCTTCATAAGGGAGGTGTTCCTTGGTTGCCCTACGCTGGACCCTCTCCAGCAGTTCCCTGTCCTTCTTGAACTGAGGGGCCCAGAACTGGACACAGTATTCCAGATGTGGTCTCACCAGGGCAGAGTAGAGGGGAAGGAGGACCTCTCTCGATCTACTAACCACCCCCCTTCTAATACACCCCAGGATGCCATTGGCCTTCCTGGCCACAAGGGCCCAGTGCTGGCTCATGGTCATCCTGTTGTCCACCAGGACCCCCAGGTCCCTTTCCCCTACACTGCTCTCTAATACGTAATTTCCCAACCTATACTGGAACCTGGGGTTGTTCCTGCCCAGATGCAGGACTCTACACTTTCCCTTGTTAAATTTCATTAGGTTATTCCCCACCCAACTCTCCAGCTTGTCCAGGTCCCTGTTTTTATTTGGTTTTTGAATTTCCCTCTGACAAATGGTTGCATAATTTTGAGGTGCTGCTATGCTCACACAGGAGCAGCCCATCACTTTGGTTCTGATCAGCAGTAAATAACCACTTTATTTTTTTCCCAGAGATCAACCAGCTTTAAATATTTGGTATCTAAGGTATATAGATACATCCCATAGAATTTATTATCTATTCTAATATTTAGACTTCCTGCCTTGTGATCCAGGTGTGGCTGTTCAAGGTATTCAGTATATTTAGTAGAGGAATGGAAGGATAAAAGGAAGTTTACTTGGTTATGGCACATGATTGTTGTATTTTACCACAGCATTTTTATCAAATCTCCATCAAGCTGTGCTTTTAAGGAGTCATTATTTGTCTGTCTTCTTTTTGGGGGGTCTAAGTTGAGACACGGTGCTTTCATCTGCTGAAGTGTGCATAGCTGCAAATGATTGGGTCATATGTAGTGCTAAATATTCTAAATCAGGTACTTTGAACCTCATATTTAGCACTGAAGCAGGGTAGATAAGATAGAGCTGGTAATGTTCCTTCAACTCATGGAGATGCATTAATGTGAGATGCTGTAATACTATAATGGTAAGTATCACCAAAAGTCCACAGAGGAATAAATATATTATTTTCAAAACAGGGCTTGGACAGTACTCTATGTAGGCAGAGGCAGTACACTGCACAACAAGGAGAAAATAAAATTCTGCTGCACCAGTCATCATTTGTATTCTTTGATGCTGTAGAAAATTGCCAAGTGAAGTTTTAAGTGAGGAGGCTGAAATAAGTTATGCAGGCATCTTTCATTCTGTTACTTATAGCTCTGAGGTCTTGAATTTTCACCCCTAGTTATACTCTTTTAACACAGGTGCTTAGAATAAAATACACAAACAATATGAAATTATCTGATTATTATGTTCAGAAAGTAGTTAAATGTATGCATTCCTGAAGAAAGATAGCAAGTATATTTGAGATAATCTAGGTTATTTGTTTTTAAAGACCGCTATTTCTGTTGCTATTTATATATTCAATTTGCCAGGCGGTTGTATATAGATGGAAAAGGATGTCAAAGCCTGGAGTGGCATTTCCAAGTAATGACAGCTTTTTCAGCTGTACTGTTGTTGATACACCTGAACGTCTGCCCAGTTCTCTATGAATTCAGTGATGCCTTAGACAATCTTGTATCTCAAATGCACCGATTTGCCACGCATGCAGACAAAATGTTTAAGTACCTGCTCTGACTACCTCTTAGGCTGCAAGTTCATGATCCAATTCCATACATTGTTGAGAGACTCAGCATGCTGAGTGTGAGAAGAGTTTAGAGCTGAACATTCTGCACCTCATAGGCAGTAAACACTACAGAGTGGCCTGATCAAGGTGGCTGGGTAGGGATTAGTGTCCCAGTAGTGTGGCCCAACAGATGATGCGATGGGCTTTTTGTCTGTCTTCCTTGTTTCTAGGGAAAACAGTGATCCTAGATTCATTCCAGCAGTGGTCAGGAAAGAAAAGTTTCATTCTGCTGACTTTCAGTCCTACATTTGTTCAAACAGGATGTATACTGACATTAAAATAAGTCAGATGATGAATACAAAAATATTGTACAAGATGAAATTGATATAAAATAGTTATGAATACATTTAGACAAAGTTCTAAAAGAGCTTTCAGTGAGGAGGAAGCAAAGCTGTGTTAAAATTTTGGAAGAGATTTTGTGAGAGATAGCAACTTTTCATCAAAAGTATTTTGCTCGCTTGTTGCATTTAAAAACCTAATTTATAGTCATTCTTTGGCTTGTTTTGCATTGTTTTATATAAGTAGCTTGTTGATATTCTTTTTTGTGTGTGTATAAATGTGTGGGAAATATGAAGAATGTGAATAATGTAATGGCTGCTGCTCTAGTCCAGAGCGAGTAGTCATTTGTGTACATGTGCATTTTGGCATCCTGTGTAAAGAAATAAGAAACATGTATTTGACAAATATTCTATACAACCTAATATCATGCTAGTTTCTGTTTTTCTGACCAGGTTAAAGAAGTTCAGTGGGTAGGAATAAATACTTGAAACTGAATCTAAAATAATGCTTCACTTGTTCAGCTTGAAAATAGAGACAGCACAATTTAGTTGTGGTGTTACTTGAAAAAGCTTTTCCTTTGTACACACCCACCAAGACAAACGTTTTCTTTAGGGCTTTAAATGAACACTACAAATAGATGCAATAGATGCTCTAGCACTGATCCACATTTCACTGCTGGAGGCTTCATATCAGTTAATTGTAACTAATGTCAGTAGACCTATTTCTAACTGATTTATACTGACAGAAGAACAGAACCTGCTCTCTACAACACTGTAGATACACCTAATACCTATGTGAAAAAGAATACTGCTGTGTTCCATCTAATAAATTGCTATTAGAATTACATTTCAAAATTACAGTCCTGTTGCTACAAGCTCTTCTCTTTCCTGTCTCTCATCTCCTCAGTCCATGCAGCAGCTCTCCAGCATAAGGACTGAGACCTATGTGTCCGTGTGTGTTCCTGATATGTCTGACACAGGTACTGCTTGCAGGAGTAGCTCAGTGCCTCTTTCGATTCTTTCAAGAGAGTGCCCTGGGGACACAACTGTTATTAGCTACAGGCAGATTTCTTAACTACTTTGATTAAAATATGACTAAATTCCAGCAATTTTGATTTTGTTTCTACTGAATCAGAAAAGAAAAGAAAAAAAAAGGGAAAAAAATGTTTTGCTGAATTGCATGACCTCATGGACCATATTTCATGTTCCTCATTGAAATGTGGTTAAAATAATCTTGTATTTAAGCAGTTCCAAACCTTCAAACAGCAATGTGTTTGGTTTTTTTAAATGTCAACTTAAAAGACAGGCTATTTTTTTTCTTTGACTGTATTTATTAAATACATATACAAAACATTCATCATTAATTAATATGAGCACTGTAATTCATATTGAACAATTATAGCATTTAGAGTTTTTAGAGGAGCTACTATTGCTACCTTATCCCTTTTAAAAATATACTCCCCAAAGGACAAAATTTGATCTATTAATATGTAAGTATTATTACTTTTTTGTAACTCTAAGAATGCTGATGTCTGTGAATATGGAGAAATTTATAAGTTACAGACGGTCCGTTAGTTGACTTGCAACTCTAAGTGCAGTATTTTCTAAAACCTAAAAAGCAATATTAATTGCCCTCTGTCTATAGTAGATAGTATAATATATTTTCATCTGGAGATATCACATTTCTTGTGATCTTGCAATAGCAACACTTGAACTTGTTAGGTTATTTAGAATAATTGGCAACACAGGGATACAAATTTCTGGTTGAGTGCTAATTGCGCAGATTAATAAAAATAATTCATCTTACATCACTGTAGCCTTTAAGCAGCTTTCTTACTTTTTTAGAATCCAGTAGTTCTGAGATAATACATCCCACACAGAAGTTTACCCTCTTGTTGTGTTGCAATTGAAGGGTAGTATCTTTATGTGCAACGACTTGTAAAAGGAAAAATTGAGCTAATTCAATAATACATACATTCCTCCTGAACTAAAATGAGGTATTTTAAATTTATTTTCTATTCTATACTTTATTCAGCCTTATTCAAAAGCTGTTTAATGTGGCTGATATAAAAGGTTTGTTACACAGGTCTGGAACTGCCGGGAAATGATTGGCTCCTTTTAAACATATTAAGTGTAGTCAGTTTGCTTTTTATAAATGAAATAAAAGAACTACTTAAAAAATTTTCAATTCTTCTCCATGATCAGTCTATTGTCACATGCATTTGGCATTCATTATATGTTAGCCCCAGGCGCCTCCAGTCTTGTACTCAGGCCAGCAGTAATTTGGTTTATAGAGATCATATGGCAAGGAAACAGACCTTGAAAGACAGAACTCTAAGAAGCATATTTGATGAATTTCCTATGATTTGAGTCTGGGTTTATTCTTTCCTGTTGTGGAGCAGACACCCTACAGCACACGCGCTGAGGCCCGATGAGTCTGAGCAAGGGGCCAATTAAATGACAATATGCGCACTGTTTTTTCGCACATCTCGGGTTGCATTTCCTATCAGAGAAAGGGAAGGGATGATGGGAGGGGGAGGAGAGGAAGAAAAAGGGGGGCCTTGTAAAGGATCCAAATATGGGCAGGAAACCACACAGAGTGAAGGTTGCCTTTGTCATTAACAATTAATGTAACCACAAACGCTGGAAAAAAATATGCTGCGGCTGCTAGTGGCAGTGGGGTAGCCAGCACAGCATGTCTCCTGTCTGCCCTTCTTCCCAGCAAGGCTGGCATCCTGGTGCAGCCAGCTCCAAGGCCTCTGCTGCTCTAGCAGATGAACCAGCAACTACTTAACCCTCATACCCAGATGGGTCCTAAGCCTTATTCAAGTGTGCCTAACAGGTTGTAGAGGTGGCAGAAATGTCTCTCAGAAATTTCCATAGTCAAATGTTTTTTGCCATTAGCTTGTACTCTCTTGATCTGCGTGCTAGAGTCCCTTGTGGCTTTATAGGCTATAGTGTTACCTAATGCTCTTGGATGACATGGGAGATGTTTTCATATGTCACTGAATGACAGATTAGGACTGAGTTAGGTGGGAGTAAGCCGGTGAGGCTGGCTTTAGATACCCTTTCTTATTTTCAGCAAAACTTTGGTCAGTGGCATTGATGGGCTGCCTTAGGTATGAAGCTACAAACCAGTATGAGTGAACAGATACAAATGCAGACCTAAACAGGCAGTTACATTTCCTACTCAGGGTCCCCGGGCACGGCCTTTACACCCAAGCAACAGCACAAACACGTGCACACATATAGGGAAATACTCACTCTGGGTTTTATTTCAGTTTAAGGTCTTAATTTCTTTGATGATGTCCAGAGACTGTCCAGGTCCCTTTGGGGATTTTTTTGATTGATTTTAATTCCTTTTCCCCTCCTCACTTCTCCTTACTTCTCTCTTTCCCCTTTTCTCCCCCAGCCCCCACCTTTTTGTAGTAGTTTATAAATGCCACTTTTCATTAATGTGACCAAAATGTCATCAAGTAGTTTAATGCTCTTTAATGTCCTTGTATCGTTTACGTTTTTTGAACAGTGTGGAAATGAATCCCATCTGTGGGTTTGCTGACATCAAAAAAGTTTGACAGGCTATTTAGACGTGCTACTTCACATTGCATTAGCGTGTACAATGTCAGAGAGGCAGGAGCCAGAGTGAGGCCATACTGCTCCACCTCACTCCTGACCTCTCCTATAACTGTTCTGAAAGTGACAGATCACTTACCTCAGAAAATCAAAGTCAATTGCAAAGTATCTTGGCCTGGACAGGAGCCCAGAGGCCCCAGGAAAAGTGTGAAGCCTAAATAAAAAAGAGGCAAAATCATTCTGTAAAAAAAAAGAGTACCAAATCAAACCCATCCTCTCTTCTTTGCTAGATCTTGCAAGAGTTCCTTATAATATCAGTTGGTCAAGAGGATGTGTTCATCTAGTGGTACATTTTAATTTTTAATGGGATTTTTTTGTTTTTCTTATGAATGGTTTAAAACTTCCAAAGTAATCCGATTACATTTTTCAGGGTTTTAAAAAATTGGTTTATTTTTGTATATTGGCCAACTATAAAATGTTGTTTCTAAAATAGGTGATGCTGTGCCATCTTATTAAGGAGTGTCCCTGACCTTGGAAGGGCTTAGGATGTTCTTTTTTCAACCCTCAGACTTTCTGAGGTGACATTTAAAGCTTATATGTACCCCCTCTGCAATACCCTACGCAAGGTAATACAGATCAGGAAAGTATAATTTCATATTTTTTCAACCCATGTTTGTGTTAATGTCTCATAAACAAGGCTCATGGATCTAACTTACTCTTTAGTATGTGATGGGTGTATTTTAAATTTCTCTGGCTTTGTGCCATGAGAGTGACGTGCCCCCCTTTTAAGGCATTTACTGTAAAAAGAGATGTGGCTTTTTATTTCAGGAAAACAAAAGCTTCTGTTCTTCCTGAGACACAGGGAACAGCCGAGAGTGCATTTTAACTGTTAATCATTATGGATAAATGGATAATAATTTCTACCTCTGAGTGCACTAGGATTTACTTGCCAGTTTTTTGAACCCTCCCACATAGTGCATTTGCATACACAAATATAATTTAATTTTAAGTAGGAATGTAAATAAATAACCTTGTATAGTGGCATCAAGTTTTCAAAGCCAAGGTAATCTTTTATAAGCATGAAATAAAAATGCCTTTAAGCCAATTGCTCTAAGTGCACAAGTCCTTTAGTCTTTAAGAATCAGGCTTATGTGAGGTAATGTACAATTCTGTTGTTAGTTGTGTCACACTGGAAGAGCACAACAGAAAGTAGGGAAATAGTAAATAATGCACCTTCACTCTTAAATTCATAGGATCATGATAATTTCACTAAAGGCAGGATGAAACTGGCACCATTTCTTGTCCTGATCTAAGCACTATTTACACAGAGTCAGGATCCAAACACGAAAGAGGAGACAATCAAGGTTACATTTAAATTCATTTAGCAAACACATGCATTTGAGATGCAATTCCAGTTGTTTGATCCTGTGGGTTTTATGCTAACCGTGGATAAGCAGGATGGACTCTCTTACGTGTTTCAAATGTTTTTCAGACAAAAGCAGCCCATGGATTTTTCCTTAAACATTTCATAGGAGACAAGGAAAGAAACCCTAAAGTATATTTTAGAAGCATTTTTCCAAGTAGCAAAATCCAATATTTTCACTCATGATGGCTCGTGTTCTCTTGCTGTCCTGAAATAGGAATAATGGCTTCAAGTCTGTTCAGTCCAGGGAGAATAAACCATGCAGTCACAAAGCTGCAGTTCTATAAGAAAGTTGTAAGGCTTCACTGAAAATGTAGTAGGCAAATTATGGGTGTGGTATTAGAATAATAATTGATGTTCTTTATACACACATACATATGCAAAACTCATGTATAGAGAGCAGATAGATTGCTCTGGAAAACTAACCCACCCATGAAGAAACCTCAAAAGTTAACATTGGGCCAAAAAATTAAGGCTTCAGTGTAAGAGCTTAATCCCGGAGAAGTTGTTCTCAGTCACAGAATCAATGAAGTGCTCATGTCTTTCCAAATGTGCTTTGGGGATTTTGGAATAATTTAGCTGGGTACTTGCAGTGATGCAGGGCACTGAATACAATGCCTGAAACAGCATGCCGCTCACTTCAAGCTCTCTCTGATATCTTAGCAGGCATCACTCACCCTTGACTTGCTTTCTGTTATAAATTACACCACAGCTAGTGGATATGACATGATACCTTCTTGAATACCAGGGATGCAGGGAAGTGTGTGCAGCCATTGATAGTCATTAAAAGTAAGATCAGAAAGGGACCTTAAATATGTCCTTTGCTATGGGCTAGATGACACATCCAGCCTCAAGGTTGGATTGATTATATCTAAACTGCTTGCTTTAAAAACCAGCAGGCTTGGGGATTCTGCAATGTTCCTAGTTATTCAGGTACTAGCCTCCCATCACTGCTGGAAGATTGTATTCCCTATCGCTCAACCTACATCTCCCTTGATGCAGTTAAAGCCTGTCGTTTTTGTCCTATCCAGAGTGGACAAGGAGAACAATTATTCCTCTCTAGTTTGGAGCTAGCTTTTCTGTATTTGAATATTGCCTTCATCCTTTCCCTCAGTCATCTTTTGCCTGACTACACAACCCTAGTTCTTTCAGTCTTTCTTCAGAGAATGTGTTTTCCAGATCATTCTCGTTGCTCTTCAGTGGGCCAAGAGGAGGCTGCTTTCTACTCAAATGTGGTGCTCCCGCCCAGACACTGTATTCCAGCTGTGGCCATACCGCAAAATGAAATGTAAAAATTCTCTTACATGTCCTTCTGATGATACTTCTGTTTATGCTTATCCCAGCGAACTGAGGTATTTGGGGGGATTGTGCCATAGCACTGCTGACTAATGTTCTGCTTGTGTTCCATGACACCTACTCCTTTGAATAATTTTTGGAAAAAATGCTGTCTCTTGGCTTTTTCCAACTGGAATTTAACACATTGGGCATTCCCAGGTGATATATTTATTCTTAGGTCATTTGATGTCAGGTTCATTATTAACTTTAGTTCTGAAGCCTGCAGTCTCTCCTCCTAGTCAGGTGACAGCTGCAAATTTAGTGTGTCCTTATTCATCATTTAAGTCCTCATCTTTGCAATGTATACAAGACTGCCTAGATTTTACTTCTCTTTAGGATTTCTAGAAAACACCTTCAATTTTATTTTTATTTTTTCAATACAGCATTTTGTCAGTTTGTACTGGTTTGGGCCTTAAGTTAGCAGTGGTGACGTGTAAGTTCTCATACTGTAGTGACAGTGAAAAAGAGAAGTGAGATGACATCAGGTAGATAAATATGAACATTTTCTGTTTATAAATTTAAAATGAAATGGGAATACACTGGCCATAGAAGGCTATGCAGATGATGATAAGCCATTTACAAAGAAGATATTATGTAACAAACTCAGGAGATAAGGTATTGGACCGCATTTCTCTTTGAATGTATAAAATTGTCAACAACTGCTAGCTATCTAGAAAACAAAAAAAGAAAGAAAACAAAAGAGCAAAAGCTTCTATCAAAGTTGAAAGACTTTTACCCTTGTGCATAATTTTGATGGAAATTAAGAAAAATAGTAATGTTTATAGCATCCTTAAACATGACTTTCTGTGATGAATGAACTTGTTGAGAGTTGAATGTTGTAGAGAAAAAAAAATACATGAAAACATTATTTTCATTTAAAAGTTCCCATTAAAAGTATTCAGTAGGGTGTTGTTTGGTGGGTTTTTTGGTGTTTTGTTTTTTTTACTGAAAACCATTCATTT
The DNA here is from genome assembly GCF_964273445.1 of Streptopelia decaocto. Lineage (NCBI taxonomy): Eukaryota > Metazoa > Chordata > Aves > Columbiformes > Columbidae > Streptopelia > Streptopelia decaocto. The sequence continues at coordinate 55,387,328 of NC_138661.1, forward strand.
TTGAAGAGAATATTAGTTTAATCAAAACCTTCTCATTACATGCCATAGAGTGCTTGATTTTAAGCCCAGCTCTACTCTATCAAAAATAAAAATGTGAAGACAGTGTGTCTTTTCTTCTTCCTCCTAGGCTACTGATGCTAGTTTGGTCTGTGGCACAAACTAAAGCCACTTCAGAATAGCTTGTACAGGCAAATTCCTCTGTACTGGATTAAGGGCCTGGTATTGGAGAAAGCTCTTGAAGTTCAGCAGCACTTTGCCTGTATCTCTGATATAAGGCAAATTTTGAGACTTCTGTGACAGATGAAGAGGGACAGGAAAATATTATTAAAACCAGTTTTAATACTGTCTCCTAGCAATATTGGAGATAGTATGGGAAGTGACAAGAAAATGGGCACGGTGTTCTCCCTGTAGTCTTTGCTTCTGAGAATAGAGACTACTCCTTTTTGTATCAACTAATGGATTTTTAGGTGGTTTCTACTACTGGAGGATACAGGTTTCATGCCTTAAGTGAATATTTTCATTGAATATAGTGAAATACTCTCATCTAAAGACTTCTAAAATGTATTTTGGAGAATCTGTAACATGTCTACTGTTACAGAAAACTGTCGAGGAAAAATAATTCTATGTCATTGTTTTTACTGAATAATAGTGAATAGTTTTTGATAGGTCTACAGCTTTTATCTCCATTTTTCACTTGCCTGCTACAGGTTGGTTGGTTTGGGGATTTTTTGTCTTTTTTTTTTTTTTTTTTTTTTTTTCCTTTTAGTGCCACAGCACCTAAGCTTCTGATTTATTTCATTTTCATACAGTTGGCAAAATATTGTGTGAATGCCCAGTAAAGTATATAACAATGAGAAAATGAGGTTTTATAAATGAACAGTAACCCAAGAATAATCAGGACTTATGTAAATAAAGAGGTCAGCAACTGCCAGTCTGACCTTAATTCTTTGACCAGTATTGCTTGATGAAAAGCTTTGGTTATAAAGCTAATTGGGAGGCTAATGTGGCTGTAGTTAAAACAAGGACAAGACAGGGAGGGCTTGGGTGGTATGCAAAGCAAATTGCAAGTGAGCAGTTCTGTCAGCTGCTGTTCCTGCCACTTCAGGATTAAGAAACAAAACAAAACGAAAAACCCAAACAAACAAAAAAACCAACCAACTAACCAAAACCACACAAAACCCCCACAAAACATACCAAACAAACAAAAAGAAGAAAACCTGCAACTTTACAATGTTGTACATAATGTTACAATGATTTTTTTAAAAAAGCAATTAAAATTTAAAAAGCAATGTCATGCATCCCTATTAAAATGTTTGCTTGGCAGAGATAATATAGGGTCAGGTTTGGATGTTATTTACAGTGCACTTCAAAATTCTGGAAAATAAAATACAAATGAAACAATTGGTGAAGAAGGGGACAGCCCGGGATATAAAAGGAGTGGTAAAGAATAGGGGAAGATGAACATCTCAAGTATAAAAAAAAATTGTATGACTGGGTGCAGTGAAGAACACCTCCTATCCCAATGAACCTGCACTGATTTAGGCTGGACCTCTATTTTGCATTATACCGAGCACAACTTTTACCCTTCAGTGGGCTTAAATAGTTCCCTGTATCTGTGGGCACATTTAATAGAATAACTTGGTGAAGATACTTGATCTTTCATGCCTAATGAGAGATGACGTTCTTTTCACTCCAGTAATATTCTGAGGACTCGCTACATTACGACCATCTAAAAGAAGCAATCCTGAAGGAAGAATCCCACTAAAGCTGGTAGTAAATCTAGATTTTTAAAAATTATTTGTATTCTGTATATTTGGGACAGCAGATAATCTTTTCTGTGGTGACATAAGAAACGTATTAACTTGTCATATCATTGTAACAGTAAAGCATCTTTCATATTATTTTATACTTTAAAATGTTTATCCTGCTTTTTTAAAACAAATAAATCTGTTAAGTGACCCTATCATGACATTTACTTGGTGGAGGTAAAATGGGACACATATGAATGGTGTTTCAAAGCCAATTTATTTTTTTTTTGTCCAAGTACTACACAAAAGAAACACAAACCTGAGCGAGGTTACATAGAACATTGAATCCAGTGTCTCCTCTCTACCCCTCCGCTGCATATAGATGTGCAGTAAGCATTTAGTCAAGAAGGGTCCATACAGCACTCTGTGCATGGCCACAAAAAAATGTTTTTAGTGCTCAACCAAATATTTGAGACTTACAGTAAAAGATAAAAAGATTTATTTTTTATACATATATGTGTGTGCACATGCACCATGAAAAGAAAGTAGACCATAAATCTCTGTATAAATATCTGATGTATGCATCCTTTACAGTTGTAGAAGATTACTTAGGCAAAATTCCACAATCTTCATAGAAAGTACCTAGTACATATAGAGAAGCAGAGAAGTATAGCATTTTAGCCGTATTTGTTTTATAGAAAGGTCTCACAACACAAAGTTATCATAACTCCATAGATTCATAGATGATCCTGAACACTGTACTATCAAGGCTCCTAGCAATCCCGAATGGACAAAAGCTGTTGAAACTCAGCATATATTGCTGGAATACTTATTGAACAGGCAACTTTTAGCCCAGCTGACAAAATACCTCATTCTGATGAAAATATAAACACATACGACATTTTAGCAAGATGCAATGCTATTTAGGAAGTCGAACAGTATCTTAAAGGGAATTAGATTTGTATTGGAAGTTATCCTTAAAATGCATTAGTTCTTAGTTTGAGTTATGTGCTCTAATAAAGCTGTCAGCATTTTGGCTTCCCTTTTTAGCAAAACTTTAAGAATCCCTGTGAACCAGTTTGAATTCATTTTGGATTGGAGATTCTCTCTCAATCCCAGCAGGGGTAGTATGCTATGATTCATAACATACGCCTTAGTTGGAGTCTCCTGTTCCTATTCGGACTTGTCAGTTTACCTGAATAGTTTTCTTTCTTCTAAAATGCCATAAAAAGACACTTGATTTACTGAATTCTTGGCAGGATTCCACAGTTAGTATTAGATTTCCTCTCTAAAACACAAAAGTAGTTGTAAAATTCACTATAGAAGTCAGTTATTGTGAACAGAGATGTCTAAGGCATGAAGAGAGCATAAGGAAATACACCCCTGAAGCTTACAGCATTTGATCTGAACTGTAGTTCGGGTAAAAGGTAGTCTGCCTTTTTCAGCATCTTCTCTGCTTGGGACCCACTGAAATCAATACCAAAAATCCCAATGACTTCAACAAAAACCATGCTGGCCCATATTTTATAAAAGAAGCTAACATGCATTGCATAAACTTGGTCAAATTTTCTATGTTTTACTAAAGTAAAATTTCCACTAATGAAATGGGTTCTTCTTCCTGAAAGTTGATAAATCCAAACAATGTTGCAAATCTCTGTACTTTCAAGGTCTGAAGTGGTTTTTTGTCTTCTTCATTTCTATTTCCAATAGATAGGACTGTCTCTGAAATTCAGTGATTTATTTTGTTTTAGACCACAGCATTTCTCTTTGCCTTAGAACTGTTGACTATACAATAAGATTGCATTTCAATAGCCTTTCCTTCTCCTGTGGTTTCTTTTTATTTATTTTTTTTAAGAGGAAAAAAAGGAAGAGACTATGCATCCTTGTATTATAGAAATAATTACAGCTGCATTATTGAAACTGTAATTTTATTAGCCTTGTGCAATCAGAATGTTAACACTGCTCTAAAAACATGCAGATATACATCTGCATTTGAGTTTAACGGCTTGGAAGACTTTGGAATAAATATGAGGGCTTTCCCCCCCTTCAGGACCATGATGTGAGTGCTGTTACAGTACTAGTTTTGTTTCAATACAAGACCTGTACTGTAAGTCTTTGGTGGCTGAAAGGTAAATTACATTCATGCAAAACAAAACTGATGAACTACTGAAAGCTGTAGTTGCTGAAATAAATTCCTGTGTGCTAAATTTATGGGAACTACGCACAGTGTACACCACAGTACATTCCCTTTCAGATTCAACTTTTACTACCAAAATAAGCAGCAATATTGTGAGAACAAGGTCCACCAGTGATGAGTAGAAAAGCATAATTTTGTTGTTGGAAATACTGATGCTCATCAGCATATATTAAACCTTGTGTGGATCAAGGAGCATAGCTTCTTTATTTATTTTCATTTACTTTTAATTACTGACTGAGAGGTAGTAACAGGGACTAAAGGCTCAGTTTAAGAGGTACCATACTTGATCTTGAAGTTTAGGGCCTTCAGCACTAAGGCTTCCTCCTACAGGTTGGCTTTGCTTTGTCCTTTATGAATGTACTTGTTTCCTCAACTGCACCATCTCCTGTTTATATTCTGTATGTTTCTACTTATTACAACCACCAGCTTACTGAGGGTAAAGAATGGGTAATGTCTTCCCTTCTTCTCACAACCTTCTGCAGTGTAGAAAATTTTTATGTTTGGATAGCAGAACAGGAAGATGGTAATTTTATGTTTTCTCAAGTTTTGTGCTGAACTGGGTAACTATCTAGCATAAAAGTGTTCAGTATGATGCTAAAATATGTCTGTTGTGCTTTTCACGGCAAATAATAGGAAAGATAACAAGCGTTGGTCTTCCAGATCACATCCATTTAATACCGTTGTCTCACATGCTATTTCTTATTTCATGTTCTAAAAGCAGTGAGTCCTTAAGAGCTTACACACATACGAATGGTTGAGATGTAATTGTTAAAGAGCACATACTTCAGACATGACATTCTGTACAACTGATTGAAAAAATACGAACTATAGGACAGCCAAAACGACCTTAAATTTGAATCTAAGCCTTGTTACACAGTAGGAAGTTCTCCCTACCAATGGACACCCATTAAGTGAACACAATCATTCTTAGTAACACAGTCAGCCCACAAAAACAAAAAGGATTTTTATTTTGATTATTTTTAAAGTTTAATGACAAATCTTTTCCCTTCTTCACATTAAAAAATAAAGACTGTGCTGGAGTCCCATTAAGGGACTGCTTTAGAGCCTGGTTCTCTGAGGCACTTACATTGTTTAAATTTTAATTTCTAGTCTTAAAATTTTATTTAAAACAGTACTTACAAACAAAAAAAAAAGTTTCCCATAGTCTTTGCCTTCTACTCTTGCAAAATCTTCTAAGCTTTTACCTGTCCCAGTGAATTCTCTGCCAACTCCCAAAGGCATGTTTTCCCTTCTTTTGGCCTCCCCTAGTCAGTACTGTGGGAAAGCACTCTCCTTAATGCCTTCCCATGATATTTTGACTAGGAACAGAATATATGAAAAGACATAAGACTACATTCACCTTTGGCGTAATGCCATGGAGGGCAATTCAAATGGCACTCAATGAGTTAACATCACAAATTTTTTTTCACATGACACACCATTTTGGGAAATTTCTGATATAGATACAAGGTTGGGAGAAGGGACGATAACCAGTACTTTTTATTTGAGCCTCAGCCTCTCTTCTGGCTGTAAAACATGATTTTCTTTATAATTAGAAATTATTTGGAAAGCATTTTTTTGGTCTGTGTTTTATTCATTGCAAATATCTAGCCTGTACAAATAATTATTTAAGCTGTTTGGACTAAAGCAATGGGTCCAACATTACAATTATTTTTCCTAACTGGATGCAAATATCTCAGAATTAAGTTTTTAATGTGAACAGATGCTGCTATAATAAATTTGAAGTTATGTGAATGTAATGTTGCATATAAGTGTAAGGGTGCCTTGAATGCTTTCATTAATTCTAGTGTTAGTTGGATCTAATTCCAAATTCAATGAGTAGGTGAACATTCCTGTACCCTGACTAGCCTGCTAGAATATTCATGAAAATCCCACCAAGAAAACATGAACAAAATAAAATTGGAAAGAAAAAAAAAATCCCTCCTTTCAGAATTTACATCCTGAATGCCTAGGTCAGCAAAAATATGTTTATTATCCTCATTATCATTGTGCAAAGCTCCCTGAAATCTGAGATAGACTTACACTGCACAAGTCAACATTTAAACACAAGCTTAATTTTAATTCACTCCTTGAGTTTAGCTGAATGAGATGACAGCCCATAAGACCTACCACAGAAGTAGGTGCATGTCTCTTGATTCCTATTAAGATATCTTAATGAAATCTAGCTCAGATTAGAGCACTCTTCATCTACAGATTTCAAGCCACTAGGGCAGCTGTGGCTAAAGTCTGTAGTCCAGTGGAGAGCTGTATTGCAAACACGGCCTTGTCCAGAGGATTCTGTGCTAGATTTCAGCATCTCCTGATTACTACCCTGTCTCTCATTTTGCAATAGAAAGACTGTAAGCAGATGGACCACAGACATTGCCATTGCTTTCTGCTTGTGGCTCTCTTGTTTATTCCTAGTTCCCGATAGGGTGCTGTGACTGGGAAAAGTAAGTCACATAGTTTGAAAATATTTCAAAGGAATCATGAACCTGCTTTATTTCCCTCTGTTCTCATACAGGAGATTTTCTGGGCTCAGGGCTTTTAAAACTACTTAATAAACAAATACTGTATTGTCTTTTCAAAGTCTAGCTAATTCCTTTTGTTGGTTCAGTGTTCCCCAGAAATTTCAATATATTTATACAATTTTGCAGGGAGTCTTTAGAGAACCTGCAGTAAGTAGGTAGGTTCTTGCCCAACATATACCCTTCTGGATGCCTAACATTTAAAAACCAACAATCAAAAGCAAACAAAGAATCAACAAATCAAAACATGTCTGGATTAGAGAGACCAGGTGGCTTTCCTGTGTATCTGTTATTCTATTATGTAACATTGCTGAATACAGGTAGAATAAGAATTCGTAGTGCATTGGTGTCGCCCTTCATCTTCAATGGAGTCTACGGAATATATATTTTTTTTGCTTCTCACCAGAAACACCATATCGTATAGTGCTTAGAAACTATCTTTCACAGGCACTACGCTATTCAGAATCAGGGTTGTAAGGAATGCTGCATTCATGCAGTTATATTCATGTTAACAAGAATGGAAATTATCAAATTAATACAGACATTCTCAAAGAAACCTGTTTGTCATTTCTCTTTTATGTTTTTAGGTCTAACTTGAATGGCTGAGCACAAACACAAAACTGTCAATGAATACTTAATACTTGTAACTGCAGGGATATAATTCCTTTTATTTGCCTTGGGATCCCTAAGTGGGTCAGCTACAGGTATGTCCTTGAGTTTGTATACAGAAGGTGAATAGAATCAGTGAAGGACTGAGCTAGAATTTGCTGGGAATGGGATGAGGACATGGGCAACGTATTTTTTTCATCCTGTTCATTGGCACATTATGGCACTAAGTATCTATCACTTTGTAAAATTTCATCACTTCCTATCTATAATGGAATACTTGCAAATTAATGAAATTATTTTGAAATTGACTACGTGTTTTTTCTGCTCTAAATCAAAATATGCCTATGGTATAATACCAAAAATACAAAAGCTGTGGGAAAGGCCAAAGATGCTCCTAAAAACAATTGACATAAAAAAAGAGAGTTGGAAGTAAATGGTGTGCCTTGCTAGCATTCTTCACACTTTTCTCCCATTCCAGTATAAATGACAGCATTATCAATAATTCACTAATGACCTCAGTAGTCAGAATCTCTCATCTGCCTGCTGCTGAAACAAGTGTGGGGCTGGAGTTTAAAGGGAGTACAAGAGGAAGTCAGAATTTGTTCTGTCTTCTCCTTTCTTAAAAGAACTTTCTAGAAGAAAGGGCCAGTAGAGGAAGCTGTTGAGAGCTCATGGCCTTGTGCTCTTCTGAACAATTTGAGCAGCCTAGATTTCCTTAATGCCTTTGCCATATTTGATAATATTTGCCCTCTCCCAGTATTTGTTCTCTCAAGGATAGAAATATCATGAAAGCTCTATGGATTTTACTCTGTAACAAACCTCTTGAAAATAATCATGATAGCTTTAGCTGTCTTTAAAAAACAGTATGTTTATCTGATGAGTTTAACTATTCATTGACTTCTGACAATCTATAGCACAAGTCAATATGCCATCCACACATTGAAACACATTGATAACTAAAGAACTGCTAAATGCACAGCCACCAATACAGAAAATCTATTGGAAATGAATAGAAATACAGAGATAATTTAGAATGTTATTACATCTTGTTGCCATCTTAGGACTATACTGTTGTCTATTTTGAGCACATACATTTTTTGAAAAAAATAATTTGTGATGCTCTACCTCTCCACTGACCTGTGTCTTCTGCTTCTGTTCACTCTAATTGGCCCTTGCAGGTTTGGGCCCTTAAAACGGGCATGAGAATGAATTAATGTGATGTTTTAAGCTTCTAGTCTTATCACAGTTTAATTACAAGAATAAATTAATTTTGAATATTTTTCTATCTTTAAAAAAAACCCTTAATTTAAGAAGAACCAAAAAGGGGTGATCATTCCATTCTCATTACATCCCCAAGATTGCCATGAGAAATAAAATAATTAATACATGTGCTTATTCTTTATCATTAGTCTTTGTCCTGAGAACATATTAATGAGAATATTCAATGAGAATCAGAACATCTTGGCATTCACTTCTGTGAAAACTCATTCTTGTGTCAAAGACTGTAATAAGGACTGAAAGAAGCACACAATTAATTCACAGCAACCTTAAAGTTGTAGTTAGAAAATAGTACATCATTCTAGACTGATGACCAAGATGAGACTATGATGAACAGAGAATATGCAAAGATTGAAGTAAGAGTATTTTAAGTGTGCATTTTAAAGCCTTTGTTTCACTCTGTATCATTTAAAAATCTACATCAGTTTTTACTGACTACAGTTTTCATTCCATTAGTGGTCTTTTTTCTCTCCTTCCCAAGTGTTTCTTCAGAACTAACGAATTAACTATCAAACTGATTTTCTCCACCTCTCCCAGGTGAAGATCTCCCAGAAGAAGATGAAACTACTTTTTTGTGTTCCACAAAATGACCTTTAGAGAAAACTAATTGGTATCTATGGGTTTGAAACCTCATCTGGTTTTGGCCCAGCATGTATTTGTTAGGTGTGCTTTGCTACAGTGATTAAAACATATAGTATTGATGGGGTGCTCATTTTCTGAACTATTCACAGGACAAAATAAAAGACAGCAGCTCAGGTAAATATGGAGTGCTTGGATGGGCAAAGCCATGAGGAGGAAGAGACAGTAACAAAGCAAGACAAGAAGATGGCACAGCTGATTACTTCAATGTTATTGTTAGGTCTTGTGTCATGTGTGTTGTGGGTATTATTTCTGATCAGTGTCCTCACAGTTGTGTAAATATGGCTTGCTTTGAGTGGCGATTACAATATAAAATACTATATAGAAGCAACAAATTAAATTAGCATATCTTCTCAAAACATGTTTAAAATGGACGTTTTGCTTTTGATTAATCATTAACATTGCTTAGTTTATATAGGCTGAAAAGAATTATTACAGCAGCATGCCTGCTCCATTATACTCTAGGTGTTGTCAGGTTTTCCATTATTAAGTCCTGTATTTTTAGTTTGTTTGGTAGCGTGGCTGTAAAAATTGATTCCAGCCGTGAACTTGCCAGGAAAAGATTTCAGCAGAGACTTAAAAAAATTCTTTTAATTTTTAAATAGCTCAGCTATTTGATGGTTAGCAGGGGGAATGGAAGCCTGGGATAACTCTTCACAGAGAGAGTGCTAGTGATCAGTGCATGGCCTTCTCACAGAGTGCTATGCTTTATGCTGGTTATTTCCTGTCACAGAAATGCTGCTAGAAGATAAGCAGAGAAAGTTGTAGTAAGGGGCCTGACAAAGAACGAGGGACTTCATACCCGTAATGAATACCTGGTTCAATACTAGAATAAAGCAATTCTTACTGTAGTTCTTCTTTATGGCTCCTGATATGGGGGTCAGAGATGAACTTAAATTGAGGCAGAAGGTATAAGAAAAAAATACTGGGGAAAAAAATGTTCTTAGTCCTGCAGTGGGAAAATATGGACCACCACTAAAGAATGTAGCATCCACTGACAAGATAGGAGGCAGTGAGCACTGAAATACAAGAAATTCTAATTAAATGTAAGGAAAAAAAGCTCTGACTCTGAGTATGGTCACACACACTGGCAAAGGCTGCCTAGGGAGGTTTTGGAGTCTCTGCCCTCAGAGAAAATCAAAGCCCAGCTGGACACGGTTCCAGGCAACCTGCTGTAGCTGGCCTTGCTTTGAGCAGAGGAGTTGGACTAAAGCATCTGCACAGGTGCTTTTCAACCTCAGCTATTATGTGCTACTACTACTACTACTAATAATAATAATAATAAATGGGTGTGGAACAAGATTAAGAGTTTGGTGCCTTCTTTCTTAACTTTACAATGCTTTCTGCATGGTGGAACATCCTCAGTGGGAGTAATGGTGACTATACCTCAACAGATGGTTATGCCTGTAAATCTGGTTGTGAAGGCAACCCTCCTGTTAACTGTGCAAGTAAGACAGAGTGACTGTCAGTTTTGTATGTCAGACTGTCTTATAAAAGCTGAAAAAGTGTTAGTCATTTTTTAAACTGGCCTGGCCTTAACCTTGCTTTCTGCCTTTTTTTTTTTCTTCACCAGAATTCCTAGTTGGGTCTATCCTGGAAGTGAGAAGGAGGAAGAGGAGGCAGGCATTTCACAAAGGTATTGGCAAGGCCGTCCAGTTGGTTTGGAGATTTTCTGCGCTTTTCTTCCTGCAACAAATCCCAAAAAGATGCAAAGTATCAGAGGTGTTAACAAGCAAGTGGGAGAGGACTGAGTTCAGTTTTGAATCCTACCACTGTAGTTGTTCATATGTTGAACATTGTGCTGTCAGTGGCTAAAATGCAGAAATAACCCTAAGAACAGAGGAACTATGAGCTGAGTAAGATTCCAGAGTGTTGCAGTTTAATGCAGTCTTTACTGAAGTAGTGCTCATATACCATTAGCTGCAGAAGTTCCTATTCTTTCATATCATTCGAGGTACCAAGGAGCTGACATCACACACATCCACCATTCAACATGCTAGCTGCTTGCTGAAGAGTATTTTCTTTTCCCAACATGAAACAACTCAACAAGGCCTACTTAGCCAGCACTGTTAGAGAGGCTTACATCTTCATATTTGCCCAGCAGCTTGACATTCTGAAACCATAACTTTACAATGATCTCTACCTTGACAGAAGCTTAGCACAGAAACCATATGAAGAACTCAATCTGACATAAGACCTACAAGAAATACTACTATGCTAGAGAAATTTAAGAAACCAAACTCTTTGCTTAGGACATCTGCAAAGAAAATGTGTAGTGACAAATTAGTCACCGCAAATTGGTTTATTATTTGACAGCAGACCCCTTAGGAGTGAGGTGGGAAGCAGAAGGATCATATGAGGGATACCAGTCTGCATTCAGTGGCTTGAGACTTTTTTACTACCTCAGCATATTATGAGAAATGGGTAAACCATGGTGTCATTGCAATAGGCGAAGGAGATAGCTCAGTCTATCAAAAATCCCTCCTCTGTAACAGCATTTACTGCCAGAGAAGAGTGGATAGAAAGAATCCCTAAGCAATCCTTTGTCACAGGACCTCACTCACTTGCCCAGCTGCAAGCGGTCCTGCAGCCAGCTGGTAGGTCTCAACAATTTTACAGCTACTTTATACAGCAGGAGCTCATAAAGGCTCCTGGGAGGTAAGGCTCCCATCAGAACATCCTCAGAACACTGCAAGTTGGTTAGGTCCCCAAATATATATGGTGTCTAAAACTCTCTTTTGCTTGCTCTCTGTGCCTGTCTCTAGTGCAAAAACATGAGCCTTGAAAGCTGGATCCCCATTCTTGTAAGAATAAATCTAAACCACAGCCCAAGATGACCTTTGAAAACTGCAAGTTCCTTAGACTGCAAAAGAACTGGTGAGTACATTTTGACACAACCTCCTTTTGATTTCTTCGCTTATATTTTAAAGATAAAACTACTGGTAAAATCTAACTGCCCTCTCTCTTTCTTTTGACACCCTTCCACTTTTTAAATTCTGGAGTAACACACACACATAGATAGTATTGCAAGTAAGGTTTTGTGTGTGTGCATTAAACTGATACATTTAATTAATGAAGACACCTTGGGGCTCAAGCCTTATCTTGAAATCATAGTATAAAAAATTAAATACGCATGTATATGTATATGGTTGCCACTGAAATCTGTAAAAGGAACCAGTGAAATATCAGCTGTGCTCCTACTTAAGAAATAATTTTAAAATTTACTGTGATGATACAGTGTCTTAGTGCTATGGCTCTGGCAAAAAAAAGGAGATATTAATGAGATATTAACCATGAAGTACCTAGTACAAGCTGTACTGTTCATTTTGTGCTTGTGCAGTCTTCAGCACAAAGAACACAAAAATGTATTTGGGGCACCTGTGTTCTACCTTAAGACATGTATACTTGTAAATAATACTTGACATGTCTAACCCACGATACATTCAATAAGGTAATCACAGAGCAAATCACAATTTTAACTTAGCATTGTAACTTTTTATTGTAAACCAGTTCTTTTCAGGTACTTTGCCAGCTTGGAGAATTTATATCACATTTGGAATCCAAGCTCTCTGCACAATACAACGGCTGAATTAAATACAAAAGAGTAAAATTCATAAAGAATGATGTTTGTTTGTAGGAATAAGGAGAATAAGGTGGAGGAAATTGGCCAGACCAGTTAATGTAAAATAACAAGGAAGAATCATGCCTTCAGTTCTGCACCTTGAACAGAAGTTCCTAACTCTGCTGCATTTCAACTGCAGCTAGGTACTTCAACTGGAATATCATGCTCTCAAAAAGGCAACGAGGGAAGCCTGTTTATTCACCTGCTGAGACAAGGCCTATTCAATTTTGCAGAAGTAATTCTTTATTAAAGTGAAGAAGAACTGGATCCTGGTGATGTTTTCTACATCCCCACCTAAATGGCCTAAACCAATGGGCAACAGAATCCACATTTTGTATTTTCTTTGGCTTATTTGTTGTACAGTGTACACTTCTTCTCTGAGCTGTAGTTACCTTGTGGTATATAGATGAAAGCTTGGATGGCAAAATTAGGAATCTCACCTACAGTGAACAGATTGATGACACAACACCTTTCAGCTACTATGCTACTTTCAAGCAGGGAAAACCAAGCACATCTAAGTGGAATTTTGAGTTGCTGAGACTGTACATTTGTCAAGGAAAAAATCTCTACCATAATTTCTTCCCTCCACAGTATTATCACAGATGCCTTCATTGTATGTATATAGTTACTTTTCTATTGATGCTGGAACAAATGAAGTCACTCATATTAACGTAAATTTGTTTTCAATTTTATTGGTATTGAAACCTAATCTTTGTCCAGAAATGGAAATGTTAATTGAGCAGTGCTTTACAGCTCAGGTGCAGAAGCCTACCTGTGTGGCTTTCAGTCCAGAACTGAAGTGCCTTTGACTGTTGCGTACTAGGAGAGACTCTCATCCTAAAGTCTGTTTCCAGAGAAGGAAATATACCTTTTATGTAGTGAGATGAAGCCCCAAAACTGATGTTATCCATATGGATACTGTTCAACACTGTTTTAGTGCTATCATAGGAAGTGAACACAGAGAAGTGCTTGGTTAAAAAAAATTCTTATGCATCACTGCTCTATAAAGAAATACTGATGTCTTTGTGAGAGACACTTTTTTCCTTATATAACAATAAATTATGTGAGCGGGTTCTGTGAGTCCGAATGCATGTGATTGTTTCACATTGTTCTTTAAAAATCCTTCCCATCGTATTTGCAAATGACATACCCTGATGTTTGTTGGAAGGACTACTCAGCCAGCCATCCACAGTCCAGGAAGTTCCTCCAGTGCATTGATGACAACTTCCTGATGCAAATGATGGAAGAGCCAACTAGAAGAGGAGCACTGCTGGATCTCATCCTCACTAACAAGGAGGGTCTGGTTGAAGCAGTAATGATTGAGGGCTGCCTTGGCTGCAGCGAGTATGAGATGGTGGAGTTCAGGATCTCATGTGGCAGGAACAGAATAGCAAGCAGAATTGCAACCCTGGACTTCAGTAGGGCCAACTTTGGCCTTTTCAAACAATTGCTAGGGGAAATCCCATGGGAAAAGGTACTTGAAGGTAAAGGGGCCCAAGACAGTTGGTTAGCGTTCAGGGACTGCTTCTTCCAAGTTCAAGATCAGAGCATCCCGACACGTAGGAAGTCAAGGAAGAGAGCCAGGAGACCTGCGTGGTTAAACAGCTGGGCAAACTCAAATGGCAGAAGAGAGTTTACAGATCACGGAAGGAGGTGCTGGCCACTTGGGAAAAATATAAGGCTGTTGTCAGAGAATGTAGGGAGGCAACTAGGAAAGTTAAGGCCTCCATAGAATGAAACCTGGCGAGAGGGGTCGAGGACAACAGAAAGAGCTTTTTCAAATACATGGCAGATAAAACTAACACCAGAGGCAATGTAGGCCCACCGATGAATGAGGTGGGTGCCCTAGTGACAGAAGATACAGAGAAGGCAGAGTTACTGAATGCCTTCGTTGCCTACACTGCTGGAAGCTGTCCTGAGGAGCCCCATACACGTGAGGCCACAGAGGAAGTTGGGACAATGTAGGAGTTTGCCTTGGTTGATGAGGACTGGGTTAGGGAGCAGTTAGGCAATCTGGACATCCATAAATCCATGGGTCTGGATGGGATGCACCCTCAGGTGCTGAGGGAGCTGGCTGAAGTCATTTCCAGGCCACTATCCATCATCTTTGTGAAATTGTGAGAAATGGGAGGGATGCCTGAGGACTGTAGGAAAGCAAATGTCACTCCAATCTTCATAAAGGGCAAGAAGGAAGACCCGGGTAACTATAGACCAGTCAGCCTCACCTCCATCCCTGGAAAGGTGAAGGAACAACTTATCCTTGGTGCCATCTGAAGGCGTATCAAGGATAAGAGGGTCTTTAGGAGCAGTCAACATGGCTTCATCAAGGGGAAGTCATGCTTAACCAACCTCATAGCCTTTTAGGAGGACATAACCAGGTGGATAGATGATGTCAAAGCAGTGGATGTGGTTTATCTTGATTTCAGTAAAGCATTTGACATAATCTCCCATAGTGTCCTTGCTGCTAAACTGAGGAAGTGTGGTCTGGACGATCAGGTAGTGAGGTGGACTGTGAACTGGCTGAAGGAAAGAAGCCAGAGAATTGTGGTCCATGGGACAGAGTCTAGTTGGCGGCCTGTATCTAGTGGAGTCCCTCAAGGGTCAGTACTGGGGCCAGTACTATTCAGTAGATTCATAAGTTACTTGGATGAGGGAATAGAGTGCACTGGAAGCAAGCTGGGAGGAGTGGCTGACACCAGAAGGCTGTTCTGCCATCCAGCAAGACCTCAACAGGCTGGAGAATTGGGCAGGGAAAAATTTAATGAAATTTAACAAGGGAAAGTGCAGAGTCTTGCATCTGGGCAGGAACAACCCCAGGTTCCAGTATAAGTTAGGGAACAATCTGTTGGAGAGCAGTGTAGGGGAAAGGGACCTGGGGGTCCTGGTGGACAGCAGGATGACCATGAGCCAGCTCTGTGCCCTTGTGGCCAGGAAGGCCAATGGCATCCTGGGGTGTATTAGAGAGGGGGAGGTTAGTAGGTCAAGAGAGTTTCTCCTTCCTCTCTATTCTGCCCTGGTGGGACTGCATCTGGCATATTGTGTCCAGTTCTGGGCCCCTCAGTTCAAAAAGGACAAGGAACTGCTGGAGAGAGTCCAGTGCAGGGCAACGAAGATGATGAAGAGAGTGGAACATCTCCCTTATGATGAAAGGCTGAGGGAGCTGGGTCTCTTTAGCTTGAAGGAGACTAAGGGGCGACCTCATTAATGTTTATAAATACATAAAGGGTGATTGTCATGAGGATGGAGCCAGGCTCTTCTCAGTGACAACCAAGGGTAGGACAAGGGGTAATGGGTTCAAACTGGAACACAGGAGGTTCCACTTAAATATGAGAAGAAACTTATTCACAGTGAGGGTGACAGACACTGGAACAGGCTGCCCAGGGGGGTTGTGGAGTCTCCTTCTCTGGAGACATTCAAAACCCACCTGGACACCTTCCTGTGTAACCTCATCTGGGTGTTCCTGCTCCGGCAGGGGGAGTGGACTGGATGATCTTCTGTGGTCCCTTCCAATCCTTAATATTCTGTGATTCTGTGATCCCAGGTATTTCTGACAAAAGCGGATATCTGAAAAATGGTCAAAGGAAACACTACTAATGCAAATATCTGTTCCAGTGCCCTTCTAGGAACACACTTAAAGAAAAGGAATAACTAATTTTGTGGAAGGAAAACAATTGTCCACCATCACTGCTGTTAAGAATAAAACTCATATTATTGTTTTCAGTTTATTGTTTTTCTTCAGTTAGTGGCATTCTGGTGAGCATGATGAAAATCCTGCCTCCTAAAAGAGCATGTGGGTGAATAGTAACTGAAACTCCTTTTTTTTTTCTTTCAAAGATTTTGGAAGTCTGAATGTTCATACAACTGAAAAACTTGGCACAATCTCCAGTGTGAACACACATGAAAATACTACTTAATACTATCAAAATGTGACATTTTGTTGTTTCTGTTTTTATTTATAGATCCTGCATGTTCTGCAGCTGTTCCTTATTATACAAGCTGACTAGAAGCTGAAGTATAAACACAAAGAAGAACAGAATAGTAGTACTATCTTAACCTGCTCATTTGATTTTCCAAGTTCCATATATCAACCCTTGCAGTGAGTATACTTCTTTCTAGTAAAAGCCAGTGCAAAAGCAGTACAAGGTAACACTAGTCCTATTAATAGACCCAGCAGGCTGATGTTAAGTCACAGCAGTCATAAACTATCATGCTTCTGTTATTCTTGACTGTGGTCTTATTGTATGTTAAAACCATCTCAAAACCTTACATCTAAACTATTCCAAAGCTACAAATACAATATTGCTGGAAGAGGACGGGGATGGGTAGGTGGAGGGGAAATGGGAAGAGGTCAATGGATTGGCACAGAGGTGCTTGGAGAATAAAAATTTCTAATGAGAAATTATTACATGCTAATTTCTTTTGTTGTGAATGTTTTTGCATGGGATTTTAAAGGGCAGAACTTCCCATCTATCTTGTGCTATAAAATAAAACACCATAGCTCTAGATGGGAATTGTTTTGTCCACAACCCTGTTAGCTGGAATGTACAAGTGTTGATCCTTATTAGATTAAAACAAAAATATGAGAATTGTTAACCATAAAGTGGCATTATTTCTTATCTGCTGACAGTGCATCAGCACCAATGCTCAAGCTAATCGAGCCATGCCACCTGTATGAGAACTGTCCTGTTCTTCACATGCACCTGCTCAGAGCCGGCACCACAGATAAAAATTTTTGCAACCTTTCAAGTAAACTATTAGAAACTTTTACCTGGGGGGAGTGGAGGAGAGGATGAGATGGAAGGGACAGTGCAATCTGCAGTGTGCCAGTCTGTGGTCTTCAAGACAGTATTCTTGTTCAGTATTCTGAAAAGCTAGATGGGGAATTATATCCTTTTTTTTCATTAAATTAGGGTCCTCTTGGACTAGTGGTTTATGAAATATGGAGGAAAATATCTGTAGTTTTACAGCTATCATCTAAGCTTGGGGTGGGGGATGTCTCCAAATGAACTGTTTCTAAAATGATACAGTTCTGGTTCTTACTGAGAAAATCCTCTTCAAAACCACTATCAATGTCAATCAAAGAGGACTCAAATCAAACTGAAAGTGATATTAGGTTGTGGTTCTGAGATGTCCATTGTAATTCCAAGTCCTGGACTCTTTGGTATTTTTTCAGACAGGGAACATCATGCTGAGTGCTGTTTGGAAAGACAATCTAGGATGCATTTCACTGTGTTGTTTCAGTCTGCATTAGGCAAAATGGATTTCTTACATTAGGCAGAATTTCTTGCTAAGGAGATAGACACTGAAACTTTTAAATTACTTTTCTCCCTTTCTGGAAAGACAACGTCAAGCTGCAGACTCCAGAACTGTTGGGAAAAAATACTGGACAAAGAGGGGTGGGAAGTTTTTTCATTGTGAAAAGAAAATTAGGCATGGCTAATAATATTTGCAGTGGTACCTAAAGATCCAACTGGGAGTGAGAGTCCATAATTTTGTATGATGTTTGTACATCTAGTAAGAGACAGTTCATGCTCAAACAGACTAGAATATGCAGAAAATGACACAAAAAGGGCTAATGAAACACTGTGTTATTAGCCTGAATTTTAGGAATAGAAATCTCTTAACAGATTAAGTGTGTATCAGGCCTGGGAACTGAACACAACCCAGTTCCTCAATCACAAAGCCAACTGTTCTGATTTTAATGGAAGGAATCATATGGGTAACCTTCTAGAGCTTTAAATAAGTATCAGATTATAATTCCAGCTCTAAATATCTTACTCAAACCAAACCCCAAATCTAAACCTCTTGAGGGTCTCTCAACACTGTTAATGTACCCATCAGTGCATATTCCAAACAGCATGTGTATTCAACAGACAATAGTGATTGTTGTGGTGGGTGGCAAAATATGCAGTGGGTTGCAGTAGCAGAGATTATATCCTGTATCTTTTTAATAAAATACATGGCTCATATTTCAAAAACTGTTTATAATTAGGGTATAAAATATGACTTTGATTAATATTTGCATCCAATCTAATGCCTCCATTTGTTTCATTGTTTCATTTGAAACCATTGTATGCAAAATATTCTTATGTCGGCTGAAGTTTAGCAATTATTATTGATGATAGTTTTGATGGAAACTTCTCAGCAATTTGCAATACTTACTTAGAATATCTGAAGAGACCTAAAGTAGTATTATAAAGAAGGAAAGCTAGGTTTGGCAAATAGCCTTTCTTTTGTCTCTGAAACTTTCTGCAGTAAATTTAGAAGAGAAGAGCATTTCTCTGGAGTAAAAATATGTGTATTACTGGCTACAAGTGTATGTTTGCTGCTTCACAATTTTAGAATTAGATGATGGACTTATTTAGTAGACATTGGATAGTAAGAAGTAAAACCCTTAATTTAAAACATTCCACATTGCCACATTCCAAGAAAAACATGGACCGGTGAACAAAAACAGCCATATTGTAATAAGAAAACAACTAAGTGCATTTTTTCCAAAACCTAAACTCAGAAATCTAAATGTATGCCATTTTCATGTCTCAGTTTCTTAATGAACTGAAACAAAACAAAACACCTAGACTTGAGAAAATTAAAAATGTATATGACTCCAGATCAAGGTTTTGAGCACAGTTCTAGTTTTATAATAATCTTTTTTGAATCTTTATGTTTATTTTTTAATTTTAAAATGTGCTTTTTTCTTTGTAAGATATTTATCATTACACTATCTTAAAATGTAAAGGCAAGATACTTTTGGTAATTTTAAAAAAATAATTGTAATGATTATTGTGACCAAAGGATTTCTATCATGATATTCTGTGCACTGGCTTTGTTATCTAATCTAGTAAAGGGTGTAACTTTTGACATAAGCTACAGAAGACAACTGCTGACATGTAATACGAGCCCCATTTCAACAGGCTACGTAAGCCCCTGATTGCTTGGTATCCATTTCTGATTACTCGCAATTTCTGAGCATTGATTGTAAGTCATGACTATTTAGTCAGATGCTCATGCTCAACTTTAAACACATGCTAACGTTCCAGCCCAGCTTTCTAAAACATCAGCTTAATTTGAGTTTTACTGAATCACAACTGTAATAATGCTTGGAAATGAGAATGGAAGATTGTGGGAAGATAAAGGGAGAGAAAACTTGAGCCATATTCCTGAATCCCTGCTCTTCTGAAGTGTGTTAAAGCTGCCTTACTTTGACTTTCTAAAGGGTTTTGCAGAACAAGTGAACCTGTACCTATACAAGAAGGTACAGATGAAAGGAAGACAGGATGGACATAACTTCAGAGATCCTTGTTCAAACTAAAGGCCCTGAAAATGGGAAAAAAAAAAAAAAAAGAAGGTAGGGCATGTATCAGGCAAGATGTGGGAAATCCGAGATGTGATTTCCTCCTCCTGGACATCCGTGTGCTGCTTGATGTAGTTTACCCTCTGTTGAACATTTAAGAAAATATTTGTGATCAGTGAGAAGATGGATCAAAGCAATCAACAACTGTGTGGATGACAGGCATGGATGTTGATAGAAGAAAGGATGTAGCAGTCAGGGATGCTGCTGCATCTACAAGGCTCTGAGCTATTGCTGTGCCTTTAGGGGGAGAATGTTCTCTTCTTCTTAACTCATCAACTTTTGTCCTACAGAAGTCCATGTTTCTAAAGAAACAAAACATCAGCTGCTTTCTAAAGAGCAATTTCTCTTATGCCTAATCCTTCTTGCTTTATCCATGTGGAAGAAATAGAATGAGAGGACTGGAATGAGACTCACTTGTTGGTACATCTATATGATGCTACTGGTATGTGCTGATCTCTAATATTTCACAGTCACTTCCCTGTGATAGCACTGTTCCAGATTTCATATTTAGTTATCTTCCAATAGCACACAATATCTCATGAGGGGAGAAGATTATTTTAAATATAATTAGTTTTAATGGGGTAAGAGCAAAGTGGACTCTTGGATCCTGGACTTGCTCAGCTGTTTGAGCTCTTGCTGTTTGTGGATAGTGCAGTATTAATCAGAAGGACACTGCATGTAAAATATAATCATGTTTGTGCTTACATCATTTATCTCCTTTTTGAAAGCTAGGCAAAAGGCAGCCTCTTAACCATACTCAGTGCTTTGTACAATTCCATGACGGACCAGAAAATAGCACCAAAATGTGGTGTGTCAAATGCATCTCCCTGAGGAGGTTTGGTGTGACTACTCCATTATGTGCCCTGACCTTCATTGCCTGAAGGACAAGTTTTGTTCAATATTCTGTTTCTTTCGACCTCTGCCTTACCCATTTTGCTTTGCGATGCATTATAAATACAAGTGCCATAAACAGCTTTTTAAATAACTAGTATAGGTTATTTTATTTTACTTGTTGGGATGTGCCGAGAAAGTACAGTTTTAATACATTATTAGAAGTACATTAATTGAATTATAGCCTTTGAAGGTAAGAAACATGGTTTGACAAATTACATCTTCACATTTAGAAAATATGGAATCAGATTCCAACTTAGCCATAGATTTTTTTATGTAATAATGGAATGAATCACTCAATCGTTATTACTTCACCTGGTAATATGGTGGTATGAGTTAAACTGATGCTTCTAAACTGCTCTGGAACCTACACAGCATGTTGCCAGTGTTCAAAGTAGTCTTAACTGAAAAATCTTCACCTAAACATCTACAGAAGCACATTGCTTACTCTGCATTACTGGACTGTAACGCGATAGTGGCAGAACTGTGAGCTTTTCCATGTTGGAGCTTACTTTTGGGTACATGTAGCATTTGTTCAACAAGGCGGTGGACCATATGAAAAGTAGGTGTCACATCTGCTGTGATGGATTATGGGGATATTTCTTGGCGTCTGAGTTTCTAAACTGCTGAAGTATTGAGGGTTTTAAACAACTTTGTATCTAAAGATGGCCCATATATACTCTAGGGTTATTTTCACCATGCAGAACAAAAGACTGGCAGGCAAAAAGGAAGTGTCAATTCATACTTACAGGTTTACTGAATTATTGTCTTTATTCAAAGTTTTCTAACTTTTACCCTCTTCTTATTTTTTCTGTTCCGTTTTCACCTTAATTTATATGTGCTCTATTTGTCTTCCATTTCTCATTTTCCTTTCACTGGCTACTGACTAGAAGGTGGAACAGGGTAGGTTGTTTCAGTTTGAATCAACGTTTTTAATATCAAATGTTCAGTTGTTTGAAATTAGGCAAAACTTGTTACACTCAAAAAGTGGAAGCATCTGCACAGGTTACTAAGGACTGCATCTGTACGTGATATCCTGCTAAGTGATATGATTATTCCATGCAGTTGCTAGGAAAAGTGAAGTGTAAAGCACACCCAGCAAAAGGCTTAAGGCATTGTGCAGTATAAAACCGTTTTGAAATATCTTACACACTAAAAGACTAACCTCTAAAGAGAAAAAGAAATTTGATCCATGGAGTCCAAATGGAGTGAAAGCGTACATAAGAAAATTGTTAAAAAGTAGTAAGTGTGAAGCCAATAAAATATATTTCTGGTTGTGGCCTAAAAAACTCTTATGCTTATTGTATTACAATTGGATACAACAAGAAGCTGGGTTATTGTCTGAATGATAGCTCCTTGTGAGGCACTGAAGGTCACCGAATGTTATTCCTGTGTTTCCTCTCACATAACTCCGTTGTAATTTTATGAGTTACAAGCAAAATCTGCACCTCAAGTCACACACTCTTAAAAAAAACCCAGCAATATAATCTATTTAGAGAAGGCCTGAAGCATTTTCAGAACAAGTGCATCATTTTAAAAGTTTTTCCCTGGGGAATTATTTACAAAAAATATGTATCTTTTGGGATTTGTACCAGGATATTTCTTAATTATTGCTGACATCTCCCCCATAACACCATGAGCTCCCTCAAAGGGCAGGAAAAGAGAATCAGTCTCCATTAATCACTAAGTATAAACCAAATAAATTTAGCAACTACCTCATGTTATTGAGGCAACAAACTGATGCATTCAGAGTTCCCTAATGACTTAAATATATAAAAACTAACAAGAAAAAAAAAAAGTACTGTTGCCAGGATGAAACTTCCATTTTTTAAAATTACTACTTTTTAGAACTACCCACAGGCTCGGAAACCTGCAAGTCATGTGTGATGGAAGATTGTCTAGTCAGTCAGCAGAATCATCTCTATTGTGGAGGTAGCTAAAGTGTTTTGGAGGTGTAGTAAATGAAGCTTTCAAGGAAACATGATAGGGGTCCAGTCCCACACATATTTACTGCCCAGAATAGCATTTAAAAACATGCAGTATCTTACTATCTTGGGCAGGACAATTAAAGAATAAAACCTAAGGATTTCCACGAAGAATTAGTAGAGAGCATCCATTCAGGGTGCTATATATCATCTCCAACTCAGAGGACAACTCCCCTGAACAGCCAACCTATGCTAAGTCAAGTATAACATGCAATTTTGGTCTATATAGGTATTTTTGCTACTGTTTACACTCATCCATTAATTTGTGTTGTGTTTTTCAGGTTTGGTAAACTCAATACTCAAAAGAAGTTTTCTAGCATTACTCTACATTTTTATACATTTATACTGTGATAGCTTTGTGCAGTCCCAGTGGGTACTGAGGTTATTTGTGCTATTTGCTTTATCCATTTTTAAAAAGTCAAAGCCACTCCAGGTAGTCCCTTGCTATTAAAACTGTAGTTGGCTATGAGAGGAAAGAAATATAACCATGTGCTTCACATATTATGTATCAAAGCCATTCATCAACACCAACTCACTTGAATCTTGTCTCAGATTCAAGTCTTGTGTTTTGCAGAAAAGGCCTTGAAACCAGATGAGTTTTATGACAAATGTTTCTCACAATGTTAGATGTAACACTCGTGGATTTATTTATTATTTTACTCTGGAGAATGTTTAGATTCTTACAGGATTTGGCACTCATTTCCATCTGACTTTATTTAAAGTTATGAGCCTTGCATCTGACTAGGGTCCAGTGGCCCTTGCATATAGGGGTTTAATACAGAGGGAGACACTTAAAATCACCATCAAATTACACACAAGCCATCACAGTGGCACATACTAGTAGGAAATTTCTTCCGTGCCTTTACTTGATTATTTTCTAGTGAACATGGTGAAAAATTAATGGCATAAAAATTTTTTCTCTCTTTTATGTGTGTACCTATACAGAGACATAGGTAAGAACATCATCTCTGTGGTTATCTTCATCCAGTATTATTTAATCTAGTGACTTGCTTTAAACAAAAGCAAAGAGATTAAGGAGGCTGAATGAGAGCCTTCTCCTGCTGTAATCTTTAACTTTTTGCAGGTGAAATTTATTAGTCTGTTATACTGATATAAGCACAGACTGAGACACCATAAACCTCCTTTGTATGCATTTGACCCTTTTCATTTTGATTTACCAGCCTTTAGGAGTTGGTTTTTTGTTTATTTCAGGTATATTTTAATATTCTTTGGAAGGGACTTAAAAGACATTCAGGGCTAGCTCCACCAAAAAAAAAAAAAGTATCTAATTTACTATTTCAGCTTCAAAACTCTTCTAAATCCCTGTCTGGTTGTTTGCTTACCCTTGAGCCAACTAAGGTTCACAGCTACTACTAGACTGTTGGCCAATAAAGTTCCTAAACATGTGCTGTTAAAAAGTATTTAAGTAAAACCTGATGAGACTAAGCCCTAAGAAACCTCCCTCAGGTCCTTGTTTCTTCTGCTAAGAAGCTAACTAAGAGCTAGGTATTAGAATACTCAGCACTGACAGTCTTTTTTATTGATACCTATCTTGGTCTCCAAAAACACACTAACTTGTATGTGGGAAGAAGGTGCCATTGTGATTCTGGGTATTTGTCTGATGTGGTAGGCTGCTAAATAGCTTTGCAAATCTGTGCCTTGATAGCTTGCTTCTGTGGATCTTGAAGAATATAAGAGGACCACCATTAGACAATGCAGACAAGACAGGAAAGTTCTGCTCAGATTGTACAACAGATTGATTTCAGGTCTAGGGGTTGAATTTTGGAACTTTGACTTCTAGTTTTCTTACTAGAATAATGTGTGTATTGTTTAATGTATGTAGAAGGGAATAATGCATACTAAAGGCAAACCACAATAATGTTTTAAAGTTCTTTGCAAAAATGAAAAGACTTGTCAGCTCTGCGAAACATGATCTTTCATTCCTTTCTTGCTCTTCATTAAAGAAGCAAAAACTTGCAACTGCAAATGCAATTCAAACCCTTTCTAAAACAAGAACAAAGACAGAAGCAGGGGAGGAAAAGCAGTGATTTAAGCTCAAGTTGTTTTTATTGAAACATAAAAGATTGTTGTGCCTTACAAAAAGATTACCTACAAATCTTCTTACTCAGAAAATTTCACCAACTTTTAAAACTTTCGCAAAATATTGTCATTGCAGCCATCACTGATGACAAAAGCCTGCACTGTCACCAGAGCCACTTGAATAGAGACAACTGACATCTTTTACTGAATGCGCACCTCTATAGCATGTTTACAAAGGCTCCTGGGCTCTGATTAAACAGCAGCTGCTCAACCACCAGACCCCAAATCCGCAGTAACAATCATGCCTTTTCTTACTTTAGCAGACAAGTTTTAGCAACCCACACAAAGAATGCAACAAGATAAATGAACTATTCCTGCAAAACATCCACATCCAATATAATGCTTAAAATTTCTTGAGGTAGTGGAAGAAAAAAATCATTAGTGTTAGTCGGTATTTACGATTGTATTTGTAAGTTAAGTCATCCAATCTAAAAATACTCAAATGCTTATTTTTTCTGAAGTCTCTCTGCATGATCTTTAGTGCTACCTGATTTTGTCTAAAGTTTTTGTAAATTCACTTTCTTAATAATTGAATATCCTACTTGATATTTTGATTGATAAACTTTTTGTTCACTTCAGTTGTCTCTCACCTTTCAGTCAAGTACATATGTTTTTGACTGAGCAACCTTGTTACATGTTGGCATGAAACAGACCAAACTCTTCCCAGGGGGGGCAGCTGTGTCCATTCTGGAAATGCTAACCAACAGCCTTAAACTGGAATTCTCATTTCTTTAAGTGTTTTTGGTTTTCTTTGGGGTTTTTTTGTGTTTTTTTTTGTGTTTTTATTTTTTTAAGAACATCCTATGCAAATGTATTTAAGGGAACAAATAACCTTATAATTCCAAAAAGGTCCCAGTGTTTATGCTACTGTTTCATATCTCACAAGGGTGTTAGGCGCACTGCCAATGTTAATCCATTCCATATTAGAAATCTAAACCTCTCAGATGTATTAGGCAGCCTACCAACACTCAGCCGTTCTGTGCTGGAATTTGGCTTAATTCCTGATAATCATCCCCTTGCACTTCCTCAGTGGGGAAAAGGCCGTGGTTTTTTTAAGACTTTGTCATTGGTGATTGCTGAGATTTTTGGTGACAGTGAAGTTTCACTAAAGCAGTTACTGAAACTGTATTGTTGCCATCTTGCCTGTAGTGGTCACTACTGAAAACCTGAACCTTATGCCACAGAGTCAGAACGTCAGATATTTGCCAGCACATACCACAGTTATTTCTTTGGAAATAGACAGACATAACTGGTAACTGTTAGCAAATGTCATACTCTGTATTATTTGCAGAGAGAGTTATGATAATTTATGAGCAGTCCAGGGATACTGGTGTTCTTTGCATAATTGTTAGTTTGAAACACCTCATCAGCTGTTTGGTTGTTTTTATCTATCTTTATGAAGCTTTGAAAAAGATGTTACAACACCACCAACATATACAGTTAGCAATTACTTGTTTTTTTGAAGATTGTAGACTTGAGGAAAAGTAGCACTTACAGATTTATATAGAAGTAAACATACCATTTGAAAATACAAATGGATGGTAACAAATGTTAGCCAGTCCCTGGTCTGATATCCCTGTTTAGGCTACTCCTACTTTGAAGTGGCTACAACACAAAAAATGTTTGTATTTAAACAGGAATATGATGGTCCTAAAGTGTGAAAACACGAAAGAAAGCCATTCAGAGGGCTAGAAGCCATTTTGGAGCTGCTTTTCCCTAGAATCCCCTTCAGTGCCAGAGGTGCACATAAGCTAACTGAACTATTTCACCCTCTGCATCATCAGCCAAACAACTTGAAAAGCAGTTGCCATTTTTAGATAATTAATACTCTCAATCAATTCATGTTTGTTTTTATCTGTGTCCATTACGCAATCTATTGCTGTTATCCAACACAACAGCTGGGTATAATTTGCTTGTGGCTTATCTGGCAGCCTACAGGGATAGAATTTAAACTTATATATTCTTCAAAGGTCCTGGAATACAGTTAACATGAAAGTAACCTCTGAAGTAGAGAGTGTTTGCTGTTTATTCTGAGTTTTGTCATAAATGTTTCACCTTTTACCCAATCTGTGAGCCTCCAACCACTGCTACTAGCCTGTATCATTCATAGCATAGCAAAATGCCACCAGATGACATGCAGAATATTTACCTAGTGAACAGCATTATAGGGTATCAGGGAGGTTTTTGGAACAGTCTAAGCAGACAGTGTGTCATACCGACCAGACAAACACCTGGTGTCCCGGTCCTGTGCTTTCATGGGAGCCAATAGTGCCCAACTGTGTTGAACTACACTGAACAGTGTAATTGCTTTGAGTTGTACAGTGGCTTTTACTAAATTCTAAAAACGTCACTTCTGTGTTTACACAATGGCAGCACTATTTTACTGTGACAGCCATTTAATTTTAAAAGATTCATATGTATTTTGCAGGCCGGACTGGTCAAATAGGTTTTATTTACCCCCAAGCAATGGCTGGTTGAAAAATGAAGCAGTCCATTGCTTGGGTGTACTTACAGGGCTGACACAGTTGTAGAGCCTTAAACCATAAAGTCACAAGCATGACTTCAGTTAGATCAAAATGAGGAAATGCTGTTATGTGCTGTGCTGCTTTAAGCATTTACTCTGTCCATGTAAAGACTGAGATCAGGAGTGGGAAACGGCGAGCTGACTGATGAACAGGTATCAAAGTCTGCCGAAGTCCTCCTGAAAATCTGGTCTGAAGATTCTGTGCCATAAGTGGAAAGCACAGCAAAGCTCTTTGACAGCCTTGAAAGCTTTCCTTGAAGAGGACTGTGACAAGAGTGATGAAAAGCAAGTGCTTACATTTTTGGTCAATACACCTTATGTCCTGTGGATGTGCTAAAAGTTTCTGTACATCCTATAAGTGACCAATGGCATAGATTCATACAAGTGACACTGTTAACAAACAACTTTAATGCACGTAGAATGTAATGAGCCTCTGGTTGGCACATTCATGTCTGACATGAAGTACAGCACTATTGGCCATGAAGCCTGATTCCCATTGGATATTTTGAGGGCCAAGGCTCAAAAGACAAAAGGAAGGCTGGCCCGCAATTTCTAATCAGCAATGACAGAAAAATATCTGTCCTGTTCAAGGCAAGACAGTTAGAAGTTAATTTAACAGAAACACCCTGTATTTATGAATATTATTAAATAAATATACCAAAATATTAGTAAAGCACATTTTGAAAATAAACGTGTATGAAATGAAAAAATGTTTATACTTTAAAGTTGCTGTAAAATATTTTTGTTTGTAAACCACATTTCTTAAAAAAAGAATATGGCATATAAACACAAACATAGATATACACACATCTGCACACGCATACTTCCCAAACTCATAAGATGTCTGTTTGAAAGATGTCAGTTCTTTCAGTGACTTAAAGTTTCTTCAAGGCAGAAAACTA
This sequence comes from Streptopelia decaocto, assembly GCF_964273445.1. Classification (NCBI taxonomy): domain Eukaryota; kingdom Metazoa; phylum Chordata; class Aves; order Columbiformes; family Columbidae; genus Streptopelia; species Streptopelia decaocto. Next base: position 55,415,705 of record NC_138661.1, read on the forward strand.
TGGAAGATACAGTATAGCTGAACATCTGTCTTGTCATGTAGGCAGATATTAGGATTAAATTAACTAGAAATGAATAGAATGATATATGACAGCGTGCAGATGTCCCAGCCACAGTGTGATAATTTCATTGCAAAACTATGTAATGAATTCCATATATTATAGAAACACAAATATACCACTTTAGGTAATTGTGATGAAAAGGTATAATATGGAATGAATAAACAGATGGTGTACCCAAAGGCATTTTTCGTTTACTGTTGCTCTTTAGTCATTTTGAAATTACTTTATTTGGTTTACTGCACATCTATTATTACATCCTTTATTTTTTTTTTCCTCTTAGCTCTTCTGAACCTGGATTGCATGAGGAGCATTAAGGACCATTTTGCATGTCTGTTCCTGATAGATTGGTTAGTCCCTATTTCCTTTTGTAAACTGTACACTGCTCTGCTACATCTAAAGCCAGCATTTCCATGACTTCAGAACAAATTGGATTGATTCTAGAAGCCTTTTGGCGTTATGCAGTTTCTAAATTGGCACAGGCTGCATCTGTGCTACTTGAATTAGCAGAACTGTTTGCATTTTAACACAGATTATTGGCAAATTTTCCTTTATTATTTGCAAATGAGTACTCTGGATCATCTGTGAGGTTCAGTTGAGGCCTGTCTATTTCTAATAGGTATATTAAGACATGATTATATGAGGACATATTTTATGATACCATTATTTGACCATTCCGAGAAAGAAAGCACCTTTTTACATCTGGCAACAGGTGTTTTTACACGCTGTAAATAGTTAAATATACAACATGGCTTTCCATCGCTGGTTTCGTTTGGAGCATAGAGTCAGCCCATGACTTTATTACTGTCCAAAGCTGAACTGCAGGGACACCAGTAACTGAGGGGCTACAGGTAGAAACTCAAGATCTACTCACTGCACCCATATATGCCCCTGCTCTTAAACTGTGCGTGTGTCCTTAGAGGCTGTTCATTTGAAAATACAGAATTTTAGTCCTGCTGTTAGCTGCAGATTATTTAGCTAAGGGCTCATCAACCTAGAAAGTAATAGCAAAGCATTTTCAAATATTGTTGAGATTAGGAAAAAAAAAATCCAAAATAAACTATTATTTCTTTTTCACTGTTATCATCTTGATTCATATTCCAGCATCATAGCAATAATATCTGCAGCATTGCTGTTCACTTGCAATAAACAGCTTCTGAAGTTATCAACTGCTTCAGCTTCAATCCAGTGTTTAATCACCCGCAAAAGATATTTATTGCTTTGTATTCTCCAATGCTATGAGCATTACCTCTTAATTATTAACCATGGCTCCAATTTTATATCTATTTTTAAAGAAAAAAATCTTTAGTAATTGAAACAAAACATGGGAGTGTTGTCAGCTGATTTTATTTATTTCCTAAAGCAAAAGAGTGACTAAATATGACAGTATTTTTATTATCACCAGTACAAACACATGCAAGCACCCCGCATATTTCAATGACTTCTGCAGTGGTTGGTTTTATTGCTAGTTTTAATCGCTTTAATTCAATACAGTTTATATAGTGGTTTGATGAAGGTGCTAGTACCAAGTTCAAGTTCCAGTACATTAAAATGTTAACACCTTAGTTACTGAATTTTGACTTAGCACCTCCTTGTTTCAGTTTCAACATTACTATTTTCTATTTCTTAAGCTTTCAAAGGAAGTTAATCTATTTAGAGGCATATGTTTTTAAATATGGAGACAGCACAGTTCATTTTCTCATGATTAAAGCATATTTTGGATAATCATTTTTTTCCAAACAGATGCCCAGTTTATCTCACTTAAATCAACTGTTTCTGACTGGACCAATTCCTGGAAGAGTTAATTGAGCATGGCTAAACCCAAAATGTTGGACTAATCAAGGAAATAGGAAGAGGTGATGACTATGAAGATTCACAGCTTTCAGTAAAGGTGTTTAGTTGTTTACTTATATTCTCACAACAGAAGGAATGTAACAAACTCAGCCCACTGGAAATAATTCTGGATAATCTCACTCCATTACTTTCAGTGAAATTGAGTCTGCTCACTCTACCCTAGTGAACCAAGATCTCAGGGAAACAAGAAGGTAATAGCTCATTCATGCAGTACAAAATGAGTGACAGAAGGAAAGGCAGACTGAAAGGTGTTTGTCTTTAGTTTTTAATTTATATTAGTAGTCTGCCATTAATGTATTAGCTTCTCAATGGCTATATTCAGGACAGGAAATCAGAGGATTGGCAATGGTGTTCATTAGTACAAGGCAAATGCCCTGCTGTCTTGCACACATCACAGCTGTTTATTCATGTTCACTTTTCAGACTTGGAAATATTAGTTTGGAGAGGAGAATGCTCATGTCTTGTTTGCCTTTTAAATTTTTTTTTTTTCCTCTTCTACAGAATCCTCTTCTGAGAAACACATACTAAAAGAAAATGAGATTCTTGGATATCTTTGCTATAAAAGAGGGTAACTTTCTATTCTCAGTGCTTTGAATATACTCATCTATCACTTTCTGTGATATAGTTCATGGGCAGACAGCTCATGGGACCGTGCACAGAAAGCTATCATCATTGCAGTCTTTATATATATATATATATGTAAAAAAAAGTAAGATAGCCACTAGAGCTGATGGTGGGAAAGGTCTTTTTACGGGTCAGGAACTGTATTATGAATATTTTGACTAATTTATTGATTTTGTACATGTGTATAGTTACACTAATTTTGAGTTCTGCTTTAATAACTAAGATGCTGATGACTAATGCAGTTCTTTCAGTTACCAGTTGCTCAATTGTTTCTGAAGTCTTTCTTTCCTAGGTTGCCCATTTAAATTGCGCCTTAATTTGAAGTAACCGAAAAGCATATTTTGTTCCAGATCTTTTACTAGCTCATCAGTCACCACAATTCCAGACAGATATCCACCTGCAAACTAATAATCTCAGTCAAAACTAACTAGTGTCATTACTGATGTGCCAATAGCAATGCAGCTGTAATTTGTACAGCATCAGGGAAGAATTTGGTTCCCCTCTCTAATGCAATAACCAAGTAAAGACTTTTGTGACTGTTCTGATGCCTGTGAACAAATGGGGACAATGACAAACCCCTAGCTCAATTAATAGACACGAACTTATTTAAAACCTTTGAATGGATCCTTTTAGCTTGCTGATGGAGGGCACTGCAACTGCTAGATAGCATGTAATGTTCTTCCTACAGCTCTTCTCTATTGGTTTTGGATTTGAAGGGCCGTCACAGAGTGATTTGCCTGAAAAGTTCACACCTCTCCTATGCAGTACTAGGACAATGGTCAAATAATTAGCTCAGGCTATGGAATGAAGAAACACTGTCAGGCATCTGACATCTACTAAAAGTAAAACTTAAAATATACATGGAATTATAATTCTACCACTCTCTGTCAAATTTCCATCTGTCTAAGGGTGAGAACTCCATCCCTAATATGTTAATTTTCAGTAAAAAAAAAAATCTTGTTTTTTTCTTTCAGAAAATAAAAATGACTTAAAAGCTACCAGTCTACTGCTTGTAGGCAAGTTTACAGAAGCAATGTGGCATGTTTGCATAGAAGAAAAATCTCAAAAACTTTCAGTTATTCCACAGACCTACTACAGAGCCCATACTTCCACTATGGAATGGTTCTGCTGATACAAATGCACGTGTTCAGCTGCCTGCCTACAGCAAGCAGTCCTTGTAGGGTGGCTTTGAATTGTGGGAAAATGGTTTTCTTCCTGTCCACTAACCTTTGTAATTTTGAATTTTCAATGGATTTTTTTCTTTTTTTTTTGTGTGTGTGTGTGTGTGTGTGTGTGTTTCACAAATTACTGCAGATTAGGTCTTTATTAGAAAAGCAGGAGCAAAACCCCTGAAACAAAACTCCCTAGCACCTCACTCCCACTCCAATTCCCCACCGTAAAACAATCCTCTCCCAACACTTTAATAAGCAGCCACACAAGGAACAGGTTACAGCCACAGTCTGTTTTTTTCAAACAAGGCAGCCCTACTGGAGAAGGAGTTAGAAAAGCCCTGGTGTACAGGAGGAAGAAAAAAGATAGCCAGGCAGTCATTCTGGGAGGTGATGACCCGCTGGGTCATACAAGATAATCAACTAAACAAGTTAGTGGCATCACACCTTGCACGAATAAGAGACAAGAATATGCTTATGACTATTTATTCATGTATAAAGGCAAAACCTATTTTTTTCTTGATTGTTATTGTTTGCAAACAATGAAACACTTCAGCAGACTTCTGAGGCTAATAAAAAATAATAAGCCTAGATATTTTGATTTTAAATTTTACTTACTTCCTGTGTGGCTCTTTACTATCACTACTTGCTTTCTTGATATTAATTAAGATAAGCTGCAAAGTGGACTTGTCACCATGAATATGGCTAGCACAGTGAGGCCTTAAAAGTGAATTTTTTCCTGAATATACATAAATTAGCCTGGCTGGTCTGTTGTATGTTGGCTGTTTTATCTCTTTCTGCACTGGATGTCTTAAACAAGGATCTGCAGCCCAGTAATAATTTTGTTCTGAATGCAAAAAAATGAGCAGCAACCATCAAAAGCTATTTGAAGTGAATTCTTCATACAGCGGTACATGGCAGTCACTTGCCTTTGCACAGAAAACTGGGTGGGTCCTAATCCTCTGTAAACACGTATATACTCCCAAACAAAGGTGGGAAGGGACACACACTGGCAAAAAGGGAGTGTACTTTTCAGTGGTCATGATCAGTGGTGATGCTCAGAAATACATGTTATCATCTCACTTTTATCAGTACGAGTTGTTTTCAGTAGTGAAGACCTAAGATAGGGCCTACTACTGAATGCAATATAAGATACTATAACTGATTACAGAAGAGCACAAAAACTCTTTGCCATTCTGAGGGAAGATTCCAACTCTCCTTAAATCTGAAGCATGATGCTAGTGGGATGGAATACCTCATCTCTTTCTTTCCTCCTCCACGCCCCGCAGCAGAAAGCCAACCAGAGACGTCAGGCACATTTTGCAGTGAAAATGTTGAGGAAATCAGTACGGTTTTCCCCTACAAATTTCAGTATTGATCAAATAGCACCGCATGACAAAACTGTTCCAGACAGGCTGAGTTAATCCTTAAATCCCCACGCGTGTTAAGGACCACCAAGTTCAGTATGATGATTTCTGTCATTAATGTTATATATTAGCATAAATCAGAGTAACTGACTTGTAGCATCTTCCCCATATGGCCTGGCCTGGCTTATCTACTACAGTAAGAACAGGCACTGTCAGCTAGTTGTGAGATAAGAGCCTGATTTTCACTGTAATAGATATGTCACCTCACTATCCAGCAGGATTTGTGGGTGCTCAGTAATGCTAAAACTACAGGCAAATGAATGTTTAATATGCTATTAAATCCATACTTACACCTTGTTCAGCAATGCAGCAGAGCAAATTTTATTCTCAATTACTGTATTACAGCAAATATTGTAGTCATGCTGTGTATCATTTTAGCTAAATGATGGAAGTAGTGTATGGATGTTTAAACTTTATTTTTTGCAGCCTTGATTTATTTATGCAAGTGATACATCTTTCATGAATTTTAATCTAAAAACTGGGTTTACAAAATATCAATGCATCTACAGTCACCAATAAGGCCTCTTAGCTGAAGCAAGGCTATGAAAAGAGCTAATGTCGAATATTTGTAAGCTCTGTTGAGTTTGTGTCTCATCTGAGGCATTGTTGCATAAAATGCATTTCATGTTCTAGAAAAAAATTATGACTCCAGTCTTTAGTTATTTTTAATGCAGACTAGGGGGACCACAGGGAATTTTGTGATTTTTGAAGTCTTCTGCTAAGAATGCTTCCCAGCATATGTGCTGAAATACACTGCGATAAGTCTTTATTCATTTATTTATCATGCTGCAATTCTCTAAAAAAAAGAAAGGACTTATTCTATAGTGAAATCATTGCTCATATGTAGAACAAATCACAAATGAAATTTAAATAATTTATATGTAAAATTAATTTGCTTAATGGTATAGGAGTTCAGTTAGCTATATGGTAGCTTTACTGATATTCTGAAGCACTTACTATTCTGAAAAAAAAAAAGAAGAGCAAAGCAGAGCAGTGAATACAGTCTGAGCTTTGCAAAAGGGCTTTTTCCATGTGCTGGACATACTCTCAGTTTGGAAGCTCTAGTCTGGAATGCATAATCACGTTGCAGTAGGAGTGTTTATCTTTTTTAAGCAGCCAGACCAAGAGAAGCATAAAAAGCCATGAGTTCATCCATTAGGTCATCAGGCCTGATCCACACTGGTGCTATCAAAAAAAGTCTTTCAACTCATTTGTAGGGAGAGTTGGAGGAGGATTTTAGGATCAGAATCAGAGCTATGTGCATGCGGCAACCTCCATGTTGTGTATTTAGTGAAAGGCCTGGCACACATCTGGACACTTCAAAAATAGTAATTACTGTATTTAATCTGTGAGGGTGTGTATGAGTGTGTGCATGAGCCTGTTTGTGTCGTGAGAGTAAATGTGTGTGGCTGAAAAAAGTGGAAAAAAAGGCTGGTACCAAACAAGACCAATTCCTAGAGAACAGGGGAGAAACTGGAGGAGACCCATTCCCAAACTGCTCCCTTTTCTGTGTGACACCTGACAGCACTGCCTGTTGGGATTTCAAGCTGGAAATCTTGGTGTCAGCGATGAACTCTCCAAAATGTGCAGGCTTTCACCTCATTTCTCAATGTAAGAAACAGTAGGCTGCATTATTGGAATCATCATAAGGTCAGAGATTAAAATACTATTGTAAACAATATAGGTGCCCTAATGTTATACAAATTAACCTCCCACTGAGATTAACTGAAATTGCGCTCATCCTTGTTAAAATTGTCCAACCTGGTGTTAACAGTTTACTAAAACACAGATAAGAAAATCTTTGAGGTCCAACATGCTAGGAGATGAGTTTCTTTTAAAATGCTGCCTTGTGAATAAAATCTTTAATTCTGTAACACATTATATGTATCTAATAAACGGCTGCTTTTTCATCTCATGAGTATGGCTGCTCTTCCTGGGACATGGTTACTTTTACTGAAGACTGCACTTGAATTCCTTGCTTTTTTTGACCTTTCACTTAAGGAGCTGAAACAACCATTCTCTTAAGAATCAAACAATAAGTTAGGGAGGATTATTAAATTGAAAGAAAAATTCCAGACCTTTGGGTGTAGAAAAATTAGTATTTATAGTTAAAACAAACAAACAAACAAAAACCCCCAAACAACAAAACAAACAAACAAAAACCCCAACCAACCAACGAACAAAACTTGAAAAGGAATAGATTTGCATAACAATTTTTTTTTTCTTTAATGTTGTGGGATTGTCTTACTGTAACGATTCTGTAAAATGGAGGTAGGTAAGAGATGACAGAAAGTCTCTGTTCCCTGCATTAGAACTCCAGTGTTTAGCCATTCAGATTACTGGGACAGAATAGGAACAGCTCCCAAAATCAGATTTTTTTTTTTTTAGTTCAATGGGGCTGGAAGACTTTTCTTCTGGAAATAAAAACTGTGTACATCAGGAGCCTATTGACTTGCATGGGGCTAAGAAACAATTCTTCTCTATACAAAGGACAAAAACAAAAGGTGCCACTGGGCAACAGTACAGTTATCACCAAGATGTCCCTTTCGTGTTACACTAATACTCTTAAAAGATGGATTGCTCTGCTGGGCTTGCTCCAAAACCAGGGATTGATAAAGTCTGAACAAACCGTCAGACTGCTCCATCAACACACATAAATGCCCCAGGCAAAGTGAAGGAAGGACCTTGTATACACTCATATTCCTATGCTTTAGAGAGGATCAATTATATACCATCTCTTTGATTCTTGAAAGATAAGGAGACATCAGAAACCCAGCCACAATTATATGATAAATTGAATGTGGATAATAAGAGGAAAAGGAAATGATCCTAGTCAAAAGGAACACTCTGCTTTTCTATAGGAAGATGGCGATAAAGAACAAAAGGCAATGATGTAAACAATAACATCCAGAAGCTAGGCAGTGGTATTCAGTAACAACGTCCTCTTTAAGACAATGAAACAGAGAAGAAAGTGTAAAAGGTCATGTAGGAGAGGAGCATGGGACCTGGGGAGACAGGGAGGATAGTGCAGGGAGAAGTTATGTCTATTTACAATCACCTTGTAAACTCTAAACATGAGAATGTTACCTGGTTTCTTCCATCCTGGTTTTTTTGGTTGGTTGTTTTTTGGGTATTTGTGCGTTTGGTTAGGTTTTTGTTTGCTTGTTTTGTTTTTCCATTTTCTGAGCAGAATTTAAGATAGCAGAATTTTTACAGACACATGAATGCAAGACTCACCCTGTTTCCAACTTCCCGAGTGCCCAACCCAGCCTGTGTTTCTGCGCTTCTGATCTGCAGGCTCTTTGACCCCACAGAGCTCCTCCTGTGCAGCAGGAGCTTGGGTAGAGCTTCTGTCTCCCCAGGGCACCAAGAGTTGGAAGCGCTTGCTGCACTTGTAAGATCCAGCCAGGATACTGCTTGGGGTCCCAGAAGCCACAGCAGCAGAATCTGAATGAAACAGCTGGCTTTGAAATGGGAGTAGGATTAAAGATGCAGGAATTATAGCTATAATACCAGTAAAGTCAACTAGTAGCAGTAGGAAAGACATAACTGTTTCACAATATGGACTCACCCAAAAGTAGTAGTGTACAAATGATTCTAGCAAACTCTGATCAGTGTGACAAAGTCCTGGTGCAAATGTCATTCTAGTCAAGAGATACACAACTCTTAGAGGACTTTATCCAAAAGTCAGAGACTGAACTACTAGAGTTAAGACAACCATGGAATAAGGCAAATTATAACAAGGCTATAAAATATAACACAACCACAGCCATGGATATTCCTGAAACATATTTTGCCCTCAAATTCTATAATATTCGAGTAACTTCAAACACATTTTCCTGTATATCTCTAATGTTTAGCTTATATAAGCTGACATGAGAGATCAAACCCAGAGATGCTGTTCTGTAAAGAGGTTCATTTACTGTTCCCACTGCCTGTAACCAACATGTACCTCATCTGAGTTCCTCCACCATTTATTCTCTCCAGAGGAGGAGAATTATGAAATTTGACTCAGGCTCTTTTATCATACAAAAAATAGAAAAGAAAATTTTTTAAAAGTATATGATCAACTCCATGCATATGTTAGAGGACACCAAAAGAGGTCCCTGGACTTCTGCAGAATTAACAGCTCCGGCATAACGCACCGTTAGATCCTAACTCCTCCCATATACCTTGAAGACATAGCACTATCACTGCTAGCTTTTCTCCTGCGACCAGAGAAGAAGGGGAGCCAGGAAAGAGGCAGATGCCTGAGTTCCTTTGCTGTACATCAGCTTAAAAATGTGCCACCTTGTCCACACCACCAGGGAACACATCTCTTTCCTGCCCACCCTTGTCAAGGTGTAATCCCTTTGCCCTCTTCTCAGGCTCCTCATAAGTCCAATGGCAAGGACTTGTCAGCTGGGAAGTGCGGCTGTGGTGTGGGACCAACTATGGGTAGGAAGCTCTGATGGCAGTGAGGTGCCCTCTGTAAGCCAGAGAGTCCTCTCCAAAACAACACTTTAGTTGGCCCAGACTATCTTGATGGCCACATGGAACAAAACAAAGCCTTAGAGTAACCTGTCTCCAAACCCCTCAAAGTCTTCCCGTGCCAACCCCGGAAATGAAGAAAGCAGTAAAGCTAAAAAAGTCTACAAAAATGTTATCTCTTCTCTTTCTTTTAGTGATGGATTATGTTAGGGAAGCCGAGAAAAAGATTGCATTGATTATGGTGAAAACAATAATATACTCTACTTAAGTACATGCATGAAGCAGAGAGGAAAACATTCAATTTACACCATATGTATTCTAAAATATTTCCTGCATTGACATGAGGTGTTTCTTTTTTCACTAAGAGTTATGTAAAATCATGTAACCCATTGCACATGACTTTTTTCTGCCCTTGGGCTAACTCACACACTTTCTCTTTGAACAGCATTCAAATTTCATTCGCTAGAATGTGCATAATGTGCTAACAGGCCAAGACAGAGGCTGTTCTGGTTTTGCCTCGTTATAGGCGTGTGTGTGTAAATATATACATTTTATATTTCACACATAAACATGGTGCAAACACCAATGCTAGAAGGCACAATATGAAGCTTTTTAATGGGGAAGGGAGAGAATCCAAGCAGCTTGTTGTTAGGGCAGGCTTCATTCAACAGGTCATTGCAAACCACCCCGCATTCAAACAAAAGATGATGATTTGGTATATACTCCTGTCTCCCTGGCAAAATGTCGATTTGTGACACAGCACCATAAAATGAGGAACTAAATGGAATATAATGTTGAGATTTTTGTTGTTGTTAAAAGAATAGTAACTACAGCTTTAAAAGAAGGGAAATTTATTGTTTCCACTGTGAATGACAGAATCAATTTCAGGAATAATTCTGATATCAATAATTTCACTAAGAAAACTCTGAAGTAGCATCAGCTTCTGCAGAATAAAAGTAAACTAAGTCCAAAATGAGAGATTACAAACACGTCTAGTGTTAGTACCTTCAATTAAATACCACAATGTGTGATAGACACAGGCCCTATATCTAGAGGCTCATATTAGGTAACTAGAACAATGCAGATATGATAATGATATACTAGGTGACAAAAGTATAGTTTTTATATAAATATGTAAGCATGCATGTGTATAAAAATAGATATATAAACATAGCCTATATGTAGGCACACACACACACATACAAAAAAAACCCATGTGTATGCTATAGGCAAACACACCCGTCAGGTAGCACACACTCATTAGCCATAATTAAGCATAAATGTTCTGTAGACATTTCCTATGAAACAGTTCACTAACTGCAAGTATATTCATTTTTAAATGTCCATACAGTATTTTACACTCACTGTGAGGACTCTACTAAAATTCGTAGCCAGATGTCTACAATTTGGAATAGGGTCATCAAACTCATTTTCACCGGGGGCAACATCAGCCTCATAGTTGCCTTCAAAGGGCCAAATGTAATTTTAGGACTGTGTAAATGTAACTACTTCTACTGAAGGCAACCGCGAGGCTGATACGCCCCCCCGGACAAAATGAGTTTGACACCCTTGATTTAAAATTTTCTTCATGTTAGCCCCATTTCAAATGTCTTTGCTCCTGGAAGAGCTGTTAAAGCATTAAGCCAGCCTAAAGGAAGTTGCTCAGATGTCATCTTTACGTAGGAACATACAGAGTTAATGTAGTATGTTTCTTTAAAAAGAAAGAAATAATTTGAGAGTCTACTCTTTGAGAAATCCCAACACCTTTAGAACATTGCATAATAATAAAAGTAAATAAATATAAGAAAAGATTTTCTGTTTGGATGCTTGTCTTCACAGGGATTTGGTTCACTTTCACTCTGTGTTTCCTGGCTGATAAGTAGGAGAAAAACACCAGCAGTCCAGAAGAAGCAGCAGCAGCAGCAGCAACAAAAAGGTCATGAAAAATAAGTGCTATGCAAATAAGGGAAATAAACCAAACAGATTATTTAAAGCATAAAAGAAATAGAAGAAATGACCATAAATCAACATGCTTGGGAAATAAAGGGCAGTTTGAAACAAATCAAAATGTCATCAAAGCAAAAAATGGCAAAATCATAAAGAACTAATAAAATAAACAGTAACTGGAAGAAACTGTAAATAAAAATAAAACTAACAGGAGCAACAGGTGGTTGCTCTTGTTACACAAAAGACTGAAAGACTGAGTGGAAGCAGAAGCTTTTGGATTTCCTTACCTGGCCCTAGCTTGTGAAACCATAACAAGAACTGATCAACTGATCAACCCATTTCAAAGGTTTAATCCAAACATGTTTGAATTTTATGACAGTCTGGATGTAAAGTTGATGCCTGTTTATTCCATTTATCTGGTAGGCTACAAAATTAATAATAAACAAATCAGTCTTCCTCCCTGCCTTCTGCCACAGCCAAAAGTGTTGATTTAAACACCTCACACCCTGACAACCAACTAAACCTTTACATGTGTGTTTTGTGGGCATGTTGTGGTTTAACCCCAGGTGACAACTAAGCACCAAGCAGCCACTCACTCATCCCCCCCGACCACGCCAGTGGGATGCAAAGAGAATCAGGAGAGTAAAAGAGAGAAAACTCGTGGGTTGAGATAAAGGCAGTTTAGTAGGTGAAGCAAAAGCCACACAGGCAAGTGAAGCAAAACAAGGAATTCATTCACTACTTCCCATCGGCAGGCAGGTGTTCAGCCATCTCCAGGAAAGCATTCTTCTCATTCTAAATCCAAAACACAGCACTAAATCAGCTGCTAAGAAGAAAATTAACTCTCTCTCAGCCAAAACCAAGACAGAGCAGAAACTGGATTTCAAGTCTAGACACAAACTGCTGCTCAGGGCTGTTGGAGTTCCCCTGCTTGTGCTGTGGAGTGAGCTCAGAGAGCTGGCTCCAGCTCAGCTGCCTTAGGAGGCCTGTGGAGCACAGGATGGGACACAGGGATCCATGAGACAGCTCCCAAGGTTATAACAGAAGCACCATGAAGTGTGCAGGAAGAGACAAAAATAACGGGCTAATAAATGGATGAGCAAGTAGCATTCCACTTTAACTTGCCAGCAGATTTTAAAGGAGGAACTCACCAAACTAACGTGGTATATCTGTTTTATTAGCTATGACAAGTGAATGACAAAGAAATAGCTATGGCCAAAACCTGTGAAATAAGCTTAAATTACTAATAGGCCAAAGAAAGGGGCTTTAGTTGTGCAATGCACAGATGGAGGAGAGGGGCTGCTGGCATGATGTATTGCTCTGTAACTTTCACAAAAGTTGTAGACTTGAGTTTGATGTACTGTCAGCACCAATGTGAGTAACTGCACGCTGCATTCTTCAGGTTCCCCCAACACCTCCCTCCAATGCGCCGGCTGCTGCAGGGCTGCATCTGCGCCTGGTGAGGGACAGCAAGCTGTGCCGGGGGCTCTGGTGAGCGGCATCCTACACTACCCTTTGTTACCAACTCCCAATGGCCAGGCAACACATGCATTCTGGGCTAAGGAGAAAAAACAACCATACCACACTAGTGTAAAATAATCGAGCAAAAGAGAATCAGGATACAGTTGCAATGAGTTGCAGATCTGGAGCCATTTCCTAATGACAGAAATAGATTAATAAAGTAGCTGAGCAGTACACGTTCATCAAGCCTACTAGAAATCTAACACCCTGCTTCAGCAGCTTATTTTGCCTTTTATTTTTTTTTAATATATATGTTCTTAAACAGCCCCTCAACCCATGCTGTGCAGTAATTTATACAAATATTCACAGGCAACTCTGCACTCAGTAAATATAATTTTATTGTTTTGACTTAAAAGTCACAAGACTGAAATAAAAATGTTCGGGTGGCACTTTGCCATACTGCCCCTAGAGAACAAGAGGCTGTCAGCCTGAGCTCTGTGCCAACAGGTTGCTGTGTACTAGACTAAACTGAACAGCAATAAGTCTACACAGCAGAGCTTTGCTGAAAGATGTGATCACACCTCCTAATGTGACTCCATGGCTCTGTTACTTACAGCTAAATTACATTATTATGACTTCATTGTTGAATCCCAATTCTCCTAATTATAGCCTAGAGATCTATTATTTGATTTTGTAACACCAAGTGCTTCTTTTCTAAATCATGTAATCTCTTGTAGCTTATTAATGTCAGGTTTGTGCACACGCAGGGACTTGGTTGTTTGCCAGGCAGAATCAAATTTTCAAATTTTCACTGTGTTATGTTGCAGGGGTTTGCTTGTTACAATCTAATTATATTGGCACTGAAAGCAAATTTATATTATAAAGCACTTTAACTCTTTCAAGGAAACATATTTGCATATGTAAGTGTCTCGCCATTGGTCTATTAGCTTTTTCACTGGGAAATTTTTTATGAGATTATGTGGACAAGAATAACAATTCTGAAACCATTAACTATTTATTTTCTTACAAAAATGTGACTGTTTCTATTTAAAGCGATGCTCATTGTAATAAATCCACAATTTAAATGCAAGTAGGTGCCACACATGAAACTGCCTTTAAGCTTCATAATGACAAAACTGGAAAAAAAAAGAAATTTATTGTTTTATTAAATGATGTAAATTTTAAAATGCCATTTTAAATGGAGACTCTATTTCCCCAGTATAAAAACTGTCTGGCAGGTGGTTTAGGTTTTATTTACGTAATTCCCAATAATGCTAAGTATATTTGGTTACAAGTAGAGTATTTTATAGTGTGAGCAAGCTTTAGAGCTTTAAAGTCCCAATAATATGCAAGTCATTAGCTTCTGCTGAATTCAATGGAAGTTGAAGGGACTTGGAGAGTGAGCAAGGGTGAAACAAGAGACTACAATACTCAGTGACTACATTCCCCTTGTTGTATGAGGGTTGGGACCACGAGCAGTTTTAAAGCTGTCGTCTTTAAACTACCTGGTTGTGTAACGCATTCTCAGGGCTGTGAAGGCTGCACCCTTATCTGCCGTTCCCGTAACGCATCTAAAAGGCTGCTTTTTCACTTTCTTCCTCACCTTGTGTAGCTGTGAGTGGCTCCTGAAATAAAAGGGTCTGCACCATCCCACTCTCCTGGTGGCTCCCAGCAAACAGGCTTCCACTTCTCTTGCTTGAGGTCAAAGGACTGCGTGGATGCAGCATAACTCACACAACCAGAAGTTTGAAGATTTGTTGTTGTTGTTTTCCCTGCCCTCACCCACCAATTTCAGTGAGATCACTGATTTGGACTGATTTGCTGTGCAGTCAGTTGACCATGCAGTCCAGTCCAGTGCAAGAGAAAGGGCAAAGCCTGCAGCTGGGGCAGCTGGAGAGAGAGAGGAGAGCAGGGCTGCTGGTGTCAGCAAGAGTTTAGAGCTAAACTGGATTAAGTATAATATGAAACTGTACCCCAAACTGTACTCTAATTGCCTGCCTCCTCCAGCAACTATAGAATCATAGAATCATTTCAGTTGGAAGAGACCCTCAGGATCATCAAGTCCAACCATAACCTAACTTAACTCTAGCACTAAACCATGTCCCTAAGAACCTCATCTAAACACCTTTTAGACACCTCCAGGGATGGTGACTCCACCACTTCCCTGGGCAGCCTGTTCCAATGCCTGACAACCCTTTCCATGAATAATTTTTTCCTAACACCCAATCTAAACCTCCCCTGGCACAACTTGAGGCCATTTCCTCTTGTCCTATCACTTGTTAATTCAGAGAAGAGACCAACACCCTCCATGCTACAACCTCCTTTCAGGTAGTTGTAGACAGCGATAAGGTCTCCCCTCAGCCTCCTTTTCTCCAGGCTGAACAGCCCCAGCTCCCTCAACAGCTCCTCATCAGACTTGTGCTCCAGTGAATTTGATAGTTAAAAAGGAACTGGCCTGTTATGTGGAGCCTCCCTTCCCTGCTTCTGATACTCAGCATTTTGTTGGTTCTGCATTACAGTTAGATTTCCACCATACAGAACCAAATTTCCATAGGGCATGATTCTGCCCTAGTATGTGGTACCTCTTTCTCTGCCCTCAGAGAAGCAAAAGAAAGGGTCAGCAGAGACAAGCCTAGGACTGCGCAATTTGGGGAAGATTTTGTCGTTCAGCATACAGTTATAACAGGTTTAGCAGAATGGAGCACAACCTTTGTTGCTGTAGTGAGACAGATGTTTACGTACCAATATGAACATGAGATCATGATGGAGAAAACATACGTACACACAGAAGTTAATGGATTGCAAGACTTACTGCCAATAGAACAGAGCCTGCCCCTGTTGCCCTACCTAAGTAGGCCTGGATGTTTAGTCCACAGAAGTCAATAGAACTCTTTCCATTTCTGTACACTCCAGGTAGCTCTGAGTGTGGTAACCTACAGAGTATTCTTTGATGAATCTCAGTAAATACTGACTAGGATATATGAAATAGGGATGATGTGTTTCTCAGAAATAGATAATGAGTACTGTATTACTGCTTTATTTATCCCTTAGAGGGAGAAGCCTACCCTCCATTTTCTTCTTTCCGATGCACATTGAGAGATACTGACCCAATATGCTGGAAACTTTGCTCATAAGCTCATCCTTCTGTCATTTGAAGAAGATTCCTATCTTTAGTTCTATGCTCCTTGTTAGATTTTCATTTATTTATCCAGTCCATGGTCACCAGACCAAATAGCAGTTGACATCTGTTTATGCAGTTAGTGCTCCTTACCGAATCAAATCCAATGTCAGTTCTATTCAGTGAATAATAAAGTGTCGTTTTCAATGCCTATTAAAAACACCCATTGGTGGGCTTCCCTGCTGAAGAAATGTGTAAAGTCTACACTCAGATTTAATGGGTTGGTTTATATGTGGATCGCCTTACACTGCACGTGAGTACTTTTAATATTTGCAAGGATTATCATCTCCATGCCGAGTCAATATCTGGAAAGAGGTACAGAAACAACTACTTTTTCTATATAGTAAGCTGTTTTTTTCTCTATATTTTGGTTCTGCAAAAATATTCAGGATCACTAGCAAAACTGACATCAGTCAAGTGAATAATAAGAATTGAAAAATATTTCCATGACAGAATAGAATACCAAGGGGAAAACTGTTATGAAGATACAGTGGAACAAATGGACATTATATGTATTAAAAAGCAAATGTTAAATTTACTACAGTTGCAGGAATTTTAACCTCTTTGAGCTGATCCCTGTAAAATCAGGCCTCCTATTAAATGAGAATTGCAATTAGAATGGCAATGCAAGTAGCATAGAGATCTTCTGAGTTTCCCCACAAAGTAAGTTTATGCACATACACAGACAGATATCACTAAGCAACATAAGCACTATGAAATTTGGAAGAGAGACTCTTGTGTCCTCTGTGGTGTAAGTACAGGAGATTTGACCAAGGAAAGCAATAGTCCATGGTAAAGGAGCGATGAAAAGCAATTACACAGCAAATTACCCTTCTGTAAGGACATTTAGTAAGAAATACAGATCTATGGCCATTTAATGTAATTTGCAGCATTGATCAGATGTATGGATACATCTGAGGGTCCCTCTTATTGTGCTACTGAAGTAGCATACTCATTAGTTTTATGTAGGTGTCTAACAAGAAGATGAGCTTTTGACCCAAAAGAAGCTTGGGAGCTTAGATTTTCCTTGTGATTGTTTCATAGGATTGTGACCAAATAACAGATTGTGGTATTTCTTGATGACACAGGTTTGGAGCAATCACCTGCCATGTTCGCCTATCTAGTTTATCTTCCTAATGAAGTCACACCAAAATTGAAGATTTTAAAGCAAATTCAGTGAAACTGCTGGAGAAATTGCCATGACAATTTTGATTCTGAACTTCATATCATACTAGCAGCTCAGTTCACACACCAGTTTTCTTTTATTATGAAGATTAACGAACTTTGCTTCTGTTTTTGTTTGTTTGTTTTGTTTCAGCACAGTTGATAGTGCAGAGGTTTGTACTTTGCGTTGCACATTTTTTTTCAGTGAGGTGTGTATGTACATCCTGACCTAAGCACATACACTGATACGCTTCATTTTCTGGCAGTAGCATAGGCAGATGATACAACTTGCTGGTGAAGCTGCAGATGTTTGACGAACTTTGGAATAGAAGTAAGCCCTAGAGCTGTGGTTTCATTGTTGCCTTTCTTACCATTTATAAGTATGTATTGGATTTCTGTCCGTCAGTGTTTTGTCTCAAAACTGCTGTTTCAGCTGGATTTAATGCATGTGCACCCATGTATTTTTTTTTTTCCTGGGGGACACATTTAATACGTAATCAATTATTAAATGGGGATGTGAAGAAATTGAACCAAAAGGAGACAACCACACAAAACCAATTTTTGCTGGCTGCATGACTCATTAATGAACCTTACTCAGTGCTCCTATTGTGCTGAGTGCCTTATAATGAAATATACAGGGTTAATGGCTGCAGTGCAGTGGGTTTAAGTAAAACCACAGCAGGTGTGTGCCTTAACGAGGTGTTAATGGAGAGACAGGTGTGTGTAAATGTGGAGCAGGAGGGCACAGGAATCGCCAGGAGAGAGGGCAGAGCAGGGTGACCACAAAGTGCTCTAACAGCAGTTACAGAGTTAAGCACTAATTGTACTGTGGTCTTTGATAATGGCAAGTGAGACCTGAAAGATTTCATCTATAGTAAAACATTCTGTGTTGTTACCCCTTCAACTGAAGAGGCTAGCACTAGGAAACTCCAAAGATAACTCTTGTTTCTTTATGTATTTGGCTAAATGAGTTTTCCTAGGAAATACTGTGGTGAGTTTTCCTCAGGTTAATCACTGGCTCCTAACTTGATGCATGTGGCTTGGGCACACAGGTGTGCATAAGAGGTTCATATCTCCATCTGCCTTCTATAGAAAACATTTATATGAATTCTCTCACAGGACAAAACAGATATTGATAGTCAAGGAGCTGTTAAGTGAACAAGCAATAAGAAAGGCTAAAACCAAGTGTCCTCAAGCACCTAGCTTCAGTGCTAGGGACCTGCAGAGCTCCTCCGATGAAACTCATGTCTTAAAGTAGGAGCTGATTCACATATTCTCAAATGGTAAGGAACAGCAGTTTGGGGGTGCATAACAGCTGACAGTATAGCAAGCAACTGTGGCATGGGTTCCCCAAACTTAGAAAGTTGAAGCCCTCTTTAGAAAACTAAATTGTTAGTCTTTTCTGCTAAAGCTGTCTATGACCTCTCATATTCCTACCCCAGGAGACCAGTCACCTTGAGTTTTGGTTTACTTTTTTATTTGGTTTTGCAAACAATAATAAAAAAGTGTTTTTGTTGATGGTATCATCACTCTCACATATTAGTAACTATGGCTGTAAGAGGAATAATTCCCAGATCAAAACTTCTCCTGGCTAACACTACCACAAATATCTCTATTTTTCTCCTGCCTAACTTCTCATTATGAAGTCTGCTATTAAAACATGGAGACAGAAGCTTCCTTTTCAAAAATAAAATGAGAAATAAAGCTCTGATTCTGAGAAATAATGGTCCCAAGAAGTATGTTTCCCAGATGCTGTGACATGCCATCTTGTTACCTATTCTACTCTGTTTGCAGTACGCATTAACAGTGTTTTGGGCAAATGAGAACAGATTCCTGTGGAAGATTCATGATTCCTTAGCAAAGAAAATGTTTTTATTAGCACTTTTCTCTTCTTATTACTGCTTACATTCGTGACAGTTTCATCTCCCTCTTAGTTGTGAAACAGGAGTATATGACAAGTCAGTTCCAAATGTCATCCTGGGGGTATTTCTGTAGGCACCTGACATGAGCGCCATTAGCTCACATTACTCAATTACCTGCTGGCATTCTGAAGGTGCCTAAAGAAATAACATGAATATATTGCTGGAATTTGCATTAAATGTGAACGAGTTGTAAAAAAATTCTGGATTCTTTGACCTCTTTGTGGTTTGTAAAAAAAAAAATAGCTAACTAGAATCTCTTATGTTAGAACAGCTGCATGCTTTTTAAAAAGCTCCTAAAAGTTATTTACTTTTTAAAATGTCTTTATTTATAACTTTTCATGGTTGAAAATTAAAATAGCCTATTTTCACTAAATTACACTGCAAAAAATTAAACTGGAGAACCAGAAAGTTTAATGACACTGCTTGCGTCTCATGGAAAAAAGGAAAAAAATGTGCTAACCTCTGGAGATTCCTTGTTACTCTTTAAGGTAATATTTTGAGTTCATTTTTTTCAGTTTGTAAGGCAAGCTGACAGGCACTTTCGACAACTTATCATGACACTGTGTGCCATAAATGTGATGCAGGGCTTCATAAATGTGACAAAGTACTTCCAAAAGAACTGTTGACTTTTAAAAGCATCCTACTTCTCTAAAAGTAGGATATTTACTGTAAGTGCAGTTTGTTGAGATTCTCAGCTAATTTGCTACCTACGCATCCTTAATATGTTTGTGAATTCAGAAGAAGTTCATAATTGTAAGTGTCTATGAGATTACTGTGTTTTAAACCAGGCTTGACAGCACAATAGAATCCAATAAAAGAAAACGTCGGTTGTACAAGGGATGCTTGTACAGAAAGACAACATGAATGCAAATAAGATAAAAAAATAATTGACAAAGAAATTGAAACATAACAACTGCATGTGTATTTCCATACTATATCCTTTCCATATCACCATCTCAGCAGCCAAACATAAAAATACCATTGTTATAGTAAGAGTGGTTCTAATGAAAACTGAAACGTATAGGAGTTAAGATAAAATAAAGCTGCTTCCCATCAGATTGATACATTAAATAATCTCTAAAAGATGACACAAATTTAAATCTTCCTATCTATTTAAAACTCTCTCCCACTATAAGCTGTTGGTGTTACATAAAGATATTCTTACTCTATTCAGTTAAAACTAAAAACACTTCCGGATTGATGGTCATCTGTAAATTCAGAGTTTGTTTCTCAGTAGACTGACAAAATGCCAGCTGCATCCAAATTTGCACACTGGAAGAGATCAAGTGATCTTTCAAAATTTAAATCCAATCAACATAATGGCCTCAACAGAATCTTCCCACTTTACTTGTCTGTTATTGCCATGAAATACCAGCTGACCCACAGGTAACACTATTAAATAAACTTTTTTTTTAATGTGAGAATGAGCTATAACAAAATGAAATTATGCCTGATTATAGAAATGTACTCACCACTGTAGGTGAAAAAAAAAAAAAGAAAAGAAAGATCCTCCTATTTCAGTGTATCCAAAAGCTACTATCTGTGTGTTTTCTAGTTATGGCCTAATATGAGACATCACCCCTCAGTAAAACCCTTGGCAGCTGGAAAAGGTAGTTACACTGCATTTTACACTGCATTACACTTACATATCTTCAGCTACCATCAGAGGAAAAATTTAGGAATCACAATAGCAACTTCTTGAATCACTATTGAAGGTTGCTTTGCGAATATTTTCTTTAAATGACCTTGCCTGAGCAGTTGCCAGTCCCCTCTCCACTCCACGCGTCCTTGCCACACTACCTTGGTGCTGTGCTTAAGCTGCTGCGCACAGCTGAACCTCAGCAGAGTGAACTTATCTGTGCTTATAAAATCTTTGGTTCTTCCAGTGATTTCCAAAAGTGACCATTGGAATAAACAGTGACAGAGGTTAATACTTTGAGGCACAGATTATATTGATGCCATGGCTTTACCTTCAACAAGAGCACTGTTCCACAAACTGTCTGCGATAATTCAGGGAATTCATTCGAAGGCATTGACCTGTTAGTCTAGTTAGGAACTTTTTAAACAAGGCTTGAAATAAAGTGATGGTAAGAGTCCCTCTATCACTAAAAGTAACATGACTCCTAGAGGGAAATCTGAATCACTGAAGAGACAAAAAATAGTATCAGGACAAGCTGAGAAATCTCTGTTGTGCTTATACACAAAAGCCAAAAGTGACAGGGAATAAACTAAAACCTTATAGCATAATGAAATGGGCACTTAACTGGCATGTCAAAGATGAACACATCACAGAGTGACAATACTGATCTAGAATGGTACAGTTTCAGGCAGGAGAAACAGGGGAAAAATGAAGACCATTGCAATACTTGCCAAAAATTAGTACCATTTTCCTGTAGTTCCAGAATGAGAGAGATATAGATAAAACAGGAAAAGCACAAGCACAACTTAATGATGAGCACGAACTACCTAATCTGAAGAAGGAGATTAATATCACTTATTTGAACAGGGAGGACCATGATAATGGTGAAGACAAAAGGGAGTGGAGATAAGTTTTAATTACCCAAGTATCTGTGGCAAAATAGCAAGGCAGAAGGAGGTCATTTTGGCATGTTCTATAGAAATGTTTCAGAAGGTGAAGAAAAATCCCAGAGAAGCAACAGTTTAGACTTGATTCTAACTAGTGAGGAGTGACCGGTCAAAAATCTGGAGATGGATGTGGTAGTAAACCAAAAGGGTTCATGATATGCAAGAAAAAAGGGGATGAGAATAACAGGAGTAGGACAGCAGACTAACTCCAGGGATCTAGTAGATAGATTGTATTGTGAATAAATTTTATGGAAAATAGGACTTAGAGAAAGTGGTGGTTATGACATTAAATATTAAAGGCACAGTAGCCATCTGGCTCAATGAAGGAGAAAAAAAGAGGAAATGTTGCAAAGCCACATAGAAGCTTCAGACCTCTACAGCATAAATGAAGAGCAAATAAAGACTAACAAATGGAAACAGTGATGACTATAGATGTGTATAAAGAAACAGAGTGAAATGTTAAGATTTTGATCATAAAACCTGAAGTGCAAAATGACTTATCAGTATCAAAACAAATAAAAAGTGATAAGGAAAAAAAAAGTTGATTCCTGGCAAATGAGGAAAGAAAAAAGTCAGCATCAATTACTTGGCATGAAAAAAGAAAGAACAGTAGGAGTCATAGAATATACTAAAGTATTTTGTGCCCTTTTTCATTCATTCTTCATCAAAAAGGTTTGCTGCAAAGCCAGGATTTTTCATTTTAATAGAGGGGCATGTGCAGAGTCTGCAATGGGAAACGCATGAGTTAAAGTGTGTTCAGATGAGTTAGATGCATTTCAGCCAGTGGGGCCTGATAGAAAATTCACCTTAAAGTTCTTTTAAGGCAAGTCAAGGCAATCTCTGAACCAGAAATGATCGTTTTCAAGAATATGGAAAGGCTGGGGGAAGTCCCACAGGACTGGAGAAGGCAAACACAGTAACTGCCTTTAAAAGAGGGGAAAAAAGGGCCTTCAAGTCGAGTGGCTTTTAAAAAGGCACCTGTCTCAAAAAGTCAGGAAAACATAATGCGTCCTAAACTAAATATACATAAATCATTGCTCAGCTCTGAAAGCTGTGCCTTGAGTTTTCTGGATACAGAGC
The DNA here is from genome assembly GCF_964273445.1 of Streptopelia decaocto. Classification (NCBI taxonomy): domain Eukaryota; kingdom Metazoa; phylum Chordata; class Aves; order Columbiformes; family Columbidae; genus Streptopelia; species Streptopelia decaocto. The sequence goes on from NC_138661.1 coordinate 55,438,644, forward strand.
AATTTTCTCTTGTTACATTCACAGATGTAATTGCCTGGATTGGCACATTGCTATTTGCAAGAATAGTGACCATCAGAATTTAAGAAGCTTAAGATGTCCTCCCTACCAAATGCAGGACTGAGGCTTCAGTTTGAAGACTTTGGTCTTGAGGGCAGATCTAGGAGTCTGGGATTACAGCAGGAGAAGTTGCATCTTCTTTCATCGAGGGATCTGATTCAAGCTGGCACAACATGATTAACTTTGAGTCTCAGATTGTTTTTATTTTTATATATTTATTTTTCCCTGCCACAAGATACAAACTAGTATGCTTAGTTAGAAAAACATGTTTAATTGTACTCTGCATAAACTCCCATTTAGAAAGAAAATGTTTTTCAAATAAAGTTCTTTAAATGTTTTGTGCAACATCTGGGCCGTTTTTTTTTATATATATATGAAGGATCTGAAAAGAATTTAGAATCCCAGACTCCTTGTGGTTCTCACATCTTCATAAAAAGGCAGCATAGTATAATGTGCTTGCTGCTGGGAACTGACACTTCACAATTAATAAGGAAATAAAGCACCTACTAAGTACAGGTTTGATCCTGTACTGCCTAGGAGTTTTACCTGAGGGCCTTTCTGAAGAGGACTGCAAGTTGTATGCAAGGTGGGGAAGAGTTTTAAAAGATTGTTTCCTCCTCCTATCCCCTTGTGCAGGGGCTGTGTCACCTGTGGCCTGTGTCAGGATGCACATGCAACACTCACGCTGGGCCACGGTAACAGGAGCGTGTCAAAGCCATCCTCCTGCAGACCCCATCAAGACAGACACATTACAAGGGAGAAGTTCATACATACAGCATACTTTTCATAATGCTGATTATATTCTCCAGACTATTTAGAGGAATTAAAAACACAATATGATTTAGTCTCCTAATTTTATCACAACTCCCAAAATTTGTTTGTTGCTTCCCTGAAGGATCTCATTTCTGGAGTCATGTGATGATATAAAATCTCAATCTTTGCTAACAAGAACAAAAATAACAAAACCATGAAAGAAAGTATGTTTTAAACTCTTTGACTTCCAAAGAAAAGATGGAAAGCATAAAGTGGAAGGGTTCAAAACAACAGAAGGCAAAACCCAATAGTTTTTATTATTTCTTCTAATATTTTTGAGTTAATCTTACTCTTTTTGGTAGGTTAGGTCAACTAGAATATTACCTTGGGTTTTTACCTTATGCTGCTCTCTTATCCTCTATGGTTTAAAAATCACAGCCGGTTTCAAGAAAAATGAATTGTGGTTAGGGCTATAGAGAATGTAGAGTCCCAACAGTTTTCAGGAATACTTGACAATTTAGGTGTTCACCTCCCATAGAAGGACAGTGGCAGACAGCTGTTTAACTATTGTAAGTTCTGTTCTAAATCTTACCTGAAATGTCTGTTATTTTCAAGTAAGTGTTCTGCCTGTTGAACTAAAGGATCAGAATCAACCCTTGCACAGTATGTTTCTTATAATTACTCACAATGGGAGACTGCACTCACAGACAACTCTGGGAGGTATTTCTGAGTCTCTGATTTCTAACATTCTTCACTTTCTCACCCTACAGTATGAACAGACTGCCTTACATTGCTGACAATTTATGTTTTCTCTCCAACACCCACCTACATAACATCTATGTTGAGCATTTACATTTACACTAATAGCCCCTGAGAATCAATTACCATAAGAAGGTCTGTTTCTTTACACTTCAACTGATGAATCAGTCATAGGTTAAAACAAGAGGAGGTAAGAAGCCAGCATGTCTGCACTGATTTTTTAAAGCCCTTTACTTAAAAATACTCTAGATACAGATTATTTTTTTTTCTGTTATGTGCATGTTCAATATTATTCTACCGGCCTTAAAATTTGCTTTCATAAATGGATTGAGAAAAAAAGCACTCAGGATTAACTGTATTTTTTATAGACTCCAATACTGTATAGTATCCCTGTGCAGCAGAACACAGTCCGTTTAGTTGGCACACCCTGGTGGAAGCAACTATGACAGCAAGCTGGCGCCCAGCTGAGCCTGGCTCCAGGCCTGAACTCACTGTACAAAGATGGCGCTGTGAGGAGGACAGAAATAATCTTCTGAGATCCCAGACACCTGTGATTACTTACCAGCCCCTGGTAGAGTTCTGCAATGGAGACATTGTCTCTCACATACAGGGATTTGTGGGGCCTGGTGATCACTTTCTTCTCTTTCTAAAAAGCTTTCACTGATAAAGCTCTGCAAAGATGAGTCCTTTCTACCCTGTACAAAGTTTCTGCAGAAGTATGGAACTGTCATCTGTACAGAATCTGACCTCCATCCTGATTTGTCTTTCACAGTCCAAGGTGAAATGAGAAAGTAATGGTTTAAAGGACCTTATTCAGATTTGTAGAATAGATCTCAGATGGCCAAAGTTTCCCAACAACTGATTTTTTTTTCAAAGGTTGTTCAGGAATTGTCTTGTTTAGAAATGCCTTCTCTTATTGCTGATCAAACTGACAGCAATACTTTCTATTAGAAGACATTTATTTCCCATCAGGTTCTTTGCATTTCTGTACACCCAGAATTCTTCATACTCTGGCCATAATGGTCTGAGAGGTCTAACATTTCACATCATAGCAACAGCGGCAGAGCAGTGTGCATGCAGAAATCTCAGGGAGAACCTTTTTGGAAAGGGTACCTCTCCAATGGCCTTTTCTTTGCTATATAGTTTCCTACAGCAAAGTCAATACTGAGCCCCGGTTTTTATCACTTAAGTGGTACCTTTCCACAAGAAAACTTACAGGCTAACACTTATCACATCCTCCTGGGGGCAAACAGCCTCTGTTCAGTAAGTAATGAGAAAGACCTGGATATCCATTGACAGTATGACCCTTTCAGTCGAACACTGCCTTTCTAACCTGTGACTTTACATGTACAGTAGCAAAAGAGACAGTGGATGAGCAAAGATAGATATCAAGAAATATTGGCAAAATGCTTCCTAAGCACAAGCAAAATTAGCAAGAAGTCATATGAAAAAGCAATCTAAATGCCAATCTCAAAGCTCTTGAGATCTTCCTAATTCTGAAGTTCACAGTGAGGAATTTATAAAACTACCAAAGGAATCCCTTTTTTGGAGGAAATCCATTTAAATTTAATTAAACATCCTGAAAAAAATATTTTGTAAAAGACAAATATTTTTAAAGTTAATGCAAGGCAACATTGATATGTATAATTTCCATCTGAGAAGTATAAAAACCATATGACTGTAGTTCATAGTTACAGTCTCACAGCAATTTCCAAATTATAGCTCCTTATTATAGAAGCGAAAAGACTTTATTTTCAAACCACTTGTCTCTTTTCTTAAACATTACTATCAGTATTCAAAAAGAGAAAGAGAGGTTTCATGGCCAACTTTTAGCCTCAGATTCATGTATATAAGCCTGGTATACTGATGATGTATTGAAGGCATATATCAAGTCTCCCTTTGCAATGAAACCACTGTTTAAAAGAATTGAAGAAATACCTGAGTCACCAAAGTCTGTAACATCTTTGACTCAAAGTACTTGTGGGGCACATCTGCTAAGAGAGAAGATTGTCTTTTTATGTAAATGCTTTTTGGAGTGCAACCACAATGAAAATAACCCAAATAAATAGGGAGACAGCCTACCATGAATCAATGTCTTGCAGAGCCAAAAGTTTACAACAGCAGGAACCAAGCTGCAACTATAAACAGGCTTTCAGGCAGCACCATGCGCAACACTGAGGCAGTGCAGGTGTGGCTGGTTTGTTACTTAAGAAACTGCAATGCACAGTGTCATCCCGGCTTCCTGCTGACTTTCCTGTATTGATGGAGTGTCCTGGGCAGCGGTACTGTGATTCTGCTTAGGGACTCAGGGAAAGGTACATCTCTGCAGTTGTCATGCCCCATTACATGAACTCCATTTTACTCCTAAATCAGAAGAGGGGAGATGCTAGGCTCCTATACAGTGATTTAGCCAGATGTTGTCCTCCTCTTCACTGCTAAGTAGAACTGTTTTTCAGCTGCAAACACCCAAAGAAACCTCTGTTGTGCTTTTGCCTGTTAACTCAATTTTCAAGAGAAAAAGCTTTCAATATTTGTGTTTCCTCAATGAGCAAGCCCTTATATACCTGCCTTTGTCTGGTACTAATGACAGTCTTAATTAATTCCAGACAAATAGCAACCATGTCTCCCTTGTAAAGGTTTTGGCCTCCTTAAATGGCTGTTTTCTCTTACATTCCATGGGCATGGTCCAAAGTCCAAAGAGTCAAGTGTGCTCTGGCTTGGGTCCTGCATGCCCAGGTTATTTGGCATTCACTGTTAGTAAAATTAGATCTCTGCTGTGATTCTTGTACCCCATCAACCCTCCATAAAATTATTCATTAATCTTTCCAATACTTATTTACAGGTATCTTTCACCTTTTTCATATGGTACATTGAATTAGCTCACATTTACATTTGCGTAGTGATCACACATGGATGTGGTTCAGTTGACGTCCTCTTGGTAACATGTTTAACTGGAGTAACTTGACTGTGTATCTGACCCTTGACTTTTCACGTGGTTACTATGTAATTTGATATTTTCAAAATTTTGCTTTGTCATGATCATATATTTGCAGTGTAAGTGTACTTTCCTTTGACCACAACACTCCAACATGTCTTAGGTAAAAAACAATGAAATTTACTCCTCAAGGCCACTAATTCCACAGTTTTTCATAAACTGCAGGAAGTTTGACTTTGGTCCACTTACTGCTTCTTCACCATTTTGCTGATACTCATACCTGAGGTAATGCAGAGTATTTTAAAGAAACATAAATAAATGGGAAAATGACACTACACCAGTCTAAGTGCTGCTAACAGGAGTTCAACAAATAGGGAAAATACCATATATGTTAATCATTTGTGAAATCAAGTTAAAATTAATGACAAACAAAATTGAGTTCCCTTTGTGGTTGATTTCCATTTAGCTGCACCCAACAATAAAATAGTTATCAAAGAAACCTACCAATTAGATTTTAATTCAAAACATTTCCAGAAAACGGTTCCCAAATCTCAATTGATATCTCTCCAACAACCTCCTAATTGCAGCAAGTTGGTGGTAAAGAAAAAAAACTGCTTTAAATGAAAAAGATGTATTCCGTCTGCTGGAGCGTGCAGTATCCTTTTCTTAATTATTCCCAGCATTTCCCCTATATATGAGCTTCCGCCAAAGATTATATATAGACAGATATGTATGTGTGTGTCTGTGTGTGTGCATATGCACACGCACATGGATATACACTGAGAGAAAGAGACAGGAAATGTTTTTGTATCAAAATCTAAGGAATTTATCTTTTAGCACTTTTTCATGAAGTATATTATTGGGCAAAGGTAAAAAAGACCCCCAGAGTTTGGAGCTGCAGCATTTCTTCCACTTAGTTTTTCCAACTGGAGTGCCTTTTTGAAAGGATCTTTGGCTTTATCAGGAATTCAGAATCGCCTAAAATAAGACTCTCCAGAGCCTGTCTGATCTGAAAGTCTTATATACATTTCACTATCCAACCACAGAATAAAATACGTCATCTTACCCAGGAATTGCAGCATAAGTTAATTCCTCCTCCACTTACCTGCATGAGGCAGAGACAGACCATACCATGATTCTGCCTTCATCTTATGTGAGATCATACTCTTCTGAATCCCCTCAGTCTAGTCCTCGCTGTTTTCCTCTGTCCATAATTGAAACCTGTTGACAGCCCTCTGCACAGTCCTAAAGAAATGAGGAAGATGACATTGAGACAACTGAAGCCTGTTCTGCATAGCAAAAAATATCACCTATATGACAAGAGATGGAAAAACTTAAAAATATTATTCAAGTTTTATATTCCAAACAGAAACCAGCAGACGATCACTGATGTCTTTGAGAACCACAAAGTCATCACTATGGTGTCTGCGAAGCACTAAAGTTACCCAACCATCTTCTACACCAAAAACCTAGAACACTTGAAGAATGAAGAATCATTGCAGGTCAAAGAGCAACAGAGAGCTTCTTACCCCTCGCTTTCTTGTTTGGAAACCATATAACCCTCTACAAAATGTTGAACCCTTCTGAACTGGATTTTTAAGCATCATCTGGCAGTTGAAAATATGGTTATACTACACCTTCCAGACGGCGCAGTAGACTTTGAGCTAATTGAGCTACCAGACAGGATGGATAAGCAAATTAAAGATGAGGCAAAGGTTGTAAGAGGACAGGGCTGAGCATCTTTTGCAAGGAAGGACTAGATGTAGAAATCAGCATGCAAGAAATATAACAGACATTTATTAGCCAACTGTGTTATAAAAGAAGATTTTTTTCACACAGTTCATGAATACTTTCAAACATAATCTCAGTAATATCAGGCAATGCACCTCCTGGCATTCCTCTCACACTAGACTTTTTGAGCCTGGTAGGAATGCTGGAGTAACTGGTTCCATTTATGCCTTCAGGAGCTACAGCTGCTGGGAGATAGAGGTTTCACCAAGATTACTGTAATGATCCTAATGAGAATTAGCCAGTGTTAATGTAACTTATGGCAGAAGCTGAACTGACCTTACCACTCAGGATAAATGAGAAGGAATTGGCTCTGCAGATCCTCCTAGCTCTTCTGGGCCTAGACTGAATAAACAGGTTTATATATAGTACGTGTGTGGGTTTAAATGATCCTACTATGATCAGTTCCTACAAAAGATTTCTGAAAGAGCAATTGAGGGAAGTCTGAGGTACTATCTGTCTGTAGATGAAAGAATTATCAGAGTATGATAGCAGTAAATAAACAAACTTTGGTCATGTTGCTCTTTACCACAACACACCTGCTCTACTTTCATCGTAAATTCAACCAATGTGAAAATACATTGATTTTTTCCAGAAAGCATTCATGGAGAGTCTGGTATCTTCAGTACACATTATATTTACTCTCTCAGTTTTGAAAAACTCAGATTCAGTAGAAATGTTTGTGGCTGAGACACTGTCTTTGTTTTCTCAGCTTTATTTTCCATAATTAGGAAATGCCTCTTTAAATGCCATAAAACCCAATAATTATGTGAAAGGATTTTTGACAGACTTTCTCTCCCATTTGCTTGCAGAAAACAAACAAACAAATATTTTTAAATAAATAAATAAATAAATAAGAAAGAAAGAAAGAAAGAAAGAAAGAAAGAAAGAAAGAAAGAAAGACAGACGAGATTTGGAGTCTCCAACAGAATAACGGAAAAGAATCAAAAGGTGTCAGCACAATCTCTGGACAACAAATTTAATATTTCTATCAATTCAAATAAGTTCTAACAGTCTTCTATGTTATGCTCTATGTCCCTGACTTCCTGCATCTTTTCCTTGGTCAAATTCACTCATGGAAGGGTGCAGATGACTTCCATTCCATGTAAAGATAAGATGAGCAAGTAGGAATACAGCAAAGTTTGTCTTTGCCTTGTAATATCTGCAAAAGTTCTTATAACAAAGGATTCTACTTGCCCTCCATTCTACAGTTAAGTTCAGCAATGAAATTTGGTTCTAGATTCAAACCCTCATGAAGTTCTGGGATTCTTTCAGTTCAAGTGTTTTGATCAGAATGGCCTTTGGTGTTTCAGTGAATGTGATAAGGAGCCAAAGAAACACTTGAGCCCTGGTCAAGAGAGAAGGTTGTTACTTCTCAGCAGAAACAAAATTTACCAGCTCTTGTCACAGTCACACATAAAACAAATGAGAGCTGGAGTTGCCTCTAGTAAATATCTTTTGTCTTTCATCAACAAAGTGTGGTCTGAATAATAGCTCTGACAAAGACCAGCATCTCTAAGATCAAGATTACAACACATATCAACAGGCCAGAGGGGAAAATATCTCGGCTAAAGACCAAATAAAGCATCACTTGTAGCTGTGATTATCAACCAGCCAGAGAACAGCTCCCAGGAAGGTTATTGAAGGGCACTGTCCCACCCCCATAGTATTACATTATATCTACAAGAAAGACACGGAAGTCACACACCAGTACCCACAGACATGCACATATGCTGACTTCATTAAAATCATATTGTGCTTTTTGCTCTCAGTTTTTTTTTCTTGTAGGAAACTGTCCTCTCCCGGATGTTTTCTCCCCCCATTTCCTTTTTTAAGATGCTGAGGACTCTGCCTCCTTCTTCCTGTGGGTAACAGAAAAAAACCCACAAAAAAGGTCATAATTCAATCTCTGCTTTGTCTCTTATTATAATAAAATATCTTCCTTTATATCACATTTCTATATGCTTGACAGCTATTCCTGACAGTTAGTAATAAAACTCAAGTCATAATCTGGTTTCAGTTAGACGAGTCATCTTGAAACCCTTTGGTATTCTTGTCAAAAATAATAATTGCTCATTGTCAACATTAACCCTTGAGCCTGCAGATCCATCAATCTCATTGCTCAACTTAACAAACATTACTGCATACAAAAGTCTGCTCTTGAGGTAATGCGTGGGACACGGTTGCTGCTAGGTATTCTTTCAATAGTAGTTCACGGTAACGTTAACTGGGCATGGTCTGCAACAAGTTCTTATAAAACTTTTGTTTTAGTATAAAAATACAGGCTTTGACAGAATTAAAATCATTCACAAAAATCTGCTTTTATTAAGAAATGCCACACATAGTTTTAATATATTTTTAAATGTTTTTAACCATAAAGTCACATCTGAACCTGTTGTACCATACACCATATTTAGAAAAAATGGGATACTTCTTGAGATTATAATGTTTCACTTTTTCATAAAACTGTTATTTTTCAGTACATTTTAGGTGCTAATCTCTTCACTTGGATATATTAGGATGTCTGAGCTACACAAAGAAAGTTCAAGACATGGTAGAAGAATCTGGTATGTGATTAATAAGATCACTTTGGGAAATATCTTTTAAATTAAAACCAAATTTACTAAGTAGTTAGTCTTTAATAAGCCTCAGTCTTTGATAGTAAAACCAGTTGTGCTCCAGGTACACAGCCCCCTGAGCCAGAAGACAGGGACAGGATGCAGAATGAAGCCCCAATAATGCAAGAGGAAATGGCTAGTGACCTGCCACACGAGTTAGACACCCACAAGTCTATACGGTCAGGTTAAGGGTTCTGAGCGAGCTGGTGAGGGTTATCACCAAGCCACTTTCCATTATTTATCAGCAGTCCTAGCTAACAAGGGAGGTCCCTGTTGACTAGAGGTTAGCAAATGGCAAAATCCTGGCAAAATCATGAACAAGATTGTTCTGGGAGTTACCAAAAAACATCTTAATGACAATGCTGTCCTTGGTCTCAGCCAGTATGGGTTCATGAAGGGAAAGTCCTGCTCAACAAATTTCATTTCTCTCTATGACAAGGTTACCCACCTAGTTGACCAAGGGAAGCCTGTCGATGTGATCATTTTGGATTTCAGTAAAGCCTTTGATACTGTCTCACACAGTATCCTGCTGGACAAGATGGCCAGCACACACCTGCATAAACACACAATGCAGTGGGTGAGCAATTGGTTGATGGACCGGGTTCAAAGGGTTCTAGTAAATGGGGTTATGTCAGGCTGGTGACCAGTCACTAGCAGGGTTCTGCAGGGTTCCGTCCTATGCCAGCACTCTTCAATGTCTTCGTAAATGACGTGGATGCAGGACTTGTGGGAATGCTAAGTAAGTTTGCTAATGACACAAAATTGGGAGGACCTGTTGACACTCTTGGGGGCAGAGAATCCCTGCAGAGGGATCTGGACAAATTGGAGAACTGGGCAATCACCAACCACATGAAGTTCAACAAGGGCAAGTGCTGGATTTTGCATCTGGGACATGGCAACCCTGGCTGCACATACAGACTGGGGGATGAGATGCTGGAGGGCAGCTCTGCAGAGAGAGACCTGGGGGTTCTAGTCAACAGCAAGTGGAACATGACCCAACAGTGTGTCCTGGCAGCCAAGAGGGCAACCGTGTCCTGGGGTGCACCAAGCACAGTATTGCCAGCCGGGCAGGGAGATGATTGTCCCACTGTGCTCTGCACTGGTATGGCCTCACCTGGAGCACTGTGTGCAGTTCTGGGTGCCACACTATGAAAAAGATACAAAGCTACTGAAGAGTGTACAGAAGAGGGATAGGAAGTTGTTGAAGGGTTTGGAGAGGAAGCCGTATGAGGAGCAGCTAAAGTCATTTAGTTTATTCAGCCTGGAAGAGACTGAGGGGAGACCTCATGGCAGCTACAGCTTCCTTACAAGAGGAGCAAGAAGGGTAGGAGCTGATCTCTTCTCTCTGGAGACCAATGACAGAATCTGAGGGAATGGCAGGAAGATGTACAAAGGGAGGTTTACATTGGATATTAGAAAAAGGTGCTTCACCCAGAGGGTGGTGGAACCCTGAAACAGGCTCCCCAGGGAGGTGTCACAGCCTGACAGTGTTCAAGAAGAGACTTGACAATGCCCTCAGACAGATGGTGTGAACTGTGGGGTTGTCCTATGCAGGGACAGGAACTGGACTCAATTATCCTTGTGGGTGCCTTCCAACTCAGGACATTCTATGATTCTATGAAATGTGACACCCATCTACAAGAAGGGCTGGAAGGAGGATATGAGGAATTATAGGCCTGTCAGTCTCACCTTGGTGCCAGGGAAGGTCATGGAACAGATCATCCTGAGTGCCATCATACAGCACATAGAAGACAACCAAGCAATCAGGCCCAGTCAGCATGGGTTTGTGAAAGGCAGGTCTGCTTGACTAAGCTGATCACCTTCTATGACAAGGTGACCTGCCTAGAGGATGAGGGAAAGGTTGTGGACGTTGTCTACCTAGACTTCAGTAAAGCCTTTGACACTGCTTCCCACAGCATTCTCCTGGAGAAACTGGCTGCTCATGACCTGAACTGGTATACTTTTCACTGGGTAAAAAACTGCCTGGATGGCTGGGCCAAAAGAGTCATGGTGAATGCTACAACTACCTGAAAGGATGTTGTAGTATGGAGGGTGTTGGTCTCTTCTCCTGAGACGCAAGTGATAGGACAAGAGGAAATAGCCTCAAGTTGTGCCAGGGGAGGTTTAGATTGGATATTAGGAAAAAAATCTTCCTGGAAGGGTTGTTGGGCATTGGAACAGGCTGCCCAGGGAAGTGGTTGAGTGACCATCCCTGGAAGTGTTTAAAAGATGTATGGATGAGGTTCGTAGGGATGTGGTTTAGTGACGGTGTTAGATTAACAGTTGGACTCGATGATCTTGAGGGTCTCTTCCAACCAAAATGATTCCATGATTCTAAATTTAGCCAGATCTCCATTTGGATAAGTAAGAAAATATAATAGACTTCAAGGTGAAAATTCTCCCATCATTTTAAAGGCAAATATGTATGCTACCTTCATTAAACAACTGGAAAATATAGGAATTCGGGGTGGGGAAGGAAAAAAAGGCTAATGCATAAGGGTTGCTCACCAAATTTCAGTCCAAGAATTATAGTACGACTAATTTGCTTCCTCATGATTCCATTTCCTTGATACTGGATAAACCGAAGGGAAAAGCTGCTGCTGCTGTCCAGGCACTTTCATGGGGACCCAAGAAGCAGCTAATGATAAGAAATATGTTTGTCTTAGCATCATTTAAGTCTCCATGATTTGCCTTGCTACCTACTTCAAATGCATCTTTTGAGTGCATGGTTCCTAGTTATATTAATGGAACTACACATAAGGGCTATCAAGGCTGTGTGATGCAGGAATGTGTTACTTAGTGACAAAGTAGAATCATTCTTGTCCAAATGTTTTTAAGAAAAGACTATGCAAATGATAAATGTGGGTAGTTCAGGTGCATACGAGTCTCATTCAGTTCAGTCAGTGGGATTAAGATTTCTTCTTGTCTCTAAGAGCTCTATAGTTCTGCTCCATCAGAGTCCCCATTGCTCCCTACACTCAAGTTCAAATGGTCATATTCCCATTAATAAACATTGTATGCATTTCTTGATGTAATGCAGATGCTTTGTCTTTTTATACTTTCAACAAATGAGCTGCAGGACTCAAGTTTTTTACAAAATACTCAGCACACATCCTCATCAAAAGTACTAGGAAAAACAATAGCTCTGAGAAAAGGTCTCTGAACTTAAACTAACACACAAAGGGCTTATCCACAAAAATACATCATGTATTACAACAGAATATTATGTCATGCTAGCTATTTTACTACAAGCTTTCTCAAGTACCTTTAGGTAACTGTGTTCCAGCTTACCTCCTATTATAATATTCTATCAAGTATCATGTTGCTCTTCTGTGAATTGGTGATAATATTGAAATCCTTCAGAGGTGAACAAATTAGGTAAGACAAACTCCCCAAAAAACAAATGGAAAATTCAGATTCAATTAATCCTTAATCATATTCAACTACGTGAATATCAAACCTATGTATATGTGTAAATATTGCAAAACAGCATTGGTGTTAGTCATTGACTAGCAAGTTACTCATCTATTAGTCTTCTTGTCATTGAGTAAGAAAGAAAATGAAAGTTAATCTCTGGGTTTGGATCACCAGGAGATGAACTGTAACTTTTGAATAATATAAATAATTCCCCATGTTTGCCTAATTATGCTAATGCCTCTAAGGAAATGTGAAACTCAATCCATATGTCAGTCAGAATATTCTGAAGCCACACCATTTGCTCCATTTTAATCGTTTCATAAATAGGTTCTTCTATACCCTGTTAGCAATGTATACATTTCCGCATTGTTTAGCCTCCACTTTGGATAAATATGACACTTTATGAAATAGTAACGTTCTTTGTACAGGAGATCACAACGTAACTGGTACCACATAATATTAATACTAATCCTAAATGTGTTTGTTCTTCTAGAATGTAATTAGTCTAAAAATATTTGTGCTTAGCACAAAAGATTGAGATTCATAATGAAAATCACAATACTCATCGATTATTACTGACCCATAGTAATTGCTAAAATATGATAATTTGATTGGGGTTAACATGTGAAATGAATGGTTCTGTGTGTAATGATGCTAGTAGTATTTACGGTGTTATAAAATATCACATTAGGCTTGTATCTTCCTACTGGAGATGTGCCAGAACAGTGAAAAAAACAGTAATTTTTTTGTTGATGACAAACAGTGATGCAAATTTGAAGATATCCTTACTGTATCAACAGTGGTTAAAGATGTAGTTCAAGATTTTATTCATCCACTGAATGCAACAGTGGGAACATGATCTGAGAAGGTGCATTTTAAAACCTCATTTTGATCAAAACAACAATGTTGCATCTTATCCAGGTTCATTGCACCTAGATCACGTATTTTAAGCTAGATAGATGTAGGGAGAATTGTATATGATGATCTCATCAGCCTGTTGACCTTACTATGTCCAATCTATCTCCTAAAAATAGTAGGGAGACATTCTTTGATGTCCAAACATGATACATAAGTTGCAACTCCTGTGAGCTAAATGACAAGGTGCAGAGATTCACACAGCAGTCACAGGTGCTTTTTGACCTTGTGGGCATGAAACACTGGTGCTCCTGATGCTATTAGACAACTCAATGCACAGTCGTGCCTATAATAAAAAACTCCTGCCTGTTCACTAAACACAGCGTTGTGGACAAAAACCCATCTGAAACAGCCATCTATACTTCTTTTGTGGCTCATCTGACTGATTCTTGCTTGGTATGAGTAAAGGGAGCAGTAATCTACGATTGCTTTTCACATGCCTTGAAAGGTTTTAGGCTTCCAAGTAAGACGTATCATTTCAGCACTTACTACATTGTCCAAAAGACTGTGAGTGTGAATTGCTATAATTAAATCACTCTTACACAACCAGTACGGAAACACCACAACACCATTCTTGGGCAAACCAGATTTCCCAAAGCACAATGCTCTTTAATCTGCTGAAAGGGGAAAATAATTATTCTGTGAATGCTAACAGCCAATACTACTATTCGCAAATATTTCAGTTCTCATGCATCTGCTATTCTGGGCGGGCAGAAGATTTTAAGCATTGTAACTCATGAGCAGTACTGGCTGTGCACTGGGAGTGGGCTGGGATAGTGCTGCTGATAGACTATTGACATCTTGTTGCTTGCAAGGGGAAGGCTGACATAGCCTTTGCCTCACTCTTATACCTGTGTAGTTTTTCCTTTTGTGTAAAAAGGATTGCCTTCATACTGAATGTTCCTGCTGCAGTGATCCTGCTACCTTCTGATGACAGGCCAGTATTTCCAAGTGACATGTGGAGTTTTGGCTATTTAAAGATCTGGTCGGCATAAATAGAGATTCACAGGACAGCTGATCTACATATTTTTGGCTTCCAGGAATTATTTGCTCATGAAAAAACTAGTCAAGAGACCTGCTGCCCAGGATATGAATATTGGATACATTTTATGTTTGTCTATATGGCATTATGTATAATACCAGGATTCCAGCCTAAAGGCCTGAGCTAAAGCACTGACTTCCGTTATCAGGAAGCTAGAGACGGTTATATGCAGGTATTTGTAAAACACTTTGCACTTTTTGGAAAAATGGAATAGGTTCAGTTGTCCATGAATATATAACCAAAAGTTCCCTCTTTGTTTCTGTAAGAAACCTCTAGACTGTAAAAGTGTACTGAAAAACCTACACAGTCAGACAGGTACCTACTTCATTACTCTTGGGTAACAAAAATACATTTCTATCCTAAATAATAACTTTTTAGCAATATTTGGTGGGCATACAACACAATTGTGGTTTCACTAATTTTCAGTCTGTTTGAAGTTAAAAGATAAGTATCTTTAATAAGGGTATCTCCGTTATAATGAGCCATGACACTGGTATTAGTAAGGCAACAATCTAAAACCAATTGTGTTGGTACAACCAATGGCATCAGTTGGTCCACAAAATTATATTCAAATTATATGTGAGGAGAATCAGTGCAGTTTCACAGCTAACACCCAAGTATAGAATTTTGGTCTCACTTCATTAGAAAGCTTATGCTTACTAAAGGAGGCTGTTAGATCAAAAAAATCAGGCATAGATTGAGAAAGAAAGGGCCACATCTCATAAATTTCTATCCTCCTATCCATGCCTGCCCTCTTAGCACTGCTTAGGACATCAAACTTTCCTGTATCACATGTAGCAAAGCTACGCAGATGCACTGCACATCCATTTAGGAGCACAAGTCCCGAGGGTATTTTTCTTCATTCAGTGTTTGACCCTCCTACATGCCTCTTTTTTGATCTGAAAGACAACCAGAAGTGTTGACAGCCTGGACAGACACATACTAGTCGGGGGCCACCAGTACTCAGAGGAATGCTGTTCAGCATGTGCATTCCTGTTACTCTAGCTCTTGAATGCTGCTCCTAACGCACCACTAGAGGAATCAGTGTCTCTCTAAGGTCAGTTTCCAGGTTAAAATGCCTTTAGAGACTTTTATGTAAGGTCAGTTACTATTGCCCATTTATTGAGGAAGTAAAATAGTTACCTTGTCAAACTCACATTCATATTCCAAACATCACAGAAAGGCCACTGCAGCAGCCAAATCCATGTAAACTTTTCTCTGTTTCAGAGGTGTGCTACATTAATGGTTTTAATGTAGTGTGTCCTGTTTTTTTTATTTTTTGCTTGCTTAGAAGTGGACAAACCAGACACTGTCTTCAGAGGGAACTTCAGAATCACAAAATACCCTGGCAAAGATCAAGACTTGTGCTCAGTCTAGCCAAAGGCAATGTGCCCCCAAAAGAAACTCAAAGAAAACTGTATTCAGCTACAAACCCAGACTCAATCTACTTCACGGAGCATTTAGTGTTGATTTGGTTAGTGCAAATGTGATATTTGCATCAAATTTTTGTGTCTTTAGAGTAAGTAAAAAAAAAAAAAAAGGTCAGCCAGGTATGATTACCATACTTTTTTCTAAGCAGGACTGTCTGTCTGCATGTACCATATTCCTTGTGGAAATAACAGAAAAAAATCAAGTTAGATGATGAAATGATATAAAGACTATCCAAATAGATCATCTCTCATGTTAAATCTTCTATAATTGCATTAGCAATGACAGGCTTCAGTTTCTGCATCAACTTACTGCAGTTCCAAAAAAGTGCCCAGCTTGCAATATGTGCCTGGACCTGGTTAGAGTTTTTTCCTGAATTCTGAACTCAAACCCCATCAAACACAAAGTCTCATGCTCTCCAATGACCATTGCTTATAAATAGGATCTTTCTTGGGTTTTTCCTGCTGTTGTGTGCTGACTGCCCTGCCCCTTCCCGCTCTCCAAACCCATGTGAAAGGCAGATTCATCTGGGCAAAGGAGCCCTTTGTACTGAACCTGTGCTGAGCTTTATTAAAGTGACCGAGCAAGGTTTTTTGAAATGTGCTGCTGGGCTACAATCTGCTTTTGTTTTATTCCTTTATTATTCTTGCATTTTATTTTAAATACTGAAAGACTTTTGTTGGGGACAGACTTGAATATAAGCCTAAGGCTTATTACATCTCCTTTTTCTTTTCTCAGTTACTTATAGGTGAGATTGGAGGGGCATTGAATAACACAAAACCACTCATTATTCTCATAACAACAGCTTTGCAGCTAGCCTCTGCAGAAAGATTCAGAAATGCTTACATTTTTGAATCTCAAACAGGCTTGCTAACATTTTGTCTATGGGCTTTTTTATTGTTTTGAATATTCACCAGTGGGCAAAGAACATAGCTTATGGAGATAATACTTCAACTTCCAGGGTGTGTGTGTGTGCGTATGCATGTGTGCACATGTGAAGAAGCCAAAAAAAAATCCAAGGATCAAAACATCAGTAAAAAAAAATTGTCACAAATATAGCCAATACATATTAACTGCATCTTCAGCTATCAGTTCTGACCCAAAATTAATACACACTGAAAGGTTTTATAAATGCTACTGATATATTTTTAACAAAAACGTTAATGGTGTCAGAATCATTCTTGTTAGCCACACAAACTGTATGATTCCAATGCCATTTAGAGGGATTACAAAATATACTGTGATTTGGCTGATATTTGAGGGTTTCACATTAGCCTGTTGATTTTAAAACTTCATCTACAACCACTGATAACCATTACATGTTATTGGAAAACACACTTTATAACAGGCATATCTGTTCCCCAAAGGGGTGATGATTTTAGCTGTTTTATTACTTCATCCTTCACCTGTGACAAAAATCTTGGACATCTGGGTCTGGTAGAAAGAACATAATCCTAGTAATGGAAAAAAATCTTCCTTAATTCTTATCGGAGCAGTGACATCACAGAACTGCAAATCTTCCTGTTTCCCAAATGTTTCTTTATAATAATTCTGCAGTGCTTGGTGTGTTTTCTTAGTTAAGTTTCACTGGTTTATTTGGGACCAAGCTATCAACATACATAGTTGACTGCATGAGAAAACTAAATATATAAGAAGAATTTTGTGCACTGACATCTTTCGCAACTTATGCAGATCACTGAACAGAATCAGTCTAATCACAAAAGTAATTTCACTGGTGATAGCACTCACATGCAAAAAGACATGATGCTCAGAGATGTAGGTTTTTTTGCCTTGCTGAGTGACAACAAAGATTTAAAGTGCTAAAGCATATTACCTGTTTTTCTCTGCCACAAGCTAAAGTATGCAGTCTACTGTGAGACACCTAGTTAAACTGCAGTATCTTGGTTGTCTCTGTATGAATTTACCTAAGCATTGTATAGGCTAAGGGTCATCATAAAACTTTAGAAAGCAATTGGTGAGAAACAACCAAACTTTTTAAAAATAGCAAAAGAAAAGCACTTTTGTTTGTTTGTTTGTTTGTTTTGCAAAATCATCAAAGACAATTTTCTCAAGACTCTCCAGGGGAAAGTTAAGCAAGGTTAAGCAAATAAAAATTATTTTTAATTGCATTCACCCTCCCCAATATTTTAGGGATTTTTTTTTCAAACAAAATGACAACCAAGATAGTTATTACTTTTCTACACAAAACTTTCCACAGGAAGAGGATGTACCTTATCTATTTTAGCTCTCATCCTAGAAGGTAGTTGCTAACTGCATAACTTTTCCTCTTTGCCTTTCACATCTTCAAGCTTTATATTTAAGGCAGAGAGTTAGATTTAACTCTTCAGCTGTTACCATGCTATTCTCTGATCATGGTTGGAATAGGACCTAATTTGTGTATTTAGAGGGTGTTAAAGTAGATGATCATACAGCACGGGGTCAGATCTCCAGCTGGCATTAACTGATGTCATTCCACTGAAGTCCCTGTTGCTTCATTGATCCAGGATGGCTGAGACTCTGACCTAGTAACCAGAGGGATGTGTTCCAGTCTCTGTCAATACGGGGCAACTCTTTTCTGAAACTTAGGATGGGAAATAACTGTTGTAATTTGGATTCTACTTTGTGATAACTGTTGGCACATGTCAACTTTCTAATGGCAGAGCAAGAAAGAAGCACCATCAGCACAGTCTGTTCATGCTGCTGCTGTTTCTTATGCTGACATTTTTGATGTCCTAAAATCTGTTGCCATTGCATCCTTCCCTGTTGATACCACTGCATATCCTTGGGATATAAGCCAAACAGCACTTTCTTTGTACTCTCCTGCCAAGACAATTTTAACCTCCTATACTCCATCAAAATATAGAACCACTGCTTTGGGCTGAGATGAAACGCAACAACTTACTTATAACAATTACTTGAAAGGCATGGAAAGGACTCACACAATATCATAGGATCAGTAGTCAGATTAATTCATGGTAGGTTAGTTGAAGTTCTCATTCTGTAGTGACAAAAACATTGCTTTTCAATTGAGAAGTTGTCAAACACACTATCTCATATTTTCAAAATACTTTCACTTCTGTGTTGCATGCCTGACTTCCCAACTTAATAGTTACAATAGTATATTCATCTGCTTACAGTAGACAAAACAGTGGTTTTCACATTATAGTTTTTTCATGGAAAATAAGATGAAGAAGTTAGGGGTTTGGTTTTGTGAAACCTCATCAGTAGGATTTTGCTTTTGTTCCAAACCAAGACGAAACATGGAATTCATGTTCAGGTACTCATTCTGACCGACTCATTGAAATTAGGACTAGTGGGTGTTAGTGGAATGTTCCACTTCTGACTCATCTCTAGTTTTCCTCAGTACAGTCTGAACTCATGTACCTTTCAGCTGCATTGCATATTCCAACCCCATTCATTTATGGTTAGACTCTTCTACCCTGTCAACAGTATAGTACTTATACTGATTGCCAAAGAACTAGTTGCTGAACATGGTACTATTTAATGGAAGTGTGGCTGTTTGGCTCTTGGCCTGGAACATGTAAAAATCAAACACATTTTAAAATTATATGTGGTTGAAAAGGTTTACAATACACGAAAGCCAGAAACATAGTGATTTTCAAAAGTCTAGAAGAAGTAGCAAAGGTTGGAAAAGATTTGTAAAGATACAGCACAGAAAAATATGAGCAAAAAAAAGGCCAAGCCTATTGCCAGCAGCAACAGCAATGGTAATTTTAGAAAATCCTTTGTTTCAGACTCTGGTGGCTATTCTACCAGCACAACTACCCTTAAGTGGGAGTGTCACCTCTGTTTTTTCCTTTGTTTTTCCTGTGACTATTTCTCCTTTTTCCCTGTGTTCTTTTTATCTTCCTGAAGGATTTAAATGAAGCTTGATAATATTTTCTAAGTTTAAAAAATATCTTTTGGCTATAACAACAGGAGACCTAATTTTGCAAGATCTTATTTTCCCAACTGGGGACTTTGGAGGCAAACTGGCTTTGCCTTTACTTGGAGAGCTTGAAGTGGAAACCGAGTATCTCCAGACTCACACAGCTCTTCCATCTGCTTTGAAATTTCTTCTTAAAATATTCTATTTTATCGTGTTAAGGGAACTCTGTGAACGGATCACAAAAATCCTGCTAAAAGGTTTAGTTTTTAAATCTGAAATTATAGGTGGCCATTCAATTAAAATGATTTTGATGTTTTGGGTTTTTTCCATCTCTTAAAACACGTGAAGCAACTGTTGTTTTTCCATAAAGCACAACAGCTTTGAAACACTGAAAGACTTACAGCTTGCTTCTAATTACCTTGGTCAGTAAACATCAGGGTGAACTTAATGAATTTTTCCATAAGAATTTCTAAATTGCTGTTCTTTATCACTGTGTAATTTTATTCAGCGCAAAACAAAAGACAGTAAACATTCCTTTGGCTGGTGTGTTTTCAGGCAACTTCTTAAACTATTCCTTTTGAAACATGCTATGCTGGCCTGTGAACATTAATTAAGAGATCTGAAATCAGTGACATTGACGGAAAGAATGGGATTTGGTCTGAGTCGCATCTCTACTAAAATTGAAACATTGAGGAAAGAGTACTTTAAAAAAACTCAGTTATTTTAATTATTGAAAAATTCTAGCAGTATCACTGAACAGATACTTTGAATATGTAATTGAACTTAATGCCCCGAATAAAAAAGAAAGGCACTGGGGCTGTTAACGTCAAAGCTTGCATTCACAACTTAGGCCTTGCAACTGATAAGCTCCTTCTAAAAAAACAAAAACAAAAACAACAACAACAACAAAATCTATATTTCCGTGTCACTTGAGTAAAACTGACATGATAAAAGCAAATATGTGAAGAAAGAAAAGGCAAAGTGGGGTCAGGTTCCAGCTCCCAGCAATACTGTATCATACAAAGTTTTAAGTAATGAACTTCATTAAAAAGTAAATTAAGTATTTCTTAGGCAGCTACAAATGAGCTTTTCTTCCATAGACTCTACTGAAATGTTGCTACCACAGTATCCATGTAAATAAGCAACAGACACATTGAAAGCAACACAGCTCAGATAGATGTTTCTATGGCGTTGCAAAGCACAAACGGTTAACATAGAAGCCATCTTCTTCTGGCAAATGATTTACATTAGTTTTGTGGGTTTACAAAAAAATTAATTTCCATTATGATCCACAGGAGGATTCTACTAGTGATACGTTAAAAATGACTACAAAGTATTGCCTTAAAAATCACTACTGTTACTAGAAAATTTTCAGAGCAATTTTTATAATAGACACATGAGACAAATCTTCTATGCCCTAAACTCTTTCAGAGATGCTGAGGTCCTTCCCATTCTTAACGTTTCTCAATATTGTGGAAGCTGATAGTGCTTATCTTCTAACAGAAAACTTGCCATATAGGTACAAACATAGAATAAATACAAGCACATACATACTTCCTCTTACAAATATTCAATACACATCTAGATATATTGATCAATCAAACTCAGATGTGACCTACATTAAAAATAAACCTGCAAAATAGGTCATTTTCAGCCTGGGTATTTTTTTTTTTTTTGAAGGAATAAATGTTGACTATTGACACTTTTTTCCAAAATTCTCTTTTTAGCTTTTTCAAGAAGATTTTGTTTCCTCTTGAAACCATTTTAGTGCTGTTCTAGGACTAAAAGTCAATAATGCATAAACCACACAATCTTCTGAAATAGAGTTACACATGTACACAGAACAGCACAGAGCAAACAAGCTTTCAGGCTTTCAATTACACACCCCACCCACAAAATGAAAAAATCTTGAGGTGCACAAATATTTCTTAAAAGTCAGATTTAGTGTGGTCAAAGAGCCACATGCTTTTTCAGGGGTCATGAATACACAAAATCATTGATCCTTATTTCCAAAAATGAAAGTCAAGCTGAGCAAATGGCCACAGTCTCTTGATGGCAATGTTAAAATTCACTTCCTCTCTGCACATGCGGCACCTATTCTTATATATTTCTTCCTGTAAGGCACATAATGTATTTTTTCACAGTTCTAGTTATGATAAAAAGATTCCAGCTATCATTTTAAATTTCTGATAGTCTATGCTAATATATCTGAAATTAGATAAAAGAATGATATAATGGATATTATATTATATTATATATATTACACACAGAAACAGAAAGAAGATTATATACTTTGGCTTGACCCATAGCATTGTCTACAGTGAACAGCAACAACCAATCAGTCTGTAATGCTAAACAAGATTGCTAAAACAAGAGAGCACACGTCTACTCTTTCTCACACAGAAACACAGAAATATATATGACCTAATTTATTTTTAGAAAGATAGTCACTAGGTCAACTAAGATAGTTGAACTGGAATTCAACCTTTGCAAGAAACAACTTGCTATTCATCCAGAGCAGTGATTCTTTACATGGACCTTGATTCAGCAAAATACTAGAGCATCTGCTTAACTTTGGCACATGTTTAATTGATTTGCTGGGCAGGAATGTAATTCTGTTTACATGCTATGTTTGACTGAAATTTCATTGCTTAGCAAATGTATTTCATTCTCCATCACTTCATGGAGGCCTATGGTCTTGTGAGTGAAAATGCATATCCTTGACAGAAGGTATTATTTTGTTTCTTACGAGTTACTAATTGAATTCAAAATCAAAATTTCCCATGAGCTAATCTTTCTGAGGACAAATACATATTCTATATATGCACACTGTATATACATCATATATATTATATGTATTTTAGATTCAGAATACTACTATATATATTGGTTGGAAATACAGCTCTATTTCAGTGCAAATTTTGCCAAAGACTACCGCGGTGTCATGAAAGTGATGAAACAAGTTCCCTATCTTTAAAATGAACTGCAGGATATATATAACCTTTTTTTTTAAGGCACGTTGGATTGATAATCTGACCAATTCCCATTAGTGATTTAAAATCAGGATCAAGTACTAGATCTATGTCTGAATGCTTGTGCCACTTTCTGTGGGCTTGCAAATCATGTTTCACATATCCTATAATCACTTTTCAAAGTCTTTGTATTCTCTTATGCTGTGTGAAAGACGTTGTGAAACTGACAGAAAAGAATTACTAAATTACAGAAAGCACATTGGGAAAGCAAAAATTTAAAAAATAACAATTTTGACTACATAATTTTTTCAGATAGATTTTTTTCTTTTAGAAGTAGAACAAATTAAACACAAAATTTCTATGCCTTTCTAAATTTATTTTCTTAATATGCCATACTTCTTTTTCCAATTCATCAATGCATAAATCTGGTTGTAATCTAATTATCTTTAATATTTCTGCCAACTGGCATATGAAAAAAACGTTGACAATCAGGACCTGATCTAGTTTCCATTAACTTCACAGAGAGCTGAACTACATTATAAATATATAGTGAAAGAAAAAAAGATAATAAAATTTTAGGTATAAAGACCTATCAGAAAACATTTGAAGCTTGTAATAATTCAAATAACTAAATCTTCAATATAACAGATATGTGCACTACATGCAACAAACCAGACATGGATCACACAGGGAAGTGGAAATGGCATGGCATGGTTACAGTGGTGAGCAGGGAAGACAATAATCCCAAAGTGTTCTGAAACAACAGAGCACACCAGATGTTCCAAAGATCCTGCACATTTAGAGAGGTATTAGAGGCAATAACACATCCATGTCTAGAATGCTGTAAACCAGAAAACTGGCAGGGCTCAGTACTATGGATGGATCTGACATGCAGCACTCTGGTAAGCACTGTGGCAAGCAAAAGGGCAGGAACCCTTCTGTAAGGCTGGTCATTTTATGCTCTTGTTTCTAGTTTTGAAACACCTTTCTCCACTGTGGCACTGCTCTGGATTATGTTAGCTGAGCATGGAAGCCCTGGAGAAAATCTGAGCAAAGCAACCAGTAACTTCACAGAGACCAGGCATTTAACCTCTCCTGCAGAGCCAGTGTACACGTGTTTCCCCTACAAGTAGCCCAACAATTAAGACACAATAAAAGATGCTGACATGCTGTGTAAGCATTGCTCCTGAATCTAGGTATCCCAATTATTTTTTCATGTTTTCCCCTTAAATGAGAAAGACATCAGGTGTTAACTCAAACATGGAGATATTTATGTTTTAGAACAGTTTAAACAGTATTATATACAGATGTCTAAATATTTTGAAAGTATCTGTTTATGGAAGTAAAATGAAATTACCTGTTTAAATTTGGAGAATTTTATTTAAAATCTGCATGTAGAACTGAAATTGCTTGTTACTTGATACAGTGTGGCAAATGAGGCTTATTTGCAGAGTATATGAAGTGCTTCGATTTCTGTTTGAATCTGGAAGAGCAATACATTTAAATTTTCATTAGACTGCTCAATTTTTGCAAAAATGATTCATTGTGTAAAAACAGTAGTAAGTGGCCTACTCTCTGTCTTTGTCAACAGACAACTGGCAAATTGCTGGCTGCATAATATTACTGTTAGACTACTTGTGTATGGAAATCTAACTGCTTTGCAAGCAATTTAATCAACAGTGTAAATAACCTGTATAAAATAACCAACAACGCAAATGCCTTTAAATAATCAAGGCTCTTTAATGTACATAAAATAGGCTTTTGTACCTACAATAGACTTGATCTTTAATAACCACGGTTCATTCTCACCTATTATACCACATTGTGCTCTATAGTAATCAATGCATACAGAAGCTTGATTCTCAAACCTGTTCTTTAGTAGGTGCAATTTTTCACCCACAGAGAATTGTGTCCACAATTTCACACTACTAATAAATTGCCAGGAAAAACAAGATAGGATTACAGATGTGAAAGCTGGAAGCTTGGACTGAAAATTGGACTGTGGTGCATAAATAAAAATCTATCTACAACAACAAAAAAAATCAGGTAATTTGGTGACGTTCTTGAGACACATCTCCCATTTTTGTTAGGCAATGAAAGTTCCCTGGGTTTTACAATGTGACAGAAATTTGGTAACACTGAAATTCAGATGTTTTATGCAGCATATCTCCAAGTTCTTCTGAGAGGTTGAGAGAAGACAAACCTAGCAAAATTCAAAATAAAACTTCCCAACAGGAGAAGAGACTGTCTCTTAAGTACTTCAAATCTTCTTCTCCTTATAGTAAATTATGCCCCATCCAGAAAAAGAAAATGTATTTTATTGAACAGATTTCCATTTCTAGTAGAGAGATGTCACTGAACAATGTCAAGAACCTCCTCTATCAACTCATTTAATTCAGTGGAAATTAGTTATATATTTATAACAATGGTAAAGGTAGTTTTGGAAGGATAAGTGGACATTACTGGTGGACATGAGAGAAGTAGGTGACCAACCTACATTGAAAGGACAGTGAAACGTTCGCTTAAAATAAATAGATTTGGACCAAATGACTATGCAAAGATTCTGTGTGATGGGTTTAACTATGTTTCACCGTAGTATCATAGAATATCTTGAGTTGGAAGGGACCCATAAGGATCATCGAGTCCAACTCCTTGCTCCTCACAGGAGTACCTAAAATTAAACCGCACTAAGATCGTCATCAAAACAGTCCTTGAACTCTGACTGGCTTGGTGCCATGACCACTTTCATAGAGAGCCAGTTCTATGGGAGCAGCTACAGGACATGAATGTGAACTTCTGTTCTTTACTGTGCAACTCTAACATTATGAAATGCTATCAACAGTAAATTAATAATATAGTTTAAATAGATGTTAGGTTTTTGAGTCTGAATTCCAGAACAACTACATATCTAAAAGAAAAATAAATTCTCACTGATTCTAAAGAATAAATACCACATATGATTTGTACTTAGCATCAGCATTCATTTTCCCTCTACCTTAGGAATTTGAAATGCCTTCAAACACAAGGACTTAGTGCAGGCAGAAAACCTTTCTATTATGAATCTCATATCCTTTCTCTGCCCTAGTGCTCTTAATCTTGTCAAACATTTGTTTAAGTAAATGTTATTTTCTTGAATTATCCCCCAGGCCCTGTTAGGAATTACATGACATTCCCCTTGGCAGTGACCACGGCCATACATGGGCCTCAGTCAGACTATGGATTCCACATGTTTGGAAGGATGTGGGGACAAAACAGATGAAGATGTCAAAGACCCACATACAGATGTTACTTTTTCTCATCCAGAGGAAAAAAATATATATATATATGATCACTGTTGGCTTCCAGAACCCAGTCAGTCAGTCCTCTCACAATCCTCACAGACATTTTTATCTTCTGGAGGAGTTGCCAAAGGAATGTCTCCCATATTTAGGCACTAAGTAAAATTACACATTTTTTGTATTTCCAGTGAAAAAAGTAACCCAGTAACTTCTAAATTAAATGGAAACAGAGTTAATTTATAGTAAAGGCACCACTTGGTACACAGATTGATAATAATGTAGCGCACGTGCATTCACATAACTTTGAACTTCATTAGGAATTCAGACCTGAAGGACCCCTTGCTTTAAAAGAGAAAAACAACAATTATTACATCAGTTAGTGAATATGCCTCCTACAAGAATACACAAACCCAAACCAGTAACATCTACAGAGAGAACAAAAGAGATACATGTTGTATCACATACAGTATATAAAATGGGTGTGTAGCTCACTATGGTGTGTTAGGATGTCCCAAAATCAAATTCAAGACATTCTATTTGTGGGAAGCAGGTAGTACTGGTACAATTATTCCTCACTCAATTTCAGTACTTCATAACTTTATAATATTCCAACATTCCAATGCTTCAAAATGTAGTCATCTTCCTTTTTTTTTTTTTTTCCTAGGATTTAGGAACTGACAGAACTGAAGCAGAACAAAGACGATGTTTGTCATTTAGAATTTGAATGTGTGACTAACAGACTAACAGGCACTTAGGTGGTTTTGATCCTCAGTACGTTCCCATAGTTGAAATTAAACACATGCATTATTTTTTCAAAAAAATTAGAGCCATAATTATGTCATAGACAATTAAAGTCAATACTGCTTACGAACCAAAAAACAGATTCATTATTCCATCTCAGTGTCTTACAGACTTCAAATTAAATTTTTCATGTCTGATTAACAAGAAACCTTTCAGAATTACATCACAGTATACCTATTTCTTTTTTTTTTTCCTCAAGCATGACAGAGGGTCAGGTACAGGCAGTCTCACATACAGCAAATGCATATGAATAACCAGATAACTGAGGCAGTGTGGAGAGCAGTTCTCCACCCTTTCATCCCTCTAGACGGTATTTGTCCCTTTGATCCCTGAGCAGATCAAACACAATCCACTAATCAATTATTCCTCTTTTGTCTTTCAGATGCTGCCACAGGCATTCAAATACTGATGACCAAGTACTTCAGGAACATTTTATTTATGTACTTTCATAAAACAAATGTTTACCACAAAGCAATATTTTTTCCATCTTATTATTTCTCCCACCATCCAAAACCATAACTGAAAACATTAATTTTAAAATAGTTATGAAAGCTTTGTAGTATTATTTTTTTGGAAAATACATTTTGAAAACATATCAGAAACTTAACCTGAGAAAGTGCATTTCTTACACTGACATTTTTCAAAACTGCTGAACTTTGGACTTGTCAGCATCTTCACTCACACTAGCAAAATTCTAGAGGGTTACACTTGAATGGACTGTTTGAGGGGTGGCAGAGGAGAAAACATATTTCTGTAACACACAGGTTTAATAAAAGAGTGAGGAACAGCTACTTGCCTCCATGAAAATTATAATACAAATTAGTGGGTTCAGCTGCCCACTTTTCTGTGACATGGAAAAGGTCTGAAGGACTGACTACCTGGGTGGGTAGTCCATCACATCGCTACCACTTATGTTGTGTTTTCTTGCAAATGATATGGACCCATCTCGGTGTGTTAGTCCTCTTCATATGCTAACACTAGTACAATTCCTCAGCCTGACCTAAACCACTTTAATAAAACTCTGATGTGTCCACTATAATTCTTACTTATGCACATTTGTTTTGTTCATGTAGGGTTTTATTGGTGCTGCAGCTATATCCACAAAGGTTCATTTTCAACGGCTAACTCAGAAAATGCTGACCTGAAAGGTTGTCCTGACAAGTCTCATATGATGTTTAGTACCACCTGTGCAACAGTAGCATGCTTACAAGCTTTATTAGTCATTAAAAATAATAAACACTTAAAATTTGATATATCAGCCAGTTTTGCTCTGTTGGGAGCTTGTGGGAATAGACATAATTTGTTTAGACTTTGAGTAGCAAAGATCAGAGAGAAAGAAGAAACTAGATTAAGGAAGAGCAGCTGAGTTATTGCCATGTTGTCTTCAAAATGAGAAAGGATATACCTTAAGGATGGGAGAAGAAGTCTGGGCAAAGAAAGGAACACCAAAGTGAAACTACAGTAGTAGACCTTGGATGATAATAATCTGATGGCAAAAAAGGTTACTCACCAAGTGAAGGATGAGAGAAGTTCAGAAGCTGCTGTAGGTGGGTGTCACAGAAACACTGATTAAGAGGAAAAGAAAAAAAATACACAACAAACTGAGTGAAGAACAAGCAACATATGAAGGGCATTATTTCAAAACATTGGTAGGAGAAAAAAAAGAGATGGTATGCATCGCAAAAACAAGATTTTTTTAAAAAAAA
Organism: Streptopelia decaocto; assembly: GCF_964273445.1. NCBI lineage: Eukaryota > Metazoa > Chordata > Aves > Columbiformes > Columbidae > Streptopelia > Streptopelia decaocto. Next base: position 55,467,002 of record NC_138661.1, read on the forward strand.
AAAAGTGGAAACACTCTATTTGTAACAAAAATGCTTTTATCCCATAAGAATGGTATTACTTAACAGATCTTTGGAAAATTTTCCATTAGGCTTCCAATTTCTAGATTTGGTTGAAACACTGTTAGAGTATAAGGTGAGTTGATTATTCAGCAAGTGAAGTTTACCCTATTAAATCCTTCTGGCCCTGTCTCAGTTATTTTCCACAGACATCCTTCTTAAAATTCTGCACACATGGATATGATATGAGAGAATAACAAAAACAGCTATTTATTGTGAACAGGGTAACTTTAAACTTCTCAAAGCAGCAGTACAGAAGACAGCCTCCAGTTATTATTATTTAACTCTTATCAAAGGAAGAACAGAAATTAAGCACCAGGGTAAATTCATTGAACTGTAAAATTACTTAGGTTAGGAAGGCCCTATGGAGGCCATCTAGTCTAATCACCCGCTCAAGGGAGGGTTATGTTCAAAGCCAAATCAGATTTCTCAGGACTCATCCAGTCAGGATACAGAGTCCAAAACCTCTCTTCTGTCACTTTCAAATAAATAAATAATTATCTATACCTCTATAACCACCTTAAATATCATTAGACATCAAAATACTAGTTTTCTAATTCCGTTTTCTAGATGTGCCCAGCAGATGACTTATCCCTAAAGTGGCTGTGTAATACAGTTGGAAGTATATCCTGTCTGTAGGTGGCTACTTCCCCTCCCTCACCTGTAAAAGGAGTCCAGAAGACTAGTTTATGTGAGACAAGTAACCTTCAGACAACTACAGTTATGTAAGATGACCCTAATTGTGATGTTCAGGATTGAGCTCATTACCATTTCCTTTTACCTGGGGTCCTTCCCACTATTCTATACCACTGATAGAATCCTAGTGTTGATTCAAAATGGAATTTCTTTAGGAAAAAATCTTTTATTGCCCAAGATCTTGGAAAACCTTCCATATACTATCGTGCAAACGGTGACCAGTAACCCTATGCTTAAATAGTGACTGATAATTCTATGCTACAGTGTTCTATGTGAAAACCTGCAAGTGAGAATGTTTTGCTTTTCTTGATACATTAGCATAACCTGGTTTTCCAGAGGTTATGCTGGAGTTAATAATACATTCTATCCTTCTTTTCACATTGAACGGACTTTTTCATTCCTTTGTATATCTATCTTTTTACTTCTGCAGTAACAATTCTATGTTACAAATCCCTTTGTTAACAAAAACACAGAGTAAACTGAGTGTAAGTACATCAAAGGCCCTACTTTTCAGGCATGGAGATAACAGTATTGTGACTGGCTTTTTTCCTAAGTGGACATTTGAATTTCTGTGTATTAAAGATCTGAATGTTGATTAACTTGTATTGTTGGCAGTCCCTTTTCAGATTTGGAGTTAGTATTTTTGTTCCACTTTCTCAGGTACTTTCATAGAACTTTGTGAAAAACAACAGTGACAGATGCATTGAAGTTCCAGTGGTGCTGTGATCTGAACAATATCACCTAGTACTAGAAACATGCATCTGTCTTTAACAAATATGAAAAAGGACAACTGAGTTGGCCACACTCAAACATAAATCAGCCACATAGCAGTAAGTCTGCAGGTAGCCCGCTCCTTTCTCATTCCTGGAACAAAAAGTAAAATCATGAGCTGTAGGCAAAGGAAGAGATTGGCAGTGATCAGTAACAATTTCATAGGAGATGTTCCAGCGATGCTTATCATCAGGAAAAGCAAAGAAAATTTAATTTCTGCACTGTGCTCTCCTACTGGTTTGTTGTCCAGGAATTAAAATACTAAAACACATAACAGGTAGTCACAACTCCGTAAGAATAAAGCAGCACCTAAAAGAAAGTCATGGGAAACTGGGAAATGATTTAATGATATATTTTCTAACAAGGAAGAAAGGACTGTATAAATTAGACAGAATAGTATTACAGGTCGATTAAGGGAACTTAGGAATTTAAGAAAACTCAACTGAGACACAACTTCGTCCTGGTACTATGCTACAACTTTAGGAAGTTGTAGCACGGAGGGTGTTGGTCTCTTCTCTGAATTAACAAGTGACAGGACAAGAGGAAATGGCCTCAAGTTGTGCCAGGGGAGGTTTAGATTTGATATTAGGAAAAAATTATTCATGGAAAGGGTTGTCAGGCATTGGAACAGGCTGCCCAGGGAAGTGGTGGAGTCACCATCCCTGGAGGGGTTTAAAAGGCGTTTAGATGAGGTTCTTAGGGACACGGTTTAGTGCTAGAGTTAAGTTAGGTTATGGTTGGACTCGATGATGCTGAGTGTCTCTTCCAACTGAAATGATTCTATGATTCTATGAATCAAGATAAAGGCAGAAATGTAGGTCATGGACATAGCTGTCTATCTGGCTAGTGCAAATATTGATGTCATTAGGAAAAGAGCCCAATTAATCCTTTGATGAAGAATTACTAGGTACACTTGGACCAGCACCAGGTTGCAAGACCTATAGATACATTTGGATTAAGCTCTCCAAAATGCCTGCAGGCTACACTAAACATAATCATTCTGATAAAGTTTTTTGCTTCAAACTCATTTTGATATTGTGGTGTCATCACACAACTCCCAGAGCCAGAAACCATTTTGAGATATACATGTCCTATGAAGGTGTAAGTTAACTGGTTAGACTCAGAGTTGAGAAGAAGGTAAACCAGTTTGATTTGGGGGAGGGAGAAGTAAATTGTCTTGATGGAACACAGCAAAGAATGCATAATGTTTGTAGTAGGAAGGCAGAAAAATATTTTCAATGGCGAGAAAAGAAACAGACTATAGAATTTCTACATGCTTTCAAGAAACAAGCTCTTAATGTCATGTATTAACATTTGTCCATTAAACTACAACATATCTGTTGTGTACTTTGCATTTTCCAGACAGATGGATTGAATCTATGATCTGATAGACAAATGAGAGCGAGGGAAAAAAAAAAAAAAAAAGATACAAGACTCTAGTGAAAGATTTGGGTCATTATCAGATTTTATTATTTGGTCATAATTCCTTCTTTGTTTTGTAGTTTCACCTACGATGCCTATGGGACAAGAAGCACCTTTAGCTGTATGTTTGTAGCAGGATTTTGTCTGCAAACATATTTAAAACTACTGCATACCCTCAGCATTGCTGCTCCTCCATCTAAATCAAAACCAATTGCTGCTGTAAATATATATGATAATTACGAGAGTTCTTAGTTAATAGCTCTGTCTTTAACAAACACTTCCTATAAAACAATTCCATCATATCAGCTACCTTAATGTTTAATAAAAATCACTATGCTTGGAAGAATTTGCTGTTTTACATATTGTTTATATATACTCTCAATGACTTTCTATGAATTAGAGAAAAGTAAATCTTTTCTTCTTTTCTTGCTTTTCCCCCTGCAGTTATTTAGAAGTCCAGTTCATATATTGTGTCCTACTTTGATAAGAAAGAAATACTATTGATATTTTTTATTTCAGTTTGATAAAAAGCATGTTTGTTTTCGTTCATAGATTTAAAGCCCCAAAATGGACCAGTACCGTAAATAAAACATGCAATCTCATTTTAAAAATTTATTACAAGGAATTTTGTTTATGATTTCATGTTCTCCAGTAATAATTAATTGGAGGTCTTCACTGGTCCCCACAGACTAACTATCATTCAAAATGCACTAAAGGATGATCAACACACAGCAGCACATCTTCAGCAGCGAAAGTAACCATATGTATTTTTGCTACCAGTTTAACATAAATTTAAAAACAAATCATTTTACAGTGTGTGTGTTTTGCAAACATTGCCAAGAAAATAGCTAATTTACCAGTTTCTAAGAGTTTGAAGATTTTTACTGAAGTTACAATCATTACTAAATACTTGAATGATAATACTTTGCATTTTTACAGTGACTTCCATTGGAGCCTCTGGAAAAGCTTTAATTGATTAATTAACAATAATTATTTTCAAGAACATATTGAAAATAATTTCATTTGTTATTCTGTGTGACTTTGACTATATTTGAAGCAACAATAAAATAGAAGCAAAACTAGCAGCACAGCAGTTTTACCTACACTCTGCAAAGCAGAAATTTACCCAGCAAATATGTGGCCACCAAATATTTTCATCTCTCATACGAAATCCCAGATTCCTAGGGCAAGGATGGACTTGGTAGCAGATCCTAATCAAATACAGGGGAGATAGTGTTACCTTCTCTTACAGCAGGAATGTTCCTGCATGAAGAAGATTGTGGAAGTTAGAGAAGTTAGGAAGCATAATACATACTGGGGATATTCTGTACTCACAAATCAGACTTTGCTTTGACTGTCACACCTTATCTATCTTATCTATGTGCTTATTAGTAGTAATTTAAGTAATACTACAGAAAAACAGAACACAAAAACTATGTTTGCATCTTGAGCCTCTCTTTTCCAAAGTGAATTATTCATTGATTGAAACAACAATCCTTTCACAAACCTGTATTTTTAGCCTGTCACTCTGTGCACCATTTGTATGTATGAAATAATCTCTATACTGTCTGGTCTAAAACTTATTTGGAAATTTTACTATATTCAGCTATAGAAGTTTCCATGTTCTTCTCCTTCATTGTCTTTTTGAATTTTTCCTCATTTGGCTACTTATGTTGAAGTGAGTGAACCAGTCACAGCATGCCTGGTGAGCATGTACCACAGGATATTCTGGAATGATGAAATGCTGAGTATTAGTCTCTCTTCTTCACTGATACAGCTGAACTTATGTTTGCATTTTTAAATGCTCAGTCTCTTAGGTGGACTAGTACCTAAAATAAAATAAAATAAAATAAAATAAATTTATTCCTAATAACTTCTATCTCCACTAGTTTCACAGATATTCATGCTAACTGGAGAATCAGAGAATAGCTGGGGTTGGAAGGGACCTCCATACCATCCTGCTCAGAGCAGAATCAACTATAGCAGGGCCATGTCCAATCACGTTTCGAGTGTCTCCAATGACTGAGACTCCGCAGCCTCTCTGGGCAACCTGGGCAAATGTTTGACCACCCTCACAATTTAAAAAACAAACAGACAAGCAAAAACCCCACAAACAAACAAAAAACCCCCACCAACCAACCAAATAATAATAATAGTCTTATGTTTAAATTGGATTTCCTGTCTTCCAGGAAAGAGGAACAGAGGAAAACAGATCACACTTTTTTTTCCTCCTTTACCTCTGATAAGGAACATTTGCTGTGAACTAGCCCCTAATTCTACACCAATTTCAATATAAAGAGGAAAAAATGGCAATTGCTGAAACACTAGCATCATTCTCTGCCCAGTGCCACTGAGATTGTCATGACCTAAGGTACTACAAAGAGAGAACATGATTACATCAAAAAAAGTCATCTCAGTGTGAAGTATTTGTTCTTTCATGGTACATACAGAGTATTTCACTAAAGTACCAGGAGAGTTCTTGCAAAGATTAAATGATGTTGTCTTAAGATCAGCATCTCCCTTCTGTAACTCATTTGCATGACTGACTAAAGCAGAGGTTCAGCACTTCACTAGGAAAAGAACTTGTTCCACTGACAATAAAGAAAATAAGGTTAAAAGTACCAAAACATAGGACAGCAGTCTAAGAAGTTTTTCATCTTTGTAATAATGTCCTGGTTTTGTTAAAAACAATATTGTTTTCTCTTTTAGTGAATTTTCCTCTCAGCTAAGTGCCTTCTAAGTGCCTGCATATTTTTCTTCGACACTGTACTTGGTGCTGACAAGAGGACCAATGGAATGCTGAAGAAGCTCATGTTTAGATTTATTACTATGGTAACCAAGGTTAACGGATAATGGGACATATTTGGAAGGAGGGGCAGATAGAACAGATGACTAAAACTGACCAACTGAGTACTCCATCCCATAATCATCATACCTCCTATATAAGATGGGATCACAAGGATCTCACCCCTCTTTGACCACGGCCGGCATCTAAAGAGGACCCTCTCTGCATGCCTATCATCTATAGACCTCAGGTCCTGCATCCCTGAAATCCAGTTTCTGGTTTGCTGTGAAGTTGCACACATGATTTCCAGGTGCTGGCCCTGCAGCTGCTGGAGCCACAGCAGCTCCTAGCTCTGTCGCCAGTGGAGTGATGCCAACTCCATACTGGTCATTCAGGATTGGTATTGTATATTTTGTATATATTCTCTATTTATTAGTAGTACTAGTAAAGCCTTTAAAATCCTTCCAACTTGAAGTCTAAGTCTCCCTTCCTTCTTATCTTCTTTCCTTCTTGTCTTCATTGTCATCTTTCCAATCTAAGGAAAGGGTAGGGGAAGGGTCAGGGGTAACAGGGAGCATCTGCCACCATTTATTGTCTCCTTGCTTTAAACCTTGACAAATATCCTTAATAAGAGCACTGTATACCAGAGCCTTTAGTGACTGTCTTATGGAGCAAACTCCTACAATTGATTCAGGTTAACCACAGTTTTAAACACATGGTATATACTTAGCTAAGATTACCTGTATTTTTGCAGAAGTGCCAATATTAGGAACATCCATGTTTTCCTAATGAAATAGTCTATGATCCTATTCCTATTTTGCTGCTGCTTCTTAAGGACTGTTTTTTACCAATCTAAAGAAGCTTCCACTACTGATTGGGTTAATCCTACAAGGTAAATAACCCTATAGATTTTTACGGGTGGGAGTTGTTCATTGATTCTAACAAGATGTCTGCTTAGTTCAGTACTAGGGAATTTAGTTCAAGTGCAGAAATGTAAATTTATTTGCAGTGCCTCTAATGTGCATCTTCCTTGACCTCCTACCAGACCATCTTGTTCCATTCATTCCTTACCCTTTATGCTTATACACTATAAAAGGTAAGGTTTGAGTTGCTGATACTAATTAAGAAAATAGCCTCTGCTATTCAGAATTATCCCACTAAGGACAAGATGCAGTAAAATGTATTTGTTTGTATATCCAATGGCCATTAGATGACAATGTATTTCATGCAGATCTTGTGTAGTACGAATTTGAACTGTGAGGTTATGAGTGAAAAACTGCATTCTTCACATGCCAGGCCTAAAATTTTTAAATTTATTAATCCCTGTTAGTATCAAACCCTTCCTCACCATGCTTCTACACCAAGCTTCTCATTAAACAGAAGAAGAAAACTGAGTCATTGGCAAATCTATAATTTATTATACTAAAATTAAGTATTTGATATGTTTTGTAACTTACCAGCTAATTTAGTGATTATTTTACAACCTATACAACAGTTGATTTTTACCACACATATGCATTTAGAAATTAAACCAAATCCTATAAAACTTAAAGACAGTCTGCATGGAGTATATCAACTCTGCACAGCAACAGATTTTGCTCATTAATGGCTAATTACACTCCATTTTAAGAACTTGCATAATTTAATTATTTAAGAATCTTGCAATACATTCACTACAAAGCAGCGATATTCGTAATTCCAATTTTGCATTATCTTTGAAGTGTATGCAGTTTAAAAAAAAAAAAAAAGATATTACAGTGAAATAAATGAAAATGTTGTTAAGAAGTCTCTACTCACCCTAATCTTGCCTCTAACCCCCCCTTCCCCCCATCCAAAAAACATTTTCCCTCATTAATTTTATTTAGCCTCTCTGCTGCCTGCAGATAAGCAGTGAATGTCCAACAAGAAGCTATGAAAACATAGACATACAACATTCACTTCACCAGGAATTAACAGAATGTCTCTATAAGGTGTGTCTTAAAAATGCATGCAAGACAATATGAAAAACTAATACTCTCACTTCAATTTTGTTGTGAAAATGTAGGCAAAACCAGTATTATTAGTTACATTTGCTGTTTTACATTTTCTTTTAAGTTTGGAATGGATCTTCAGAAACTTTCATGTTTCTAAGTATCTTACCTGACAAATTATATAATTTCCAAGCATCTAGCATGCTAGCTGCAGACTTATATAGGCTATTTTGGGGTCAGAAAAATGCCATATTATTCTGGAACATCAGAAGTGCAAAATGCACTGTTCTGGAGACTAACAATGCGGCTAGCATTTTATACAATATTAATCTAAAAGAACAGACAGAGTGGCAGCCACTCACATTTCAAAATGTTAACCACATAATTGCACTGTCGTACACAACAGGAGGGATTCCTAAGGGCATCTTTCCATTTAAGAGTATTGCAATGGATTTAAATGCTTCTGTTCACTCCCTAATGGAAGTCATGCAGGTCATAAAACCATAAAATACAGTTTGGTATTTTAAGTTCAGAGATAGGTCCACACACTGCAAAGGAGGTTAGCTATACAACTTTCTCAGTTCAACAGAAATTTTCACTAACTATGCAGGAGAGATCTACATACTTCTAACCTAAGCATCCATTTATATAATATTTTTTAGTCAGAGATGCCTTTGCTGGGATCTTCAAAAAGTTCTGTCCAGCAACTGCTAAATATTAAACACGAAAAGTTGCCCATATTCCTAACTGATTTTTACCTGTCCTGACAGAATATTTTCCTGTGTTAGAAAAAGGGGACTTGTCTCCAGACACAAGGGCAAAAGACAACATTTCCTACTCTGTAATCTTTCCCACAGCAGAACTGCTACTGACACATAGGATCATTTGATCACTCACACCTTTGGCCAAATATGCCAGTAGTGGCATACTAAGGATTTACAAAGCTTATTTTAAGTTTAATTGCTCATGACAGCTGCTATAAAGACAACAAAAATGCTATTTCCTTCTGTTGTGGTTTAATCTGAGCTAGCAATATAACCACGATGGCTGCTCGTTCACACCCTCCTCCCCCTGCTGCTCCCATCCGCCAAATAAGAGAATCGAAAGGGAAGGGAGAAACTAATGGATTGAAATAAACACAGTTTAATAAAATAACAAAACAACACTAATATACTACTACTATATAAAATGGGAAATAGGATATAAAATAAAAGATACTCAATGCAATTCCTCACAAACTCTGTCCACACTGAGCAGCCAGTCCCAGGAAGCAGCACCTGATCCCGAACAGCTGATCCCAGAGACAGAAGACAGAAAAAAAAGACAAAAAGGCCTGGAGGCCTCTGCAAAATGGCAGGATGGCAAAACACCAAAATAAAGAAACTCCCAAACAGGTCTCTTAGGTCTCTTCCCAGCTCCAAACCTTGGCTGGAAGATCTCAAGTCTTCTTAAATAAGCAGCACAACCCTAATGGCATGGACTATTCTTATTGATCAGTCTGGATGTCAGTCAAGCTCTGCCCCATCTTTGCTCCCCTTCCCAGCTGCTTCACACCTGTGGGCAGAGCTCAGAGGCTTTGGCTCTCAGACCAGAGCAATTAAAAACATTAATTCTGTGTCTGGATGTTATCTTCTTGTTCTCAAACTACATCCAAACAATGACCATGCTAGCTATGAAAAAGAAAGTTTTCTAAGTGCTTGAAGAAAATTAACTCACTTTCAGTCACACCAGCACACCTTCTGAAAAACAACCAGCATTCATATGCTGTAGCAATATTTACCCTGTTACCATACAGGCTTCATAAAGACATTTGCTCATTTTAAGCCCAAGTAGCTCCAATGAATATGTGGTGTCTTGCTGACTTTGCAGCCAAAACTTGCTGCCATTTAAATATCAAAACAAAATAGGCATATACAGAATGGGAGATAGATATTAAAATCTTTCAGTGATTTCCCAGTGATGATGGCCATAAATGTATCCAGGAATCAAATGCAGTAATGAAGGCAGATCTTTGTAAAAAAGACCTGTCAGTCCTGCTTTTCCACACGTGCCTCTTCTTGTTTCTTATTCCCATATTGCAACAAAATACCAGCTGTTTCTTGAGCCCTTCACTTAATAAGCCTTTACTGTTGTTAAATTACTCTACTTTAAAATAACGTCTGTTATAGGTAACTTTAAATGCTGTCTTTTTAAGTTGTATGTATATCACTTAAATACCTTAAAAAAAAAAATACTGCACTGTGCAGACACATTCAGCTTCTCTGCCAATCCCTTACTATCAAATCCTTTTACAGTTCTTTGTTGTTAAACCAAATATAGTGTTACATTGTCTGTCCTTACACACATTACTGCTGGATAAAACCCTTAGTTCCCTAGACTAAATCTGTGCTGTTCTCTGCCCTGGTTTCTCAATGCTATCTCATTGCAGCAGCTCACATTGAAAGCACACTATTCCCACACCCACCAACACAGCTCTTGGGATAAGAACTGCACCATTGATACAGTGTGTATTCTTTTCCATAGGTTCCCACCAGCATGTCGCTAACAATTTCCTGGGCCTTATCAAAAAAAAAAAAAAAAAGAAAAAAGAAAAAAAAAAAAAAAAAGAGGGGGGGAAGCCTTTGAAACATGGAAACAAAGAATCAGACTCCATTGTTGTTCTACTTTCACTGCCATAATCTGTGTTTTCCATCATCCTACATGTAGAGACTACAAACATCACCTAATACAGACACTCCAAACAACAATTTACTGTGGACAGTTATTGTTCAGTATCTGTAACCTTTCATCCCAGTATTTGTGGTTTTCAAATCGTCCTTTTCATTTCCTTTTAGCAACCTGAATTGAGTTGAATTCCACCCCCCACAAAAAACCTTTCCCTTTGCCTGTCAGCAGAAGTAACAACTGAGTCAGTTGCAAACTTTGGACTTGATTCATGCAAGCGAAACATACAGATCACATGAGTTTGCTACAGAAATTACTCAGAAACAAAGTGTGGAGCATGCCACTTTGATTAAGTGTACAACTGGGATCCCTTACTTCTCAGCATGAGGCTTTTCCCCTGAGCAAAACTAAGGGTTTTTCAATCACAGAAGAAAAATAATGGTAAATGGGTGGGGGTGGGGTAGAGGGGGAGGAAAGGGTACAATGACTTTGTGTCTATTGCAGAATTATTTTTTTTTTTAAAGAGGAGGGAGGAGGTTATTTTTGTTGTTGTGGGGTAGGTTTTTTGGGGTTTTTTTTGTGTTTTGTTTTGGTTTGGTGTTATTTTGGGGTTTTTATGTTTGTTTGTATTTTGAGGGTTTTTTTATTATTTTTATTTTTATTTTTGTTTTTTTTGTGTTTTTGTTTTCTTTACCTCCCCAGAAAAGATCCTTATTAAAAGTAAGCTCACCCCAGGGGACATTTTGTGGTTCAGCCATCCTTTACAAGCCCTAACTTCATTATTCAATACATTGGACACTCTCAGAACTGAAGTGATATAAAGCTGTAATAACATGCACAGTAGTCCTTCAAGAAACACTGTCCTTTTTTACAAACAGAGTAGTAAGTAACGTGCTTAAGACCATGGACCCTTCAGTTCTGTTCCTAAAACTGACACTGATTCGCTGTGTAAACATGGCAAGGCAATTTAACTCCCCCCATGCCTACATTTACCCATCTACAAAACTGTCTAATAATACATAACAACTTGTTTATACATTTCTTATGATGGTTATCTAATATTTGTGGGCTGCTATGAGACAAAAACCCAGTGATAATGCACTTACACTGTCATATGCTCTAAAGAGTCTGAAGGGGAAGATGAAAAGTATAAATTTACATCAGAATATTCAAATAGTCAAATCTCACCATTGAAATCCTAGATCCTGTACTTGTCAAAAATTTTAAAGGAACTCTATTAATATAATGAGAAAAATAAAACTGTGTTAATTAAAAAAAAATCAGAATTAAAATATTGTTAAATGCTAGATTTTTTCAAACAGCTACAGAATTTAGGGATATATGAATTCTAACAAAATCCATGCTTTTTACTTCCTTTGATTGAGTGGAGAAATCTTCCTCAGGAAGTTTTTTGAGATAGAAAAAATTAAAACTATGTTTCTTTTAATGAGTTAGTTCTGTCACACTTTCTGTTTGCTTTTCCATTCAAATACAGAGGTGTGCCTGTGTACCCTCAACAGCATGAATAACATCTGAACCACGGATTGTTCATAAAAGGTTCGCTGTTTAGCGTTAATGCTTTTTAACAGACATTGAAATTTCTTCTCTTTGTTCAGAAGTATGAAACATTTGGGAAAGATACTTAAACTGCTGCTGCCACCTCAATAAATTTGTCTTGGTTTTCCACTCTCTTTGACACCATCCAAATTTTGAAGTGAAGTTACATTAGATTAGGAGGTCAAATAGCAACTTCATTAGAAAGGAATGGAAGATAGGGTTAATGGGGGAAATATAGGAAATAAAGTCTCTTTAGCCCTCTTTCCATTAAACACTAAACTTCCAAGAAGGAGGAGAACAGTAATGATTCAGATGTAGCTATGGACTGCTTTGGTCGTACAGAAGAGAAGGTGATAAAAGAAAAATATTTATATTTCTTTAGCAGAAGTCTTATCAGAGAGGTGTAAAATTATTGAGTAGGCATGTAAAACATGGTGTTATTATACCAGTAATATGAGGCTAAATAAAAACTTACTGTCTAGAAAGGCTTCTACAGTAGTTTTATATCCCATTTCCAATAACGGAATCATCTAAATCAGTTAATTGAAAACCAAAAATTTAGTCTCACAGTGTTTTCTTGGTCAGTTTTTTCCCCTTAATAATTTTAACTGGATGGAATACTGGAAATTTTTAATCTAAATATGTGACTCATAAAGTTAGCTAATCACAAGCCTAGCACTATTACTTATGTAATATTTATCCATACACAGGCTTCTCAATTGCTGAAAAGCACTGACACAAAACTGTACATGCTGGGATATGTGATGAAAGACAAAAACGGTGTGCTTGGCAGGTGCGCATATCTGAGTGCTAAGCCACATGGTCAAGGGTGCTTGCGTGCATGAGTGTGCATGCACGTGTGTGTGAGCTAGATCAAGTGGCAGGAGAGGACTTGTGGTGCAAGCCTGTTGGGGAACAAACCTTGCCAAGATTTGTTCTGTGGGCATCCTGCTAAGAGAGACATCTGCCAGAGTTGTAGAGTGCCGGCAACTGCGTCTCGCTGCTGCACCTCACATGTCATGTGCTGCCAACCAGCCCTGACACTTGGGTTCTGTAGAAGTGCAGAAATCAGCAAGTTGTCCAGGTGGCGTACATGTGATTGGTAGGTATTAGAGAAAGGAGTGCAAGCCAGAAGCTAAGTGACTCTCAGACTAAAAGGATGGGACTTGGTATGCCTGCTTGTCATCTACATGCTGGGCTGGTGCTAACCACTTTTGTCCCATTGAATTGACTTTTCTAAAGAAGATGCCCACACATTTCTGTGCCTTCTTCCAGTACTTTCTGCTCTATCTGTGAAAGTAATTTGAGTTCCTGTGCCTTCTCTGATGTCATATAGTTCATGTTCGGAAGGACCTTCAAAATCCAACTCTCCAGTATTGCTTACTGATTCTTTCCCAGCTCAAAATGCAACATTCACCTTTAATGGTCTTTTTGTTAATTCGGTGAATGCCATTTATTAAGTGAAGCTTCCTCTTTTCATATACAGTTATTTTTCTTCTAACAACACAGAAAACAATGAGGATGAAGACCCTGTTTCTTGTAACAAAATATTTCTACAAACCTAACCTTCACAAGCTATGATTTAAAAAAAAAAAAAAAAAGAAAAAGACTTACAACTAAACCAATATTTGTACTACTCCAGAGAACATGAACAGATCAAAAATGCAAGCCACATTCAGTTATTAAGGATGCTAGCAATACTCTGCTATACTTACCCTGATATTATGGCTTAAAAAATAAAAACTGGACCACTAGACTCAAGACCATTTCAAATCAGTAAAATGAAGACTAGAAAGTGTACATACAGTGTAAATGTATTTAAAGTCTAAGTGAAACTGAGTGTGAAGAATCACAACGGAATGCAAAGTTCTTGCAATAATAATAATATAAAACAAACAAACACAACAAAATGTGTATAAAAATTCCTGCAGTAAAGGTGACATATGGCAAGATTATAGCTTTACAACAGGCCCTTTGAGCCCATTAGCAAACATACTTTAGAAATTACTGTAGCATGCCTCCCAGCTTCCACTTGTTTTATGTGAAGAGAATACCCTTTGTCAGTTCTGAGTCTGGTAGAGCACATGCTCCTGGAATACCAGTCAAGACACTTGTCACTCCTTTAGTCATCATACCAGTGTTTTCACGAGTAGATATATCAGCCCCCGAGTCTACTCTCACTTCCACACAGGCAGGTATGGTTTAAGGCAAGCATAACTGAGACAATCACACAAAACCCTGTGTACAAACATTGCTAAGGTTGCCAAGGTGGGCAACTCAGAGAGCAGAAAGCAGAAATTGGGAACAGTACTGTTTAATATCTTCAACAATGACACAGACAGTGGGATTAGATGCACCCTCAGCAAATCTGCAGACAGTGCGAAGCTGAGCAGTGTGGTTGACAAAGCCTGAGGGACAGGATGCCATTCAGAGGGACCTGGACTGGCTCAAGAAGTGGGCCCATGTGAACCTCATGAAGGTCAACAAGGCCAAGTGCAAGGTCCTGCATCTGGGTTGGTGAAATTCCCAGTATCAAGACAGGCTCTGTGATGGAGTGGGTTGAAAGCAGCCCTGCAGAGAAAGACTTGAGGGTACTGATAGATGAAAAATGGACATTTGACAGAAACATGTGCTTACAGCCCAGAAAACCAACCATATGCTGGGTTGCATCAAAGGAAACGTGACCAGCAGGTCGAGAGAGGTGATTCTGCCCCTCTACTCTGCTCTGATGAGACCCCACCTGGAGTCCTGTGTCCAGTTTGGGAGCCCTCAGTACAGGAAAGACATGGACCTGTTGGAGAGGGGCCAGTGGAGGGACATGAAAATGATCAGAGGGACGAAACAGCTCTGCTATGAGGAAAGTTTGAGAGAGTTGGGGTTATTTAGCCTGGAGGAGAAAAGGCTCTGAGATCTTATTGCAGCCTTTCGGCTGCAGACTTTTTAGTAGGGCTTGTTGTGACAGGACAAGGGGTAACAGCTTCAAACTAAAAGAGGGGAGATCCAGACTATATATAAGCAATAAATGTTTTACAATGAGGGTGGTAGAACACTGGAAGAGGTTGCCCAGAGGGTGGTAGATGCCTGATCCCTGGAAACATTCTAGGTCAGGTTGGATGGGAATTTGAGCAGCCTGATCCAGTTGAAGATGTCCCTGCTAATTGCAGGGGGGGTTGGACTAGATGGCCTTTAAAAGTCTCTTGCAATGCAAACTATTCTATGAAATGGATAGAATGAATGCAGTCTTTTCAAGACATGTAATGTCCTCTGTTCACTTTATTGCTTCTCCTATCCCCTTAACCAATTTTCCTCACCTTTTATTCTCCCCCCGACTCTTTGTTTCTTTTTCCAGGGAATCCCTATGTCATAGATTACAGAGGTAGAAGGCAATTAAAAATGGAATTGGGATTAGTTCATTTTATGAAGATATTCTTTTTCTCAGCACTAAAGGAAAGCAAATGGCTAAGATAATAAAACATTAGATTTATGCTAAAGAATTACACATTTATTTACAGCGTTCTATAAACTGATGAAATTGTGTGGCACTAAACTTCCTATTTCAAGTTCACCTCTGGTGTAACTTTACTTGATCCAAAGTAGACTTATGAGAATGAAAATGGCAGTCCATATTTGATTAATTTTAAGCACCCTGTGCTTAAAAAGCTACTTTTTTGTTTCATAAGCCTTTTTTGAACAGAATACTTTAAAAGACTCCAAGAAAAGTAAAACTTTAGAAAGGCAAAAACTATGTCTAACAGAGGTAGCTATAGCAGGACACCAAATTCTGTACATAGGAAGAATTTTAAAATTAAAATACGTTGTTATTTGTTACTGTCATAAATGCTGTTGAACTATCCAGTATTTAAATTAATAATTTAAGTGTTTGCCTAATGAACTGGACTTGATTACATTAAGGCATTCTCAATTAATTCTGACAGATCATCTTCTGAATTAGAATACAGAACCAGAATGGTTTATGGATTCCTGGTCTAAGTGTTTACTGAGCGAATATTTCTTTAACAATTAAAAATAGCCCTGTTCTGAAGCAAAAATGCTTAAAAAGCAATGAGTGAGAAAGTTAGAAAAAAGAAACATAGTAACAAGCAAGTGCAGCAAATTCTCCTCTTAGCCCTCCTGTCAGCTGGAAATTGGCAACTACAGTATGTAGCAACAAGAAGTGACAAGTAGTGGAAGAGACATGCTACCTCTGGCAGCTATTAAAAGCACGTTAAGAGGATAGAATGGGCTGATACATAAACCTTTATAATACCATTCAGGAAGATAACTACAACCCATGAAGAAAGACAAAAGAATAAGCCACAGACCTCTGTCATCTTACAAGAAATCACTGTACAGTTACGTCTCAAACCAACCATACAGTAAGACATACTGAGCCTTAGAAATACAGATAGTTTTTAAATTTTATTAAGCTAGCTCAACCTGTTCTTATGCACTGCACTGGATTAGGCAGCTCGCTTCCCAGGTGCTTTAGGTACTGGAATGACACAGGAGATTTCACTTCAGAGCAGTTTACAGACATTGAGGTCTTTGATTCTACAAGGAAATGAAAAACTTTCTCTAGCCAGAGTGAAATTTTCATACTGTATGTTAACACTACTTTCCATCAAGTTCTCTTTTATCCACATAACAGATTATCTGTGGGCAATTTCTGTCCTTTGGACATTCAAATTATTCTTGTTGTTGTTGTTGTTGTAGTAAACCAGTTAAATATGAAATGTTTATACTAGGACTAGACTGAGTGACAATTACGAATGGACAGCAAGAAGAGAAACAGTTACTTGTAGATCCTATCAGTGTTAGGAATGAACAAGCCAGAGACATGATGTTAGCCAAGAAGGCAACTCTGGATAGTTTTGGTTTTCTGGTAAATTACTTTTTAAATTATTCTCTAGATATTTTAAATTCAGGAAGGGTAGTTGGAGATATTTTCACAAAACTAAGGCCGTGCTTAGAAAAAATATCACATTAACAGAAGTCACCTTCTTCTCTTTGTCTTAACAGTATCTTTTTTTCCCCAAGCTTGAAATTATAACATGGTGTATTTTTCATAGGGTATAGCATCCTTATACCTCTGTTTAGTTTTCACACACTTATGCTACTGTTCACATTATGTAGATAAGGTGAACCCTCATTAATCTTCATGGTAGTTTGCCTTGTTCAGGGAAAAAAAAAAAAAAAAAAAGAAATAAAGAAAAAAAAAATTACACCCCAATCTTATCCTTCAGGAACTTTTAGGAGAAAGAGAAAATTGGTGCTAATATTAAACCACAACTGTCTTCCCACTACCAGACTGGTAGCCATGTATTCACATACACATTTAAAAACAGAGATAGCACAGGGAGGTGGGGAAGTATGCTGGAGAACTTTCTGTTCAAGAACATGCCACCTCCTACTCACATTTTCTGCATCATTCATCATGCCCAGCTCTAAGCTTATTGCAGGTTTGCAAAAATGAAGCTGTTCTTATCGTTAATAATTTTCCTAGATATTTTCATCTGCAGATCTCCATGGCCGTGACATAGTCAGAACACTTCTCTGTCAATTCCATGCTGTTAATCTGGGCAACTATCATTCAGCATCTGCTAAACTGGTGATGGCAACACATCTTCTAAAGTTGACATATTTCACTACTGAGAGTCACACTAATGGCCGCTTCATGGAGACAGTGATTAGGCCAAATTCAGCTCTGGTCTCATTTTATCTCACCAGGGGACCTGACACATGGTGTCTTATCTCTGGCAGACCAAGAAAGCACAGCAGAGAGGCACTGAGATATTTGGGTACTGAAAATTCCACAGAGAATTCTACACATGTCAGAGCAGAAGAACTTCAAAGCATAAAAGGTGCAAAACATTTGTGACTTGCAGGAGGCCAGTTCAGAACTTTTAGCCCCTAGGCACACCCTTACTATCCCTGGGATGTTATCAGGCTTTAACTCTTTCTGCTTGTTTGTTTGTGCACAGGCAAATTAAGTCATACCTTGCCTTCAGGTCCAATCTGGACCAGATGTTCAGCTAATGTTCATTGACACAGTAAGCACAATTCATGTGTCCTGAAGAGTTTTTATCTTTACTCTTTTGTACAAGAATAAACATTTTGGCAGGTTAGCAACAAACAGAACAAAAAATACCATTTCCCTAGTTTAATTTATTTAGATTAATCTGCTAAAAAATATATATATAATCAATTACAACAGTTTTTCTTGAAAGAATTAAACTACATTGTATTAGAGAGCATCACTTTTTTTTTCTTCCATTTTTCTTATATTATTTACTTATCTTAATTTCATGCTTGATTCTTTGACTTACAGCCTGATTCAGCACCAGGGCATTTTACAGGACTTCTCCTAATGACTGAAGGAAGAGCGAAAAATTTTAACACTGATTTTGGAAAACTTTACAAAATGATCAATCAGAAACAAACAAACAAACCCCACCAAACAACCCCAAATCCCAATACTTAATACATAGAAAGTAGTGCTTCAGTTAGGCCTTTTTTAAAGTCAAAACCTTTTTGTGACTGTCAACATTTGTAGTTAACACTGAATGCTATATTATGACTTTTACTATTCGCCCTAAGTTACTTAGAAAAATTTGGAGACATTTGTGGCATTGTGCATTAAAGAATGAGGAACTCCTAGATGTCTAAAAACAGTAACTTCTTGATTTAAAAAATCTCTAAACAATTACAATTGTTCACAGCAAGAGTAGTCATTGAAAGATTTATAACGCAGAATCATTGATGGTAAAATTATATGAACAGGAATTAAATGTACAGCACTGAAAGGTAACCTCTTACTTATAGGAAAAAAAAAAAGAAGAAAAATTTATCGGACAACAAGAATTCAATATTTCTAAGAGTGTAAGAAAAATGTAAATTACAACATAGAAAATGGAAAATCTGGGTACATTTTGAAGAGAACTTTGACATGTCTTGGGAACTACTGTTCAGCATGAGTGAAGATTTATCACAGAGATGCCTAATATTCAGTTTGCAAGAGAAAAATGTAATGTTTCACGCATCTTAATAAACATAAAGGAATATCACAGAATAAGACACAACGCACACAAATAAAATCAAAGTTATTAATGTGTGACTTCAAACTTAAACTGGCACAATTTCTATGAGAACATTCAATTTACCAGCATAAAACTAGATAATGCAGAAGGAAATCAAAAAAGTATTCAACCATTTTCTAATGGGATCATTGATTTCCTTTTAGCTTCAATGTAAAATGGGCACTTTTTAATGAAAGTACTGTTACTTTTGGGGTCTACCTTTGGAGCCTTTCCTTCAACCGAAAACAAGTGTGTCCATTTCTTGAAAAAGGTGACTGTTATTTCTTGCATACATTACATGTTTTTCTTTTTTTGAAACACATTGTAAGCAATTCATAATTATCAGTTTTATCAAAACACTACTCTTATTTTTAATTTTACAGATAACTAGCTGATGAATAATTAAAATAATTAGACTACAATAGTCTTACTACTACCAAGTCAACGGCAAAACTCCAGCCAACTTTGAGTTATTGTGTTGCCTCTGTTTCTGTTGATTTGCTTATATCTATTTGTAGTACAAACTGTTAATTCATACAAAAGATAATATACATTAATCATTGGTTAACCTTTATGATTACAGAATCAGCATTAAGTAGAACTAGTCTTTGGAGACAGTGTTTGGCCACAAAATCATAAATAAAAAAAGCATCGTACAGTTTCAATAGGAGTTTTACCTTGGCTAGTCCCAAAGTCCAGGTCCAGCTTTTCAAAACACTGTGCACTCCACATCTTACAGTTGCATACTTTTAAAAGTTGGACATTAAAACAAGAAACAAAACAAACCAAGAAATTCTAATTACTGGTCAGTTTAAAGAATTTCAGATGTGAGTTAGTGGTTGACTTCCACTTCCCAAATTCTTAGTTTCTCTGTTTGGAGCTGAAAATACACTGGTGAAAATGTGAGAATAATCGGCAGTGCTGACTGAGCACTTTCTGTATAAATCTACCAAGCCAGGTTTTCAGACAAGCAAGAAACCAGAATCAATAATATATGAGACTTAGAATGTTCTTCCTTGACAGACTTTTTCATCCAATTTCACATTCTGTGTACCTTCAAGCTCCCATATTTCAGGTGTGGAAGGAATGCAAAATAAAAGCGCTGTTGTAATCTTCCAAACTTATCCTCCCACACAATCAACCTATTGAAACTTTGTTAATATTCCACACTGCCACCATCATGCCTAAACCCTCTCCCATCTCACTGTTTTCCATTTCATCAATTACAGTACTATTTTCAAAAGCCAGCACAATATTGAAAATTAATACAAACAATTTCCAAGTAAAAAGAGATAAGCTGAAATGGCAGTTTTCTTTTTCTGTTTGTAAACTGTGTTCACTACAGTCTCCTAACTTACAAAGCTACCCTGCAGAACTTTCTCCTGAGTTTATGCCTTCAGTTTAGTTTCATTGTGTGGACTCGGCTTCACACTTATTTACAGAAATGTGTGCTGTATTTGTATCTTCATTTGACTCCACTATCAGTTTAATTTATTTTCATAATACTTTGCAAAAGCTACTATTTAACCATGACAATTTAGAAATTCTGTTTGACAGATCCTTTCTGTCATAACTCAAAAGCAGAAAATACTTGGCCAGCTTCCCTTAAAAATGTGATGACAACTAAACTGTATATTCTTGTATATTCTCCACTACCCACTGCCACCTACTGCAGGATTAGGAGTAATGCAAATAGACCTACTTTCGAGAAACCAAAGTTGAATTGTAAATATAAACTTAAACGCTTAGTGTATAATCTATGCAGATATATGCAGCGATATATATGCATTATGGACTATTTTAGACCTGAACTGAGTAGAATGGTTAGAAAAACAAATGGTTAAGCAGTGCTAGCTTAAATCTAAAAGCTAAATTGTTTCTCTGAACAGGTGTCACTTTTTTCCCCATACATAATTAGTTGTACTGGTTCTAAAACATTTGTATATAATTATTGGGTTTTGTTTTATGTTTATTTTTCAATTTAAAAATCCTTTGAAGTAGTCACCCTTTCCATGCTTCTTTAGGGTTTAATGCATTTGATCTCTAAAATGCAATTGGAAATGTGAAACTACCCCAGCTGAGACAGAGGGCTTGTACAACCGCTTTAGCCCTATCTTTTCATCAGTTGAATTGCTTCCTAGGACTTAATGTCAAATGCCATAGGTTATGCAAGCATAGATGTCATTTTAGGTTTATTTTTCATTTCAAAGAAACAAAAATGAAATTTGCTGAGAGTTAAACAGACAGCAATTTAAAATGCATTTTTAGTTTGTCAGTATTCCAACTGTAAGATTTTTGCATCGTAGCAATGAATTTAGCATATTTATTTATGGTAATAGTGCAAGCTTATTTTACTTGTAAAAAAAAAAAAAAGTTTTGAAAAAAAAATTTAAAATGAAATTTAAATTTTGTGGCAAAAAGGATCTCCCTAGTCCTCAAACCTATGAGTTCTGTTACATCCAGTGGTTTTTTACTCTTCAAAACATAAAAAATGAAATTATTTCTAAGTAACTATTTTTCCAGGTAAATATTCTTCCAGGTACAAAGATGTGAAAGATTACTTTTCCATTTATGGACTTCATGTTGGAATACATCAGAGTTTTGACCTTCTGTAAGTGGTTTTAGTTTTTAACTGCTTCTCCAGAATAGAAATTTTAAAGAAGTTTTATCTTGCACATTAAAGAAAATTATATGTCTCACTATTCAGACATAACACTAATACAGTAATTGTCAATCACGTAACGAATATCTGCATTAAAGATGCTGCTTCTGTTGAATGCCTACATGACTACATCACCAGTATCTCTGGTAAGAAACAGGTGTAGACAAAAGCCTCTCAACTACGAATTGTTTATAAAAAATCCATTAATATCAAAGATTAAAAAATTGTTTGCTTACAGAAACTAATAGGTCTTTAAACAATCTTTGAAGAGATGAAAAAATATATCTTATAAAAAACCCCTTTTTGGGTGTTCATAAATTAGTGCTTGTGATTGCTATAGACACAGATTAAAAAGTAAATAACAAAAACATTTCTTACGTTAAAGATTTTAAAACCAATATCTATTGATTTCACTTGCAATTTCCTCTCAGACTGAGATTTTTGTTTGGACAGAAAGAAAAGAAATCATACATATGGTATTATAAGACTTCAGTTTTAAATGTGAGACTTCTGAGTATTTGGTAGGTAAACACATTGGAGTAAAAAGGTTCTGAACACAAAGTTTTATTTTATTCAACAAAGTAGAACTAGTAAAGACTATTTAGGAGATTTGAGCCATGTTAAGCATACACTACCTTGAAAGAAACAAGAACATATACACTAAATCCCATTAGGCTCAATGAAAACTTTCCTCTTAACATTAAAGAAATCAGAATTTGGCCTTTATGTCAACATTAACCCCTGTACCTCAGCTTTCCCACTGGACTATACACAAAGGAGTATGTCTGCTGAATGCATGTGGTAACAGTATACTTTTTTTGTGCTTAACACATCAGAAAATTGTAAGGATCCTATAAGAAGCTGGATTATTTTAGTTTTACTGGATGCATCAAAATAGCCTTAATTTATATTTTGTACTATGAATTTATTGTAGTTTTCACAACCCTTCATGTGAAACAAGATATGAACATAATACTCAGTCTAAGTTTACAGAAATACGTGACCACCATACTCAGCTTCACACATTTGCCATCAGAACTGATGCGTTCCCTTCAACGGTAAAGTGTTATAGACCCCACATAATTATCCTATTGTTATTCTATTGCGCTTTGCGCAATGTGATCAAAATGGCCAGAACTCAAGACTATCTTCCTCCTTTTCTTCTCTTTACACTCTTCCCCCTCCCTCAGACATTTGTTCCAACCCAGAAGCCAAGACTTGGTCTGCCATGGAGACTTGGGCCTATTTTTACTCTCCTGTCAGGCTTTTCATTGCATCTATTTGATTCTATTATACAGCACTGTGGTAATTAAATTGCTTTCAAGATAAAAAAAAGGTGACTTGGGATGAGGGCTATTTCTGTGAAGGGGGGAGATGAGGGAAGAATTCTTACTCTTACCCTGGGAATGGAGCTAATCCAAAGGTATTATACCTTTCTGAGGATCACTTTCTGGCTCGTTACTCTCAGTAAAAGATGACATGACTAATTGTTTTTTTCCCAGTTGTTGCCATTGACTACGCCCAGCATTTTACACATCTCAAGTAATCAGAGTCAGTGGTTGTGAAGAATAACTAGGGAAACTCAACAACTTTATAAGTGTGGATCAAGGACTCTCTCACCCTTTCTTTTTGAATTTGCCCTGATAGTGTACTTATTAACTTCCTCTTTAAATGGGCCATTTGAGTGCATCCTCCACAAGTCTATGGATGACACCAAGCTGAGTGGTGTGGTTGATACTCTAGAGTATCATAGGGATAAATAGAGTAGGATAAATATAACTACTACTACATTTACACAGTCCTAAAATTACATTTGGCCTTTTAAAGGCAACCCCAAGATTGATGTGGTCCCCCAGTGAAAATGAGTTTGTCACCCCTCTCTAGAGGGAAGGGATGCCATCCAGATAGACACTGACAAGCTAAGAGACATGGACAAACCTCATGAAGTTCAACAAGGCCAAGTGCAAGGTCCTGCACCTGGATCAGGGTGATCCCAAACATGGATACAGGCTGGTGGATGAGTGGGTTGAGAGCAGCCCTGTGGAGAAGGACTTGGGGGCACTGGTGGATGAAAAACGGAATATGAGCCAGCAATGTGTGCTCGCAGCCCAGAAAGCCAACAGTATCCTGGGCTGCATCAGAAGTGTGATGACCAGGTCAAGAGAGGTGATTCTGCCCCTCTACTCTTCTCTGGTGAGACCCCACCTGGAGTACTGTGTCGAGCTCTGGGGCCCCCAGCAACAGAAAGACATGGACCTGTTCAAGCAGTTCCAGAGGAGAGTCACAAAAATTACCAGGGGCAGGAACACCTCCCCTGTGAGGAAAGGCTAAGAGAGTTGGGGTTGTTCATCCTGGAGAAGGCTTCAGAGAGACCTTAGAGCAGCTTTCTAGTACTTAAAGGGAGTCTACAGGAAAGATGCAGAGGGACTCTTTATCAGGGAATTTAGGGATAGGATGAGGGGTAACAGTTTTAAACTGAGAGTAGATTTAGATTAAATATAAGGAAGAAATTATTTACTGTGAGGGTGGTGAGACACTGGAACAGGCTGCCCAGGGAAGTTGTGGATGCCTCATCCCTGGAAGTGTTCAAGGCCAGGCTGGATGGGGCTTTGAGTAACCTGGCCTAGTGGAAGGTAACCCTGATCATGGCAGAGGAGATGGAACTAGATTATTTTTAAGGTCCCTTCCAACCCAAACAATTCTACAATTCTATGATTTAGATTGTTTTCTCACTTCCAAGCATACCTAATATCTGTGGCATCCATTTCTCTCTAGTTTGGCTTAGTTGATCCATTTTTCCAAAGAAGTTTCATTTTGGATTCCTATGAATATTCCTATGCTGCTGCAAAACTGAATTAGTTTTTTCTGAGTTTGTCTTTTAAACAAAATTTGAATCTGTCTGTGTTTTACTGCTTTTTAATCATCTACAGATAGAAATGCAAAAGAAGTAGTCTTGTTACATACTAGTTTAATTTAGATTCAGACAAAATAAATTTTGAATTTGCAGTAACAAGTCTGCAAAAGTGTTCGTAACTGTTGCAGAGTTGTTTGAGGATCAAGATAATTACAGTATACAGGATAAGAGAAAATATAATAAACTGGCCTCCTATGTCTATTCAGCTAATCTTCATCCCTTGACAGATGTTCAAACACAGTATTTTCATAAACTAACTTTTTTTATGAAAGGTGATTCTTTTAATAGATATAAAGAACATGATAAAGTATATAATAATTTATATCCTGTTTCATGCAAAATAACCTTAAAAATGTGGTGGTGTCTTGAATGTTGATGGATTATGGTCACAGGAGACTTTAAGTTAAAGATCAAGGTGCAGACACAGCAAAACAAAACCCATTATGAAACAAGCTAATATAAACTACAGTGTCATCTCTAATAGCCAAGTAACAATGAGTTTCATCGCATTTACATTTTCATCCTTGTTTCTGAAGGCTTTGGCATTCAAACTGAATTTACCCACAGACACTATTTTGAGGACTTAATTTTGTGTAAGACCTTGCAGGTCTGGGCAGGACTTCACTGCTGTACATGGCCAAGGTATCCCTGCCCACCCATGGGTGTAGCAACACTGTTCTTTGGGGGGCTTCTACTTCCATTCACAGAACAGCGGTTGTCATTCCAGCTTATCATCTAACATGGTATTTCTAGGAAAAGGAGTGTATGCAACAGGTAATGCCTCGAGTACTTGCCTACCAGGGACTCACACAGAAAGCTGCTCTGCACTGTGGAAATAGATATCATCTTACATATTGAATGTGAAACTGAGAAGCTGAGTTCAGGTAGACTTGTTTGGCAAATATATTTTGGGATTGGGTTCTCCTCAGTTCCTGCAAAGCTTCCAAACATACAAACAATAGTTTTATCAAAAAGTTGTGGGTTTTGTTTTTTTTTCTTTCAGAGAATAAAATATTTTGTTTAACATTTATGCTTGTAAGAACTGTATATTTAGAGTAAAAAGCCCTATCTTATGCAGTTTGTTTTTGATAAAAAACTTTTATTAGTTCTAATTTTTAACTTCAGATATCTTATTTTCTTAATCTCTCATCTTACTTTGAATCCCTTTTTTAATTTCTTCTCTGTAAGCAAATGTTACCTCGAAAACACTATTTAGAGAGGCAATATTTTTTCACATTGTGTAATAAACGAAATGGCATTTTAAAAGCATACATCACATATTTGAGCATAAAATGCAGTGGTAGGAAACAGAAAAAGACTCATCATGTTTTTGTGTCTCATTGATTTTAAGACTGACTGCAGCCTGATTATATTATTACATAAATATTTAGGCTTTCTAATGGCTGACTTTCCACAGGTCCATGTAGCCATTTAGATATCTGCAGATCACATTTCAGCATTGCACTTTCTTCTTTCAATGTGCCCACCACAGCCTTAATAATAGAGTCACTGAACTGACCACATGGACAACTTGATTTCAGAAAGTGCAAAGGGAACATAGTACTGTTCTGTCATTGGTCGCCAAAGAGAAGAGA
This sequence comes from Streptopelia decaocto, assembly GCF_964273445.1. Lineage (NCBI taxonomy): Eukaryota > Metazoa > Chordata > Aves > Columbiformes > Columbidae > Streptopelia > Streptopelia decaocto. The sequence goes on from NC_138661.1 coordinate 55,493,171, forward strand.
TCAGCTCCTACCCTTCCTCCTCCCTCTGTGAGGAAGCTGTAGCTGCCATGAGGTCTCCCCTCAGTCTCCTCCAGGCTGAGAAAACCAAGTGACTTTAGCTGCTCCTCATACGGCTTCCTCTCCAAACCCTTCAACAACTTCCTAGCCCTCTTCTGGACATTCTCCAGTAGCTTAGTATCTTTTTTATACTGTGGCACCCAGACATGCACACAGTGCTCCAGGTGAGGCCGCACCAGAGCAGAGCAGAGCGGGACAATCATCTCCCTGCCTGGCTGGCAATGCTGTGCTTGGTGCACCCAGGACACAGTTCCCCTCTTGGCTGCCAGGACACACTGTTGGCTCATGTTCAACTTTCCAAGAACCACCAGGTCCCTCTCTGCAGAGCTGCCCTCCAGCATGTGGTTCCCCAGTCTGTATGTGCAGCCAGGGTTACCATGTCCCAGGTGCAAAATCTGGCACTTGTCCTTGTTGAACTTCATGTGGTTGGTGATTGCCCAAGTACGTAACCTTGTCGCAGAACGAAATTAAGTTTGTTAAGTAAGACTTTCCCCTCTTGAACCCTGTATTTCAAACTCCTCATGCCCAGGTCATATCATGGCTTAATGCTTTTTTTCTTAGGAGTTAATGTCCTACAAATAATTTTCTGGTCCATAAATTACATTACTTGGGATACTCTGTTTCCTTCTTCCATTTCCAACTCTGGGCATTATCACAGGCTGACCTGTGCATGAATTATTGTATCTCGCTCTGCTTTGAAGATACTGGCACGCATTCATTCAGACTCATATCGAAAATTTACATCTTCCTTAGGACTAAATTAGAGAAAAATCATACACAATTCTGAAAGCCAAACATTTAAGCAGCGTGCACTAATGGCATTGCTAGCATTTGTCCTCCGCTACGGACTGCACCCTAATAAGGATTATTCTCTTGCTCTTAAACTAAGAGGTTTAGACTGAAAATCACAAAATTATTTCAGATCCTATCTTTTGCCAATTTATTTGGAAAAGAGGCACCAAAATAGTTTAAGACCTAAATACCTTTAAAGATTTGCAATCAGATTCTTGAGCTGAAACAGAATGTCTTGGATTAGACTGAAGTAACCTTCTAAGCAACAAGCATAGGGAAAATGTCAAGAACAATTCTGAGTCAAGGTACAAGTATTAGTACCATTTAGTTATAGCCTGGCCATGCTTCTAGGATATGGAGAACTATTTCTTAGGAACTATATAGCAGAATCTTTGTTCCGACTGCTTATTAATTGCCTTCTTCAATTAGTGTAGAAAGTTTACTATGTCTTACCTTTATAGGCAAGTAATACCCATCTTTGTTTTAATCAGTGGAGAGAAAACTGTTAAACATAAATTTGTGCAGTGTGTAGTTGAATTTCAGATACAGACGGAAGACAAGACTAGGAAGAGTCAATTAATATGACTACGAAAGGTAAGACCTATTGAAAAGTAAAAAATACGTAGCAAGCCACAAAACCCCTAAATCAGGTCTTGTTTTACTTCTGTCTTAGTCTCTGCCATGCTGCCATGGATCTGAGCTGAATATCTTTTTAAACTTAAAGTATTTATCTACAAAAATACTTAATATTACATCCTGGACTTCAGCTCATTTTAAAGAGATTTTTCTCAACAGTCCATGTTAATAATACAGTTTACTTTTTCCCTTGTGCAATGCTTGAGTTTATCAGACAAAATCAAAACCGTTGACGATAGAAATACTGAAAGATGCATTTAATAATAACCTAGCAACAATTTACTCCCACTAACATCTCGCAGAAAGTAAATGTTAAGTTGAATGTAGTTGCTTGGCAAAAAAGATCAGAGCCATTAAAAAGGCATAAGCATATAGACTAGTTAAAATCATAGAGTCATATAATCATTTTGGTTGGAAGAGACCCTTAAGATCATTGAGTCCAACCATAACCTAAATCTAGCACTAAACCGTGTCCCTAAGAACCTCGTCTAAATGCCTTTTAAACATCTCCAGGGATGGTGACTCCACCACTTCCCTGGACAGCCTGTTAGAGAGCTTTACAACCCCTTCTGTGAATAAATGTTTCCTAATATCCAATCTAAACCTCCCCTGGTGCAACTTGAGGCCATTTCCTCTTGTCCTACCACTTGCTACCTGGGAGATGAGACCAACACCCTCCATGCTACAACCTCCTTTCACGTAGCTGTAGACAGCGATTCTCCCCTCAGCCTCCTTTTCTCCAGGCTAAACAACCCCAGATCCCTCAGTCGCTCCTCATTAAGACTTGTGAACCAGTCTTGTCACCCTTAGTTGAGGAAAATCCTAGCTTATGAAAATGAGAAAATTTCTAACAACTCTTGGATCTGCTTTTCATTATCCAATGAACAGAAACACTTACGTGCACAGAATCCCATCTTTTACTCTCAGATCTCCTGCCTCTCCTACAATCCACCACACTACTTGCCTGTTCACCAAGTACTTAAAATGTAGATATTCAGAATATATCAGCCTTTTAATGTGAGCATCCTGGCTATATGTACTGTGACAGCAATCCAGAGTGCATTACTGAGACCTGAGTTTGATGTAAAGTATTTCTGATCTCAGATGTTCTAACCAGATGATAATCTTTTAATAGAGGTTAGGCTATTTCCCCCAGCTAAAGAAGGATAAATCTAGATTTGGCTAGTTATCGTGGCCAGCTCTAAGAGGAGCTATCTATATAATTAGTAATAATAGCAGCGAAAACTTTTAATTTTCATGTGAATATGTGTTTACTAAAACACATACCTGAGGGACATGACATGTTTTTTAAAAAACAAGCTTCTCAAATGAAAGGGACAGAGAACTGAAACCAATTCATGGCTCACAATCACCATTCATCCTGGAATAAAAATGCATGTTTGTTGGTTGGCAGCACTATGTAGTTCAAAATTCAAGAATACAGTAGATAGAGCTGACAATGAAGTAAATGTTTCCTGACAAATAAAATCTATAATACTTATAAAGTGTGTGTATCGTTGCAACTTACTGAAATAAATGCATTGCATTAGAAACCTTACACCGTTTCTAATGAAACACGTAATCAGACAGTCCAGCAAAAAACACGGACCTCATCAGCAAGGATATTATGCATTTAGTTTGCCAATTGATATTTTTCTAGAGGCAGGTTCAAGCAAACTTGTTTGATTTCATATTGTTAGTCTTAATTATAACCCAAAATGCAGGGCATAATTTAAGGCAGAATTTAGTGGGGGGGGGTGGGGTGAGAGGAGAACAGGCCTGGTGCATTCAGTGTTTGGATTGATTTGTGGTGCAAAAGTTCAAATCTCTTGGTACCTTTGCAAAGGATTTCTTGCCACTTTCAACCTTGTAGCATGCATATCAGGAGACTCGGAGAAGCCAGCCAGCATGATGAGGTTCTGGGGTAATTACAGGTCAGGAATCAGTGGCAGCCCTAACAGCTGGCTGTTGATTAAAGATGAAACTCAAGCCTTGTACAGTGGGCCTGAATAAGAACTATACAAGACGTCACACAGTGCTCGAGGCCTCAACCATGTAACTACACATTTGTAAAGCCAAATACTACAAGAACAGTCTCTTTTGTAGGGCAAGCTAGTCATTCATTGCACTTCTTGACAACTAATATAAGGCCTGAACTTGAACATGACACTCAAATAATTTTTGTTTAGCAAACACAAAACAAAAATTATATTCTAAGACAAAATGGTTGATTAAATGAGTAATTTGAGATGTTGCTTTGCCGAACTTTTACATCAGAGAAATAACATGTTCACTGTGGCTTTGCTTGTTTGGGTTTTGTTTGTTTGTTTTGTCTGTGTTAATGTTGTATCATTCTCTTATCTTGGTATCTAGCTATGTCAGCCTAGCAACCTACTTTCTAATCTGTTCAGCCAGGTGTCATTTTCACTCTTAAATCTGTATGCAAGTTCCTCAATGAGGAAAACAAAAAAAATGTAAACAAACACTTCCAAAGTCACTCCTGATACTACTGCAGGAGCTGGAGATTATAAATGATATCTAGAGTATGGGATCATGTAGATGCAGGTGCCATGACAATCAACTCATGGCCATTATAAATAATCATTCACAAGGGGCAATAACTCACTAAAAATCACACCGTAGATGATTGCAAGAGCCAGAAGATTACCAGTGTAATGTCATTTCCAAGCGGTCATTGTGCCTCTTTACAGATCTGCCCACAAATAACAATGGCACTGCAACAGTACATGAGAAGTATGCCTTCTCAATGGGTGACACCTAGTAATGGTCTCCATCTACAAAGCAAATATCAGTTCCTTTGTTACAACCACTTTCAGAAGGGGCCTTTCCAAAAAGATTTTATTTTCTCTTAAACTAGTAAAAGATCCAACCAGAAATACAGCATAAGTAACAATATACAATGAAATACATTCTGGACACTGGTTCTGGAATACATATAAGAGACATTTTAATTTGCAGGCTCTTTTGTAAAAGGTTCAGGAATCAACCACACACAGTAACAGCAAGGTATGGAAGCAGTTTACTTGTCCAGGGATAAAACCATGCATTTGTAACTGATGGACTCGAGAACATGCTGCTGAAAACTATATATATATTAAAGTTTTATGTGCATGGAGCCTGAGAAAGAGAGATAAAACACTGCATTAATGTTATAGATTAACTTGACAAGACAGCTGATCCCATTGTGCTCACATTAAGTGAGTACGAGGTTCACTGAGTGTTAAGAGAGAGGAGGAATTATTTTCTGTAGAGACTGCTCAGATAAAGTCTGGTCAAAGTATTATTACCCTTGCATGTGAAAGCAATCTCTTGAAATGGTATAAAAGTAAAATTTTCATCTTTCTTCAGCTTTTCTGAGATTGATCATATTAACTTGTGTTTGAAGTCTATTCTTTCTCTGATACTCAGTACAAATAGTATTTTTTAAGTTATGTGGTATTTACCCAAATGAGAAAATAATGTAAAAATCATGAGTAAAATTAGGTAAGTAAATTAAGTGAGTATAAAACTTTAGAAAGCCTTGCTTTTCAGAAAATTCTGAAATAACTATTTTTTAACAAGTTCCTTTTGGGGCTAGACGTGATCACTAGCAAGGACACTTGTCAGGAGTGGTTTTCTATAATGGTTACATGTTAACTCCTAAACTTATTCATATATGCACTTTCATAGTTGCAATGGTATGAATTATTTCCCTTTGGATTACTGTCGCCCCCTTTGGCTACTAAGAACTCTTCCATCATCTATTCTTATGCTTAATTTTTCTAGTGTACATAATCCAATGAGATGAGACATGACTGTGGAGTGAGGAATGAGGTGTTTTTGTGGTCACAAATCTATTTTTTACTAATACTTTATTTCGATATCTCGATAACAACATGGAAAGTAATTATTACATCAATGTAGAAAAAAACCCAAATACTAAAAAATAAAATAATTGTAAAATTCTTCCTAAAATTGTCTTCCTTTTATTTTAATGAGAAGCTATCATAAAATGCATCAGACCTAGAAAGTAAAACTGCATAGGAAAGGAATTGTTACCTTTCAGTGTGTTGAGTAACTTAAAAAACAAAACAAAACCAAATGTTAGTACTGTTAAGGACAACAAAAAGGGCTCTTTTAAAATATGTTAGCAGCAAAAGGAGAATCAGCGATAACATTGGCCTGTTGTTTGATGAGGTCAGTCACCTCACAAATAGAGACATAGACAATGCAGAGATGGTTAATGCCTTCTTTGCCTGTCTTCAACACCAATGACAGGCCTTGGAACCCCAGGAGCCCAGTGCTGGAAGACCATGACTGGGGGGATGGCAAACTATCAGACAACCCTGAGCTTGTTCAAGACTTGGTGCTCCAGCTGGATGCACATAATATAGCTATGAGGCTTGATGGGATTCATCCCAGGGTACTGAAAGAGCATGCCAATGTCACTGCAGGGCCTCTCTTCATTGTTTCTCAGTGCTCTTGGGAGTCTGGAGAGGTCCCAGTCCACTGGAAACTGGCAAATGTCCCAATTTCAAGGATAAGAAGGAAGAACCTGGTAATTACAGGCCTGTCAGTCTCATTTCAGTGTCTGATAAAATTATGGAGAAGGTTATTCTGGGACTTATTGAAAAACACTTGAGAGACAACATTGTTATTGGTCATCACCAGCATGGGTTCACAACAGCAAAGTCCTGCTTAACCAACTTAATTTCCTTTTATGACAAGGTCACCCATTTAGTTGACCAAGGGAAGCCAACAGATGTGGTGCATCTAGATTTTAGCAAATCTTTGATACTGTCTCTCACAGAATTCATCTGGATAAAACATCCAACACATAGCTAGACAAGTCCATAATACATTGGGTGAGCAATTGGCTGACACGGTTATAGTAAATGGGGTTACATCAGGCTGATGACCAGTCAACAGGGGTTTCCCAGGGCTTGATTTTAGGACCAGGGCTTTTTGATGTTTTTATAAATGCTATGGACACAGGAATTGAATGTACATTAAGTAAGTTTGCCAACAATACTAAACCAGGAAGAGCTGTGGACTCCCCTGGTGGTGGAAAGGCCTTACAGAGAGATCTTGATAGACTAAAGAGCTGGTGAGTCACCAGATGGATAAAATTTAACAAGAGCAAATGCCAGATTCTGCACCTGGGATGGGGTAATCCTGGTTATACATACAAATTGGGGGACATGGGGCTGAAAGAGAATCTGCGGAAAGAGATCTGGGGGTTTGGGTTGATGGCAAGTTAAACATGAGTCAACAGTGTATCCTGACAGCCACAAGGGCCAATTGTATCCTAGGGTGCATCAAGCACCGCATTGCCAGCTGGTCGAGGGAAGTGCTTGTCCTGCTCTACTCTGCACTGGTGGAGCCTCACCTCAAGTACTGTGTGAAGTTTTGGATGCCTCAATATAAGAAGGATATCAAACTATTAGGGTTTGTCCAGAAGAGGGTGACCGAAATGGTGAAAGGCCTCAAAGGCAAGACTTACATGAAGCAGCCGAGGTCACTTGGCTTGTTCAGCTGAGTGAAGAGAAGGCTGAGGGGTCACCTCATGGCAGTCCACAACTACTTAAAGGGAGGCAGCAGAGGAAGATATGCTGATCTCCTCTCTCTGGTGGCCAGCAACAGGACACAAGAGAATGGAATGGAATGAAGTTGCGTCAGAGGAAGTTCAGATTCGACATTAGGACAAGGTACTTCACAGAGAGGGTGGCTGGAACAGGCTCCCCAGGGAAGTGGTCACAGCACCAAGCCATTCAGAGTTCAAAGAGCATTTGGACAATGCTCTTAGTTATATGGTTTAATTTTAGGTAGTCTTGCAAGGAGTAGGAAGTTGGACTTATTAATCTTTATGGGTCCCTTCCAACTTGACACATTCTATGATTCTAAACCTGTCAGTAAAAGTTCAAACAGCAAAACAGAATTTTGAAACTGTAGAGAAGTTAGATTTTAACTTGAATGTTTACTGCTTTGTTCCACTGTTTGTGCTAGTTTACAGAACAAAATATTTTCCATAAATTCAACATTTTATTTTCTCTGAACTTGCACTGTGATCAGATACATGACTATACTCAGACAAATTGTATGGCCTAACAATGGAAAGTTGTAATGGACTTGGATTTCATTAACTTTTTAAAGACTGTACTGTGATCTGACCGCTTCTTTAAAGATCTATTATGACCACACTAACAGATTCCCAGTGCATCTGTTTTTATCCCAGAACTCGGTTAGCTTGAGACAAACCAGTCCTATTAGAGATCTAAAATTTCATTACAGACTAGGCACTAAGGCAGCAATACTGAAAACAAAAAATGAAACCACTACACTTCCTTTCTTAAAGTGCCTCATTTACTGTGATATTGTACTGGCAGGCCTGCTATATTTTGGGGTCTGGACTACATGATCTTTAAGGGTCCCTTCCAACCCAAACCATTCTATGATTTTCCACTTAACTGTGTATATCCTTGCTTTTGTCATTTTGTGACACTAACTTAATATCCATTCAGTGTTTTGGATATTATATATTGGTCAACTTTTGTGAACACACACTCCAAGAACCGGAGGAAAACCCCACAGATTGGAGGAAAGAAAATGTCACCCCTAACTTCAAGAAGACCAAGAAGGAAGACTCAGGGGACTACAGGCTGGTGAGCTTCACCTCGATCCCTGGGAATGGGATGGAGCAGCTAATCCTGGAAACCATCTCCAAGTACATGAAGGACAAGAAAATAATCAGGAGCAGTCAGCATGGATGCACCAAAGGGAAGTTATGCTTGATCAGCTTGACAACCACCTACAATGAAATTACTGGTCTGGTAGATGAGAGGAGAGCAGTAGACATCCCCTGAACTTCAGTAAGGCTTCCAACAGTATCTCATGAGATACTCATAGAAAAGTTGTTGAAGTATTGGCTGGACAGACATACAGTGAGATAGCCAGGCCCAGGGGGTGGTATTCAGTGGCACAAGTCTAGTTGGAGGGCGGTAACTAGAGGTGTACCCCAGGGGTCAATACTGGGTCCAGTCCTCTTCAACATCTTCACTAATTGGGTGATGGGGTAGAATGCACCCTCAGCAAGTTTGCTGATGACACAAAACTGGGAAGAGTGGCTGATACACTGGAGGGTTGTGCTGCCATCTAGAGGGACCTCAACAGATGGGAGAATGGGTGGATGGGAACCTCATGAATTTCAACAAGAGGAAGTGCAAAGCCCTGCACATGGAGAGAAACAATCCCAGGCACCGATATATGCTAGGGACCACCCAGATGGAAAGCAGCTTGGCAGAAAAGGACTAGGTGTCCTGGTGGACACCAAGTCAAACGTGAGACAGCAATATGACCTTGAACCAAAGAAGGCTAATGGTATCCTGAGTGGCGTTACACAAAGTGTTGCCAGCAGGTCAAGAGAAGAGCTCTACTCAGCACTGGTGAGCCCACACCTGAAGTGCTGTGCCCAATTTTGGATTCCTCAGTACCAGACAGAAATGAACATACAGGACAGAGTCCAATAAATGGCCACAAAGATGATTAAGGGACAAAAGCATGTCTCATGTGCGGAGAGGATGAGAGAGCTGCACCAGTTTAGAGGAGGCTGTGCAAAACTTGAGCTTGCAAGAAAATACGATCTCCCGCCCTGAGACCAAGGATATCTCAGTCCAGATCCTCAGCAACACATTCACAGGTACGATATTGGATAAAGCATTTAATAATGTAATCTCTCCGTGTTGTTTTTTATGGGCAAAATAGAGGCAAAAATTCACTGTGTCAGAGAGCATTTACACTTGATTTTGTATTAGTAAATATTTTTTTCCACAGTGTAACATCACACTTAGCTGTAATGGTACAAAATAAAAAATGGAACAAGTGTTGATAACAGAAGCTGCTTAAACTGTGACTCCTGACAAAAAGGTTATGTTCAAGAAACTACAGCTCAAGGTCTGAATCATCCTCTCTAGTAGTACCCATTTCTCTTCTTTGACTATGCTTACAGCCAAGCATGATTAAACTCTTAAATTCTGTGTAGTTCAGTACTTAAAGTAGCCAAGGTTTAGGTGTTTAGCACTTTCATGAAGAATACCCTACATGGTACTTGCTAAAGTGCTGGGGGTATTGTGAACCTCATTTTGGGAACAGCTTCTGCTCATGTTTTTCTTGCAACAATCTGTGTCTTTGGGGTAGACGCACATCCCATGTGGGGCAGAAAGCAGTAAAGCTGTGTTATTCTTCCATACCTCCAGCAGTCTGCTTTTTGTATCAGGAAGGCTTATTTCTATGCAGAATTCAGGTATAATGGATACAAAATCTTAACTAATCAAAATTAATACTGCTTAAAGGGGAAATGCCACTGAGCTTGCTAGAAGAGCCTTCCAAGAAGCTTAGACACAAATGTAAGCAATTCCTCCAGAAGATGAGGTTGAAGCCACTTTTCCTTGTTAGTGTCATGTAACCAGGATGCAAACGTGGTGCATGTCTAACACTCCATTTCTCAGATATGACTTTGAAAGCTACACAAAAATACACCTGGCAGAAGCTACAATGGTTTTACAATGACAGAGGAGAAGAAAACATGCTTCTATAGCCTTTTTACCTGCAGCTATTTCTCATGCTCCCTATCAGTTGAGGGAAGAGTGCAGACAATGTCTGAGGTATCATATGAGTCAGTTGCATTTCCCATAACAAAATCTACAGAATAATTTAAAAAAATGCATGGAAATGAATTAACAAATAGTACAGAACTTGATACATAAAAGCATTTGTATGCAAATGAACAAATTACATATTTATGTTGGACAAAGATTTAAAAAGGGGAAGATACATGATTTGACAGTCATAATTGCTATATGCAAGGAAAAAACAGGGTGTTGGGTTCACTATGTAAACAAAATTATAGCTGTGCTTAGGACTGCTATTTCTATGAACACTTTAGTAACACTAAGAAATGCAGATTGCTAGTAGACACATCATGAAGCAAGACAAAGCCAAAATGGCAGATTCCTCACATATTTCATATTAGGAAAAATAAATGGATGTTAATAGAAATATTCCTTCTTAGAAATGTAAACCAGTATACTTTCACTATTGTAAGGCAGGGAGGTTCTCTGTTGGTGTGACAAATGCACTCAATGGCCCCAAACAAATCAGCAGCAGTTTGATACAGGCTCCAAATGAGGTAGAGGCCTGAGCTGCAGCTGGGCCGAGAACTCATTTTAGGAAACTCACAAAGAAGTAGAATGACCCAGTCAACACCAGTAAGTTGTGGGTGCAAGAGGTCTCATGCATACCTTTCCCACTGTGTGCAATTTGACTACAAGCCAATCACTTTATTCAACAAATACAACAGCCTGGGTGAGCCCACTTGGAGCTCTCTCCGCTAGACGAGCATGGCTCGAGGGCAATGGATCTTTTACTAATTACAGATCACTGGATGAGCCCAATTTAAGTTTTATATTAATCATTTAGCATAAGTAAGTGCATTTTAAACAGAAGGAATCACTTAGAATTATAAGGTTGTGTGATTTTTAATATACTGTCTGCTTCATGTTACTTAGTAAGCTAAATTTGCTGAAACCTTAAACTGTATTTTGTAAAGTTCTGCTCAGATTTACCAAACTTGTATCTACTTAATGAAAGCAAAGCAGCTACAAACCATCAACGACACCTGCAAGATAAGGTCTGTTTTGTACCTTATGCTTATTGAGAAAAACAGAATCTACTTAGGCAAAATAATACCTTTAAGGCCAGCACTAAGCTACAGACCATCAACACTACCTGTAAGATAAGGCCAGTTTTTACTGAGCAAAACAGGATCCATTTGAAAAGAGTAACACTTGAAAAGCCAGAATGAAGCAGCTATAGACTATCAAAAATATCTGCAGCTAAAAAAAATAAGGGCCCGTCTGAAGCTAGTGAAAGAATCCAATGAGAAGCAAGAAGAGCCCGGACTCAAATATTACTACTGGGCTGAATCATCATGTGAGGGGGAGGTAAAGTCTATAAAGGTATAATTACCCAGGTACTTCTATGCTCAGCTCAGCACCTCTGCACCCAGCTCAAGCCAACCCTGCTGCTCTACTGCTCCATTATATTATTTATTTCTATGAACTTTGATGCCTGAGTGTTTGTTTCAGGAGACCTAGGATCCCATCCTCATCACCAATGAACTTTGATGCCTGAGAGCTTTCTTTGAGAGCCTGAGGATCCATAGTTCAGAGTGACCTGGCACCAGACCCCTCGAGGGGAAGTAAGCAGGGTGAGATGCAGAACGATGAAACTTTGAAATCCTAGCCAAGTAATAAAAAGAATTGGGTGTGCACATATAATTCTTTGGCCATAAACATGTATAATTCCTTACTTGTTTTCCCTTACCTTTTATGTCTCTTAGACATAAACTGTTGACCAAGTCTGGAACTAAGTTTGGATCCAGCTTCACCTGGACTCCTCTCTGAGAAGGAGTTCAGAAAGCAAGAGGGTCCATTCTGAACCTTGTGACTCAACAAGAGGGCTTCCCTGTACCCTTTTGTATCTCCTGTCCCCATATAAATCACTCTAAACCAACTCTCACCCAATTCTCCTTGGCATATTTCCCCCATACTGTAAGTAAGAGTGAACCTTACCATTGAACTCTGTTAAGTCGCACTTTTCTTTAAGTGATCTGAACACAGCTCTGTGGCAACCAGAACCCTAAATCACTCATCTGTGCAGTGCGGTTGTTACTTGGATCTTTTCTTGCTCTCAGAAATGTCCCAATTCACAATAGTTGATATAATACAGATGCATTAATACACAATTTTACATCACATTCAGTTAAGCAAAGTTCAGTCTTTCCAACGCACTGTGAGGCTCTCTGTAGAAATACTCTTATTAATTTAACTCAATTAATTTGAATTCACATAGGGTCCAAAGATTTCCTGTTGTCCCATAATTATTAATCCACTTGTGTTAGCCCTAATGCTTTCAGAGGATGTTGCCATCATTCCCCTAAACAGTAGTGCAACAAGCAAATATACTGGTAGATAAGCCAAAGCCATTTTCATACAGTGAGTAAAATTTCCAAAAGCATTTCAATGATCTGGATAATGTCTACAGTACTTCTCTATGAGACATGCTAGGCCTTGCTGAAATCTGTCTCAACAAGGCTCTTAGCAGTAAATGAGCTAGAGATGATAGCCAATAGCTAGATCAACACTCCCACTGTATCAAACACTACTTGCTTATATGTGTAAGCACTGTATGCTTTGATGCCATTTAGAGTTCAAACTACCTACAACCTCTAGACATAAGTAAGGTCTTAAAGAGCTGGACATTCAGAAACCTATTTCAGAATCTAGTCTTTCCATGAAATGCTCAGCAAAATTTAGACATAAATTATCTTAGAGATAAGATGTGCAAAGATGAGAAAAGGGTAATTGAAGCTATCCAACAGGAAAAACAAACCAACCAAACAAAACAAAACACCAAACACCTGGACAGCTTTTTCTTAACTTTCCCCACTTTCTAAGACTTCAGCATCACTCTCAGAGACTGATGCTTATTTTCAGAAATAATCTGGGATTTAGATTACTTCCCTAAGAGAGTTTTAGGTTATTTTCCTGTTGTTAATTTTTTTAAACAAAGTAACTATTCAATGTAAATTACAGAAGCAATTTACAAACAGAGGACTGAAATTCCAGGGTCCTTCTTCTCAATAATTGCATTAATCCCTGAATTATGGTGCCTTAACCCTTCATGACCTGCCTCTCTTTCCCATTGAATTTGGAGTTCAGTCCTGCAAAGTCATTCATGTTCAAAGGACAGGAAAATGCTGCCAGCCTCAAGTCATCCTAACATAAGAAGTAGGAGATGAAGGCTCAAAGAACTCATGCTTGAAAAGAGAACTGAGCATAGGTTATCTGCCTTCTGAGCAAGTTTTCTAAACATTAAGCACTGCTGAAAAGAGGAGGACAACATCAGCATCACTGGATTCACTTTTAAAGTAAAGAGCAAGATTGGATCAATTCACTGAAAGAATGTCTGGAGTCACCTATTTTCAGCAAAGATAAAGTCTATGAATCCTCAGGGAAATGAGATCAGCTGTAATCCTGAACTTGGGCCTAAAAAAATACATGTTAGTTGACATTCTACATTTAGATTCAATAGTTATAATTTTTAACATTAATTGTTTCTTATTTCATGAGGTGTAATTTATAATGTTAGTTGTTTCTTTATTCATGCATTTCAAATCATTATATGCCAACCTTCCTCCCCCAGTGTGGGAATACAGGCTGTCTGCTATTCTCAAGACATATTTGTGACTTTGGTCAAAGTCAGGGTATTTTATTTCCTTCAAGATGCCAACACCACTCAGCCACCAAATGAGTTAAAACAAAATGTTCCATGGCTTTCGCTACTAATACTAAAACAGTAATTGAGGATAAAGTAGCAGCTTTTGTAATTAAAATATAAAAGGCATCTGCATAAATAGAGAAATTTGCTGCTGCTGTGTGAGTTCACTGATTCTGGTGGAGTTATGACTCAAGACACTAGAAAAAAAATTGGTCCAAAATGTTCATCTTAATTGAATTATGTTTCATTAAACACAAAACCCCTTTCAACCTCCCAGGTCACTCCGGCACAGAATTGATGATGGTCTGTGCTTAATTATAGAATATTGTCTGACATGAACTGGTATCAAATCATTGTACATCTCTGTTAACTAATGAGATAGAGCAGATACATATACTCCACTCTCTTGATTTTAGTCAGATGTTGGAATAATTTTTTAAAGCAACTGCTAAAGTAAATAAAAGTGAAGAGTTGACTGATAAAGCCATCACTGAAGGAATCTTTTAGGAATATCAGCACCAGACTGAGTGGAACATCACTTACAATTGTGACCCCTATTTGGTAGAATAGCCAATCCTTTCTCTCTGAAAAATTAAGCTCTCATCCATCTACTATGAATTCAATTAAGAAAGAGAAGGAACTGGGTACTATGCAAACAAATAACCTTGTGAAATTGAGATCTTCAGATAGAGAAGCTCACCTGTCAGTACTGCCCAGGGCTAATTTAGTATGTTTAGTGATTGCTTTTTCTAATTGTAGATTGTTTCAATATGTCTTGAGATAAAGTGCAAGAACACTATGGTACTTCATTGCTGCTGTGCTACTTCCACAATTCTCTGGAATGAACTTGTGGCTTATCTGTTTTATAATATCAGCATTTCTTCTTTTTTAGCAAAAATGAATGCACTACACAGTAGCACATTCTCCTATTCTGATCTTTCTTTTTTACTCTGGGTATTACAGTATCACAGTATTATCTCACTATTTAGATTTTAACACTCTGTACCTTGCCCTATTTTTATGCAGCAGAAATTAACAGAAGTAATTCCATTAGTAGGTTTTGAAGGCTTTAAAAAATGCCATAGGAAACAAATATTTTAAGAAAAAAGCAACTATGGAGACAGTTTTCCTTCCAGAAACATCTGATAGAAAACGTGTTTATCAGCCTTAGTGTGTATTTATAAGCTAAAATAATTAAAATACAATATCAATTAAAGAAACAGATGTAGATGTGGGAAAGGACTGTAGCATATGTTTAGAATCATGTGAACATGTTCCCATTTGTGAAAGATACTCTGTCAACATTTTTTTAAATGTAAAGCCAGAATTTCAACCACAATTATTAAATGTGGCTACAGTCAGAAAAAGTTACTAGGCAAAAGTCGTATTCAGTAGATCTGTTCTCCATATGTAGTCAGTCCAAATGTACTCACTTATGTGATAAAAATAAATTGTCGCCATTTCTTACTCCTGTTAGCTCTGCACAGCCAAATACAGCTAAGAGGAAGTGAGCTGTATTCTATTTTAACTCCTGCACCACCAACAAATGATCTAGTTGCTGAATCTGTATTATTGATGATCCCATACTCGCCAGAAAGCACACAGCTTGACTGTGCACGAAGACATGATGCAAAGGATGTGGTTTAATTATGCCATAGCTTTATTAACTCATCTGGCAACATTACCCAGCAATGTGTCATACAGAGCAGGTCATCATTCTTTCACTGACTGTTCCAACCTATTTTGAAGGTTGCTGTCAACTTTCCCTCCTTCCAGACTAATTCCAGCTGTTGCTAGGGCCTCATCATCTTCTCCTCATTTGTACCCTCAAGGGTGCTATCTGCTAAATGACCATATTTTGAATCCAACCGCCTGGCCAAGCCAACTGTAGTCTTTAAAAAAGTAGACAAAACTTCCAAACCACTGGACCTGACCAATTTCTGTCAAGGAGTTAGGTTTTTTGCCCCCCTAGACCTCATGAAAAGCAGCAAACAACACAATATATGCAACAGGTCATTAAAAGGCATAAAAGACAGTCGGCTTTCTTTTGAAGATAACGGTCACTGATGAGCAGCAAGAAGGCTCATAATGGTAAAGAGCTGACTGTATTTCTTCAGGCCTAGCATTCAGTCCTTCAACATCTTTTCCCTATGTGAGGTCCTTCAGTGACTCATTATCTCAAGGAAGTGCAAACGGGCACTAGAAAACAGCTTAGTTTTTCTATGAACTTTTACACAAAGTGATTGTAGCCTTCCCTTCTTTGGCTGGAAATGCTCCTTGAGCAGAGCATGCCTGAGGAACTAAATTAGAAGACATGTTGAGTTCACGATAGAAGAATGGCCAAAGCTTCACTACAGCTATTCTCATCTAGTTGATAGACCTTTACAATGTGGAGCCAGCCGATCATGGAAAACAGGTGATCTAGTCCTTTATCTAAACCAATCTGGACAGATATTTCTCTAGCTTTATGGTTCCAAGAGTAATTCTTCTAGTGGAAGATCTTGCTCCTAGTGTCTCACTGCCAACTTTGTACCCTCTCCCCTAGCTCTTGCCTTCAGTTTTCCTGAAATAAATGATTGTTTGTCCCCTTCTTAAACTGGCTAGGTGAAAAGTTAAATGAAAAGAAAAATAACAAGATCACAGAATTGTTGAGGTTGAAACGGATTTCTGCAGGTCATCTTGTCCAACTGCTTGCTCAAGCTGGCCCACCTAGAGCAGGCTGCCCAGGACTATGTCCAGACAGTTTTCTAATATCTGCAAGGATGGAGACTTCACAACCTCTGTTGGCAACTTGTTCTAGTCCGCAGTCACCCTCACAGTAAAGAAGAGCTTCCTGATGTTCAGACGGAACTTACTGTGTTCCAGTTTATGCCTATTGCCCCTTGCCCTGTCCCTGGGCACTGCCAAAAAGAGCCTGTCTCCATCTTCTTTACATATTCCATTCAGATACTTATATACATTGATCAGATTCACCCAAGCCTTCTCTCATCTAGGCTAAACTTTTGCAGCTCTCTCAGCCTCTCCTGACTGAGACGTGCTCTGGTCCCTTAATGATCTTTGTGGCCGTCCATTGGACTCTGTCCAGTGTGTCCATGTCTGTCTTTTACTGGAGAGTCCAGAACTGGACACAAAATCATTTTATAAAGCAGGTTTTTATATTAGGTCAGGTTAGAAAAGAACTGGACACGAACATAATTCTGTATAATTCTGTATCATTCTTACAAAACATCAGGGATGGACATTCCACAGGTGCCCCCATCCCTAACTATATTAGATCAGCTGGGCTCTCAGTGCGTAAGACTACTGCAAAGAATGCGGAAATAGTGCTGGATGGATCACCTTTGATATGCAAAGAAGTAGACATTATGTGTACAAATATCTGAATAGGTACAAATAGATGGAAATCGGCCATAATGAAGATGAGGCCAGGCTATTTCCAGTGGTGCCCAGTGACAGAGCAAGAGGTAGTGGGCACAAACTGGAACACAGGAGGTTCTGTCTGAGCATCAGAAAACACTTTTTTCCTGTGAGGGTGAATGAGCATTAGTATGGGTTACCCAGAGAGGTTGTGGAGTCTATTTTTGGGGATATTCGGAAGTTATCTAGATATGGTCCTTTGTAGCCTGCCCTTGTCAGAGAAGGAGGATGGGCGAGGTGACCTTCAGATATTGCTTCCAACCTCAATCATTCTGTGATTTTGAGTGCAAACATGAATTGGCTGTTAAGTGGCAAAATGAGCACATTTCATAGGTGATCAAAGGGTAATACATATATTGCCTCACAGACAAGCTGCCATTCTCATTTTTATATTTTATGCTTTCCAATATTGTTGCTTTCCCTAGCATCCAAGAAACTCAAAATTTGCACATTCTCTTAGAAGTCCTGAAGAAAAATTAACCCTTTGTACAGATAATGGAATGCAATTGGCAACTTCTTGAGAATCTTTATAACTAGCAGCTGGCTGGAAGTAATTTGACTGAGTAAAAATCCCAAGCAAACAAAAATTCACACAGAAAGTCAGAAATCAGATCTTCTGACAACCAGCTCTATGTCTCAATCTCAAAGCCTCATCTATTATGCTTGGAAACATTTTTTTAAATTCCTTTCTACTGACTATTTGCATATAAATATTGCGTATTCTGTTTCTGATACATACATAAGAAAATATTGTAGGCTCTAGTTCGGTATTTGAAAGTGGTATCTACCGCCAGCTTCACGTGCAGCGCTGCTGTTTCCCTCATAACATATATAAAAAACACAGCAGCTACAATATACTTCCACATGCTTACATGGTTTGTGTTTAACTTGCTGTATTTTCAATGAGGTACATTTAAAAGAAGAGGATGCCTGGCACCACATGCATAATTTTGATGAATAGACAAAACATTCTCATCTGAAGTATGCTCACTTTATTAAAAAGAGTAATCTAATCTTAGCCTTTATTCTGTTAAATCAGTCATGTGTGACCCATTACTAACCCACTAACATGGAATGTAACTCGAGAGCCAAAGAATTATTCCCACCATATTGCTATCAGAGAACTGGAAAATAGGTATATACTGTATTTTCTTGTTTAATCATTCTCGTTGGTGATTTATTGGCAAAGACACTACATTTTTGCATCTCAGCCTCTCTCTTCATCTGTTAATTCTAATTATACTCTTTCCATGTTTGCATCATTCACATGTCCTATTTGTGTACATATATACAAAACCAGCATGTCACCAAAGAAATATAAACCTATTTAGTAACTATTCAGGCAAAGGTATGATAGTGGAGGAAAGTCGTGCACTGCTTTTAGGAACAAAGCTGAGTTTGTTTTTTTTTTTTCCTGTTCTAAACAGTCAGTTATATTGAATTACTGGACAATTTATCTGAGGCCCATTGAACTTCCTAGGAATATAGAAAAGCTTGAAATATGGGTGCTAGATTTCTGGCTTTGTCTTCCAAGAAAAAAAGATCATAGTCTTGCTGAAGACAGCATAATTGCACTTAGTTCTTTACAGTTTAGAAAGTGCTTTGAGATAACCTTGGAAGAGATGTGTAGGAGAAGCTTATTACAATTAGAACAGAGAAGTGTATAGTCTGGTTCTCAGGAAATCATAAAACTGCTATTGTATCTTCAGCTTTCTTCTAGGAATTTATTTGCCTAACATGTGGCGAAAGGGTAAATGAATACTGCAAGACAAACACTTCAAACTAGCATTTTAGAATTTGCTTTTCAATCTGCAGAAGAGAGATATTATAAAAGACAGCTAGGACTAATCAGAGTGAAAAATACAAGTTGCTATTTGTTTTGGTTTGTTGTTTTGTTTTGTTTGTCTTTGTTTGTTGTTGGTTTTAAATTCCAAAACATGCTTAGGACCTTTACTGTTTCTTCCTCCACTTTCTCCCCCTCCCAAGCCAGAAATAATTTAATTTGAAATTTTGTTTATTTCTGCCATGATCTTAGAAATTGCTTTTGAGCAGAGAGACCTGCAAATCTTCACACAATATAAAATAAGGTCAAATTACACTATGAGTCTCCGATGAGGAGATACCATGTATCCTCATTTTCTTTTTTTTTTTTTTTTTTTAAAAGATAATCTATAAAATGTGCTCATTTTACTACTAAAGGTCCAATTAATAAGAAGACAGACAATAAAAATTATTTTGTTAAATGATAACTGCCAATGGACAATATTTGCCAAATTTTTCTCCCCACATAGGATCTCTTTCAAATACTAGTTAGAGAAAGACTATTCCAACCCAGTAAAGCTTAAACTATTCAAGAATTTAAATAGTATCCATGCACATCCCTAAGAATGCCACTATGCAGTATAAATAAAATAAACAGGATAAACAGGCTTCCAGGGTTCTTAGAAAGCATAAAAGAGATTCTTTACACGTTGTAGTGGAATATTTTTAGCTTTTTTATTCTAATCATCACAGCTATAAGAGACTCTGTTATTTATTCAAAACAACTTAAAGGAACTCTAAAGGTCCCAGTGTGATGTTTTCACTTCTAATTTTCATAAAATGTTGATAAGAGTGGAATCAAACTAGTTAGTTATCGGTCTTGACATTGGCATAATGTGACTGGAAGCGTACTATTTGTAATTACTTGAAAGGAAACAAATTACCTTTAAGAGGAAAACCATAGGTAGAAATTGCAGAAATTAGATGTGTTAGGCTGCTCTTAAAAAAAAAAAAAAAAAAAAAAAAAAAGAAAAAGAAAAAGTCCCTGTTATTTAACTTGCATTCTGTGAGAAAGGATATGTATGATATGTATGCAAACCAAGGGCAAGCATCAAGCATGCACTAGTAGAAGCATGGACTTGATGACAGAGCAGACAGTTTAAATCTATAATTTCTATGAAACAGGCTAACAGCAAGTGACCTTCTTAGAGGATTTGTTCCATGCCTGAGTTCTTGAAAACACAACAGCGGATGGAGGAACTGACTGATGCTAAACTTCCATTTAAAAACTGTCAAAATCAGAGCTTTGGGGTTCAAACTTAGAAACAAAGCTCATAAATAAATCCCATACAAACTCTTAAGTCACAGATTATTAAGCATGTGTTTAATTTTAAGCATATTTTTAGTTCATCCTAAACTGTATGGTTAACCTTTAAGGATACATTTTGATGGGGTTGAGATCCTATGTAAGCACAACACTAAGTGGAAATGGATATTAGGTAAGAACACAAATCTCCAACTCTATCTGAACTTGCATTTTTCTTGAAAACAGACAGGCATTTTGGTGGTCCAAGAGAAACATGGGATTTTATACAACAGGCTTCTTGGCTGTCTGAAATCAATTTTTTCCTTAGCTCTTTCTCACACCACTACTCTCAGCCAAGCTATCCTAAAATGAGCAGGTGGAATATGAAGTGGAATCATCCCAGCTAAGTCACTGCTGCTACTGCTGTGTTTTATATCAGCAGACAAACAAGGAATCACTAAAGTAAATTCCACTCAGTTACCGTACATCTCTAGACTCCAAAGCCAGAAAGGATCACACTAATTGTTTTATTTGACATCTTTATAAATAAACAGTAAAATTTTCCCCAGATATAGAATTAAAGCAAATAATTTTAAAAATTCAAAGCAGCAGTGAGCTTACTAGCTCCTCTGGTTGGCTCTTTCAGCATTAAAATACTGGAATCTATATCTAGTTGAAAATACTGGAACTTCAAACAGCAGAGACATAAAAGAAATGAAATCCAATCTAATAATCCTGAGCCAAGATGGTGGGCTGCTTTTCTTTAATAGCTTCTCATAAGAAATATGTCATTAAGAGCAGGAAAATTATGTCTGGAGGACAATTTCTCTATAAAGTATGGTGGCTGCAAGTGGAACTGAAAATGTTGAGAGGAATGTATGACAAGCTCATTGTATGAAGTTTTACTTGATGATAAAAGGGAGGGACTGTTGCAAAATACTGTGGTTGTCCTCTAGTCATACTCATCCCAGTCCAGCCGTATGCTCCCGAACATACAGTGCTGCATAGGCAGTTTTTGCAGCAGAGAACAGGATGGAAATGGTGTCATATTACTCACTTCACCATGACAAATTGCTCACCATGACACTATGTTTTCTGCCACACATTTCATAATTTAAAGGCAAAATATGGCCCTTTGCTTTCACTAAACCAGAGACTATGACTCAAAAGGACTTGATCTGTGAAACCATCTCCTTTCCATCTCTCATACTTGGCTTATTAATTGGAAAACTAGGTCATTTCAAATCTAAAAAATGAATTTAAAAAATAACCATAGCAACATCATAACCCCAGAACATTTAAGAGCAATCATTTATTTTTTCATCTAAAAATATAACTGTCTGCCTTTTATCTCTCTGAGGGACAAAAGGATAAAAAACATTGCATTTTTCTTCCTTTCGTGGTACCTTATATTTCTGCAGTATATGGGCTCTGACCCCAGACTTCCCCATGGTAGCAGTCATTGAAATAAAGTGTTTCTGCCCTTGCAATCCCAAAAGCCAAGAGGCTAAGTAGAAAAAGGATTATTACCTATCAGTATCATGCTCTGAGACAGGAAATCTGAAGGTAAATTTCCTCAGTCCCTACCCTGTGCCTAAATTACATGGAAAACCTCCCTATCATGACAGAAAAATGTTTAATTAGGTGATAATAATGATCAGAACTTATTTGCCTACACAATATGTTACTGAGGTGTTCTGGTGATGGAGAAGGAATTATCACCATCTACATTAATATCAAGGGTGTGTCTATGCTACTAGGACAAAAACCCTTTCAGACACAAATTCAAATCCTTTAAATGTCATATTCTTATTTTAATATTTGTACAACAATACATATATACATGAAACACTCATATTTATGGATGGAATGAATGCTACTGATGAAAAAGGGAAACTAAAATTGCCTCTTATCAATACCAAACTCCATTATTAGATTTCTTGTCATTCTTTGATATTTCTTTTCAAGACAGTGATCTCTGTTAGGTGATGTTATTTACCTGCATTGTCTATCTAGCTTGGGCACACCCACGGGTAATACCAAGCTATTCATTTTTCTTGTTTTCTAATGATAAGGAGGGTTCCTTTGTAATGACCAGACTGGCCCCACTTTAATCACTTCCTATTGTTTCTGTGCATGGGAAGATTTAACAGCTCATTGACTGTGTTGACTCATAATCTGCACAGGGGAAACAATGTTGTAGCTCATCAAATGTAATCAGCTGCTAATTGAAAGGAAATGAAATTTTAAAATTATATGGCATCTTCCAACAAGGCAGTATAACAATGACTATTTATAGGTTCTGTGAGCCAGAAGCTCTTCACAGTCTCCAAACTGTAGTCACCTCAAGGGTGGACATTAGTAGCTGTATTGAAGCACAAGACAGTACAAGTATTCCTGCAAAAAAAGTATATAATTTTACTAGGCAAATAACTTTACCTTCAAAACAAAACAATCAGAGGAAACAAAGGCATATCAGAATGGATGTGATTGTCCTGAAATTCAGCCAAAAATATCAGGCCTAATAGTTCTCCATAATAATAAGATGCCACTATAACTTATGTTTCCACAAGTTATTCTGCCTCTTGGACTCTCACATGGACCTGTTGGCGAAGGTCCAGAGGAGGGCCACAAAGATGATCAGTGGGATGGAACACCCCTCCTATGAGGACAGGCTGAGAGAGTTGATGTTGTTCAACATGCAGAAGAGAAGGCTCCAGGAAGAACTTATTGTGGCCTTTCAATACTTAAAAAGGGCCTATAAGAAAAATGTGGACAGACTTTTTAGCAGGGCCTGTTAGGACAGGATGAGGAGCATTGATTTTAAACTAAAAGAAGGGAGGTTTAGGCTAGATATTAGGGAGAAATTTTTTACAATCAGGGTGGTAAAATAGTGGAACAGTTTGCCCAGAGACGTGGTAAATACCCCATCCCTGGAAACATACAAGGCCAGGCTGGATGGGATTCTAAGCAACTTGATCTAGTTGAAGATGTCCCTCCTCATTGCAGGGGAGTTGGACTAGATGACCTTTGAAGGTCCCTTCCAACCCAAACTACTCTATGATCTTCAAAATAATTTCTCTACTTAAAAGATCAACATCAACATTCTTAATATCAAGAGACAGGACAGCTTCAGAACACATCATCAGCTCCACTCCTCCACCTTTGCACATATTCTTAAAGCTTTCTCTACTCAATAGCTTAATCTAATATAACCATATTACATTCCAATATAGCTGAAGCAATGTATATATTATAGCCTACTTTTTCTAAAACTGATCCGCTTTCTTTAGCCAGATTTAAACAAACACACATTTCAGAAGGCTCTGAAAAACTCCTGTATGAAAAACACGCATCTTTAACATTCATAAGCTTAAGTATCCAAAGACAGTAGTCCCATACGAACTTCTAGAGCCTTTTGCTTTGAGACAGCTACCTTTCACTTTCTCATATTCCCTTGATTCCTGGCTGTTCTTGCAGACCAACTTGTATTCATGAGGCAAATGCTACAGAAGTATGCTATTTATTGTGTTAAAAACAGTGAATCATCATGAAGCAATTTAATCCATTCCTCACTGTTTGATTAGCATTCTCATTCTTATTTTTTACCAAAAAAAAAAAAAAAAGCCCTAATTCAGGGAATCATTCAGTGTGTATTTCTCTACTTTTCTCTACTTCGAATAAATATTACAGGAAGAAATAGCAACAGTGATGCTATTGCAGACATGCTCTGTCATAGATCAGGTCTTGGAACCAAAGACACATCATGTGGAGTATGTGCTTATTGCTATGTATATATGCCATACACACATGATGTCCTTAAACGAGAATGTGATATGAAAACAGTTGTGGAAACAAAACCAAAACTTTTTGCCATTTAGCTGCAATGAAAACTGCAATGAATTATATCCTGAACTGCAATAATTACTCATGGGTATTTCACCATGTCTTATTATTAAAAGTAGTCAAAACATTTTCAACTTCAGAGAAAGAGTAGATTTTGAAAAGACTGTTGTATCAAAGTTAGAATGCAGAGATGCAGCTGGTTTCACAAGAAAGTTTTATGTGGCAGCAAGTGAGGAAAGGCGTCTTCAGACATTCCAACATATTCAAGCACTTTTCTACTTTAACTCAATTCCATTTTCTTCAAAAGGTGTTCAGGGGGGTTGTTTTCACTCCATTGAAGAAGATAAATTCTGAAACTTCAGATGTTGCCACAAAATTGGATTTTCATCCTTTGGTCAGAGCTACCCATAATTTCTTGCCTGAATTCTTTTCAGTGGCAACTGAAAACAAAAATGTTCATGATTACAGGCAAATGTCTTCCCCCCGCCCCAACCCCCCCCCTAAACTGTTGGCAGTTTAAAGGAAGAAAACTTAGAGGTGTACTGCTGCTAACCAAAATTCATATGCTGTGTTAACTTCTACTGCATGACTTCCTGAATATTTTAGCAGGGGAAACTGCTTGAGGCAGTTCCCATAACCACACCATTTCTGAATGAGATTCATATTCAAGTAGCTTTCTTCAGCAAAAATGATGGCTGGTATTTTGCAAAAGAGCTGCTGTCTTTGTGAACAAGAGGAGACACAGATACAAGAAATATTCAGAACTGGATTTCATAGGTATTTCAGCAGAAGAAGGATTCACACACAGTTAAATCTATAAAGATGTTAACAGTAGTGTGGCCTTCTCTCTGAAAAGCATATTGCAATTGATACGGTTTTATGACATGGGGAGTTCAGTAGCAATACGGGTTTAAAGGCTCTGGGCTTTTTTCCTGTTTCTTGGCAAAGTTTGCTACTAGCCTCATTGTGTTGACAAGTCATGGAGCTGTGCTGTGAACATTTTATAGAACCTGAAATAAAACAACCCTCTCACTCTTTCTTCTTTCCCCAGTTTTTTGTTTTTGTTTTTTAAGGCTGACAAGTTATGTACTCCAACTTTCTGCAAGAGACAGAAAATGGGAAGCAAATCCAGTATCAGACCCAAGCCCATTCTTCACAGTCGTATCCTTGAATCCCAGTGTCCAAACCCCAAATCCCTTTAGTTCAGACACTGACTCACACAACATGGCCTCTGCCATTTCATATGCTCTCAGCCGGCATAAATGTGGTGATAGTGGCAGACTACATCTCAGGAAGCACAAGTCTGAGAGCAAGCCTTGCCACACACCCAAAGCAAGCATGCCATCTACTTTAGCAAGCAAGCATTGTCCCATATTCTCTCCACAGAAGCTACAATGGCTAGCCTTTTTCATCTCCTGATGCACTCTCAAAGGGGGAAGGAAAGAACAACTTCAGCCACTCACAAGACAACATGAGGAAAAAGGGAAAAAAGGGATGGCATGGGATGAACAGCATAAAGAACATTAGGCATTTTCTTAGTGAGTCCACTAAAAGCAGGAGGCAAAGATTCAACCAGCACTATAACTTTCTGACAGCAGAGGTAAAAAAGGACCGCTGGGCACTCTTAAATGTTACTGGCACCACCTCTCTTATTCCAAGTACTTCTCTTTGACCAGCTCCTGAGGAAGCTGCTTTTCCACACAGGCAACAATTTTTGTGAGGAACAGCTACGAGAGAGGACCCTTTCAGATCTAAGTGTTTAAACAGAACACGCCCCTTTCATGTTTTCTCAGAAGGTTGGGAGTAAAGGACTGTATGTAGGATAAGACTGTATTGCACACTAGTGATTCAAGCAGGAACCTTTGTGAGTTGGTTATCAAGGTCATTCTCAACAGTGTCTCAGCCAAGCCAAAACATAGATACAACTGTATAAATGACTCTGATTATTATTTGAATTATTATGGAAGATATTGGTAATGGTAATTTAAGGGAGGCTGTCTCCAGAAGGTACCACATAAGAAGGTGTATTCTGGCCTGAAAAACTGAAAGTCTCGTGCTCTTGGAATACTGTTTTAATATGCAATGAAACTTCAAGGTAGTGATCCTAAAATAAAGCAGCTACACACCTTCGGTGAAGATTATTTTGGTAGAGTTACAAAACTGCTACGTCAGAGATTGATAGAAATCTGTTTCATTCTTCTCTACAGTCTCTATATGAAATAGTCATACAAGAATGATCCGTGCATATTTGCAGCTAAAGGTTGAAATGAGTTTAATCTAAGTATACATTCCCTTTTCCTGTTTCTCTTTTCCTCAGAGGGTCAATAATAAATGGAATAAACATAACTGTCAGAAACCACCAATTTTGTGGCTACTGGCTGCAGTTTTACTTGAAAAAAAAATTGAGGTCACTTTGCAGGACAGCATTGTTGCTATAGCTTTCTTTTAATTAAAAGTAACTGGCAGCAATTTTTAAGGATAGTTATACATAAAACCATCTATTGAGAGAACACTACTTGTTGGCACTCAGTGGAAAAAAAAAGCCCAAGTACAAAGATGGGCAACTACTACATATTTCAGAGGGAAGGTTTTTATTTTGTTTTCACATTTAAGGTATGCAAAAATTTTACTTTAAAATAAAAGTTTAAAGGGACCACAACATCTAGGTAGGAACAACCCCGGGTTTCAGTATAAGTTGGGGAGTGACCTGTTAGAGAGCAGTGTAGGGGAAAGGGACCTGGGGGTCCCGGTGGACAGCAGGATGACTGTGAGCCAGCACTGGGCCCTTGTGGCCAGGAAGGCCAATGGCATCTTGGGATCTATTAGAAGGGGGGTGGTTAGTAGGTCGAGAGAGGTTCTCCTGCCCCTCTACTCTGCCCTGGTGAGACCACACCTGGAATATTGTGTCCAGTTCTGGGCCCCTCAGTTCCAGAAGGACATGGAACTGCTGGAGAGAGTCCAGCACAGGGCAACAAAGATGATTAGGGGAGTGGAGCATCTCCCTTATGAGGAAAGGCTGAGGGAACTTGGGCTCTTTAGCTTGGAGGAGACTGAAGGGTGACCTCATTAATGTTTATAAATACATAAAGGGTGAGTGCCACGAGGATGGAGCCAGGCTCTTCTCGGTGACAACCAATGGTAGGACAAGAGGTAATGGGTTCAAACTGGAACACGAGAGGTTCCACTTAAATTTGAGAAGAAACTTCTTCTCAGTAAGGGTAACAGAACACTGGAACAGGCTGCCCAGTGGGGTTGTGGAGTCTCCTTCTCTGGAGACATTCAAAACCCACCTGGACGCCTTCCTGTGTAACCTCTTCTAGGTGTTCCTGCTCCAGCAGGGGGATTGGACTAGATGATCTTTCGAGGTCCCTTCTGATCCCTAACATTCTGTGATTCTGTGATCCATTTACTGAGAACACAACAAAAAGGTCTAAAACACAGAATCCAGATTTAATTTAATTTGTAGTAGTGAATCCTGTAAATTTTACACCACAAACCCATTGTTCTATAATCAGAAAGCAAACATTATAATTTTATTGTATATATGCTTCTTCATACTTAACAGAGCAGAGCAGTATTGTCTTTAAATGAAAAAAAAATCAGCTCACTGATACAGTAACAGTGAGTAGGCCTTCCAAGATGCAGCTGAAAGCAGTCTTATTAACATAGGAACAAAAAGAAAAGGTCTACTTCATAGGACCATTTGCAGGAAATAACATGTTGTGATATGTTCTGGGTGATTTATTGCTTATGTAAAAAGACCTATTTGTTAAATATGAATGCTAGTCTTAATAGCTTCCATTTTTCTTAGATTCTCCTATCTTTCAAAAGATTCTGACAAACAAAAGGACAGAAGATTTGTTATGATGAAAGTGGGCTAGCTTGTAAATGCCTTAATTAAAGGAATATGATCAACTTAGAATAGTTTGTACATAGAAATATAATAGATTGTTTTATCTGTTGTCCTAACCAGCACTTTCATAAATACACATTAAAGGTTTTAGTGGAAAACCACAGTGTATGTATTTTGTTTACTTTTTATATTTGACTGCTGTTTGGTTTAAATTAATTTCACTAGATATTCTCTGTGTAGCAAAGTACAAGTGTGCTCTCTATTTCTTATTTTTTAGTAGAGCTTTCAAAAAGTAACAAGAGAGGACCTCTTTTAAAATAGAAAAATTACCATAAATCAGCAAAAAGTGGCACACAGACTAAAGGGCAGAGAGAGTACCTGCAAGTTCTTTTAACAAAGTTGACAGTATACTTTTCATGTTGCAGTAAACTTCAACTGAGATAATTAAACTGTTATTTTTAATGTTTCCAGCCAGTGTATGAGAAAAATACAGACTAAACTGCTAGCCTGAAGAATAGTGTCCAGAAGCATTCTGTTACCCTTGACCTTGTCTGAAAGTTTAGTTTCCAGAGACCCCTTGTCTTCTGAGAACATCCTAGCAAAAATGCATTAACAATGAGTTCTGGTCTGTATCATCCTGCAATACCACTTGTCTTGCAGAGAAATGAAAACAAAAATGCTTACTTGCATAACCCACAATGCCATTTTCTTTTTGTTCCCATGGTCTTTGGTCTTGGTTAATATGCTTATCAAAAGAATATTGGAATGTTACCAGCTTTGCTTGAAATAAGCAATATGGTCTCCCAGAAGAAAATAAAAGACTGTCCACTTCTCTCTGGTTTAGTTATTTATTTGAAGACTCAAGTTTTTTATTAATCAACCAACTAAAATGATAACTGACGAATCAACAAGGTAGGGATGGGGTCCTTAACAATAATTCACTATGGGTAAATTTGGCCCAAACGCTTCTTTTCTGTTATTTGCAAGAGTGTGTTCCAAATAAAACCTCTCTGCAGCCCTAGACATCAACTACAATAATTTCCACTGACCTAAGGGTCTGATCCAGAGCCCATTAAAACCATATAAGTCTGGAGGCCCTTCAACAGCAAGTCTGCTTCATAACAGTCTGTCCTCTCTTCAGCCACAGACTCCAACCAGTGTTATTTCACAGGCATCTCCATCACAGGTAAGGGTAACATGGACGGGGCAAGCCAACACACCCTGAGTGCTACTCCTCTGGTCAGTCCCTTTGTCTGAACATACTCTCATCCTGTATTTCCTCCCCACTCTTCACCCCATCAATACATGAAGTGAATGCATGCCTTGAATACTAATCTTTAAAACATAGATACAATTCACTTAAGAAAATAAAGATGTCCTAGGAATCTACATAAAAACCTTGATCTTTGATCTAATGCATCTTTTTTTTTTTTTTTTTTTTAAATAAACAGAGTCCAAAGGGTTTACTTAAATAATGGAAGGGTGTGGCAGTCTGCCCTGAATGTACTTTCTTGGAGCATCTGCTTTGCCGCTGTATCGGCCTATCTCAGGGTTAACACCATTTGTGTGATTTGGTCAACATTAGAAAAAAGAGATTGTTCCTTTCCTTCATCTATGGTTCTGAACTCTAATTGGAGCTATTCTGGTTTCTGCTGGTATGGAAGCTGAGGTTATAGTTAGACTTTTCCCTGCCTTCAGAGTCTATTCCAGTGTAGCACTGACATCATCCTGTCTAGTAAGGCAGAATTTCTGGCCTATATTTAAGCAATAAGACATGACAGGTAGTGCATTTTCAGAGGATTATTATATGCCTTGGATGGTACGATAAGGCAAGAGGCTGAAGACTTTTCTTTAAGTGTCTTTTTGCTATTATGAAAAGGAATTTATAAATCAAAAAAAGAGAAAGAGAGAGTCAGACTCCTGCACTTAAAGGGCATTATTGACATGGCCATGACATCATTGACAGCCAGTCAGGAAGCTCTGACTATGTTCAGACTTTTAAAGCTATTCCATAATCACAATAAAAGGAGAATTTTACCTTCAAACCTTGCATTAATATTGTAATTATAATCTCCAACAGGCTCTCTACCTAATTAATTTTCAAATATTATCAATGAACCTGAGTACAAGTAAGGCAAGGCTTTGATTATTTTTTCCTTCAATAGTAGGAAGTGGTCAGAGTTTTAATATGATTAAGTAAGAGCAATCTCTGCACTCAAAGCTTGATCTTGAATCAGCGGGTCAGCTACTACTAAATACAGGATATCAGGATAAGGCATTTACTAGAGTTTTGTTGAGTTTATTCTCAGAACTTGAGCTTGCTTTTTCACTTTCTAGAAAATTACTGCTAAAAAGCCCAAAGCAGACTGTTAGACTAATGAATAGGCAGATAACCATGTTTGTGTGCAGGGAAGTTATTGATGTATTACTTTCTTTATTACAGAATTTCAGTTGAGCTTTCTTTTGTTTACCTGTTTAGCTCCATATGCTACTGATTACTGTTGTGTTGTTTTCCAGGTACTGTGACTATAAATTAAGCCAGGGTTTTCTCCGTCACTTTTAATCATTAGCAGCAATGTAGCAAAAGTAAGAGATTCTGAATATAGCAAACTCCACAATCAAGTGACATTATTCAGTTGACAGATTACAACCTGGAATACCGTAAGAATATGTGCTTCCTCAGATCCATGCCCCAGATGACCTCCTAGCTTAAATTTACCCTAAAAAGTTGGTGGGGTTTTTTTGTGTATGGTTTTTGCTTGTTGGGGGCGGGGGAGAGGGAGGTGGGTGTTGTTTGTCGGTTTGTTTTTTTGTTGTTGTTTTTAATTGTTGTTTTGTTTGGCTTTTTTGTTATTTGCAATGTGGAGTCAGATGGAATTTAGAATACAAAATTGCTTCAAATTCTATTTGCCAGTTAATGCATACCCACTTGCATGTCTCCCCTCACTCCTCAGCCTTTTGCTATGAAGGGTCAAACAAAACTTGTCCCTTTGGTTTGTGACATATAATTTTTCCATCAGAATAACCTAAAATTAAGTTAGTAGTCTGCAACCTCATTTAACCAAAATAAACTATGCTACAACAAACCAGCGTTTCCGTCAGGGTTCTACAGCTATTACATGGGACTCGGCCCATCACAGTTAGGTCACTTGAATGCTGGCCACATTTTAGAAGTTCAGTATCCAGAGATACTTTGGGTGCCTCACGACTATTATTTCCTAAGTAAGAGGAACCTGCATGTTTCACTCCTTAAACAGGCTTACACCAATCCAGCAGAACTGATCCTGTGCCACAGAAAATTCCCTGGAGCCTAAAAGGATCACATCCATATTATTTTACTTTCCACCCATCTTTGATCAGATACAATTTATCAGATACTCCTATGTGTAACCAGTCTACAGTTTGCAAAACAAAGGAAAACAATAAGCACAGCTTTGTAAAACATTCTCATTATCTCACAATATTGCACAGGATAGTGCGTTTCAGGTTCAGTCTAAACTGCCAAACATTAGGCCTTGGCATTTTAGGCCCACATAGAATCATAGAATACCAGGTTATGAGGGACTACAGGACCATCTGGTCCAACCTTTCTTGGCAAAAGCACAGTCTGGAGAAGATGGACTAGCACCCTGTCCAGCTGAATATTAAAAGTGTCCAATGTTTGGGAATCCACCACTTCTCTGAGGACTTTATTCCAATGGCTTATTGTTCTCGTAGTGAAAAATTTCCCTCCTGGGTCCAATTGAAATGTCCCCAGGAGTAACTTGTACCTGTTACCCCTCACCTTGTCCATGTGACTCCTATTAAGCACAGTGTTTAGTATCTATTAACACAAGACTACAGACATTGGTTACCACTCATGTGTGTAGGAAGTAGATGGATCAGAGTCTGACTCTAAGTTAACTCTTTACAGCCATAAATTTAATAAATTTTCAAAACAAATTTTCTTCAGCATGAATAGTCATTCAAAGACACTACCATAACACATATTACACATGCAAAATAAAGAGTCCTGATAGTTTGCAGAACAACACCTACACTGCTTCAGAATTCTGCAACAGTTGGGTTTTAATCTTATTTTTAATGTTTTACTAATGGTTGAGGCATCTTTTAGCTAAATTTTATTCCTTAACAGAATACCTTCAGATTAGACAATGTGATGAACAATCTATTTTTTCAGGCTGTTTACTTGGATGGGAATCAGTGTGTTCCTATATGAGAGCACTGAGTAATCATGTGCAAAATAGGACCACCCAACATCTGTCTACATTCACTTGGAAGTCAATTTTATATTCCTCTGCTATAGGACTTGCAGGAAATTTATACCGAATACATGGGTGGGGTGGGATAGAATCCTTCCTCTTTGCTTAATCACATTCAGGGAAGAGCAATGATCCATTTTGTCTGGTTCTCTCCATTACTCTTTCTAAAATTAACTCACATCTGACATTATAACATATGTTAAATATTATGTAAGTGGTCTGTTCTATATTTGGTTTATTCAGTCATAAATCCTGGCATGCACACACACACACACACACACACACACACACACACAAAGTAACACTGTGAGAAAAATAAAAAAAAGTCACACCAATAGCCCCCAAAACCTTTTTCAGACAAAATGAAATTGGTAAAAGTTGAATTACTCCTTTTTCCTCCCAAGTTCGTAAAAGAGCTGAAATAATCCACTGACATTATGAAAGTTCTTGAGTTATTACACTCTAGGGAAAATATTTTGCAGGTGAATATGTTCTTTAACTTTGTAGAAATGGAATTTTCACAGTCCAAAAGAGTTTAAAAGCTACAGTTATTTACGCTGAAATAGGTTCCACTCTGGCAAGACCAAGGTGTGTCTATAAGCATGTGAAAGCCAATACATAATGGCCATAACAATGAGTTAGGAGTTTCCTCCTTGCCTTTCTTACTGTTCTTATTTTCTACTTTTTACCAGGGATATCAAGCTTTCTCTATAACTGCAAAGTAAGGTTTTAGCTGGTAGTAAACTTTGATTGGTTTTCTGAACCAGTCTTCCAGTCTTCCCAGAATAGTGTCACAACTGTATTTCCCTGAAAGCCGTGCACTGTTTAGTATAAAATTTCTAACACTGTTTTATATCAATGTTATCTGTCTCATTTGATTTGGCTTGGCTGAAATAAAATACAGAGGCACTGAATTATATATAGCACATCATATTCATTTCAAGGCCACTGACCTTTCCTTATGCCCACTGTTTTGAAGTATTTCAGAGCTGAAGGATTTCATACCACAAATGCTTGCATTGCTGTAGTGAATGCAGGGTCTAACAGCTATGAAAATGCTTTGGCGTTAAGAGGTAGCGTACAAAATATATCTTCCCTTTCTGCTCCTTAAATCCCATTTTCTGAAACTAGCTTGATAGCACCAGACATATGTCAAATGCAGTTCTGAAAGAACTTTGTTACAGTTGTGGCCCTAAAAAGACAAACATGGACAGTTAAATAGGAGACAGGAGCAACACAAAGCTTAAGATTGTCAAAGCAACTGAAATCAGCTGAGAGTGAGGTGCTTAAATATCTTCAGTAGAGGAGTTAGATTGCCCAGTCCCTTTACTTTGGGAGTTATCAGGGGCAAGAACAACCCAGAAAGTGGGATATTGTCTAACAAGCAAGGTTTGCCCATGCAGCTCTGAACCTGAGTGCAAATTATACAGAAACACCAGGTATCCAGTTCTGGAAACCATTCCTCCTGGCAGCCCAAAAGGCCTTGTTTCTCAGGAGGTGTACCTGACATTTCCTTGTACCAGCTCCAGAAAACAGCATAAGTATTTCTTTGATATTCATGTCAATACCTATGGCTAGTAGACTTCAGCACTTTTCCAGTGGTTTCTGATGGTATGGAAGACTGATAGAATTAATCTATCTCAGGAGTATGTCATCTGGATATTATGGCAACAATGGCAAAATAAAAAGATCTCTCACTGAAACATCAGCACATAATTTATAACTGTAAACCATCAGGAAGGAAAGCTCTGTCCTGGTTAATTCCTCCTATCAAAAGCCCTAAATTGAATGAGCTGTTTTTAAAATCTAAATAAAACCATAGGTAAATAAGATTTTAAATGTATCAACAGTTATCCAAAATCTACATTTACATCTCCTTCACATCAAATTATTTCGTAGCCATAATTATCTCCTAATTATATGTTTATTTCTGAATAGAAAATAAGTCCAAGCCACATATAATTACTTCTCTCCTTGGTCACTGGTGCTGAAGAAACGAACTTCATAGCATTTAAAGCCACAATGAGATTTTTGTATGCCAAAGTTCACACTGACATATACCAAAGCGCAGTTGCAAAAGAGCACTGAAAGACTTCTGCTGACCCACAATACCAAAGCTGGACATTGTGAGAGCCTCACTTATGTGAGGATATCTACACTGAGCTGCAACTAAGTGGCTGAATGGATGGTTCATATTCTAAAGTGATTCTATCATGTTGAACCACTGTAAAACTATTGGAAAACATTGCCATCATCATTTGGAATGAGAAATATTTTGCATTTTTGTTGCTACAATATGACATATGATGGTCTAATACAATGGGTCAGAGCAGTGGAGATCAGATATAGTCAGCACAGCCTGCAGGAATGAGAACTAATAGCTTTATCTTGACAGGCAGCTGGGCCTTCTACGAATGTTATTCTCCTACTACCACATGAGACACGTCAGATACAGCATATGTAGATTTCCCAGTCCCGGTGTAGCTGGATTTTATGAATCGACCTTACCTAGGCTATTACATGAGAATAAAAGATACTCTATAGTTACTGCTGAAGGCTGGCTTTCCATCCTCTTGTTACCCCTCAATCAGCCAGGGCCACTTGCATGCATGGGCCTGTTTTCTTGAGTACGCAGAACACTCAAAATTATTATTATTAACTGACTAACACTGATCTAGGCTGTGTTGCTGCCTAGTGGGCTGAGTCAGAGAGAGGAGAGCTAATTATCACAGGAGGGAGAACAGAGATTAAAGAGATAATATTAGAAAAATAACATTGAAAAGCAAGAGCCTGGAAGAACAAGATAGATACATAGATACCTAGAGAAAGGAAAAGGGAATCAAGAGTCCTGCTTTGAGTTAAAAATAATTTTGCTACTGTTAAGAAATTTGCTGGAGCATCTTATCAACACATTTCATAATATCAAATAGGCTAGACATTCCAGTTTTACATATAAAAATATCTTTCTGTTCCAGCAACATAGAGCAATGTGGAAAAAAAAAATATTCTCACAAACATTCTAACTTAAAATGTCACAGGAAAATCTCTTTTAAAGCCAATCAACATATATTTAATTAACAATAAAAAGTCATAGGAGGCATCAAAAAGAATATTTGCCATACGGAACAAATGAAAGAAACAAAATTAAGACTGGCTGGGTAGCATAAGTAGGGTGAAGTGACAATGATAAAGGATTATACATGGCAGAAGGCAGCTGACTAGGTCCCTAAATAGTTCACATCCAGATGCTTTGATATTTAAATTTCTTTCAAAGGTGTAGAATGGTTTTAAATAAAGCGTAATTTTTATTGAAGAAGAGGGACATAACTGAGAGCAGGAGAAGGCACAGAAGCAGCTCTTAGGTGAATGCCACCTGAAACAGATTTTTAGTCTTTGTTCCTTTTCACTGAAATGCCCGCCCCCCCAACTCCACTGTCAATTAACAGACATACATAAACATGCAGACAACATAACACACACACACGCAATAGAGTTACAAGTGTCATTCCAAAACATACAGAAGGATCTTACTTGCGTTGTGAGCAAGTTAACCATGTTGAGGAATCAAATCGCAGCTTATTTACCAGATATTAAACTCAAACAACAAAGCCTCTTTAGCCCAAACAATATATGTATATAGATATAAAATTATATATATATATATATATATATATATATCAGCATTACGGTTTAATCTACTCCAGGGTTTTAGCTGAAATATTCTACTACTAAACTCAGTTACTCCTCTTTCATTTAACAGCTATCCACTTTAAGACACAGTGTGTCTTGAAGCTCTTTATCTAAGGCTTTCTCTATGCACAAATCTTGTTTTGCCTAGTGATTCTGATAAAATAAAATTATGTAAACCCCCTCCTCCTCAACATATAGACATACTTGTCCTGCACATTTGCTTTTATTATGCCACATAGGAATGAAAACTTGTATGTCAGTGGTATAACTACATTCATAGGTATGAATTATTTTAATTAGTATCACTTAAAAAAACCCCCAAATCCTACTATAAGAATAATGAGCTATACCAATATACAATGTATACAGACCACCTAAAGGCCACATGAATTTATGTGTTATACGTATCTTAAACCAACAAAATCTCGTTTTCCAGAAAAAAAGTTAGTTAAAAATGAAGAATTTATTCTACTGAAAAATAACACAGGAAAACAATAATGCCTGTCACAACTGATTCGTTCACAGAAGTCTCCTAAAATTGATTAATTGCATAATAAAAAGTCCAAACACAGTTCTAGAGAGACCACTAATGACCATGGTTATGAAATACTCAGGAACAGAAAAATTTCATAAACCCACACCCATAAAAATACAATATTACACAATATCAGCAATGCAAGTCTAATGTGCTGGATAGATGGAAATTTGACTGACAACAACTCAATGCTGTCTTAGCTGAAGTCCGGCAGTCCAGTAAAATATGCAAACCACATTTTTTGCATTTCTCAGTTATAATTTGTACTTAATTATGATGTTCTTGGCAGATTTCCTATTTTCACTTGCACTTGATTCTTGGAGTATTGGATTCCTATAGCACAGCACACAAATCTTTTCATGTTTGATCTCCCATTCACTTGTACAGCAGAAGTCTTCTGAAAGCAGGATCAAAGATTACTCAACTTTTTTCCTTTCCTATTTTCCCTGATGACAATTCCACACTAGCAATTTTTCTTGTTGGGCAGTAAATTAACTTGTGCTAGTGAACACCTGATCTGAATTTGTCTAGCTAATTAGCAAAGTGTCTACAGGTGTAGAGGAAAATAAGCAATACATTTTAATTTTCCAAGAATGCTAAAATCCAGGTAAACTCAGGAAAAATCAAGCTCATGGAGGCAAAGGGACACAGTACATATTCAGGCTCCTGAATCCCACTGTTTTGTTTTGGCATTATTAAAATAGGCTTCAGGTGACATTACTGTAATTTGCACTGGTTGTGTACTGTTTTTCTTTACTCAGAATGCAAAATAAATATGAAGGTTAAATGAAGATGCTGGTAAGCAGGCTCTTTATAGTTACTTAGTCTGTGTTTATTTTTGCACACTTGTGCACTTATAATTAAAACGCAGAAAACTGTGGATTTATTGTTTCAGTAGCTAAGACAGACTGTTGAAAACTGTTTTGTTTCTGGTTATTTTGCAATAAAATCTTGTGGTTCTCAGTGACTTAGGTGAGAAACCAGCTTTTACAGATATTATGAAAGTACAAATAACCGCTGTAAACAGACTCAGAAAAACAGGCTCAGGAAAACTGTATTGTAAATGGACCTACTAATAAATTTTTTAAAAAGAGATCACAAGAAAAGCTAAATAGGTTTTATTGTCTCTTTCAATTGTAACACTCTCAGATCCCCAGTAAGCTAGAAAATCAAGACATTTGGTAGCTTGCTTTCAGCATTTTTGATGGTTCAATGAATAATACAGTCTTGTAACAGGAATATATCTTGTTCAGATCTATACTATTGCAACAAATAGTGAAATATTAAAAAGGAAGAGGAAGAGACAAAAAAAAAATGAGTAAAATGTAAATTACATGAAATAATAAATCAAAACCTAAAGTCTGACATTTAGATTTCTGGTGGTCCATATGTTTTACATATTATGAAACCATCATCATAAACAATTCTTGCTAAAGAATACAATTCACATTCTTCCTAAACCATCCTATCTCATTTGTTTACAGTTTCCTTCTCAAAAGCTTCATTAAATTGAAGACAGCATGAGCAAGTTGAAACAATTCATAAAGAAAAAAAGATCTCTATTAAATAATGTCAACATCAAAGGCAACAATAAGTAATCTCCTGCAAAGGGAAGGCTGTGAAAGCATCTTTTGAGCTGGTTAAAAACTGGCAATTATCAATTTCATTTTGACATGAATGTGAGGGAGGAATGTTCTGTACATGCTTTAATCTTCTAACATATATTTTATAATAAAAAAAATCAAAACACCTTAAGATATTTTTAGTGAATATTTAAGTAAGTCTGTACTAGCACAAACAAGTTTACATCATTGAAAGCATTATGTCTAATGTGTTTGCTTTATCCTTTAGTTTTTATAGAGCCCTACTGTTTTTCTTAGCAGACAACGGTCTAGTATTCATCCAGAGAAAATATGTCAGTTGGCAAGAGGCTACCACTGCATGAAAATATTAGAACATAGCATCCAGCCTTCTCCTGGGCTGGGTCTGAGGTGCTATTGCAAACAGACAGTGTCGGGGAAGAAATGCATCCATGCTCTGCCAATGGCAGAGCTCTTTCCAAGGAGCTCCAGCAATCAGGAATGATCGAATGAGATAAAGAACAAAGGGAAGTCTTCACTGAAGATTACAGGAGGGTAGCACTCAGCTTAGTTGGACCTTTATGAACAGTGAAACTACTACCTTAGAAAGCAGCAGTCTTTCACAAGTGCTGATTTATCACAGTGTGCATGGGCAATCGGTCTGTTCACATTACAGAGGGAAAATGCTAGTGTATACCATTTCCTTGTCACTATAAGGCCCACTCCTCTTTAGAGTTTAATAATGTAGTAATGAGATTCCAGCTATAATAGCTTATACTTCATTATTCACAAGACACTATTGAAGCAGATCTATCCCATGCACAGACCAGCTAATACAATTTTTTTTTCATCTTTTAATCTTCTATGATTTTAGTAGAATGAAAAACAGAGGGAAATGCAAATGACTCCTTTTTTTTACACTCAGTTCTAGTCACTAGTTTATAATGGTATCCCTTTTTTTTTCACTTCTGATCTACAGAAGAAGAATAATCCAAGACAAAGATATTAATGATAGTTATCCAGAAGGTTTTCATATTTCAATAATGTTATGTTAAAATTATGGTCAAAGAGATTAAATGTTTGTAAACTTATCACGGAATATAAAAATAAGAATTATTTATTTCAAATTAGGAGGCATTAAAGACCAGCATAGACATTTTATATCCTAAGATGTTGTTTAACATGTTTTACCTGCTTTCTAATTAAATTAAGAGAGATTAATAGTAATGGTACCAGAGTCATTCTATTTCCTCTGCAGATTCATGCTTGTATCATACAGAAGACTTCCCTAGCAAATCTGTTTCTGAAAAGCTGATGGCATTGCTTCAAACATTCAAAAGATACCCCAGACGCTTTTAGCCTATTGTAAGTTTAGAAGGAAATAATTTACTGTGATGGAAAAATGCATTCAGCTGACAGTAATATCTGGAACAATTTAATTAAAACAATCCTTTTGCTCTCTTTTTTTAGGGGCTTTGTCAGGTGATTTAGAGAAGTGTATTATCTTCTCCTACAAGCTTCATTAAGCAAATGGTGTCAAACAAGCTTGTACCCCAATCATTTTTTTAAGGATAAATATCCTGAACTTCACTGTGGTTTTCATTTGACATTCGAAATGGGTAGGATTACTTCAGTATCAAAACACAACCAGCACAACAGAGCTCCTTGCAGAGAACAGCCATACTTTTTTTGATCAAAGTCATGGCTCTTTAAAACATCAGAATTTTGAGTTTATTATGCTACATTTCCCTAGGACTAAAATGGCTTCAGGATGCTTTTTGCTGAGTGATGCAAAGCTTGTTAGGACAGGTAACGCCCTAATAACAACAGAGATGATCCTCCTCTCCATTTTTTTTCTGAATCTGGAAAGCCATGCTTGCAGAAGGAAAAGCACAATACAGCCACTTTGCCAACCCGCATTCAGAAATGATGCTTCTGTTCATGTAGTTTACGTATGTTCATCCCAGATGTCGTGTTGGGAGGCCAATCTGAATCAAAAGCTGCCCCATTGTATAGATCATGTTTAAGATACCTTAAAAACCTGGTTTTATTTAAATCGAATTTGTGACCACTGTACAATCTAGGTCAAGAATCAGCAGCCACTCAACATTTTCTTATAAACACGTTCAGTTTTCAACCATTTTGTCTTTAACTTCCTCTATATAATTACCTCCTCCTTATTTCTATGCACACTAATTGATTCTCTAAGGATCTACATTTTTATTTTATCACATAGGCAAGATAAAATGGAAAAATACAACAAATCATTAGTTTTTCCTAGATCTTTCTCTGCTTCCTACAGTATTCAGTGCCTCTGTTTTCATAGCCCGAACTACCATTTACAGATATTATTATTACTACCATTTACAGGTATTAATCTTGCAAAGATTACCCCATGTAGCCCTCCTGTTCTCCAAGTTCAGCCACTTGTGGATCAGAAGTGAATTGTTTTAAGAAAAGCACTGAAGACAGCAAAAATGTACTACAGTAGTCACAACATACAGATGAAATATCAAATGTTGGCATGCTTAGAGTAAATAGTGATTTATATTTTTCTGTAAGTAGCAGCTACCAGACTGAGAGAGGTAGTGTCTTTGCAGATTTGACATGAAAACAGAGAGGGTAAAAAACTGGATCCTACAAGTGACAAATTTATCAGTATTCTCTCACACTTGTTAACAATGCTGATGTTATGTCTATACCAGAGTCCTGTCCTCACTTTCTTTTGTGCAATTATTTAGTGTAGAGCTTTGTGGATTACATTGATGTAGATGCTTAGGGTTGGTGCCTGTAAAGCCGTGGGAAATATTTTTGTCACTAAATTACCTGACCTATTCCAGAATACAAGTCAAAAATAGGTCAAAACTGGACCAAGATGCACACTATATAGCTCTATATAATCACAGTTTGAATAAAAACCATTCAAAGATGGAGGAAAACCTTTTGAAGTATTTATGTATAGTACAGCAGGAGCACTGCAGACTCTTCCATGCTGCCTGGCCAACATGTCTGTTTCTCACTTAGGAGACTAGGAAAGTTCCATCTCTCGAGCTATTTAATCCTCAGCTTCTTTGCCAAGATCGCCAGCAAAGCTATCAATTATCACATCACAAAAAGAGAGTGAACAACCATCCTGCAGAAGCTGGCATAAAACCATCAACTCTTTTCACATACCTCTTCATAGCTATCAGATGGCAGTAGTTTTGGGTTGCTACTGAATTAAATGTTTCAAGTGCTCAATTTTTGAGGAAAAAAAAAAACCTTAGTCACAATGATGTCACAAGGTCTTACTAGAAGTCTATTCCATGACATTATCCAAAGCTCTGATGGTTCCCATATTTAGACATATCAGATTCTCTTGTTACTACAGTATCCCGATCCTTCACATTAATTTTTTGGTGGGAGCCTAATGGGTCAGTGCCAGCAAGCATGCTAACTCTTGTTCACCGGAATCCATAGTGCTGGCGAACATTTCACTGCAACTCTACTTAAGGGTCTCAAGTGTATTTCAGCACACTCAGGGTATTAGAGCTTTATATCATTTGAAAGAATCCTTCATTTTTAGTGCTAAATCAACAAAGCTGTTAGTGTCATTTTCAGTCAGACTGTCATCTACTGGGAATTCAAAATTACACTCAGCTGCAAACTATTGACACTCCTCTTAACAAAAAAATGTTTTTAATAAATCTTTACATTAGCCTATGAGATAAAAAAATCTTTACCATGAAATATACAAGTGTATAAGTGTTTTATGAAAGTTTTATTAACTTTACAAAAGAAGAATTGGCAGTGAACCATGAACATCCTGTACTCCTAACACGTGGTTATAAATTACATGTTCTTTCCAATAACATCTGAAAAAGAGACTGTAATTTAAATTTCAAAACCACTTGGCATACCTACTATATAGTGCTGACATGAAGTAAAGGGAGGATCTGGAGAGACTCAAACAAAGAGTGAAAATATAAAGACATCCTTAGCTAAAAAGCTGCTGATGAATACAATTCCTTTCCAGCTGGACAGGGATCAAGTACTTGCTTGTCATATCATTCAATGCACTGTTCAATCAGGGATTCTTCCTTTCAACAAAAATTTCAACAAAAAGAAAACTTAAGTGCTGCTAATCATCCCTTGCAGAACTTTATCTTGCAGATACCTTCTTTATGTCAGGATTTCTCAATGACCATTGCCAACAGAAGGATCAAAGTTGTTATTAAACAAAATGCTAACATGCCTTCACTGATGGGGAAAAGCAGTTATCTTGTGTTCTCACATACAAGATTTGCAGCTACTAGCAGCTTAATGATATTTAGTGTGAAGTAAAAAAAAAAAAAGAAAAAAAGAAAAAAAAAAGCCTATGAAAACTCTGAATAGTATCTGTAGAAAATATTTCACTTTCCATTTCTAAATGACTATGACTGCTCGATTTAACCTATTTATTCTGATTTCATGTAGTAAAATATATGCAACTTCATCCACTTCAGTATGTACTTTAAAATGATATAATATTCAAAACTTACTTTTTAAATAGACCTACTGTTTGTCTTGCCACATATCAAACTATTCTCTCAACTGGTATAGTATTTTTAAGTCCTAGAAATGCCTTTAATAGACAATGCATATGTTTACAAGAAATGTAAATTTTTTTGAAAGCAGACTGGGTAAGTAATTTCATGCAACTCATCCTCACAGTGCTGTCTGGATAAAACTGGTTTTTCTGCCTCCCAGCAGTATGTGAAAACCTAGAGAGAAGCTAGCTGCCAGTTAGTTTAGTAGCTTGAATGGAACACAAGCCTATAGAGAGAAAGCCAAGCCGCAAATAATCATGCAACATCAAGATTCCTTAAGACCAGCCCTTAGCACAAAGCAAACACAAGAGCACTCTGAGAAGAGCAAGTGAGAAATGAAAAAGCCCAAAGGAAAACAGACGAAATAATCTTAAGATTAATAGAGCCCACCATTGCCACACAGCTCCTGTGAAAAAAGCAAATAACAAGATCACCCAAACCATTTTCTAATAGCACATTTACCTCTTCTGCTGAATTTTTGGTAGTACCCCATTGCAGATCTACTTTTGTAAGAGAAGGGGAAAAAAGGTCAAAATGGTGAGTAAAAAAGGAGTTCATTTAGAAAACTTTAGACAGATTTGGCAGGCAACTCTAACTTTCTCCAGTCCTTACAGTGAAGTAGTATGTTCTTAGAACCATGAAACATCTAGTCTGACATTTGAGAAAGTACCAGGAGACGGGACTAGTTCATTGGACAGTCTGGGTCAGGTAGAAAAACGAATTATAGAAAGAAAACTAGTATTAATTCTGAGAAGTCTGTTGGGAATAATGATCAGCACGTAGTAAAACTAGTCCAGAAGACTTAATCCTTGCAATGGTGGATCAGAAACATTATGCTGAGAGCTGTAACAAAATTCTAATTCACAGCACGGATTTGCAACAATCTGGAGAGTAGCTCCAGAAAAAGCCTGAACAGCAACTGAAGATACAGGCAAAACTTTTTTCAAAGCCCGTGTATTTGAGAGACTTTCAATCCACAGAGAAATCATAAATATTCTTCCTAGCTGACTAGATTCTACTGAGGTAGAAAACTGGAGTGTATTCATCAAAATGGATCCTGATGTTTATATTCCTGCGAATAACTGATGCTTGTATGAATTACTTATTCTGAAGAAGAAAAAAGAGCTCTATTTCAAACCATATTTTTAGAAATACATGTTAATCAAAGAGTTGAAGAAGGCAGTGTTTTTATCCATAATATTTTGTTCAACTTCAGAATTTGATCAGTTTTTGCACAACTATCAGGATGGCAAATTTTCATTTGTGCAAAGTGCAGAGGAAAGTGTGCTCCCTCTCTCAGATCACTCACATTAAGGCATGACTTAGAGGACAAATATTCAGAAGATGCGATTCACAAAAGTTGATCTAGTAATAGAAATAGTCTTTGATGTCTTAATTTAATTTTAGGGCCAACAGAAATAAAACCAGATTTTAATGCTATTTTGATATAGTACAGTAGTATGAATTGAAGCAATAGCAGTGAAATAAAATATGTAGATATTACTCAAC
Organism: Streptopelia decaocto; assembly: GCF_964273445.1. NCBI lineage: Eukaryota > Metazoa > Chordata > Aves > Columbiformes > Columbidae > Streptopelia > Streptopelia decaocto. Next base: position 55,537,319 of record NC_138661.1, read on the forward strand.
CAAAATACTTTGTCATTCTGTAACACTTTTTTTTTTTTTTAATATTTTTATTCAAGTACATAGCTAAAAGAGAAGAAAATAGCTGGAATTTTCTCAGAATACAATTCCTCTACCTTGCTAGTTGCAGTGGTACTGCATTTTCCACCAGAGGACCCAGTCAGTTTGCTTAATAAGTCTTTTTCAGACCACATATACTTCTGTCTTGAGCATTAGTTGTGAGTTTAATTTTGAATCATTGTTAGAATAATATATGCGTCTAACATTAGAAGGCCCATTCAAATCGCAGTGGAACAATGATATAGGATTAAGAAAAAATCCTAGTTTTTTTAACTTATTTTAAAATGTCACTCAATCTGTATACAAAAGGCAATATGTCTTCATTTCCTAAAAAATCAGTCCTATGTTTCTTTCACTTCCAATCTATTAAATTAATTTCACATTTGCTCATATAGACTTATGGCTGAGGACATGGCTTGACAATGCAAAGCTGATGGTAGCAAAAGCAACTGAACCGTTTCCTATGCACAACAGTTTTTATGCCACTGTTTCACTTCTCAGCTGTGGTATTACCACTCTTTCTGGAACGGCTTTGAGATGCATCAGGGAATTGATCTAGATTCAAAAAGAAAAAACAAGGTACTGAAGTAACTGAGGAGAAAGAGGAGCTGCTTAAGCTAAATGATTGCACCATGGCTTCACTATGACTATCATTGTTTTCAAATCTGTCGAGAACTGCACTGAAACAATCAACACAGTTGACACTGGCTATTTTCATTAAAGTGCAATGATGTTTAGTCTGTTCTAGGCTGCAAGGAAACAATTTGCAATTGCATTAAGATGACAGAATATGTAGAGGTTAATTTTTATTCCTGTGGTATTTAATATTTTATTTACTCCCTGTTCATTTTTAAGTAAACCAGAATAAAACTAAATACATCAATGAAATCACAGAACCATAGAATCATTTTGGTTGGAAGAAACCTTCAAGATCATCAAGTCCAACCGTTAACGTAACACTGGCACTAAACCATGTCCCTAAGAACCTAATCTACACAATAGATCAAAGCATAACAATAATCCAAGACTTGAAATCATTGCAACAACAACAACAAAAAAATCAGATGCTAAGAAATTAACTGCCCTTGGTTGAAGACCTCGGAACCTTTGACCAATCAAATTAATTTTTCCAGTTCTGAATATGTGATGCTCTCTACAAAATACAACTTGTCCTTCTATGAAAAGTGTTAAAGGAAAATATCATACATATAGCAAGAATGTTGGATTGCAAGGGCTTGATGTTAATCACAGCAGAGTACAGTGCTATGGCATAGCCAAAAATAAAAGCAGCAAAGACAAGGAGAAACATGTACCACAATTCAAAATAGAACTCACATGTTTACAGCAGGATGACACTAATGTATTAGACACAAAGGATTTCTGGTAAGTGACCTCTAACAGCTATTATAGAAAATACTGTGTACAGACTGTTAGAAAAGAAAGTTGTTTAACCTGAAAAACAAGCCCTTTTAAAAAATCCATGGCAGAATTACTACCTTTAAAAGCAGTTGAGAAAGAACATGGCTAGCTTGAACTGTTTGCATAATCCCACTTCATTCAATTGTGTGTCCCATAGCTAAATAAGGGTTATAATAATAGCACAATGTGTTGCTTACACTATCCTTTGACACTGACATACAACACACAGACTATATCTCTATTTATTATGTTTGCAGGAGTCAGCCTGAACAAGAAAAGATGAAAATGAAATTAAATATGTTCATGATACTGTGAATGATTTCCAGGTAGAAACAAAACAACGAAAGAAGAATTATTCTTGACTTAGCAACCTAATAGTTCTACAGCTGCTAAAGTGCAATAATGAGAAACACACAATTGCATTGTTTTTATTACATTTTAGAACAGGGGTTTTTTTGGAAGATGTAGACTATAGCCACTGCTGCAAGTGATAAGTAAATAAATTATGTGCTCGGTGACATGAAACTTATGTTGTAAAAGGAAATGGAGATATAAAATTTGTTCTCATTGAAAAAAACAAACAAACCCCCCAAAAAAGCAAAACAAACAAACAAACAAACAAAACAACAAAACCAAAACAAAACAAAAAACCAAACACCAATATGGCCACAAAAGGCTTTATGAAAGCAAAGGGTCAAAATATGCAAGCACTATAATGTCTCTAAGATCTTTGGTTTCAAAGTCCATATTTTCACACCTGAAGCTAGCACAACACCTTTTAACAATTCTACCAGAAAAAGTGGTAGGTAAGTGACTATGGTGTACCACTCCTAATGATGAAAAACAAGGGGTCATTAAGAAGATTTGAACTAAGACGAGCTAAATATTTCCTAGCTCTGAAAAAAATCCTGTCAACATTATCAGATTTATGACTTCTTCCTTAGATATGGATATTTCAATGTGAACACGCATAATTAACATTATGTGAAACATCAAGGATCTCCTTCCAGTCTTGACAAGATGATTAAGATGACTGCAAATTTGAAGAAGAAAACATGGTACAGAATACACTGGATAGAGAAAACACAGACAAGTTACAGTACCACAGGTTAACTTCCTAAACAACAACTAAGTGCTACTTTTAAGGAATAGCTAAGTAAGATTCTTGTGTGAAAACTCCTCATCACCCAAACTCAGAGCAAAATGGTTGTAATATCTTAATGGAAATCTTCTAGGTGAGACTCTTTCTGACCTCTTATTATGACTTTTAAATATCCCTTTCTGTCTCCATTCAAAGGAAGCATTTCCTGGACTTCACTGTATAAATGGCAGCATCCATACCCTAGATAATTTAAAACTGCTACAAAACTCTGACAAAGGTTTAGATTCTATCTACAAGTAGCTTGGATTAGAAAGTGTTACTGCTATGGCCATTAGCCAAGTTGTGAGAGAGTACTGACAAGGAAAATAATTGTTTTAGAACCTTTCAAGGAAAGGTGAAAAATAGCTCGGCAGTTTAAAACTTGGTAACACCAGTGTTCCAAAAGGAAAGTAGGTAAAGAGGGGGGAAAAAAGCAGTTACACCTGTTCTAGGTGGCCAGAAAAAGCTGCTGTATAAAAATGCAAACAAATACTCTGAAGACTGCTCACAATTTTTCTGCAGGGAAGTTAATGATGCTTTCCTAAACCCCTGCATTCTCTCTCACTATAAGATCACAGTAGAGCTCATAACAATTCACTGTAGGAAACTGGTTAGCACATCATGTATCAATGAATACTTTGAGCAGCTCTTAAGCATTCCTACTTAGTGTAGACCACTCTTGTGTTTAAGAAAAGGGGTGGGAATAAAACCCTATTTCTACAGCACAAAGCGATAAAAAGAAGGACCTCCCAGGAATCCAATTTATGTCTATGTAGAACAACGGAAGCCAGAAAAATAAGTCATCTGCATCAGGAGGATTCCGAATCATATCTGGACACAAGTTCTATGAACAGTGAAAGGAACAAAGCCAGACCTATACATGTACTGGTTGCTTATCTCACTGGATTGACATGAACTTTATTTGCCCTTCATCTGCTGCTTATCACTAAATATGATAATTTTAATGAAAATTTTACCTCTCTTTCTAAATGGGTTCAGATTTATCTGTTAACAACTATGAATACATCTAAGAAAAATATTAAGAGAAGGCTAGCTTATCATAGGTACTTCAGGGACTGTGCCCAAAGACTTCAAGACACCTTTCATATTCATCTTTGCCTATCGATAAAATTCCGGGTGACATATTTGATGAGATTACAGTAGTAACAAGTATCACCAACTGAAATTTCGGGCAAGGCTGTACTAGCAAAGTAAATCAAAGACATTAAGATATATTACTCCTGACTATTTTAACACGAATTAATCAAAATTATTTACAGGACTTCTGTTTTGCTTCCACGGTACTTTTTATTTATGATAGCAATTATAAAGTCACACACAGAAATCTCTAACATCTATTAAATACTTTCAAGTAAATACGAGATCTGTTGAAGTTCTGAATTAGCAAGAATTTTTTTCAATGCATTAGGTGAGAATAGTTTTTAATATAGAATAGAGAATAATACCATGCAATTACAACCTCCTCTCAACAGTTAACTGTTTCAGGCTTTCTTTTGTCTACTTCACAATCCATGAAAATAGCTTCTTATACCACTTTGTTTTCCATGTCTCCCCAGCTGTACCTAACATTGTTAATGCTCCTTATGGTCTCCAATTTTTACTGCAGCTGCGAGAGGTTTTTTCTTCCCTATTCTTCTCAGGTGCTTTTCTACATTTTCTGGAAATACACTACATTTCTTTTCAGAACATCAGGACTTGGATATTATTTCGTAACCTTCAATCTCATCCTTATCTATTTATTCAAATCTGCCTACCTATTCTTTCAGTAGTAACTGTCATGAGGACACTTTCACATCTGACTGCGGACATAAATTCCAGAGTTTTACAAATATGTTTTTTTCTTACAGCATTGGAGTGGACAGATCCTAGACACCTGTCATATCAAAGGAACAGCATTTGTCAGCAATAAAGGAAAACTTTCACACAATTCTACTGTCCTTTCCCTGCAAAAGTCAAAGTCAATGAAGAGAGGAAAGAAAAAAAAAAAAAAAAAAAAACCAAAACCCACTCTAAACAAAAGGCAGCTGTAACTGATACGTCTCATTCTAACAACACAGTGACAAAATTTCAAAGCAATACAAAAATATTCTTGAAGTGTACAGGTAGTTTGGAACTTTAGTGAGAACACTATCATTTCGGAATAAAATTCTGTTCTCCCACATTCTGACTAGAGTAATTTTATCTCAGATGTATTTTGCACAAGATGTGGAGTATGTTTTAATCAGTAACGTATTTTTTTTATTCTTGAGCATAATTTCATAGTAAAATACAAAAACTGAATTTTCACCACTGCAAAACAATAAGAAATATCATAACACTATGTCTGACAGTATCAGCTCCTCTTCTACCTTAAATTAAAAGTTACCTTAACAACTTTATAGCATTTAACCAAGAACATCACCCAACTACTTAATTTTATTCTAGACTATATTAGTGGAGTTAATTCTGACATCTCCTTAATGCATGACTCACGTTAACCACATCAACAGACCCATGCTGTGAATCACAATTTGTATGCTGTATTCTGGTTCTAGATAGGTAAGAGTAGTAACCAGCAGAAGAGCAGCTAGTAGCTTTAGTACGACTTACTAGCAGAGTGAAACCCCTATTTTTCGAGAGAAAATGTCCAGTAGATTAGAAAAATATTTCTTCAGAGAAGTATTTCTACTAAAAGGCCTGGAATGGAAACAAAAATGTTTCATCTTGCTCCTGATTATTATCTGGATACAAACTAGGTTCAGAGATACCACTGCCTCTGATTTAAGATAAGAAAAATAAATGTACTTTATCTTGTTTATGCCTCCTGCTACCACAACACTCTTCTGTTCTTGACAGTGTCAGGAAAGGCTAAAATGCAGGGCAAGATGGGTCTAAAATCCAGCTGTTACTACTGGCATACAGAGGATACAGAGAGGAAAATAAAGTGAATAAAGAGAGTTAATAAAGTGAAAACTTTTTGGTTTATGTTAATTTTCCCTTAGGAATCTCTGTTGTTGTTGGGTTTTTTTTTCCCAAACATGGTGGCATTCTTTTAGATGGTTTTGATTAAACCTGTTTGAATGCCTTTTCTCCGTATGTATAAAATGATCCCCAAATAGCAATTAGCAATTTTTTTTTGAGTTTGTAAAAGCAATATATATTTGCATGTGGTCACATTTTGAAGAGGTATCATGGCATTCAATAACAGCACAAATTTGAACATACTTGCTCAAACATAAATATTTACTGAAGATAAATAACTTTGAATAGAATGATTTAGCAACACAAAACTGAAAAAGTAAACAGAAAACTTTTAAAATGTTGCTACTGCAGCACTTTATTCTTGCAAAGAAAAAAAAAATCTCTAAATTGGGATCTGTTTGGAACTGTTGAGGTAGCTCTACCCTTAAAAATATGAGAAAACTTAAATTAAAAATACGAGACATTTTACATTAAGAATACACCAGCTAAGTTTAGACATGCAAACACACCGGTATGAAAAATGGTTTATGCATACAGTACTGTGAAATTAGCACTTTATTTTGTTTGTAAGAATTATAAATGTAATTGAAAAAGACTTGCCTAAAAAACACAAGGAATATTGTCAGCTCAAAAGAGTAGCCACTGTTATTAATCTATATCCATCAGGTGTTGCTTCTGCTTCTTTTTGATAAGAAAATGTTTTAATTTCTGCTTGCTAACTTGCTAATGCTTTCCCTATCAAGGCCAAACTGTACTGTGAAGAAGGAGAAATCAAAGATCTACAGATACATTTGGTTTTTCTCCATGCTTTTATGACAATTGCAACAGATTCCTGAGGAAAACTGAAAAGGAGGGAAATATGTAAAATACATCTTGCAATGAATGATATACCTATTTTAAGTAGCAAGACAACCTGAACATGCTTCCAAGTATTTGGTAGGGAAATGTACAGTATATTCTGTGTATTAAAATGTATATTAGTCTGTGATTCTGTGATATATCCTACTGATAAAAACTCATTGCTTCAGCAAGTCAAACAGAAATTTTCAAATTCTTCTGGAAGTTTGCTCTAGTGGCCTCTGGAAGAAATGTTCTTCTCACTTTTCCTCAGCTAATATACAGGACTCCATCAGCTCCAAAGGAAGAAAAGACTATTTTTCTGAGAACTTTCATCACAGTATTTTCTAAGAGAAAAGTACAACTTTGAAATGAAAATACAGGATAACACTTCTTTTCTTTATCACAACTTGCAATCATGTCTCCACATGGTATTTCCCTCCATTAATTCAAACTTACAAGCAACTCAGTTAAGCAATATAGAGAGGTAACACATGACATTAAAAAGTTGAAAGCAAAATACCCACTTCTTCTACTTCTGCTGCAAGCTTTAATTCCTGCAGATGGTATTCCCAAAGCCTGCTGGCCATGGCAGTTGACATATGCAGTGTTCTGCAGATGTAGCTGAAGTAACACAGCTGGATATACAATGCTCTGTGCATCTGGTGCACAGATGTTTGATTGTGTCTTTGGTAGCTAGCCAGATTTTGAAGGACCCATTTAGTGCTTGGAGTGAACGGAAAGAACAGGACAATAGTCCAATGGTAGTAATAATACTCCACATTTCTCTTAACTGTCTTAACCACTCTCACTTTCTCTATTAAGCTTAGTCACGGTAGTTTTCTCTTACCTTGTCCAGAATTCAGGATCTAGAAGAGACAAATGAGTTGGAATTAAGCAGGCAAAACTCAAAACTCTGCTGAAAGTTCTTTGCTATGTCAGAACTCTTGCTTTCAGTCTCTTTTCAGTGAGAACTCAATCCAAAACTCCTTTGAGACAACAGGAAGGGAAAAAAAAAAAAGCAGCTTTGGAATCAACCCTGACAAAATCTGAAATGATAACTTAACCTGAGCAATTTCAGCACTGCTATCACTGCTAAACTCTGCCAGAAACAATTTGTCCTTCTTTAAAGTATATGCTCATTTTATCCTGCATGAGTCTTCAAAATGTTTCAAACTTTGATTTCATGTTGGTTTTAGCTACAGGTTATCTTTGAGTTTTGCAGTGAGCTGTATGCAACACTCCAGAAATACATGTAGGCATATCAGAACATAAGGTACATGTGTGTTTCTACTGATAAAAACTCTAATTCTCTTTCTCAGAACTGAAAATCATGTAAAATTGTAACAAATAAGGAATAAAGACACAGACTTCAAAAAAACCACACCCACTTTGCTGGGAATACTTTTTGTGTCTCTGATCTTCCATTCTTCATGAACCCAGCAAGACACCTTTATCCATGGTATAATGTTGCCACTGCAGTTGCAACTACAGTTCATTTATTAAATAGTTACAATGGTAATGTACATGATGGTGTAACTGTACGGATATAAATTGAAATATATATGCACAATGACATGAAATTAAAGGTGTAAAGTAAAAAAGATGTATTCTCATCAAGAAAAAAATATTTACTTTGACTTTTCAGATTACGAATATTGGCAAAATTGAGATATTTCTGTTTCAGAAACAGAACATTTTGATTTCAACAAAATAGATAATTTTGGAATTACAATTATCACAGTAAATATTTTTAACTAGTTTTTATTAATATAGCTAGTCTTCCTAATCCCATAAGTGACACTATGATCTTTAGTAATATAATAATTACCTTGTTGTTACCAAATTTCTTCAAGCTTCTCCTTGCTCCCTGTCTCACATTTCACGGTGTTGACCTAGAAAGACACCAAAAAAAGTCCTGTTGAATAACTACATCTCAGTTTGAGTTTCATACCTTTGTTATCCATCTCAAAAGCTGCTTCTTTTACTGGCTACTCAGCTACACTGGCCAAAAAGAAAAGAGAGACAAGTTTGTACCTGGCTCATCCGACCCGTTCTTTCATTGCTTCCTGACCTGTACTCTGAGATAAGAATGAGATAACTGACGGTTGAGCAGTTAAAGGTTTGTTGAGGAATGAAAACTCTTGAGTTAAAAATTGAGACTTAGCACTCATACATATGAGATGTATCAGTTTTGAAATTCATTCAGCCCTCAGACTTTAAGAGCAGCTGAAGAACATTGCAGTGGTGGCTTTCATCCATAAATAAAGTTACACAGTTAACAGCTGAGGAGATTGCTAAGTGAATGCTAAACATTTCAGAGGAGAGGGAATTTTTACAGAGGGAAATCTTTCACCTCCATTCCTGAGAACGCAAGACTCTGGTGATAAGCTTAGAATTTATCAGAACATAATCTAAACCCTGAAGTTTTTATTCTGATGAGAACTCTTCACCTTTCACAATAAGATCCAACAGAAAATCTAGCTTTTCCTTCTCTGGTGATCCTTGCTTAGATTGCATAATCTAATTCAAACAAGTATCTACAGTCCAAACCATGAGATATAACAGATAAATCTGAGTGATGACAAGAAAGCTGCAGTAGCAAGCACATCAACAAATTAAACAGTCCCCAAATTTTACTCAAATGATTTGCAATGGTAGAAACGGAAATGTTTAATTTGTTTCCCAGAGTGAAAGCCAATTTGAAGCATGCAATTGTTTTAACTGGAAAAACAATTTCACTGCAATAGCAACATAATTAAGTTCACTCATGGCAAAGAATTACCAATAATTTTTATTTCTTTACCACTTTTGTCTATTATTTTGTATTTTTAATTCATGTAAATAACTGCATGGATAAGTAAGCAATCTACCTTCCAGAAGGAAAAAAATCCTGTGGAAGAGTGAAAAGTAGAAAAGTAGAAGCTGGGAAAACCTTCATTTTTTTTGCTTCATTCCTTATCCTTCTCATTTTCTCCTAAATTCATAGAAAACTGAATGTTCTGTAGAAATAGGAGGGTCACTAAGGTGAAAAGAAAAATAAAGAGAAGAAAAATAAAACCATTTCCATACCATATAAGACTATAACGAATTTCTTAGTTTGGAAAATAAATAGCTGATGAGAGAGGTCTATAGAAATATGATTTATGTGGGAAAAGTGAAGAGGAAACAATTATTTTCTATTTCACAAAACACAAGAAAGAAGGAAGACCCCAGAAAATAAACAGGTTGGCAATTTAAAATAGGTCAGAATGCATTTCCACACAGTACATAATCATACTGTGAAACTCACTGCTACTGGATGTTATGGAGGTCCAAAGGATAAACACACACACACCAACAGATTAAACAAGTCCATGGAGTATAACTCCATTAAAAAGTCAGACAGTAGTTCTGGCTCAGGGCATTCCTGTATCACTGATCACTGCAAGCTGGGAGCATATAACAATGAAAGAATGACTCTACACTGGCCATCTTTCTTAGAAACTTTGTATGTGTCTGCTATTGGCTGTGCTTAGAGACAGAAGAATGATTACACAGACACGAAACTAAGCTGTTAAGGTACTTCCTAATCTGTTAAGGGCCATCAAGAGGATCAGAGGGTTGGAACACCTCTCCCATGAGGACAGGCTGAGAGAGTTGGGGTTGTTCAGCCTGGAGAAGAGAAGGCTCCAAGGAGACCTTATTGCTGCCTTTCAGTACTTAAAAGGGGCTATAAGAAAGCTGGGGACAGAAGGGCCTGTTATGACAGGACAATGGGCAATGGTTTTAAACTAAAGGAGGGGAGATTCAGGCTAAACATGAGGAAGAATTTTTTTGCAATGAGGCTGATAAAGTACTGGAACAGTTTGCCCACAGAGGTGGTAGATGCCCGCTCCCTGGAAACACCCGAGGCCAGGTTGGATGGGGCTCTGAGCAACCTGATCTAGTTGGAGATGTCCCTGCTGATTGCAGGGGGGTTGGACTAGACAGCCTTTGAAGGTCCCTTCCAACCCACACTGTTCTAGGATCCTATGATTCTTAGATAACGACAGCAAATCATAGACATATTTCTAATTTTTGTTGCTATTTCTCTTTTAGTCATAGCAAATTAGTAAAAGGATGGCAATTTAAAATGAAAAGAGATGCCACTTGGTGAATCTCTTTCATTTATACACATATACCTATAGAACACAAAATATATAGAACTTTTCATACATTTTTCTCTCCCCCCTGCCCCCATCTGTTCAATTACACTAAAATGAGAAACAGCACGCTCCTCTTTTGAGCCTTTGGAGTCTCCAAACCATTTGAGAGCTGTTCTTTTAAAGATATGGGAAACCTACCAAAATACCAGATGTTTAATCAATACTCTTAACATTTTGGAAATCTAGAGTGTGGAAAGGAAATGTCAATTGAATCACTCTGGAAAATCAGATCTTTTGATTTTCACAGTCTGCACTGCACAATATTGACAGTCAGAAAAAGTTGGCTTCTTTTTTAAAATTGCAAATCTGTGAGCAAAACCTTCCCCATCTCCATACCATAAATATATTTGCTTGAAAAAACTCAACACTGTAAACAAACAACATTTTGCAGAGTTTCTTTGGAGATTTTGCCTGCATATTATAAGACATAAAATATTTGATCTCCTATTACTTAGATGGACAAGTCATTAGAAAGGAATGTTTTTCAACTTCTAAAGGTAAATAACAACTTTTCAGAGCTCAATATCTTTACAGAAATTTACAAAATATAAGTCCTTACAGCTAACGATAAATATATATGGAAATATTTGGAAATTAAATTTGAGAAATAATAATTTGTATTAATATATAAACCAGATATTTTTGTTAATACTAAACTTCAGCCTCATTTAACCATTATAATTGCATTTTTATGCTGAAGACAAGAGGATTCTATCATACATATTTTAATTTATTATTATAGATTTGAACTCCAGGACATCCTCTTATGCTTACTAATAGATGCCAAATTGCAGTCTCTGACTTCAAATAGGTCAGGAGATGCTTTTTGCCATTTCAGAGCGTGCTTTTTCCAGAAACATCTCTAAATCAAGAACTTAATACTTCTCTGTTCTCTAGAAACAAGCCCCATCATGAGCATATATGTTCTGCCTTGTAATACTCAAGCATAATTACTTCAGTCATTTGTTATTTTCTTCTTCCATTGATAGCATGCCAAATGACATTACGATAGATGCATGAAGCACTAGAAATATCTTTATTCAGTCTGCATTTAATCAGTATAGGAAGTAGAAAATATATTTCTTGTTCAACATATCAAACAAACGTCCAGAAACTGAGGTAGAAATGAACAGGTTTGGTGTGTCTCCTTACTGTGCCTTTTTAACTTGTTTGCTATTTTTTTTTCACTCATCTTTTCAATGAGTAATCACAGTTGTAAGACATGCCCATAATTACCTTTACAGGATAAAAGCTAGAAATTTTAATACTGGGGTTCTTTACTGGCATCCCCTAAACAACGTGGGTCAGCTGTCTCAAATTTGTCTATCTGTCTAGCTGCCACCTCAGTGCTTAAACTCTATGACATTTTAATTCCTGTCAACTGCTGCCAGATCTCTGCAGGGTCAAAGGTCCATACAATTCTACCACTAAGGCTCTAAAAAAGTCTGCTACTGAGCATGTTAACACTGCCTACACTGTGGTAGCAATGAACAGCCTAACACCTCTGTGTCTTGCAAAAATTCACGAAATAGGTATTCCTTTAATTGTTCTATTTGTAGTCTCTATTGTGGTGGGCATTCTCAGTCTACTTAAACTTAACAAAAACACATATATACTGTTAACTCTCCGGACCCAGACAAAACAGTGTGGGGAATACTTCCTCAGAATGTAGGAGACCTAGGGTTTCTAAGACTAATAATTACTTCCCTGTCTCAGAAGATGTCATCTTACAGTCCAAATCACAGCAGATTTCTCAAGCTATGAAGATATAGTTTACATAACATGATTACGTCCATTTCTTATTTCCAGTTTGCCTAAAATAATAGGCAAAAGAAAGAACATCCATGGTCTGCCACTTAGGAAAGTAATACTGGAAGGCAGAGGAAGTGCAGGATTCTAGTTCCTGCTCTGCAAAATATCTAAGTATTTCATATTAAATACTATAGAAGAAGCAGGTAGAGATTCTTATACCTGTCCCACACTAACATGCCAACAACTGGATCATAAAGTTCCTTTATGTTTACCTTTTTGGTCCAATGAACATTTAATTATTTAATGGGAACAGAACATATTCTTGCCTTATAAGCTGATACTTAGAACTCTCACATGGGGCACAAAAGTGGCAGAGCCAAACTCCATCAGGAAGAAGCATACACACCACTGCATCACACACATCTTGTGTTGTTAGTGCCTGTCCAACCAAACGCTACAGAAAATTAAAAATGAAATATTCACATCCATTAATGCTGGGTTAGGAAAAAAAAAATGCTATCTCTATAACCCTTTCTCTCTAATACGGAGATCCAACAGAAATCAGGAGAAATCATACTCTGAAAGTTCAAAATTTCCAAAACCTGAACAGGCAACCCCACTTGAAATATATATTACTTATATATAATTATCATCAGAAATATGATATTTCAGATTCATGAAAGATGTTTTTAGTTTTGTCTGCCAGTTTGATCGAAATCGTTAATGGTAAAGTTTTCATGACCCCACATGTTGCTCAGGGCCAGCCATGAACTTAAACTTTCCTTTGAATAGAAAGATGGGAAATAATCATCACCTGACTTATTAAGTGGAAACTATTCACATCACCTGATAACTGCGCCCATCTTATCTGAGAGGATCACCCCATCGACCATCTATTCTGCAGTCATTCTATAACATGAATCTCTACAATAACCACAGTCCTAGACTTACTCAAAGGTGAAGAGCACACTCCTATGTGCAATTAAAAGACTAAAACACTCAATAGAACTGACACCTAGCCTGTGATTTTAGTCAGATGTCCTTACTAAAATCACAGAATCATAGAATGTCATGAGTTGGGAAGGACCCACAAGGATCACTGAGTCCAACTCCTATCCCAGCATAGGACAAGCCCAAAATTCACACCATGTGTCTGAGGGTGTTGTTCAATTGCTTCTTGAACACTGTCAGGCTTGGGGCCATGACACCTACCTGGGAAGCCTGTTCCAGGGCTCCACCACCCTCTGGGTGAAGAAGCTTTACCCAATATCCAACGTAAGCCTCCCCCCGCACATATTCCTGCCATTCCCTCGGGTTGTGTCATTGGTTGCCAAAGAGATCAGCACCTTCCCCACTTCCTCCCCTTGTGAGGAACCTGTAGACCGCCATGAAGTCTCCCCTCAGTCTCCTTCAGGCTGAACAAACCCAGTGACTTTAGCTGCTCCTCATACAGCTTCCCCTCTAAACACTTTACCAATTTCATGGCCCTCTTCTGGACATTCTCCAGTAGCTTTATATCCTTTCTATAGTGTGGAGCCCAGACATGCACACAGTGCTCCAGGTGAGGCCGCACCAGAGCAGAGCAGAGTGGGACAGTCACCTCCCTGCCTGCCTGGCAATGCTGTGCTTGATGCACCCAGGACACAGTTGCCCTCTTGGCTGCCAGGACACACTGCTGGCTCATGTTCAACTTGCCATCAACCAGAACCAACAGGTCCTTCTCTGCAGAGCTGCTCTCCAGCATCTTGTTCCCTAGTCTGTATGTACAGTCGGCATTGTCGTGTCCCAGGTGCAAAATCCAGCACTTGTCTTTGTTGAACTTCATGTGGTTGATGATTGCCCAGCTCTCCAAGTTGTCTAGATCCCTCTGCAGTGTCCCTCTGCCCTCAAGAGTGTCAACAGCTCTTCCCAATTTTGTGTCATCAATGAGTTTACCTATGATCCCATCAAGTCCTGAATCTAAGTCATTTATGAAGACATTGAAGAGTGCTGGCCCTAAGATGGACTCCTGTGGAACCACACTAGTGACTGGTTGCCAGCCCAACATAACCCTATTTACTAATCAGCTAAAAGCCATGATCCTCAGGTATAAGCTTGTGAACCTTAGGCTTGATTTTAGAAGTGTGGGTCTACAAATCAAGTAGCAGTTATTTTTTGACTCATCCTTTGTTCAACCTCATTAGTTCTCCTTAAAACAAACCAAAACAAAATAAAGTACAGCGATCATTTTAAATAACCGTAAGTCTAACCCTAGCCATGTCCAAAGAACAGGAAGCCTTACTGCTTTAAGAATAGTTATAGGGTATTTAGACTTACAGGAAACTACCCTGTGCTTTTTTTGTAACAGCCCTAGTCGTAGCCCTTACCCTGTCCCCTAACATAAATTCCAAACATGAAGAACACAAGGCTAGAGGGAAATGCAAGAACAGAATCTCAAAACTTACTTTGGGCTTTTGTGTCAGTCTGCTTGCTCACCTTAAAATAGATGCCAATACACAGCTCTCAACCTCAGCTTGCTGTACCCTAGCCTATACTCTAATCCTCAGCTTAAAGTGAGGGAACCTACTCTTTCTGGAAAAAGTAATGTTTTCTTTTACGAGACCTTCTAACTTTCACTAATAATCCCAGTTCTGCGCTCTTGCGCTCCCAATCCTAACTGAAAGATGTTACTTGAATACAAAACAGGCAACCACAAATGTCTGAAAAAAAAAACCAGAAGTAATACAGGGTATCACTTACCTCACAGAATCTTTGAAAATTCAACTACGGTTACAACTGGAAGACACTTAGCTCTAGTCTGCAATATAAATTTTGACATTCACCAGAACCCAAATATGAAAAAGGCAGTGTTCACATCTATTGATAACTGCTTTCAGGCTCTTCAGGCTAAACATGAGGAAGAAATTTTTTGCAATGAGGCTGATAAAAGTACTGGAAGTTTGCCCACAGAGGTGGTAGATATGTCATCCCTGGAAACATTCAAGGTCAGGCTGGACGGGACTCTGAGCAACCTGATCTAGTTGGAGATGTCCTTGCTCATTGCAGGGGGATTGCACTAGATGAACTTTGAAGGTCCCTTCCAACCCAAACCATTCTATGATTCTACGATTCAGTTTTCTTGATAAAAACTAACAAACTACAAGAATTACTTTGGTTCTACAGCTTTTCCCTCCTTAAACCTAGCCTTTCCTGGAGACTGAGAACTCCAGTGATACCTGCAATTTAAGAAATGGATTTTCATACCAATTGATAACCACTCACACTTTATGGCTTCGGATGCTGTTGAAGTCATCAACAATACATGCACAGTGGCCACAATCTTGCTGAGCTCCAATATTACGCTTGACTAAAATAATTACATGCTCTAGTATTTGAAAAACTAAAGAGAAAACTTATATCAGTTGATGCAACTACCTCAATTTGCTTTCAAAGATTCACAAATACACACCTCTACACCCCTGACTCTCCCTAACCTTAATTTCCCTCCCCCACAATGTGAAGCTATGAGTCCATTACTGCATAGTAATTAAGAATGAGATATGCCTATCTGTTGACATCAAGGCCTCAATTTACATCACAGAACTTTTCAAATTACTGCAGTAATTCAGCTTTGTAATTTTTCCACTAACAAACACAAGTTCCATTCTCAAAACTTGGGCTGCTTCTGCAAAGAACAGCAGTCCAGGCTACCCAAAATGTTAAACTATAATAATATATTTGAACCTTGCTATCTGTACACAGTCATGTTCAGGCACTCCTGAAGTGAGTAATGAGCCCATGTTCTACAGCTCCAAGCTTTCTTAACCGTTACACTCAAATATTTAGTAAGCATATCCCTCTTATTAATTAGACATTCAAACCCACTCCTATCACCATCAGTGCAACTTGCCAGATCCTCTAAAACACAACTCCAAATCCCATCATCAACTATGAAAGCATAAGAGAGGGCTATCTTTGACACTTATATTCAGGAGATGCTGAGTCCTAAAAGACAGAAGTGCCATTAGAAAGGAAGGCACTGCCTTACATTATTATTTTTAAGGGCATGTTTACCCTGACCTCTTATTTACTCATGAAGTTAGCCTATTCTGCCCTGTTAGTAGTTTGCTTCAAGAATGCTTGAGACTTTACATATGGGTAGAGTACTCAGGATTTTTAAGTCTTTCTGCCAAAGGACTATGAGTTTGCCCAGAAGAAAACTCATAATCACTTTTTATAACTAGTTCTAAAGCAGTTTCAGTTAACTGGCATATCTGACACAGTTCTTGTATCCTAAAAATCTGTCCAACCCCTTCCCAGTGTGCAGTTACTACAGCCAAGTGTAAAGAGGATCAAATACAGTATAAAGCAGATTACCAGAATGAGCTGTGTGTTCTGATACCAAAATCCAACATATTATGATACTACTTGGGCAACCCCAAGCAGACAATCTAATGAGTTAAGTCTGGCAAAAATACACAGCAAAAACAATCCCCCACTGACACTGACAACTCTGTTTTAACAGACTAGCTAGACAAAGGACAAAAAAAGAAAGTGCTGTGCAAGTTTTACAGATGGTCTGTGGAAACACAGAAAAAGATTTATTCAAGTTCATGTATTAAGCTAGTGGCCAAACCCAAAAGTGAATCCATATTGCTTTTGACTAGGTTTATAACAGAGATCAAATCTACTCAGATCCGGAAGATTTAACCTAACAAATCCATTGCCCTTTTGTGTTTAAAGTTGGACTTGATTGTCTGTAGACTGAAGCAGTAGTTAACAGGGGACCTTGGAGTTGAGTGATAAGTTCTTCTTTTCCTTTGTTGGGAGCCAAATTCTGCTAGGATTGAGCACGGAGAGTTAAGAAGACACTCCTCAGCTCATACTGGAGTTTGCTTCACCATAATGGAAGGGAGGAGGTAAACCTTAGTTCCAGTCTCAAAGGGGAAGTTGTAGCTGTTAGTAAAACTGAGCATGGACACAGGACTGCACTCCTCTCTTATGCCTATGAGAGGCAATGGCTAACAACATCCCTTTCCCAGATGAGATGCAAATTTGTCACTTCAGCAATGAAGAAAAGGAGATATGTGCACTTGGCTTTGATTTCAGTGGAGAAGTGGCACCTAACGGCTCAGAGGCAATTAAGAGCATCTCTCAAACGTGACTCTTGGCTGCAACTCAGCAGCTGTTCGAAGAATAGAACAGAGCTGAATGAAGTGGACAAACTTACCACTCACCATGGGACCTATGCAGGTAAAAGCTATAATGACAGCTTTGGTAATCTGAATACATGGTAAGTCAGAGTACAAACCCAGACTCTCTGTTGGGTTTAGCAGAGAACATAAACAAAGCTTAAATTTCAGATCAGTACCTTAACCAGCAGACCAGCTTCCTGTGGCAGCAATACTTTGTTTTATAGCACATCCTCAAAGGAACTCAACGTGCCTATTTCATTATATTCAATGAATCAAAGGCATTCAGCACCTTACAGGACCTGCGATTGGTGAGAAAGCTTTAGACTCTCTTGTTATCAGGACAGAGAAGACTCTACAAAAATCACGAGGAGAAAACAGACCATCAGTCATTCAGTAATTATATAGCAACTGCAAGGCCATTTAGTTACTGTGGGATAAACAATAGAATGCTTAATAATTTAACCAATTACCATTCGTTATAATAGCCAGGTTGGCATTTGAGGATCCACAGGGGTCTCACCTGACTCTTCACATACCCAACATTTAGTGTTGCCATAGTAATGCCGTTCACACCTCTACAGTTCAACTTCTGTCAGTCTTCAGTGTAAACTCCTATTTCTAGATCTATCAAGAAAAGGCTTACAAAAGAAGTACAAATTATATAATGCCCTGCTGAAGGTCATTTTTATGGCACCTGTCTATTCTGACAAGTGTACTATTGCTTCATCCATGGGTCCAGAATTTGTTTTCAATGTGCTATATTTATTTGACTGATACATTGAAGATACAAATAAGAAGGTATAGCTCTGCTGGAAATAAGACTGAAATCTACTACACTTACACTGTGGTGCATTAAAATGACTGAACAAGAGCATTCATCATGTTTTGCATTGGCAAACCTAAGCATAATGATAGTTTGCCTTTTTATTTTTTTAAATAGCTACAGTCATTACAGTCACATCTGGTGGATAAATATCCTATTGCTGTTCTCCTATAGAAAATGGCAGTCAAATAACATTAAGAAATCTCTGAGTGAATCTATTAAACCTAACACAATATAGCAATGTGGTGTTCTGATTCTGGGATGTTTTGTGTAGTTTTGTTTTGTTTTGGTTGGTTGGTTTTGGTTCGGTTTTGGTGGGGGTTTTGTTGTTGTTTTTTCTATTTCTTTTTAGGAACACAATAAAAGGAAACATTTAGTCTGAAACAGTATTTGTATCCAAATCCACTGAGTCTTTTCATTGCCTTTGATAGGCTTCGTATGATACTTTCTCTCAGGAAGAGACTTGCGACAGATACAAATGATTTAACTACTCTAACTTCTTATTCAAAAAGGGAAAGGTTACCTGTCATTCTTTATAATTATATTTACATTTTCAAATCCGCTTTTCAGTCTCATCCCTTCTGTTGTACTCATTTCTGCCTAAAAACCCTGGACAACATTATTTCAAGAAAATTTGTGTCTAGGCACAGACTTAGGTATTCAGGTTCATTTATAGTTCAATGTCTGCTACAATCCCAAAACTCAGGGCAAATCTGTGTAAAAGAATATATAGAGGCTGAGTTAACCTGGTCCTAACTTTATCAAAGAAGTTGATTCAGGGCTCTGATTCAAGCGACATGAAAGGTGTTGTATTGTTCATTTAAATGGGATAAAAAATGAATCAATTTTTTCACTTTAACATTTTAGGTAAAGTTTAAAGAAAATGTGGGCTGTGAACCTACAGAGAATGAAACTAAAAAAAGAACCAGGAAATAAAATTCCTAACATGACAGGCTAAAAGTTATTTTTTGCTATGACCTCTAGTTTTTAAGCAGAATAACAGAATAATAAGAATAAACAGAATAACAGAATAATAAGATTATTCTCTAGGCTGTGGAATTGCAAGAGTCAGGAAGAGATGATGCGGTTACGTGAAAATGTCAAGGTGAAGCAAGACACCTGTGCTTCCTGTAAAGGAACAGCTTCTGCAGGCTCGCAAAAATACCCCATCATCAGTCAGAACTACATCATACTTCAAATTTGTGCTACATAATACAGCCACTTCGTGATGTTTTGTCCTCAGGAGGCTTTGTGGACCTTTACTCATGGCATTCTTCTGGCTGCTCTGATCCAAATTCTGCTAAACTCAGTTCATGCAATCCCTCTGGTTTCTGTGCATTGTACAGTATCCTACCTACAGAATTTAGAACAGTGTCTAGTATGAGAATACAGTGCTGATTCTACGTAAAGAGCTAAAGCTGGGAAAAAAAGGCAGTTTAAAAAGTGAGTAGGGAATGTGAAGAGAGAGATAGGAAATAAAAACTTTAAAATATAGATGAGTGCAGGATCTCGCTCCCACAAAATCATTTTGGCTTAAGAGATGCTAGCAGGTGGCAGATATGTGACTATGTGGTCGTCAGTCAGACCAGAACTTTTCCTAGAGTTCCTTAAATGAAGTGTCTCTCAGAGGAACCATACAAAGTAATTATGGTAGGTACTTAAGCAAATGGACTGTTAATAACCAGATAGAGGTGATAAGCCTCCCAGGCCAGCTGGAGACTTGCTGGAGGAAGGAACTGAGGAGTAGAATCTGTTTTAGTATGGAAAAGGATTCTGTAAAATATTGACTGATCTGATTTGTAAAAACACACACAAAAAAGAAACCAAACCAAACAAAAGAAAACAAAACAAAAAAACAAAACACCACCACCAACTGCAAAACCACACACACACACAAAACACCCCCAAAAACAACAAAACAAACAAACAAAAAAAAACAACACACACACACAAAAATACTGCCATCAACAAGCAATCTCATCAATGGTGAAATCTGCTGGCTATCTTCAGTCTCCTGCTTCTAAATTGCCAGCTGAAATAATTCATAACTAATTTGTTTCATTGTCCTAGAAAAACTGATGGAATCCCTAGGCTCTGAATAACTATAATTGCTATGAAAGGATATTTACTGAACACACCTTGTGGTGATCTCTCTAATGTGCCATAAAATTTCAGAAAAGGTTTTGAAATACTAAATGTGAAAATACTGGGAAACTCTTTCAGTGTAGTCCTTAACCACAGTGGAGAGAAGAAATGAAAAGTGCAATGAGATCCAGGCTCACATCATGAAACAGCAGATGTTAGAAATATATTACTGCACTGTCTGGAAAGTTCTAATGAGCTACAGAAGGGAGACAAGAACATCCAGGACTGGCATCCTGGATAGGAAAGATCAAAGTAGTTATCATAATATTATTTTTTACTTGTATATATTACTCCGACAATCTGAGTAAGATTTTTTGGGTCAGTTTCTAATACGTCAGACTTAGAGGATCTGGTCTCCAAATAACCTGTCTCCAAGTTCAGACTGCAGGAGCCTACAGAAGCACTTCCTGTTCATTGAGCAGCCCAACGACAAGATACAGATCTTAACAATTCTTTTACACAAATCAAGTTCTTCCTGTGCTCATTCCAAATTAACCAGCTACAGTCCACACAGCACTCTTCACACCATAATGGATTCAGCCAGTCAGCTCTGCAGACAACCTGTCAAAATAGATTTGAGCAACACAGAATACTTCACTAAATCCCATCCAGGAAGTGTCAATATAAGAATCCCGAAGCATGGATTTTTACACTACAAGAATAGACAAACTTATTTCTTGTTGGCAAAAATGTGTTGACTGTAATGGTTCCTATTTTGATCAATAAAGATGTGTTTGAGCCCAGTTATAATGACTTAAAATTCAAGGTCCAAAACTGCATTCAGCAGTGAGACAAGAATTTTCTTTGTCTTCATTTTTGTTGCTGACATACCTGTAGAAGACCTTATGTCTCATATCTCTTGCCAGGTTTATCTCCATCCAAGTTGTGGCCTTCCTAATTATGTTCTCATGTCTGCAAGTAGGCTCCTCTTTTGCAGCCTGTCCCTACTTCCATATCTCACATACTTCTTTCTTACATTTCAGTCTAGTCAGGAGTTCACTGTTCAATTAAGATGGCCTTATGCCATGCCTGCTCATTTTCTTGTCCACTGGAATAGGTGGTGTTGTGCTTTGAGGTAGTTGCCCTTGATAATTAACCAGTTTCTCTGCTCCAAAGGGCAGCCCTCCCATGGGCTTAAATTCCTTAAATAAGCTGAAGCACTGTGAAAACCGAGGGTTTTTTTCTGCTGCTTACATACGTTGCTTCCCTCTGGATCTTAAATTCCACCATTTCCTGGTCACTACAGCAAAGGCTGCCATTAACTGTCATCTCAACTAGTTCTTCTATATTAATGAGTAGCAGACCTAGCAGAACACCTCACCTAGTCAGTCTTCACATAAGATGTAAGAAAAAAATTGTCTTGTACATTATTCAGTACTTTTGACTTTCTGCCTTCCTTTGGAAAGTGTTAAGAAAAAAGCATCTCATTTTTTAAAGAAGTTATTTTGTCAAAACCAGACAGTGCTTGCCTCATGTACATTATTTATTTTTCCTTTAATACTTTCAACAATATAAAACTCTGGGTTTCCAGAGAAATATTTCATGAAGAAACCTTTATTATTATTATTATTATTATTATTATTATTATTATTATTATTATTATTATTATTATTATTATTAATTTTTATTTTTATTTTTATTTTTATTTTTATTTTTATTTTTATTTGCACATCAAATTGCAAGTGTATTATTTTATGTTTCCCTCAGAGGCTAGCTCAAAATCAGCATCTTCAGTGGGGCTGATGAGCAGCACAGTAATACGTATGCATGTCTCTCCCTCAGGAACTTGATCTAAATGAAATTATAGTTAGAAAGTATTTGATGAAATTGACAGGATATTAGTTGTGAAAAAAACTCTCATACTGTTTTTACAAATTCCAAAGTAGAAATTAGTAAATAGTACTACATATTAATACATGGAAAGGTAACTGAGGTGTTTCAATGAATTTGCTTGAGCCAACCTGTTGCATGACTTGAGTTACATGAGTTACATGGTATTCATTCTGTAATGACCACTAGGAAGACTCGGGCATAAGCAGGCACCCATGAGGAAAAGAATCAGGTTTAAGGCACCTAAGTAACAACGTTCTGATTCCAAAAAATGTTCCTTCACATTAAATTCTCCTTTAAGCCCTGATCTTGCAAAGAACTAAATAGTTTACCTTAGTTTAGACTATGCAAGTTTTGTCAGATGATCTGGAATGTTTAAGATTAATGTCAATTACTTTTTAAGGTAAGCGTCATTGTCAGCACCTTTTAATCACATGCTTTTAGTCAGATATCTGAGACAGACTTATGACAATAGGAGTTTAAAGTATTGAACTCCGACTCTAATCTTACCTTTTCTGTCTTTCTCATTCTGCTTTTTCTTGTATATCCTGAGATCTAATACTTATACAGAGATTTTTTTTCAAGAAATACAAGTAATTTATCTCAGATTTTAAATCACCAAACAACATGTCATAGGAAAAAAGAAAACTGGACAAAAAAAATCAGAAAATTTTTTTAACTAATGTATATGCTCCAAAAATTTTTGACCTTTCTGTCCTCCTCAAGCCCCACGGACTTTCCTTTTTAAGGACAAGAGGCAAACAAAAAGACAAGAGTTCCCATGAAATCACCATTTTACAAACTGTTTCCTCAGCTTCTGCAGTGTACTGAAATAACACAGACTTTGCATTGCTTTAATGATATTTCTAGAGGTCAGTGCTTCTGACACTGCCTTGGCAAACTATCTCTCCATTCTGTGTTTTCTCATGTAAAATGAAATAGCTGTCTGTGGGAAAACTTAGTCAGATGTTCTAGAATTGTTCTTCCAGAATATTGTAGATCACTGTGCAAAGTAAAAGCTTGAAAATGCTAGATAATTTCAGAGGCTTGGCACTGGTCTGCTAATATGCCAGGAAGAATAAGCAATTATGATTTTCAACTAAGCAACATATGCTGTTTGCTGTCCTGTTCTGAACAGCTGTAGGTTAGATGCTGTTAAGATTAGGCTCCTTCTTTCCTCCATATTTCAAAATTCAAATTGAACTAAAATAACAGCACCTGCTGAACAAAAACACTATTTCAAAATGTGTACTTGCACACAATTACTATGAAGAGGCTGGCCACCATTGTTACCAGTCTATTCTTTCTGAATGGAAATGGCAGAGAAGTTTTCGATGCAGCTGCAGCTCTTCAATTGTATAACTAGTGCTGGCCCTAAGCCAACCCTCAAGAACTCAAGTGGCACCAAAAGATACTATATTGATTTGCAATCGAACATAATAGGCCATCAGCTTAATTATTACTGAAGTGACAAGGTTCTGGATATTTCATATTTATATTTCTGAGGCCTGTGAAAGATGAATGTAAATCTTTTAAATGCCTACATTTGCATATCTTCAGAAGGGTTGAGTGCTCTTACTGTATTCATAGCCTATGAAAGACCTAAAGGACTGGCTATTCAACTCAGGTTGCTAGATCACACAGTGACTTACTTGCATAGAGAAACAAGGCTATAAAACTAAACACATTCCTACAGGAAAATATCCCCAGATCTCTTGTAGACGCCAAAAAAACATATGTTTATCACTAACATCATCCTCATGGACCTTTCCCTTCCCCTTCTCCCTTAGGGAAAAGATTGTTTGAGGTAAGACAGTGAATTGGCATCATCTAGTACTATGAGCATCTCACAAAATACTTATTGCACTGAGTTATTTCTTCCCACTGACTATCACCACAGCTTTATGACAGAAGGTCTGAAAACAGGACGCAATATTTTGAAGAAGTATGTGCTAGGGGAGTGCAGGAGCATTTGCGGGGTAGGGAGTGAGATGAAGACCTAAGACTTCAATTTATGTTCAAGTATCAATGCCCTCTACTGGAGGGAATATGCCTGAACTCACTATGGTAAGAATCATCTTTTCTAGTGCTATACATTTGATGACTTTCAATCACTGCCTAAAGAGAAGGTCTATTCTGGAACAGATAGCTGACAAACAGGTTGTCTCTGTATACCTACTGGATCATGTAAGACAGTTACTTTGTTCAACTTCTTAATATTAAAGAAGTCCAGTACTTTATGTTTTCAACCTTCATTAAAGAAAAACAAGTTAGGGGAAGATGTTTGCCAAATATAAATGGAACAAGTTTGCAAGAAAATGCTTTCTTTCTTGTTCACTGTCATGTTCAAACCACTCCCTCTCCACCAACAACGCTCTCCTCTCCTCTGCCAAACCAACAAACTCGCATGTGTAAAGTCAAGATTTTCCAAAATAGCAAATGACTGTGTGCACTTTGCTCTTTGGGGTCTCAGTTATGACACTTCAAGGCTATTCTTAGAAGCAGACAAGTTTGCACCTTTCCACTTAAAAGTGTAAATGTAAATACAAGCCAGTTCATAACTGAAATCTCATTAAAACAAAAACAAACAAACAAAAACAACAACAAAAAACCCAAAACACAAACAAACAAAAAAAACATGTAACAAAAAGCCATCAGGCAGCAATTGGACTTTGCCATGAGCAGGTGTTACTAATTCAAAATTTCTGTCTCAATGTCTACTATGGATTTGGGCAAACAGAATGAATTTTAGTCCTATTGCTGCAGCATAGATTTGTCTTCTCTTTATTTCATTCTTCCCCTACTAGTGTACATCAATGTTGTTTGATCACTTCCTCTTAAGAGTATTACAGAAAGGCAGCTCACAATACACTTGTAATCACTGCTTGTTATCAAAATTATTTAAAACAAAGTAAGATGAATTCATCAAATATGATGCAAGTGAACAACAATATATTAACAACTTTATCTTCATGTAAAAATGCTTAAATACAAAGATGGTATTCTTATGTAGTATAAAAAAGTTCAATAGCTTTCCCCTGGAACCTTGTGTTCAGCACACACAGCTTTCATCTAATATCTGCCATATACTTTGTGAAGAGAGCACCTGATCTCCATCTCCTGGAAGTAGTACTGTGTTTATATCTCAAAGACCATGGTCATATTGTACATTCATTAGAGAATACAATGAGATCAAAAAACACCATGCTGATTTAACATGTTCTCTCTGTCAGGATTGGAGTGTACTGCTAGAAAAATTTGGGGGGCTTTGTATTTCATTGCTATTAGAGGTAATGGCTTAGTTAGAAATATACATGTCAAAACATTCATGGAGGATACTGACAAAATTTTGCTCACTTATCTTGAAAGTAGAATATAATATCCCAACCAGAAACATTCAATTTTTCCTGTTCTTTTCCTGACAGTAACAGGATGGTCACAAAAAAAAAAAAAAATCAGTTGGATATAGTGCTTTGGAATGTAGGATATTCTGATTATCATTTTTAGCCATACCTCTGAAAGACACTAGAAGGGGAGGAAGAACATAGAGAGGTTAGGAGAAAGGGAACACATAAGATGCAGAGCTATTGAGGAAAAAATGGCTTTTCTAATTTGGAGGCAATGTCCTGCAATTTCATTTGGACGACTACTTTCTTCAGATTTAAGAAAGTAAAAATATTTACACAGTAATGCCAAGAAAGCTGCAAAGAACATACTTCAACTGCATTAAAAGGGCAGTGAGACCTACTACAGCTGGCAGCGAGAATGCTCCTGTGGCATGCTAGCAGTGGTCAGCAAGGAATCAATCATTAAAGACTCCTGCTAGTGCAGTCCCTGCAAAGTGGCCTGGTCTGAAATCAGATTGATAACAAATCACATGCATTATAGTCACGTAAAAGGAACAGAGCTGTATAGCAACCACCTGCACAAGCAATTTCAAAATGAAAGGATGCGAGGATGAAAATTGGGCCATTGTTACTAAGTAGCTGAGAATCCAGCTGAGGTTTTTGTTGTTAACAGGAACAACAAAAGCTCACTGAAAATACAGATGGAAAGTATCCAGAAATCAATGAGAAATTATCAATAACAGTATTCTATCCTACAGGACCAAAAGGTATCTGTATAGTATGAAATATGACTGCTTCCTAATTATAGAAAATAATTGCCTTGAGTAGCACAGAATAAATACTCTCGCTTTTTAAAACAAAGAAAAAAAGAAGCACCTTCATGTTAGACTTCTTTGTCAGTAAATAAGAGAGTACTACTTCTTTAAACAATTCATCAATTCATACCTATACAGCGTGATCACCAAGAGATTTAGTTTTTCTCCATTTCTATATAGAGTGATGGATAACAGCTGGTAACTATGTACAGCTCAGTGCACAGAAACAGCACAAATAATGTAATCTGTAATTGTGTTATGTGGTCCTAGACCATCCAAATACCCCAATCATTATTTTGGCGATTTGGGATTAGAATCTTCAGTTTTCAAGCTTGCAATAAGACTTAGAGGTAGGAATTTTCAAGAAAACAGAAGCCAAACATTGAAGAGCAGAAAAATAATTGATAAAATATTTAAATATTTTTAATACAAAAATCAAAAAATGAATGGGCCATCTCAAAAAGCTAATATCATCCCCTTTCTACTCAAGTTACAGGCTTGATTATGAAACCTCTTCCTATTGTTGAGCAGTTACTCACAGGAACAATTTCACTAAGTCTGTCTCTCTTGAGACAAGGGCTCGTGAGTGAACACAAAAGCTTTGCAAACTGACTCCAAAATAGTACAGCAGAAAACCCAAATGACTTTAAAACAAATTCTATATCAAACCAAGCTGTACCATGAAACAGAAGAATACGTGTCTTCCTGAATCTCTTGATTTTATATTACAAAAGATGTTTTCCTAATACTTCTTTCATATTGTTTAAAACACAGATATCTGTTAGAAGGAGAAAACATTTTAAATTCAGAAATAAAAATATCACTAATTTACATCATATGTGCTGTAGAGGTATTTACAAAATTAATTGATCCTTCTTTAAAATTATATAATGAATATTAATCCTACTATATTTCTTCTGTGGGATTTGTCTGAAGGTCTACAGAATAATTAGGTAAAATCCTCTTTTCTGTACAAGCACATGCTACATGTAGGAAACAAAATCTGAGTCAGAGTCTTATTCATCCTATCAGAGGACTCCAGAGTCTTCTCTCCAGTATTCTCCAGGACTTATTTTCCTGACAGGTCTCTACAAAGCATGGTATGTGGCTTCCCACGACTGCTTCTCAAAAGTTATGGCAAGAAGCATAAATTATGTAACTTCAGGCAGTATTAACCTCCCTGGCTTTTTGAAACAACACGAATAAACCTTTTCCTTTGTTTTTTTTTCTGCTCTATGGAGTTGTACTAGATAGTCTACGCTTATGGAAGGTGGGCAGGGAAGAAGGACAGAGAGGCATCCAGCATTCTTCCATGCTCACAGTATTGGTCCAAAATATAGGCCTGGACTCCATTCATAGCCCTAACACTGACTTTTTCTGAACTACCGTTTCTTTTCCTCTTTTTCTGAGTTGTTTGAGGCACGTGTCCATAAAGCACTTAGCACAGCAGGGACCTACTTATGACTGAGACTGAAGTGCAATTGGAATCTTAACACTAAAAAGAGGAACACACCACAGAAGCAAAATCATTGGATAGCAAAAACAGCCAAGCCTAGAATTCACTAATAAAGGAGGGATCTCCTCTGCTAATAGAGGCAGACAGGCTAAGAGACTGTATATTTCTCAGAATCAAACAGTGAAGTTCTTTCAAGTTTTTTTCTTTCCCATGAGTACAGGAAATAAAGGAGTGGTACATTTACAAAATGAGCAAATCTTAAAAGAGAAACTTCTGTTATCCTTCATTATTAAAATTAACCTCTGTTTAAATGAGTTAATGAAGTACATCAAATCAGTTGTCATGAAATAGGAATACTATAACACAGCATTAAATAGTTTAATTTCTTTCCTTCAGCACCCCAAAACTATGGATCTTAGATTCAGTTCCAAATGTTGCTGACAGAAATAGGAGCTCAAACTAAATCATTGACTAAGATATATGTATTTAGAAGGATAGTAAGCATTGCTTATACTGGTAAGCAAGAGACTAAAATTGTAATAGCTGTAGCCTATATTTTCCTCTGGAGAACAAAATGGGTTTTTTTCCATTGAAGCTGTAATTTATCTTCCATCTTCACAGAACCACACAATGGTTGAGGTCAGAAGGAACCTCTGGGGGTCATCATGTCCAGCCCCCACTGCTCAAGCAGGCCCACCTAGAACAGGCTGTGCAGGATCACATCCAGATTTCTTTTTTAATATCTCTAATGATGGAGACCGCACAAAATGCTTGGGAAACCTGGGTCAGAGCTCAATCACCCTCACAGTAGAAAAAGAGTTTCCTGATGTTCAAACAGAACCTCCTGTGTTTCATTCACTGGGAACCACTGAAAAGAGCTTGGCTTGATCTTCTTTGTACCTTCAGGTATTTATATACATTGATAAGTATATAAGCTTTCTCTAAGCATATATATGTAAGTATATAAGCCTTGTCTTGTTTAGGTTGAACCATTTCAGCCCTCTTAGCTTTTCCTCAGATGAGAGATGTGTCAGTCCCTTCATCATGTCACAGGCCTTCGGCCATTAGGAAGTAGATTCATCTCTTTTTTTTGGTACTGGGAAGCCCAGCACTGGACACTGCTCCAGGTGCAGCCTCACCAGTGCTGAGTACAGGGATCTGCTGGCAACACTGCACCTAGTGCATCCCGGATACCACTATCCTTCTTTGCCACAAGGGCACATTGCTGACTCAAAGGACCAGTGCAGAGTAGTTTGCTCACTGCCTGAGCTTATGTTGTTACACACAGTCATTTGTCTTACCTTAATTTCTTTGTCGAGCGTAAAATCTGCCTATATTCCCCATTCCCTTATTTTTAATTTAAACCTTTGTATGTGTGGAAGTTTTATATATTCATGTATCACAACAGAAAAACCAGCCACATTCTAAGGCCTCACATTAGGGATGACGGCAATCATAAATCTACAGAAAATATTACTCTTCATTTGATGTAAATGAGTGGACAGGAATTAACACCTTGCACAAGATTCCCCATTATTAGGTATCTTACAAAATAACTTATCATTGCACAGGGAATAAAAAATGGATGGCAAATTAGGAGTTATCCTTCCATGAATTTTCTTGCACAGGTTTAAATCACTAAATTTTAAAGGGTCGAAAATTATCGAATATAATTCATTAGTCAGGATCATAGTGAAAAAAAAGGAAAACAACTTTACATTTTCTGATTGTTCATATAGATTATGTTCATTCTGTCCTCAAATTCTGAAGCTTCTGAAACTGGTAGCATCTTTCAACAAATGGCCTGAAGAAACAAACATTATGCATCCACATAGGCCAAATATGTGATTTTGATATATTGCCCCTTGTAATCAAAGAAAACAATTTCGTTTTACTTTGGCCACTTAAGCCCAGACTCATATGCTGAACTGAATGAAATGGAGGATAAAATTAACTAGCATTATGATATACGGACGTGTAAATGAGAGAGGAACTGATTGGACACTACCTTCCCTGTTTTTTCATCATGTGTAAACCAGTATATTAGAGAATGAAGATAGTCAGAATGTGCAATATATGATATAAGAATGGAAGTTCTTTAACTATCCCTTAAGGATAAAGTGTAATTTGGCAACAGGAACTGATTTCCCACACTTCTTTTCTTCCCTGAGGGAAGAAACAATAATAGATTTTCTTTAACTGCCCTCTCAAATATTGTACTGAAGACCAAAATTACCACTGAGTCTTTAAAGTATGTACTTAATGTCTTGAGAAATGCATCTACAGAGAGATGATAAAAGATAATTGTATGTATACACCTACACAGACTTATTTTACATCTGGTTCATAACATTATTAAACTTCATATAGAGATGGTGTCTGAATTATGACCATTGAACAAACAATGACACATTAGATCTCTTCTATTCCTAATTCAGGCAGATAAAGTATATCTAGGGAGGGCAGTAGAGTTTCCATTTTTTAACAAATACATGTGTTTGCTACAAAAAAAGAAAAACATAAAACAAACTGTTACTATTGTACACCAACTCTCCTTATGCTGGGAGTCTTCCTTTGAAAACACTATTCTGAAGCAAAAATGTCTGAACATTTTTTACATCATTATATCAGTCTTAAATTAAGTTTGGTTTTTTTTTTTTTTTTAAGTGTATGTGGGGAAGGTATCAGGTTTCTTTTGATATACTTAGTATATCCCAATCTATTAGTCCATCCCAATCTATTAGCAGAATTTTTCAACCCATCTTGGAAGTAAAGTCCTGGCTACACTGACATTTTATTTTGGATCATAGCTTCATGAAAATAAGATGATTGTAGATTTACAGGTTTTTCAATATTCTCAAATGTTTTCCCCAGTGATGATATCACAGAAGGCCTGTTCTTAAGATGCCTAGGGGCAAATGGGGGACCAAACCATACTGGGCCTGATGGGATGAAATAGCACACACCGAGCTGGTCTATGTATGCAGCAGCTAGGTTTCTCCTAGTGGAAGTAACTACTTAAAACTTAGGTGAAGCCAAACTATTTACTCTACATTAATTAAAATAAACACATAAAATTAAGTCCAATGTGTGCAAAAATATTTAGAAAGCAGATGTAGCCTAACGAAGAGAAATGCTGCATATCACATATTCTGTTTCAGATAAAGCATTGTTTTTGTCTTTCTTTTATTCCCCAAATTAGGAACATATAGACTCATTAAAACTGTATTAGAGATGGAGATTACATGTAAAGTGCTTTACTTTTAATTATTTCTACTAATCTGCAAGTCTTACTAGTTCAACTAGTATTCCTCTAAAAACCTATGCCCCAAATTAAAAAAAATACTAACTTGTAAAGGTATTTTAAGTGTGAAGACATTTCAATTCAGTACTTGCAAAAGTCCATGGAAAATTGAGAGTGTAAGTCAAACAGCAGCACAGAGTGCAAAGTGGAAGAAGTAAGCAAGCAAGCAAGCAGAACACCACCAAAAAACAATTTGGCTTTTTTCACCTTGGCATTCCTGCTTTCTTGTTAGGAAAAGGCAAAAATAATGCTTTTGGAAAAGTCTGTTAGTCTTTTAAGCATGGTACAAACTCACAGAATATTTCCACTGATGCTGACAAGTGTAGAAACCAAACCACAATAGTAAATTGCCCAAATTGACCTCAGCTGACATGGAGAACAGTCAAAAAGACTAAAATATATGAGTATGAATACCTCTTGATCAAAAATCAAGCAAGAAAAGCAAAGGCACTTTCTAGATGACATACTCCTGATCTTTTCTATTTGCAGCATAGAAAAGAGATCATGTATCACTGCTTTTTAATTTTCTCTCCCTCTACTACTTTTTTAGCAGTCTCATGGTTGACTAGAGCAGAGAACAAGCAGCAACACTCTAATTGTCCGAATGTATATTTTTCCTCAGATGTCAAAAATCAAGTAAAAGCATCAAGGAAAGGAAAAGAAAATGGTACAAGGCAATATCTAGTAAAAAATAATTCTAAATGGCAGTCTGCAATAATAGGAATTTCTGTAGATGCCTATGACTGGATGAGATATGCAATACAGTAGTAATTGCCTTGAAGAATGACAAAACAACATAACACAACATTGTCTACCTAGAGCAAATGTATGTTTGCAGACATGAAAAGTTGTATTGACAATTTACAGGAAAAAATTAACTAAAACTAAGCAACCTTCAAAAATGATAGCTCTCTCAAACAATCGCAATAAAGATATGATCAAAGAGTGTAACCCTTGTTGAACCTCTTACACCACTTACAGTTTGTAAGTTTAGTAGCTAAATCCAAATATCTGTTCCAATACTGTAAAGGATAGAATTTCAACACAATTTAAAATGCAAAGATAAAAATACCTTCAAATTCATCCATTAAAGGTACACAAATTACAGCTATTTTCTGAGGGAAACAGAAAATTATGCGGAACATCTAAATGAACAATAAAACAAACAAACACACACACACATCTGGGTTGGTCCAGAATCTGTGGATTCCATGTCCAAACAAGACTGACAGTTAAAATCACTGGAACTTGATCATCCACTTAATTTTACCAGTTTCACACTGACATCCCCTCTCACTGCTTTGTATTAATTTAGTTACACTAATATAATGCCAATGAAGACAGCAGGAAATAAAGACGCAGATTTCAAATTTGCAAATCTGAAATTTGATGGAGTTTCTGTTTGGTTCAGAACGCATGTAATGCCGACAAAGCTACAAGCTACAACCGCAGAAACAAGTGAATGTTTGCCCAATGACCTGGGTTTGTAATGATCTCATTTAATGATTCTGAGCCACTTACCTCCTAGAGGTCTAATTGTTCTGAAGATTTTTTGAGAGATCTAAAGCCATAAAGAAGAAAGAGTTGGAACAATCTCTTCTACCTAATTGTAGTGCAAAAAAGTCTTCCAAAGTTAGATAGCATGGTTGTGAATACTCACGCAATACAGGCACAACTAATCACCATGTTCCCTACTTCTATAATGTGCTCAAAACAAAGTTTCATCGATGCCCTTGCGGATTGCAAATGATAAAAAACCCTCTAGTTAAGTCTGCAGAATTGAGTAAGGAAGGTGAGAATCAAACTCAGTATAAATGACTCATAAAAGACAAAACTATATGAAGATCACATAATACAGAAAGCCACAGGTTTGCTTTTACCTGTGACACCTATTCCCTGAAATATTTTAATGGCTACCAGAAGCACCACTACAATCAGAGACTTTTAGCTTCACTACACTACATGGTAACTAGTGCACAGCTAAAACCTGGGACCCAAACTCAACTTTACTACAAGTTCATGTAATTTGGTACCACTACAATGGTGATTAGGAAACTGAAATGCTTTACTTTCGCCACATGTCATGAGAAAAATATTTAAATCTTTTCTTTCCAGAAGGTTTTGGGAGAGTAGGAAGGAAATAAGAAACGTTTTCTAGGCAATTCCATTGGCTTGAGCTGGCTGACCTTCATGCAAGTTTGAAATGCTACTGTTACTTGAAATAGGATGTAGAGAAAAAGGATTGGAAACCGTGATGTTTATTCCACAATACATGGACTAATCCCAGGCTAGCAAAACATTCATTTCATTATGCTGTCGTCCGTTCCAGGGGCTTCTTGGGTTAGAACACAAAAACACAGGCGGTATAAATAGTTTTAGCAGGCCACTCCATGGTGCCTCTTTCCCATGTCAAAAACGCCATTCACTACATTAACATTTGTAGGCAGCTTTAATTGCAGAGATGGCAGTAATATGGCAGGTCCTATGATATCCTCTTTCACGGGAAAATGTGATCACCCATCACATGACACAATTTACCACTAACTTAGAGGAAAGTTTATACAACAGGCAATGTTTGACTGAAGGCAACAGAATCAAGAGAGATTTCAGGCTGCAAGCAGAACATTCCTGAAGGGCAAGTACTATAGGAATGAAGAACACTGGCAAAGGCAGCAAAGCAAGCTTTAAACAAGCAACCGCAAATACTACAAGCTGTATAAACACAGCAGCAGCAGATCTGAGCAGCTTTGTGTAGTGTAATGGTAGTCTATCTGGCTATGGATCATATGGTGGGTTTGAATCCCTTTGCAGAAGTTTTGAGAAGGCTAATGCATTGTGCTTCTCAGATCCTGAACTAGAGTAAACCACCGCTTCAATCAGGCAGGCTGTCCTTGTCTGTATCTCCTGAAGAGCTGATCTTTGCATTCTTCTTATATTCCTCAAATGTTTTTCTCAGCTGCTTTTTGTTAAGCAAGCTACAGAACAAATGCAAAGATACCCATGTCATGACTAAAATTGCAAGCTTAGCTTTGCAGCAAACATACAAATGCTTAACATTTAATTTACTGAACCTTCTACAAACAATTTCATGCCTCGTTTTCCAGCTCTAAGTTGCTACAATGGATATCTTCACCAAAAAAATGAGGTAAACCTTAGGTGTTAAGTATTCATTATATACACTCTCTTTCTAAATTTCTTTGACCGTCACAATATTTCTTTGATGTCCCAGCATTTTTACATTTCAAAGACTAAGATAACAATGTGATTTTAAGAAGTCTGGAGGGGAATAAAAACAGAATACACATCTATAGTATGCAGCAAAGAAACTGCGTTGTCTAAGATAGTTTCAGTATACTAGTTGAATTGTCCTTAGTTTTGATTATTGTTGGAATTTTTTATTGGGTTTTGTCTTCTCAAATGGAGTAAAACAGGTCATGGAAATCCCTGTTATTAACAGTCAAAGAACAATGTTCTTGTAAATCAATTGCCTTATTAAAGGAAAAAAAGAAAAAAGAAAAAAAGAACTGCGACACTATGAAGCAATTCTCTCACTTCACTTTCAATCCTCCACAGGCATGTCGATGAAAGGAGCTCTTTTCTCACAAGGGAGTCTCCTTTTTATTTTACAATGCACAAATGGACTTTACACAGCTGGACTGAAGACCTCAAGAAGAAAAAAAAAAAACAACAACTGGGGATTGGAAAGATGTGGAAATTAATATTGTTCAAACAAATTAATGTTTTGTCACTGTGTGGAAACCCCCTTATATACATGCAGCTTATATTGTATATTGTCTGTCTCTGATGTCTTTGCTTAAAATTTAGGATCTCTAAAAAGAGACCTGGTAATTTTCCATATTGATGTGCAAGTCATTTGTGTGGCTGATTTCCATATAATGGTAGTGAAATATATCATTAAATGAGAAAAAAAAAAGTGAAAATCAATATTTTATAGTGTGTTAGCATCTCTCTACCTGCTTACACCTGTTTCAAATTCTGGAATCTACTAGTAAAGAAGAAAGAGTAAGAAGTACATGGATAAAATAAGTATGTTTAACAATTTAAGAAAAGCAGCAAAAACTTTGCTGTATTTAAAGATGCTGCAAGAAGCCAAAATCCCAAACCGTCATATGTTACTAGTGTAATGATTTTGGCTGCTCAAAATCAATTAATCCATAATTGCAAGACACTGTTAGCACAGCAGCATACTGATAGATATGTGGTGCCAAAGATGTATCATCATCTAGGTCTCGTAATCTAAGGAATGACAAGAATTTTCATATGTCTAATGTTAGAGGTATTTGACTAGACACATGAAGGGAGAAATTTAAATACTCTACATGATGTAGCTTAGAAACTTGAGAGTTATCTTTTGATTACAATCTTCTAGCCTAGACTAAACTAATGAAACCAATACACATAGACTAACATTGCTTTTAAAAATGCACTCTATTAAAGTTTGTGTATCTGTCATAGCAATTTCTCAACATCTCCCACTCCAAGGGTCATGTGAGATAAAGATGCAAGTATTATTATATTATTCTCCATGTTAGAGAAGAAGTTGAAACACATGCAGATTTACAGCCTGAATCAGTTCAGCAAGATCCAGATACAGTATGGTAAGTGACAGAGCTCATAAGAGAATCTCTCTCTGTACAATTTTATACCTCAAAACTTAGTCTAAATGCATTCTAATTTCTCCATATTTGAGATGTCCATGGAACAAGACTTCTATAGCAGTTCCATGCCTGGAGACTACAGAATAGGGACCAACATTTTAACAACATTTTGAGCAAGAGATCCGCTCCCTCAGATCTCGAGAAATTTGAGCTGAAGAGCTGTTTTATCTGCCAGAACTATATCATAGTCACTTCTTGTTGAAGCTTGTTTATTAAATGTCTATTTCCATTCCCTTGTAGTTTTTAAAAAAGGAATTTCTTTCAGGTTGTCATATTTCATCTCAACAATTTTTAGTAAAGCCTCTCAAGTATCAGGAGGGGCTTTTTTACTGTATCCTGGGGGTAGGAGGGTGTGGGCTCAATCCCAGAACTTTGTGACTCTTTTCTGATAATAAAAATGTTCAAGAATAGTTTTAAAATTAAATATTTTCCCAGATTTATCTAATGCAGCTCACTGGAAAAAAAAAAAAATCACTGCAGCCTGAACAACATATTTTGCAGAAGGAATATGGTTTTAGGCTCTTCCTTCTAGATCTCCTCTGTTAGAAAGAAATCAAATGGGCATCTTCTCTTGCTCATAAAAACATACCATACACATAATTTGGAAAAAGAATGAACAAACTAAACAATCAAACTAATCCGAAGAGACATCAAAATTAAAGAAACAGGGACTGAATATTTTTTCTGACTTCCGTAAGGAAAATGTGTTGATGAGAGGAAGGAAAAAAAACTAACAAACAAACAAACAAACTCAGAATTATAGTTTTAATTAACCCATCAAAACCAGTATTTGGTCTTTATTATACACGATGTTTATATTTATCACTTATGCTGTTTATACCAGGGAAGTGTAAACCAGCATATCTACTTAAATCTGTTAGAAAGATTTTAAAAATTTTCTTTAAGTGTGTGAACATACAAAGTTAAAATAGATAACTAAAAAATATGTAATTTGGGAATCTTCAGTCTACAAGTCAGCATATGTTAATTATTGCTTGCTTTAAACATATAATATACTGGACTTTCACTTATAGGCTGCTTGTCTTTGTTGGCAGAAATCTTTGAAATTTCAAGGAAGACCTCCAGAAGATAAGGTATTAACAGCATTGGCAGAGTTGACCTATAAATACAAGTTTAAAACTGTGATCACTGTTTTGAGCTACAATTGTTTACGTAGATAAATTTTAGTAGAAGAATGCATGAATTAGCAAAATGTAACTTCTAGACTTCACTCTGCATCTAATTGCTATGTGTTCCAAGGTGTATACTCCTCAGTGGGGTAATCCTACTGGGTAGATACTTGCTTGTGTATTCAGAAATAGAATAAATAGAATAAAACAGTTTCTGTCTTTACCCTTCTGATTAATGAAGTTTTTATTATGACAAAACAAACTTAAGACAAAAAGCCTATGAAGTATATAAGTCAAAACAATAGACCAAGAGAATGGCTTATGTAAACAATTTTGTGTTGCAAATGACCCCTCCTTAAAAATAGTATCATGATAGTTCTGTATGGTAGACCATTCAATTTGCAGGTTCATTATTTTTTGTCCATAACCCCATCCTTATGGATGGTGGGACAACATTGTACTCCTGGATTTCTGAACTCCCAGAACCTCTGATGAGAGAAAAGAACAAGCAGAGTTCAAGATTACAAGGATGCATCTATTTGTGGGCTGGTTTATGGTTAGTAATGAATAACATTTGATGAAAAGGACATATTCCCCTTTTTCTGAGCATATTGATGTCTTGCACATTGGTTTAAAAAAAGCAGCGCCCACACTCTGCTGCAGGAGAAATACTGACTCATCTGGTTCAAGCTGAGAGCTTTTTTTATTACTATTAGATGACTTTTTATGTAAGGGTTTGTGACCTGATGCAGCAATTACAAGATGAGAGAAGACAAGAGAAGACTCCACTCATTAACCTTAATAGGTTTCAAACGAAAATAAAACTGGAAGTCATGTCTCAGTTTTTAAAATTATTTGCCAGTATTGTGATGCAGTAATTTTACTGTCTCTGGCACTTTACTATATCTGGTTTGCAAGAACCATTCCAAAATTATTTCAAAAACTATTTAATCTCTATCACACAAAAACATGAGGTGAAAGAAAAGGAGGATGTTAAGTACTACATTACCACCTTATATCTCGTACTAAATGATACATAAGTGGCTGAAGATTATGAAAGAAGTTGAATGGAAGAGTTAACAGAAAACTGAGCTAGAATGAGCTAGCATCTTTGGCCACACAACTGCTGTCACAGTATTCAGTTCTAATCAGCCTATTTATTTTGATGCTTTTAAAAAGGAACAGATACACAAACATAACATTTATTTAGAATAGAAACACAGCTAGAGCAATGTACCTACAGTTTATGCAGCTTTACACTAAAAATAAACATTATCTTTCTGTAAATTATTACATAAAGGAATTCTGTTGTATGAATTTAAATTGTATTTCAGGAAGGCTTGCCAATTTTCATTTACTTTGCATTAACCATTTTTAGCTGAAAGGTTTTGTTTAACTATTACTTTTGGCAATTTTTTAAATTCCTTGGTTTGGCACTATGTAAACACAAAGTACACAGCTGGTTACTGTGGCACCAGGTACAAGAAAAACACACTAGGAATAAACCAATAATGCACCTACCAAATTATTGGTTTAGTTGTCATCCTCTTAATTAACAGTGGGCAACAGAGATTTAATAACATGTGGTATTTTGAAGCACAAATGTTACAGGTCCTAAAAGCAACACCAACCATTCCAGCCCTCCTGAGCAAAAAAGCAGCTTGAAAGTACGGCATAAGAAATAACACATGCCTTATTTCCAACTCCACAGAAGTCTTCCACCCCCAAAGCAGTGAAGGGCTACACATTCTCCCTTCTCTTCAATTCATTACACTCCATACACCGATTGCCACGTGTTCTGACTTAGAGTTGGCAGAAGCTACTGAAGTCTAGTCAACCTTGAGCAAATTAAAAGAAACTCCCGAAGTTAAAACCCTTTAACCTCTAATGCTCTCCAAACAGCTGTCTCTCACAATCTGAGGGAGTTACAGTGTGAACCCCTTTATTGTTGATCCTGAAAGCCGACACAGAGAGACATGTTTCTTCAAGGAGGACTTTTAGTTCAATCACAGAAATTCCAACAGAAACAAGCAGAAAGCCAAGCATTAGTGTTTTCTACTCAGTGGCACATCCCAGTATGACTATTTGGGAAATCTTTATATGGATTTAACGATTCTGTTCAACTGCAAATCCTATTTTGTTTGAAAGGCTGGTCCTTGTCTCAAGTTTTTTTTTTTTTCAACTTTTGTCTCAGACTAAGGCATGTAGGAGATGCTTTGTAGCACCAACAATAAAAGTGTTTTAAGGTTAAAAATCTAGTTGATCTGAATAATTAACTGATCCACACCAGGTTGCTGCAGACATCATGGCAGAGAGAAAGAATTTATTTGCTCTTTGGAATATTTTGGAGTAAACCCTTCAAACTGTGTGTGATATTTCTGTCTAGCTGTTTCCTGTACATCTCCCTGTACAGATATTATTTCACTGAGTTTACCTATGAGAACGAAGGCACAAAAAGGGAACCTAAGTGTTGCACAAACAATGATTTGGGAAAAGGTATCACTAGAAAGTGCTGTCCCTCCATCAAATCTATGTGGTCTCTCTGAACCTTTTGAAATGTTGTGATTCAACACACTTGCATTTTTTACCATCATAAGGAACATTCCTTGCAGAAATTTTAAATATACATGCTTCATAACAACAACAACAATAATAATAAAGCTACATATGAGAAATGGACGATACAGGCATCTGAATTCTGCTCTGGAGTTCACAGTAACCCTTGTGTTTGGCTGGTTTGTTAGGCAGTTGTACTTTGTAGTGTAAGTATGGAAGAACTGGCTCTAAATATTTAAATTACATTTTCTCTGATAAAATATAACAGATATACAAGTTCTATTGATTACTGGTATGAGCAGAAGATACCTTGGACTTCAAGGTGACTATAAACTTGTAATTCTTTTCTTCTTGCTACAACAGGTGATCAACTTGAGTTACAAACACCATTAAGTGCTCATTAAGTAGTATCTAGCCATCACTATCTTCATGATGCTTGCAAGGCTGCATTTTCCACATATATCTAAACTGCTGATAGCTGATCTTCACCTGACAGTTCATTCTGTTAAGATATGGAAAATAAACAGCACCAAGCCTAACAGTCTTATAATGGATTTCTGACTCATGAAGACCTCCTTCCCTGTCTCCTTCAACATCCCACAAATGATGAAGATGTTCATAGCCTTAAAACAAAATCCTCTTTAACATCTGTCTCTCCATATATGTCTTATCACTGCATGTATCAACATTGTGAACAGGTTCCTTTTGTATTACTCAATTTAAAAGAATTCAGCAAACGAAGTAGAAACATGTCTGAAGTTCTCTAATCATACCACTGCCACATTCTCCCAAATCAGCTTGTCGGCTATACTGTAAATCAGTTTTGATGTGATACTTTCTATATTAGCAAATCCAAATGAGTGAGTTTTAATGAACATTGTGGATTCACCCTGTGGAATCTGCAACAAGAGCATGCACTGAGCTGTGCTGTCAGTCCTTAAATACAGGTCAGAATAGCTGACATATACTTAGCCTAGTTTTTCTGTTTCGTGCACAAACCATCGACATTTCATTCTCCTGTCCTGAAATCAATGGTCTGTTTGATACCAACAGATGAAAACCAAAAATATTTTTTTAAAAAATGTGGAATATATATTAGAAATTTAAATCTGCTGGCACAGAGAATCCCTCTCAGTGGTGTTTAATTTATGATTTTATAGGTGCTTTCTGTTAAATATATGCAGAACCTTAAAAATACAGGTTATTTTCCTTTCATTAATTTGAACCCATTCTTCCAACCACACAAAATTAATTTGAATTAAGATTTTTTTCCTTTTTTATTAATTTGTTCAACCTGCAGTTTTTCCTTTTCATTCCACTTAAACTCTTGGTACATAAATCCATTCTAAATGTTTTCACAGCTGCTCAGAAGGTGTTGATTCTTAGTGTCAACTCATTCACTCAACTTAACATAATCATTCCCTTTTAATGAAACAGTTAACAGGAGACTGACAACTATCATTTTACTGATGGGGTCCAATAGCTAGGAGAGTGAGAGGTGACAGTGGTGTAATTACCAGGCCTGACATACTTTGTTCACTTTTTCCCACCTTTTTAGGCAGATGAGGCAGTACTGTGCAATGTCAACAATCAAAATGGAAATGCAGGCAGTGTGAAGACCCGGGTGAGTAATTACCAGGGGCTGCAGACCTGTGACTACTCCCGGTGTGGCAGGACTGACAAGGTGCAGATTGTTTTTTATTCCCTAGTGTGAATCTAGCT
Organism: Streptopelia decaocto; assembly: GCF_964273445.1. Lineage (NCBI taxonomy): Eukaryota > Metazoa > Chordata > Aves > Columbiformes > Columbidae > Streptopelia > Streptopelia decaocto. The sequence goes on from NC_138661.1 coordinate 55,578,675, forward strand.
GTCTTGCTGTTGATAGATCCAGGTGGTGATATTAATTAATACACCAGCAGGAGTTAGTTCAGCTCTTGACAATACATTATCCTTATCTGAAGAGAAGGCAGCAGTCTGTTGTTGAGAAAAAGTAATGCTTTTCTACTTCTACTAAGGTTGAAAAATACAATACAGCTTGAGAAAAGTTCATCATGAGAAACAGCTTATACTAACATGTCTAGTCTTACTGAATTTCTGTCTGAAAGTTTGGTGTAAGTAGGGCTGCATTATTTTATGAAATGACACTCAGAAACATCAATTCCACTTAGGTAGTTCATACAAGAAATGTTCAGCTAACTAATCGTATATGTAAACATTAAGCTTGTCTTGTTCTGTTTAATTTTTTTGGACCTATGAACTTTATATCACCAGTTTCCTGCCATTTAACCTGCAATTAAATTCCAGTGGAAAATACTGCTACTGAATGGCCATTAACTGTAATGCAGACTCAGATTGTGGGTATAGTTAGTAGCCTGTATGTACAGTAACAGCTGTCAATGTTCTAATCACCTGTAAACTATTAGTTATACTATTACATAGACCATTTGATATTTTACATTCAAAATTTAAATTTGAATATATGTAATCGAATATGTCCTACTTGGATGACTAACTCTTGTAGCAAGACTGTTTCTTGTGGGAAAATCTGTTAATCCAAATCCTATTTTCCATAGGGTCTTTACAGTTTTTTAGGTCTCCAGTAAATCAAAGGTATTCTATGTCATGGGCATATGCAGTCCTCCATCTTTAGCTGGGGTAGGTGAAAGGGTATAAACTTGAGTCCTCAGCTACTTCACACGCTGTCATCCAAGCTCTGTCCCGTCTGCTCCAACAGTGGCTTAATGCTGGGAACACTCAATAACTAGTTTCAGCCAACTTGAGTCAAGCTGGCAAAACCTTATTATTTAAGCTATTTAAAATACATCCATTTATTTTTACTTCAGTGGGTTCATAATGCTGGCAAGATGATGAGGCAATACTGATTATGAGCCTCAGGAGCATGTTTTAGGTAAAGTTAAAAAGAAAACATAGCTATGATCTTAAATCTATAAAGTAATTTTTGAAAACAGGTCACTGGCTACTAAGTCACTGGGTGCTTCTTAAAAGTTTACAACTTAAGTAATAGGTCCTTATGTGAGCATATTTTGTCAATACCATACTTGTAGCATAAAGTATGTAATTTTAAACTCTTCTTAATCACACCTGAATGATTTTTTTACACTCAAAATTCAATGTCCGAGTGAAGTCAAAAACTTCAAACGTATGGAAAAAAGATTTGTTTGAAATTGAAAGCTTTCAAAGTATTACACATAGATCAGTATATACACACCTGAAAATGCATGCCTTAAATGGTCTTAAGTCTTAAAAGAACTCACAAAAAACCAAAAATGCATATATTCAAGTGGTATTATCCAAAACTGATATACAAATTTATTGCTGCTCTGTCACACATGCAAAACCAATCTTATTGCAGTAACACCCAGTATTAAACTTCATCCTTCCAAATTTTACACTCTATTGAAAGGAAATAATAGTGTTAAAGAAAAGCTAATCCTGTGATCTTTTCACATTTGGCTGCAGATGTTATGCCATTTTCAAGAGAAATATTTGCCTGCCTTCCTTCTTACTCACTCAGTTACTGAGCTAGCCACACTGCAATCTCCCTGAATAAAATAAAATACCCTGTTTAATTGAATGCATGACACTCAGGATTGAACTGCTGAGACAAGCCTGCACATGCAGTAGTCAGAAGCAATATTAAAAATAGACTCTACCAAACAGCAGAAAAGCAACATACAACAACAAAAGCTGGTAATCAATACTGAGAATTCTGATGATGGATACGAAAGCATACTGGAAAAAATGCAAATGAAATCTATGCAGGAATGCAAAGAAAGAAAAATAATTTTACACCTACAGGCTATAATAAGATATCTGATTGTTGGTATCACACCTGTAGACCTCTGAACTAGTATGGCAGAAATACAGGGGCATGACTCATTTGCTGCAATAAACAGCTTGATGACTGACGAGAAACAAAGTAATTTGTACCTTCTTCTATTTAAACTTCAGTGAGATGAAAGGCAATTAGACACCCTTGCTGTGAGGTGGCGGTGCAGTCCCTTAGGACATGCTGAATGCCCACAGCTTCACGGATTTCAATGGGAAAACATGCATCTGTATGATTATTAAGGGATATTTCCCAGAAAGAATTTTCCTTGGCATCTTGGAAAACCTAGAATACAATCACATTTTATCACTGATTTAATCGACTATAATTTGTTTCCCAAATTTAGTGTAAAAAGACAGTTAAGGAGGCTAATTTTCTTACATGTTAGCAAGAAGCAATGTATATTCCTCCTTATATTCCTTACTCTAGTGATACTTCGGGCCTAATTAAATTCTCACGTCAGTTTTACACAGGCTTGTGAACAAGTGCAACCTATTTTATAGCCTCTCAGACTTAGCCCTACCCCAGGGCACATGACATCAGGAGCAGCTGCTTTAATTTCTCATTCATTATTCAGACTGTTGATATAACAACAACTGTGGAAAGGTTACTAAACATGTTAGCTATCAACTTTCCTGGGTGCTACTTGTACACAGTGAACTATGTTCAGCTATATCTCTTGTGCCCTTAGACTAAATCAGTATGATAATTAGAAAAATGTCCAAGCTTTTGTATGTGAACAAGACACAGTGCCAACCACTCCATACATCAGCCAGCATTCTCCTGTCCTATACATTCCACAATAAACATGAAATAACTCAAGCCACATAATCTTCCAGTGAATGAGGCAGAGCTGTTGTATGGCTACTTAAAAAGTGCTGTGGGGCAAGGATATATATGTAGGCATTAACATAGGATACTTAATCTTTCTTAGTCCACAGAAACCTATCCGTCTGACACAACAGAAGAGGTCACAGAATCTAACATACTATATTGTAGGCATAGATCAAACAAGTTTTTAAATGACATAATTGAAGCGTATTTTTTTTTCTATGTTCTTCATGAGAACATCCATCTCTCACACCCTATTTTCACTTTTTTTTTTTTCCCTAAATATAAATTACATACATACCTACTTTAAAGCTTACTTTGGCAGCACTTCCAAAGCTACTGTTTCCATGAATTGCATCCCAGAAGTACGGAACTGCATATACATGAAGGCTGCCAATTTTGTTTCTGTGGTTTGCACCCTTCATGGTTACTTTCAACTTTCTGGTTTACAAAGTCAAAATCAGTATGAAAAAGATAATATTTATAACAAGCAATGATTTGCATTTGATTTTGAATGCTCATTTTGGGATAGTAAGTGTACTTGACTGTACCAGATGACTTATGATAAGACTTTGCTAGTTTTCTCTGAAAACAAAACAATACATTTTGCATCTCAGTGAAAATGTGTGCTTGTTGGGACAAAGCCATATCTTCCACTTAGCAATTCAGCTACAAAGATCCCAAGCCATAATTTCTGCCCCCCACCCCCCATCCCAACTTGAATTCCAAGCTTCTCAAAGTTTGGGTTTCATCCCATTTGTCAAATTTGTCAATATCTTTAAGATGTTCACAGTCTCTGGAAAATCTGAAGAGCTTAACTTTGGCCAATAATAATATTTTTCAGATGAGAGACTGAAAACGCTGCTGTGGTGGGTTAAGTTAAAAAATTGGAATGTGAAGTCAGAAGAGCCATCTAATTCCTAGGTTTCAGAGCAAGCAAACCAGAACCACAAACAAGAACAAATTTCCAAGTCTGGCTATAATGGAACTATTGTTTTATTGGAAAAGGCAGAATTATATGGCCATTAAGATAGGCAACTCTGCCTAACTGATGTCTGACAAAAATCACAGCACTTATTGTAAGAATCACAAATCTCTATTGAGGGGAAAACTACAAGGGTTTAGTAATTAAAGACAAGAATTGGGAACTTTGAATGGAAATACTCCAGTGATTAAGATGTCAAGACAGTAACCAGCTTTATTTCTGAGTATGCCACGGCCATCTTGCTCTGCTTTTTAAAAGTAATTTAGAATTAAGCCCAGTCAAAGGCTATGGCACTGACAGTAGAATGGGCAAAATTTAGTTGCCTACATGCAGTGTTCCCCTAGGGTACTAGAAACAAACCAAACCAAACCAACCTCCTCACAACTGTTTAACTCTGGGAATGCTTTAATTCAAAAAATGCATCTTACTCTGGTTTTAAAACACTAGGACACTTCTTCTGTCACCTGTACCTTGCTTAAGCATGGTTTGGATCCAGAAACCAGGCCTAACTGAGGATTACAACAGAGCAAGTGTCCTCTGAGGTTCTAATAAACCTGGAAAGGATACCTATAAAATACATTTGTTCCTACTACTTTTATTTTACTAAAGGGAGGTGGTTGTGCTCATCTTTTTATATAAATAGATGATTAGTCAGATAGATATGGGATGACAAAGACTTCTTCATAGAAAATACAGAGGCTGCTCTAGGACCACTAAACTAGAAGAACATGGTTTCTTTTGTACTTTGTCCCAGCAGATTTCTTGTTCCTGATAATACAGAGTAGAATGACTTTAATGACAAGCCTCTTCAAACCAGCCTGACTGAAGAACCTCAGACTGTAAAACTGACCTCAAGTTGTTTCACTTTCTAGGGCAAGTGCTTCTCCTATTTTTAATTCTCTTGAAAGGAAAGTGTGTCTTATTCACTACAACTAAGAAGAAGTGTAGACACTAACCCTGAAATTGGCACTCTATATTAAATGGACAGGTGTAACTCATTACAGCCCCAACTGAGGTATCAAAGCTCTGACAAAACAGCAAAATTTTATACTTGCTAATTTTCTGCTCTGTGAAATTTTGAAACTCAGTTCGATTTTTTTTTTTTATGCATTACATAAAAAAATTTAAAACTTTATCAGAAGGTTCAACACAGAGGAGCAAGGCACCTAAAACCGAGTACTGTACTGAGCTTAAACTTAATGTCTTTGTAGTTTGGGCTTAAGTTATCAATGTGAAAAATATAACTTGGAATAAATATACCTATTATACCTAACAGTAACTTAATGAGCTTAAGTAATTAATGCCGGGGGATCACTTTGAGAACCCCTGAACAAAAAAAATATTCTAGTCTAAAATTCCAGTATTAGTAACTAGAGGCTTCATAGAAACTTTATGAGTCATCCATAATGTGCAAAGGGAAACCCAGATATAGTCAGGAATGACAGAAAAAAACAAGACGAAACAAAAACAAAACCCCAAAACAAACAACAACAACAAAAAAACAACAAACAAACAAAAAACAAAACAAAAAAAAAAAACAAAAAAAAAAACAAAAAAAAAACAAACACACACCCACATTTTATACAAAGATGTCCAAAGACAACCACTGAAGTGGGTTAATGTCTACATTGTGGGGATTAGCATAATTTACTTTCTACGGGTCTTAGTTGTTCAATTTTTACGTTTTCTGCACCCATGAATCTGTAGGCAAGATTCTAATATCATTTTTGAAAAAGTGGGTGGTGATGCAAAATAATCCTATATTCTGCTTTGAACAAGGGATTAATTCCATCCCACAAAACTTCTTCTGATGCATCATTATTGGAGTTCAAAAACTGATAGAAATCATGATTCATTAGAACTTTTCTGAAATATGTATTTGTGAAAAACCTTCCAGGCTTCACACCAACATCTATGATGTAAGTGTCAAGTATGGGCTCCAAACACAAAAAATAAAATCAAGTTTAAAGCATTTTCTTAAAGTTGGAAAAAGAAATTGTCAATGCTAATAATATTCTGATTGCAGTTTCATTTACACACTCTTAAATGTATAGTAACAATGCATTTTTAACAGAGGAATAAAATAAAATGATTTATTAAGAAACTATAAGTGTACATCATGCGATTCTGTAAAACCCTGATTAATTCATATTCAAGCAAATCTATCAAACTGAAATACTCAGTCTGGCCTAGTATATGTATTTTGCCCACACTTCATGGATTTTCTTAAACCCTTGTCTCCATGCTTTGTGATTCATCTACATGGAGTTCTTCTGAATTGCCATCACTACTTGAGACCATTATGATCCATTAATAATTGACAGTGAAAAGTAAGGAGCCAGTCTAGGCTTAACTGGGTTCATCGTACACACACAGTTTCTTCTGCTCCCCCAGATTGATTTAACTTTACAAATGTCTTCAAACACAAAAAGACTGTGTTTCTGTTCCATGTGTATTAACAGTTAAATCGCTCATGTGTTTTAGTGTAGTCACACAACAATAAAATGTCTACATGGACTGTGTTCAGATAAATGCTTTTTGCCTTTTTAGATATCCCTTGCAAAGTATATTTTTCTTATAACCTAGGGTTTCATTTCTGCTGATATAACGCAGAATTTTACAACAAAGTTGACAAATTATACTAGGACTTATGCATCCCTCATTATATTATATACAATATATATAAAAAGATGTGTAACTTGTACATTATCATGCAAGCTTGAATCCCTTTTCTCTGTAAAGGAAAATATAACACAATAGCTGATGTACATGGACACATTTCTAGTCTCTTTTAATTAGATGCTAATTAATGACTCACTGGCTTTAATCATATCAGTCTGGTAATACTATTTATGCCACACAGGATAATGATCTACTTTATATGAAATCAACGTGGCACATGTTGACATAGGAACGCATCCAGCTGTAACTCACTCTGTGTAAATATATCCACCCATACTTGGATTTTGAACCATTTAGAAAAGATACACAAACTTACTTGATGAGCATGGAAAGAGAGAGGAGGGAAATGAGAGGGAGGAATTAAATAATGGAAACAAAGAAAAGTACATAATAATTTTCCAAAATATCAGTATACTCATGCTTTATATAATATGTACCCATCACTATATTTTACATTCAAATTATGATAACAACTTTCTAGTTTGTCTGTGCTGGCAGGGTTAAAAGGAAGAGATTCATATGCTTAATTTTATGAAGGGTGTTCAGCTACTATGGCAGAAAATTTATATATTAGATAACTGACTATAGTGAAGATTTTTAATTATCATTGTGTTGGAGGAATCATAATATTTCAAAATGGTTATAGAGTATTTCAGTTGTAACTGAGAGCCTAACAAACTCAGGGTACCAGGAAGAACGAGACTGTATAAAGTAATTTTCACTCTGAAAAAGACTATGTATATCTTATTTGAAGATCTGGACTTCTGCTTGTTAAACATGCCAAAATGCCCAATAGGTTGCTCCTGCAGATATGGTACTAATTCTGAATATGCACATAAAGCCAAAATTTTTCATTTCAAGTTATAACTTCACATTTCTGAAGAAAGTATTGTAGGTAGTTTTTTCTTACAATGTTTCTTGAGGTTTATTTTTTCTTAAATAATTTATTTTTCTTTGAAGTATATTCAGAAATTTCATTAGAAAACTCTATCATAATTTATTTATTTATTTAAATTAACACCTATGCACACCTTGCAATAAAGGAGGATCTTTAAACTTACATTGCTAAAATCATTGTCCATATTCTCTGTGTTCAGCAATGGTTTGTTATTTGCTACTAGGACTGTGAACTATTGTAGAGATTAACAGAAACAGAAACTGAAGGACAGATGGGAGGCAAGAAGGAGGGGAGTGGTGGGGAAAGAAGAACATGGTTATGGAAAACTCCTAAGTGTTTAAGAGTACATGATTTATTAAACATCAAAAGAATGCTCTTCCCAGTCATTAAAACACGTTTGAAAATCCTATTGTTCCTAGTTCTTAGAAAAAGGTAGAGCAGACAGAAATACTTTTAATCTTTCCCCCTCCAGCTAAACTAAAGATTCACAGCAATTTAGAACAAAGGATATCAATGAGCTGATCAATATAACAAGGTAATTTTCAATCTTCCCTCTTCTTTTGCAATTGTAATAACAATCATTTGTTTCACTGCAGACAAAGCCATCTCTGTAAACCCAGATTAACTTTTTCTCATATACTGATACATGACTCCACCGAGTTTTAAGCAATAAACTGAGTTTCAGTCATTATCACTGTCCAAATCGCAAGCAGAGTTCAGAGGTTACAGTGTTAAAAATAATTTAATGACGAAGTTCTTTGTTTTACATGTGTCCAAAACATTGAAGGCAGCCTGTACTCTGTCAGAAGAATCCACAGTTTACTGTAAAATAAATCAACTCTTTCTATTCTTGGCATATTCCTTGCAAAGTTCCTTCCCTCTTAGTATATTTATTTCTGTGATTTGATGGATGCTCTCTTCTGTGCTAAACAGGAATTCCAGGGATTTACTAAGAAAGACTGCTGCTTGCATTACCGGAATGCTACCAGCTAACCTCTTCTACTGTTCTGTACTTTAACATTGTATCACTCTTCTATTTCTGTTCCACTGATTTCAGTGTTTCACAGAATCACAGAATGGTAGGGGTTGGAAGAGACCTCAAAAGATCATCTAGTCTAATCCCCCTGCCAGAGCAGGAACACCCAGATGAGGTTACACAGGAAGGCGTCCAGGTGGGTTTTGAATGTCTCCAGAGTAGGAGACTCCACAACCTCCCTGGGCAGCCTGTTCCAGTGTCTGTCACCCTCACTGAGAAGAAGTTTCTTCTCAAATTTAAGTGGAACCTTTTGTGTTCCAGTTTGAACCCATTACCCCTTGTCCTATCATTGGTCGTCACCAAGAAGAGCTTGGCTCCATCCTCATGACACACACCCTTTATATTTCTGTAAACATTAATGAGGTCAGCCCTCAGTCTCCTCTTCTCCAAGCTAAAGAGCCCCAGCTCCCTCAGCCTCTCCTCATAAGGGAGATGCTCTACTCCATCATCTTCGTTGTCCTGCCCTGGACTCTCTCCAGCAGTACCCTGTCCTTCTTGAACTGAGATGCCCAGAACTGGACACAATATTCCAGATGTGGTCTCACCAGGGCAGAGTAGAGAGGAAGGAGAACCTCTCTCAACCTACTAACCACCCCGCTTCTAATACACCCCAGGATGCCATTGGCCTTCCTGGCCACAAGGGCACAGTGCTGGCACATGGTCATCCTGCTGTCCACCACGACTCCCAAGTCCCTTTCCCCTACGCTGCTCTCTAATAAGTCATTCCCTGACTTATACTGGAACCTGGGGTTGTTCCTACCCAGATGCAACACTCTACACTTTCCCTTGTTATATTTCATTAAATTTTTCCCTGCCCAACTCTCCAGCCTGTCCAAGTCTCACTGGATGGCGGCACAGCCTTCTGGCATGTCAGCCACTCCTCCCAGCTTCGTGTCATCAGCAAACCTGCTGATGACACTCTATTCCCTCGTCCAAATCATTGATAAATATATTGAATAATATAGGCCCCAGTACTGACCCTTGAGGCACTTCACTAGATACAGGCCTCCAACTAGACTCCACCCCATTGACCACGACTCTCTGGCTTCTTCCCTTCAGCCAGTTCGCAGTCCACCTCACTACCCGGTCATCCAGACCACACTCCCTCAGTTTAGCCATAAGGTTGCTGTGGGAGACTGTGTCAAATGCCTTACTCAAGTCAAGGCAGATCATGTCCACCGCTCTGCCATCATCCATCCATCTTGTTATGTTCTTATCATCATTGTTATGTCCCCATTAAAATGCTAATGTATGGAAAAGTCAGAGCAACTTATGATATAATTTTTCCAGCATTCTGCCCTAAAAGACAAGGAAAATTAGCACAATTCTTATTAATTTGAAAAGACCTTTTCATGCATATGTCCCAAAAATGTTAGAAGATCGATAATTCACTTGAAAGAACCCAAACAACTGTGTTAGAGTCCAGCATATGAAATCATCCACTTAAATTAAAAAAAACATTTACTGCTCTGGCTCTTAAGCCATCTAGGAGAGGGGAAAAAAAAAAAAAAAAAAAAAAGAAAAAAAAAGAAAAAAAAAGGCAATCTAAATTTTACCTTAAAATAAATACTTCTTAATTAAAAATATTCAAGATACTGCTAAATCCAAGTGCACAATAAGGGAAACTCTTTGAAGCACTATCTCATTCATGTAACTAGTTCCATTAGTCTAGTGGAAAAAAAAAACCCACACTGCAGTAGCATGAGAAACTAATGTTAGGACTGACTCTAACTCTACAGCTATTAAGTAAATTGTCCGCCATCTAAATATGGAACTGCAAGCCTTTCTGAGTTCCCTTGTAGATTTCCATCATTTTATTAAGTTGCTAGAACAATCTCCAAGTTAAGTCTCTGTCCACTAAGCCCGAAAAAAAAACCAAACCAAACTAAAACAACACTACCGAAAAACACACCAAAGCAACAAAAAAAAGCAACATATGTTGTATACTTTTCATTGGGTTAAAACAACAGAAGTATTGCTGCTGTAGCTATACCAACTGCGCTCTGAAGAATTTAAGTTTTCTCTCCTAAAAAAAACATTGGTGCTTTTATATAATTACAATGTGGTATACATAATGTTTTCATGTCTGCTTATGTCAGGTTAGTTCTTATTGCATTATGCCACATAACTTAATGTACCTTAATATACAAAGTGCATTGAGTGATACATTTTAAAACAATGTGTGTAATTTTAGCTGACAGCAATCAGTAGGCTTCATGGATAGAAAAAAACGTTTGTCTTTTCTAGTTATGATCCTGGACAAACTGAAAATTTTGAAAGTGCCACTACCATAAATCTTTAGCTATTGGGTACATTCTTTTTTTTTAAATTCAGTTGTCAATGCAAAGGACCATAGACTATCTCTGTTACAAGGAAAATTTAGCACTTCTTACACAGAACCAATTGCCATGCAAGTGAATGGACAGTCAACCTCTCACATATAATTTGCTTCATAACCAAAATCCTGTTAAGTATATTGTGGTTTTTCAAAATTAAAAGTAATCACAAACAGCTATATAAAATATGCTTCCCATACTGAAATATTTTAAAACACAATATTGTAAGAAAAGAGTGATATGTGTGAGTCATTGTTTTTAATTTCCTTTTCAGATGAAACAGAGAACATAACTGGTCTACAGGAATATGTATTTTTAGACAGACAACTGACTTATGTAGATACACTATATACATGCCCAACAATTTGACCATGGTTAAAGGGTATTTATATTCTGATGTGGCTAAAATTGAACATGTCAACACTAATGCATTTTTCTAGGAGAATCACTACTTTCACCATAATTTCCATGGAAAATTTGTGTGCACATGCAGTAATAGACACATTTATAACATCAAAAGGATTCAATTTTCTTTTCAATCATACTACAGTATGAATAGCTTTTCCTATTGAATTTAACAATAAGGCACATTACCACAGTCTAAAGGATGAGGTACTTCTGCTTGCTCATATGAAAGTATGTCAAACAATATATAATATATCTCACAATAGTTCTGGGTTAACTGCTCCTTTATATAGGTTTGTTTCTAATACATTTGTTTCAGCAATTTTTTTTTGTATATTATTATTAAATTTGTAAGATCAGCAGCATTTCAATCTCTGTTTAACTGTCAATAATATTAACAGAGTATTTAAATATTATTTAAAGGTATGCAGTGACTTTGTATCAAGAAATTACTTTGCATTAAGAAATCAACTAAAGATCTATACTTAGAAGTATAGGTTTGGCTTTCTAACACTGATGGTCATTTTAACCACTCACAAGATATCATAGTCTCTGTCACTGCAACTCGAGAGAAAGGGATGATTTTATGCATTAATTAGTGTTTCAGTCTTTTATGTTTTATGCACGGCAAGAAAGAAAATTAAAAAAAAAAAAAAAAACAACAAACAAAAAAAAACCAAACCACAACAAAACTGAGACCTAACACAGTTTTGTTTAAACTCCACATTTATTTTGCTGCCACGAAAGAGGATTCTTTCAGAGCCTTTGAGTCAATGAAAACACACAGCCAGCAGAAGTCCAACTCTTACACTCTAAAGTGCCACAAAGTATTGTATTCCACATTTAATGATTTTAAGAAAAAAATCAGGTACATACAAGACTGGAAGTTTCTCTAATAATCAAAAATAATAACTGACATGTTTTCAAGATTAATATTTAGGCATTACTTCTTTTATAGCCCATATGAGAGAGAACATGTAATAGGACTGTAAATCTCTTTGAAAGACGTCATCTTCTCATCATACAATTGTTGGTCATGCCCAAAAAGGGGCTGGCATTTGCAAATTCAAAAGCTAAGGAAGACATCTTAATCAAACAGTAGGTGGAGAACCACAGTGTCCAGATGTCACTAGACATAATTCCTGTTTCCATTTTCAACTATTAAATTCATTCACTGCTTATGAGTAAAAAACTGACCCAGAAAATATGATGCTACTTGCTCTCCTTTCTATAGCTGCTTTATTCTTTACTAGGGCTGAGCTCTGCTCTAATGGGACTAAAACAAGTGAACTGCCAAAAGTTTGTGGCTTTGAAAATCCCAGATTCCTTTCAGACATTTAGACAAATATTCCTCTTTGTGAACCATGGGATTTTGTGGAATTTTTCATCTGCTTGTTTGAAATAATTTTTCAGAGTTCTTTCTTCAGTACCTTTTTCAGACTTCCATTATTATAAAATGGCAACATGCCAAATCCAACCAAGTTCCCTTACAGTTAGCCTACTATTTAAGATTCTCATCTAGTCATTCATCCTGTACCACAGATTTCAGTTCTAGCTATCACTGCATTCTTCCAGTTTTATACTTGAGTAAATCTGGATTGAGACAATAATGAACTATGCCTTTGAATCTGGAGCCCAAAATGACCTTAGAGATCCCTTGCAGCTACTACTCTTTGTCACAGAAAATGAGATGTGAACCATTCAGCACAGAAAAGCCTGCAACAACTAAGAAAAAACATTTGCACAATACCTTCCAACTGTATATTCTCGTTATTACTGACCATCTCTTACCACTGTTGTACTATGCTGTCCTTGCAGTCCTCAGGTTACAGTATGCATCTTCCTCATCTCCCTCTCTGCAAATATCTCAGGATATCATTATATTAAGCTTTCCATGTCCTACCACTCATTATTAGAAGGGAGCATTGTACTAACACAACAGACTCTGTGGTATGAATCTGGGACCAATCTCGGTAGTCGGTAGACTACTGGACACTCATTTCAGTGGGAGAAAGCTGGGGAGTGAACTCTGTGTGGAACTCAGATGAACCTTAGTTCATCTGAATTTCCTAATCTTAATACTTGTTATAGCTTAGCTGTTTTCTCTGTTTCACGTTGGTATTTGTTATTCAAAAGAAAACTAGTTCTAAGATCCAGTCTGGTTACTTAAAAATCAACTGAACCTTGCAGCACAATTATTTCCTGCTTTCAGTTCTGACGGGTAATTAAACTACTCAGGAGAGAAAAAAGGAAACAAAAAAACGCAGTAAATTCTTTAATGTAAACAAAGGTGGCTAGCAAAAGTTTAATAAACTTTCAACTTTAATGCAACATTTATGGAATAAAACATGTATATTATGTCATTTTTTGTGGTTTTGTGTTCTTGGAGCTGTATCACAGTTGCTCTCTGAAGGTTTCTGTGGGATAGGATCTGGCTGTTGAGATCACAGCACACGGATATTATCTGTCATGTCCCTGAGATTTTAGTATGTAGGGACATCAGATTCATAAAACAGGAAAGGCAACTGACAATCTACTGCTAGAAGTGCAAAAATTCCTAAAGATGACAGGAGGCATATTTCCTAAGGGCAGGGAAAGTAAAAGTGCAAAGACAGCCTAGACAAGGGACCAACAAAAGGCACATGCCTCATCCAGTTTCTACAGCTTGGCAATACTTCTTCCTTTCACCTAGTTGCAATGAGTACCTAATATGGTAAAGAAACTAATGTCAGTCCTGAATGCATCAGAATTGTAGGGAAACAACTAAAGAAAAAGTTAAAGGCCACAACCTCTAATGATAGAGTTTTGTCTCATGGGTACCACATTTTTAGTAAATTATTAAAAAGCAGATTATTTTCTTGTTTCTGTGACTCAATTGAGTCAGATGTTAATCTGACTCAGACAACATTCAATGCCTAAGAGCACAAGGATTGGGTGTATAATATGCATAGCACACAAGCCAAAGTTTTATAAAAAGAGAACAAATCCACTTGTTAAACTGAAGGTATGTTTCCTGCTCATTAAGCACTTAAGAGCTGTGCTAATTTTCCTTAGCAGAGTCATTCACAAAACCAAGAATATTTGGAACATATTATTTTGTATTGTTTTTGTATTTTCATTCCTTTTAACGACAACAGAAACCCCAAACACTCCTCCCTTGCACCCTAACTCAATTAATGTACTCTCTATAACTTGAAGTGATAAACACACAGCAATGATGTCTGGTTATCATTCAGGAAAAGTATGGAGATGGGGTTTAGTAAAGTAATAAGATCAGATGTATAGACAAGGAGACATTCTCGTCTAGCTCCTGGCAAATAAACAAGCATTACTAATTATCTGGATGTTACATAAAATATTTTTTTCTGATTAGGACATTCATTTAATGAAAAAAGTATTGTCATAGAAATATATAGCAAATGAGAAAATGAGTATGTGAAAACCTTCAATAGCCTGAATAAAATGCTGTAGAATACATCTGGGAAAAATATATCTATATGTCTCTCACAAAGAAACTAAGTTTGAGAAAAATAAATTATAGGACTCCCAGCTTCACATTTCAAATATGTTTTGTTTTTCCATAGATTCAAGGGGACCCTATTTTCAGTATTAAAAAAAGAAAACGTGTGCCTCAATTTAGAACTTTAGCAACCAGCTATTATAACCATCCTGTTTCACGACAAAGCTCTCTCACATTTCACTTCTGAGTAGTATATGGTAGCATTTTCATAAAAACTGAGCACCATAATTCCCTTCAAATTTCATTTGTGACCTCATCTTCCCAAAGGTGCTAGATTCCATCATAACAAGTAAGTAATGAGCTAAGGTAAACAAAGTGTTTTATAAGAGCTACATCTAGTATATGAACTTAAGAACTGGAGTTCAGGACCCTGACAGCCATCCTGATTACAATCAATGTTCAGTTTTGCTTTTTCCCTATCCTTCCTTCCAAAGTCTGCTGAGACATAAAACAAAGGAAGAATATGTAATTTTTTAAAGATATATATATATAGCAACTTTTAAGAACTAGTTTCCCTTGCCATTTGGAAGATTAAAATTATATAATTAGTATTATTGTTGTTACATTTCTATTTTTGTAGTATGTGAAGCACAATGATGAAACGGGATGTAAAAATCTTAAAAATGTAGATTAAATAGTATTTAAATCTTGTAGAAGTGTAGGCATCTTGGAAGATGCTCACATATTATTGGTCAGGTAAAGAGCATAGCAGATGATCTATATATAAAAAAAGGACATCTTTGCAAAACCACATTGAAAAGAGCCAGATGCTAGAGTTTTGTGTAAAATCTAAATAACATGGTAACATTTCCATGTGCCCATGTTCCTTTTCTTTGCAAATTCTGATGATCAACATTATAGAGTGAAAGGCATTTTTGTCATCTTTAAACCAAAATTAATTTTTGTTTTGATTTTTATATTGCAAACTACAGTTTGGAAGGAAAGGAGTTTACATTTCAGTCAGTGAATTCAATGAGATGCTACACCATATATGATTACTTTACTCATTTGTTACTAGAACAGCCACTTCAATTAAGTCATCTTCCAAAGCAGGAGCACTATCACCACTTGTATTGATCATGAGCCTGGTAAATGAGCACCAATAAGCGAAACAAACCTTGCCAGAGTGATCCTCCAGAAGAGGTCTGTGTTATATGAAGAAAAGGAAAGAGACCAATAAAGTATTCTGATCATCCACAAAGCACAAAATCTTCATGACTGCTAAATTCAGCAATGAAAACACACATTCAAGTCCCTAAACAAAGGGTTGCAGGCTTGGGGTTTATGGTGTCTTCAGAGAGAACAGCACTCAAAATTACTCCCTAAGTGAGCATTTATATACTTTATACTATCATTGCCAAGGATGACAATAGAACATATTTTTGTTATCAATACATAGTACAAAATTAGGCATAAAATAATGCTTGCACAATCCCAGATCTTAACTCCACCCCTCTTCAGGCATGAATCCCACTAAATAGCAAAAGATAGGAGAGCAATGGGGAGAAGAAGGTAACACATAGAGTTTATGTCCTGTCTACAAAACATTGCATTAGCTTCCCATGGAATTGTTGGTGCAGTAGTATTCAGGAAATGAAAATATAAGATAGATGACTGTCCATTATGCAAATCTTTAGCTCCTCCATCTGTGACAAAATTATGACACTTCACAGAGAATCTGCAGAACTGCTTCCTAACAGAGACAAGAGTCTAGGGCTGGGGTGTCAAACTCATTTTCACCGGGGGCCACATCAGCCCCGCAGTTGCCTTCAAAGGGCCCGATGTAATTTTGGGACTCTATAAATGTAACTACTTCTACATTTACACAGTGAAAATGAGTTTGATACCCCTGGTCTAGAGTATATGTATATGGGGAGAGAAAGAAGGGACAGAGAAGCGGGAAAAAGGACTGTTCAATCCAGCTCCCATGTAAATACTCATTGAAGATGTACTTAGGATAGACGTTACACTTTATAAAATTTGTATCCTCTAAGGGAGAATTTGTAGCAATCAAAATGACATAAAGTTTTTCTTCAGTTGAATAAAATAGGTTCTTTGTCATATAGTTGAGAAAGAACCATATTTATCCCCAACTCAACCATTTGTTCTGTCTCTCAAAGATGCACTCTCCTATATGGACTACAGAGATACTGCAAGTAAAAGAGGGGCTGGGTGGGAAATGTAGAGAGTAGTGAAAATACCTCTTTAAACTAAGATCATGCCCCTCTGAAAACTGGAACAGGGACATACTCTAGTATGTGAAGTGCTGTCTTGTTTGACTCATACAGATATAGAGCTATAACAAGAAATAAAATAAAATGTAAAATTATTTAAACATGCAGTGTATAATTTCCTTTTCCACAGAAGAGTCATCTTTTGGAAAACGAGAAGTAATTATTAAGAAAAGTTACAGTTGAATGAAGCAAGAGGGTTGAGAGATATTTTTAATTCATTTTGAAAGTCCCATGGCAGAGAAATCAGAAAGCTCTTTATTTTTAATTTGGAGGTTCTTACAGTATAATGCTAGCAAAAGCCCGTTACTAGGTGCTGACTCTGCAAGTCTTCCTTCATACTGTTGGTCAGAGCGTGATCAATGAAATTGACAAATGACACTGAATGCTGAGTCAGCCCTGCAGAGGTTTCGCTTGGTGAAATTTGCATACTGAAGAGTCAACGCCTGAATAGCAGAAACAAAATCCACTGAGACAGAGTAGTCTATGCAGAAGGAAGCAAAGAACAGAACCTGAAGGCAATGAAGGAACACAAAGGGGGCAAATGGGTTGGTGGGAAAATGTGAGGCATTTTATTGTCTATAATTTATGGACTGTTAAAACTATTGAAGCACATGATGACGAAGTTCAGCACTGAGAGAGGGATTAAGAGGATGGAGGGATAGATCAGAGTATAAAAACCAAAACTGCTTGCCTGTGAAGTTCTCTTCACAAAGGAGTGACTATGTAGGACAAAGGATGCAACAGGTATTCCCGCTGGACAGTTAAGCTGGTAACAGTTGCTTTATAGATTCTTAAATGGGAAGGAGCATATCAGAGTTTAGAATTCTAAGTGCTGGACATATAACTTGAGCACAAGGTTCTCCACAAATCGGGTTAAATGAGTCCAGTTTCATCCTAGAAGTATGCGCTGATGAATTGAAGATAATTTACATGTAAATTTAGGAATCAGAGATGGTGTTTGTATTGAGGCTGCTAAACTAGACACTGTGGTAGTGAAAAAGAAACGTAATCTAGAGTAATCATTATTTCAATGCTCTGTTACAATTTGCAGCATACACCAATAAAATGAAAAAAAAATCTTGCCTTTCAGCCCTTCTGTTTCAAGGATCCTTTCTCCCCTTACATTTCATTTAGTGATAGAATACTTTGGTTTTCTTTTTATATTTTCTCCTCCCCCCATTTTTAAAAAATGTATCCTATTATGATATGGTACAGAGAAAAATAACTTTCTAGTGTTTGCCATATACATTTTACTCCACTTCTTAACTTCCTTACATTGGAGTTCGGTAAGAAGCACATGCACAACCCTTTATAACACATACCTTTTCTTCTAGTTTTTACAGCAATTTGGTCTGGAGTTTCAGAGGTCTCTTTACCTTTCATTCGGAAATCACAAGTCTGAAATCTCACCTAAAGGTTATCCATTCCATCTGTTACACATGAAAATGTTCAGACAACCTATCTCTCAAGCCCAAAGAAATAACTCCTACAATACTTTTTAAGAAATTTCACAATGGAGTAGAAGCTCCTGTTTCTCCATAAAGCTCAGTATTCTGTTCTGGAGAGAGAGAACTGAACTAGTGACAGCAAAGATCACATATCTCTAAGTTCCAAGTTAATTGAAATTTTAGGTCTGACAACAACCTCTAAGACAGGCATCCTACCAATCCCTGAGATTATATTTTCTTAGAGCAGCCCTTTTAATAGTGACCTCATACTTTCCTGAGGAAGGCAAGAGCAGCAGCCAGTTGACTTGGAATGATTCCTGCTGTAATTTTAAATAAAATTAACTCTGACCAAGTTAGGTTCTGCAACACATAGCCTCGTGCTCCCAAATATATCAATCTACATTTCCAGACCCACACCTAATAGCTTTGAGGCTCAAGACTGCCACATAGCTCTGATGACCAAAAAAAAAAAAAAAAAAAAATTCTCTCTGTGTGACTTTTTTGACTTTTTTTTGTTTTAAATGAAAGACAATTAGTGGTACAATTTCAGCACATTTTTTGAAGTTCAGAATTGCATTTTTCAAAAACCAAACCTTGAATTTTGGGTTGACCCTGCTTTCAGTCATTTATTGCTATTCAAGAGTTGGTCTGTACATTACAAGGAAGGTTTATAAGGAAAGTGCTGGCACTGTCTTTGCAATATTTTTCCTTCTGGGTCAAATACATTTTTAAAAGTAAATTTCAGAAGCTGCTAGAAGCTTCTGACAATATTTTGGAGTTTTAAATCTTTTAAACTCAGGTAACAAATAGCAAAAGAAACATTCATATTGTTGAAACAGACGGAAAGCTTAAATATTTGTTTTATAAGATATCTTAACCATGCATCCACTTATAAAACATCAAACCTAATCCATTTCCGGATTTTCCTGCTCTAGCCAGGAAAAAATGGAAAACAATGTGACAGTGACAGCAGTAACAATCTGCTTTTTGAAAGTATACAGAGTACAGTAAAAGAACACAGAAATTAGTCAGTAACATAAAGGGAGGTCATAAATTATGGTTTGTGTTGGGGTGATATATTTGAAAGGTAAGATATTCAAAACATAGTCATCAAAATGGCAAAGTGGCAACCAACTAAACATAAAATGACATGTGATTTTGTAGTGCTCTAGGCCAATACTCATTTATGATAGCTGGTTTTATGACTTTTTGTTCAGGCTCTGTTTTCTTCTCCCAACACTAGTGCTGCTGCTGAGAAAATTCTACTTTTAAAGTAGATTAATTATCAACAATTTCTTAAAAACAATAAACAGAAACAACAACAAAAAATACTTTAACAGTACCTCAGGTCCAGATATGTTAAAATGTTTGATATACAGAGAAAAAGTAAGCAGTATTAAGAATTTTCCAAATGAAGAATATGTGGACTCTTCCCCTTGCTAGCTATACTCTTTTTTTTTTTTCTTTAACACATGATGCATATCAAAATTACAAAAAGTCAAATCACAAAATAAAGTGAATGAAATTATCTGCCTCAGAAAAATCTCAGACATCAAAGTACTCTAAACTATGTCTGTTCAGAGCCCAGGGATAACAACAAGGTAACCAAGGAGTTGACTTCCTCAAGTGATCTGCTCCTCAAATTCTACCCTACTAAGAGGAAGAGTTATGTCTCAGTCTCATTTTTTCATCCTTCTTTTCAGACAAAAAGATAACAAAATATTCAGAATTGGTGTACATGGAGAATTTTCACTACAGTAAATAAAACCACAACCAGCATTTGTGTAGCTCACTATGGCCTTTTATAACTGTCTGTATTTTTTCCCCACAGTATTGAAGAGACTATAACGGCCACAATTTGTGTGAGAAGTGAAAAGCTGACATGTTTTATAGAAAAATCCTTGTCCCTTCCTTTCCTCTTTTTCAAGACAGCTTTGGTCTCTTTTTATCTTCTCGCAATTCTTGGGTTATTAAAAAAAAAAAAAAAATTCTAAAATCCTCACATTCGAGAAAAAAATCCAAAAATTACATTAAGAAATATATGTATTAAGTAGTGTCCCCAGCAATGTCGAGTCATAGTACTTGATTTTATTAGTTTTCAATCTCAGGTTGATATGTTTCTGATTAATGAAGCATTTGTTCTGCATCACAAAACAACTGAAGAATACCCTTCTAATGCCAATGAATTATGTCCGAGAGTTAATTACTATGTGACCTTTGATCACGTTCTTGTTTTAGAACAAGAAGCACCTATTTTAAGCTTGAAGAAAGTTTGAAAGTGTGAGTATGTATCTTTGAAATAGTACCCATGGCAGGATTTGCACTCATATAGTACCCAATGTTTGTTTAATGGTCAGATTTTAAAAATCATATCACAAAGCTTCATCATTGCTCTAACACACAAGCACATAACTCATTTATAAGACACTGAGAGCGTATAAAAACTCCAGATGAGATTAAAGCACAGCTCTTCTGACCAAATATTCTGTGACTACAATAATCAGACAGTAAAATAGAACAAACTAACCACTCATCACACATAGGCATTTGTGGCTCAGGGAAGCCTAAGTATGAGTATCGTGGTTAAGGAAGACTGTAGAAGGAAAATCTTTCTGTTGTATGCAGAAAAAAGGGGGAAGAAAAAAAAAAAAAAAAGTGCAGCAATGGCAAGGGGTTTCCCTGGAACTCAGACAGTGCTACATGTATCCTTCCCAGGAATACAAAACACTCAGAAACTACATTGCCCAAAAAAAGTACATACTGGGAAAAACAATAGTTTTGTTTTTCCTAGAAGAAATAACAGGAAATAGTCTCACTAAATCCCTGTTTCTAAAGATATTTGAATGCTGCTCTAGAGTTAGGAACACAGACATTATCAAGCTGGATCAGACTTGTGGTTCACCTAGGCTCCACTTTCAGGATTATAAAATTATCTCCAGTTCAAAACTAATCAAACTTACTTAGCAAACTAAACAAGTATTTTATTATCTTGCAGTAGAAGGCCGTTTGAAAAACACTTCCCAGAATCTGAAATACCACAGCTGATATAATTTTTAAAACAGCTCATTCCTAATGGAACTTGAAACATAAACAACACTGTTTTGCAATCCGTCACAGTATTCTCTCCTGTGACTGCTACAGCACATTTCAGCTGATGATATTATCACAGAACATGTAGGAAATAGTGAATCCATCTTTGAAGAACAGTAACAAAAAATATAAAACAAAGTGGATTTAGTCTAGTTATGTTCTCGTATGTTTAGAAAATAAGCCATAGGTACCAACTCTCAATAGAATTTGATAAAGTACTAAACTAATAGTGTTATCTTAGTGTGGATAATATGGGAAATAACTATCAAAAGAGTATTTTTTTCCTACTACTAGTTGCAGCACTTGCCCACCAGTTTATTTTTATTCCCACTTACTTCCTCCTATCCATAAAATGGTTAAGACTACACATAGAGGTTTTTTGTATCTTAACTGTATTTCTGTCAATTGCAGAAACCTCACACAGCAAGTTAAGCATAGCAAATCCTGCTTTAGGTCCCAAGTCAACAAAATATATATATATGTCATTGTCACCCACTCAGCCCATTCATCACAGCTGTAGGGTCAAGAAGAGATAGAATGGACGAAGAGTAGAGGACACTGGGGAAAGCAGGGAAAGACAATCAGGCAAGAAAAATTCACTGCATTGTTTGGGCTTCTGTTACCAGGATCCAGGCAATAGTCTCAGCTTCCCCCTTCATCACGGTAATTGTTGGCACACAGACAAATTTGCAGTTGGTTGCAAACTGAGGCAGTGTCGCACTATTATACTTCAGTACAAAAAAAGTAAGAATACACAAAAAAAGGTTGTTTCTGTGCCTTGCTCTGCTGCTTTGTCATTGCAGAGTGGGAAAGCTTGGAAATAAACTGAACAAGACAGATAATGGTCCTGTGTTTAAATGGCACTTGCAGCTATTGCTCTAACACACACAAGTATACCAGCTCTTGTATTCAGAAATTCATCCAGGAAACCATCTTTAGATAAATGAAGATACAGAAATTAGGTTGAAAGTTAAGTGTTGTTTCATGAGGAGAAAGTTTATTAAACTAATATATGCCCTCCACTTTTATTCAGCTTGAAAATAAGGTCACATGTTCATTGCACCTACAACTACAAGCTGCTCTCCAGACAGGTTTCAGCATACTTGGGGATCAGCCCTGCGAGATTGCCTTTTTCTTCAAGTACATTCCACAACTGCAGCTGTTCTTCTGTTCATACTCTGACCTACTCTGTGCTTGTCAACTTTTTATTCTTTTTTTTTTTTTTTTTTTTTTTATTTTTGAGAGTGCTGAAAGCAGGCCCAAGTCCTGAAAAGCAAATAATTTTAAAAATGGGAGCAAGTACTATGTCACAAAGAAGTCCACATGTAGAACAGAACGAACGCCACAAACAAAATGCAATTCAAGTGTCCACTCTTCCTTACTCGAAATCACAGCTTTGACTCCTTTTGTCACTCTTGTGTGGTTCACTGTCATCATCCCTGCAAGAGTTTGGCAACCAGAATCTGACAGAAACTGACAGTAATGCAGTCATCCTTTGCTTTTCTTACAGAGGCAGCTGTCAGAAGCTGTACCACATTAAGCCAAAGTACTAGTCATCATAAAGCTTTTCCAACATTAAAATTTAAGAATATACCTTTGGAGAGTTTAAAGTAAGTTAGGATTGTCATTTCATGATAGATACAGAGATGGATGGATAAAGGAATGAATAAGACAACAAGTGTTACAGCGTCACATGAACAGGCCATTTTGAAAACCCAGCTTTTTCACTCTTGTTCTACAAATTCCAGAAATAATGGTAATATTGCACAGCACAGCATTCCAGGTATCATTCATCAATTGTATTAATAATACTAAGGAACTTTCTCACCCTCCTCAGTAAGTAACAGATTAAATTCCTGACATTTCAGAAACACCCACACCATTCTCTTGTAACAGATTGTTACATTGTTTCTTGTTATCTGACATCAGTTCTGAGATTTGTCATTTTCAGGACAGCTACATCCTGTACAGGGCTGTTTCTCTCTCATATATAGTCTGAATCTATAAACATGCCCACTTGCAGATACACATACTTTTCAAAATGCTAGCTGGTCACAGGACAAGTCAACCCAAACCCAGCAACTAAAATCAGCAACATAATGATGTTTTTCTTATGATTATGGAGGAAAAAGAAGAGGGGAAAAAAAAATAAAAGGCTTCCAGGCACAAAAATGAATTTTTCAGGAAGCCTCATCTAACAGTGTTTAAGACAAAGCTAAAGCAATTTCATCCACTCCAAATAAATCATAAAGCAATCTTAAGCAAAATAATAATAAAAGGAAGGAAAGCAAATAGCATATAGCATCTCTCAATATTCACAGTGCTTACAGTGCTTACAGTACTTACATTACTTAGTATCCATTGTTTATGTAGCTGCAGAATGCTTATGGTGGAAAACACGAAGTCTGGTCTCATGTGAACACTAAAATACACATATTGGCATAGCATATACACATGAAATATGTAACCTAGATAGTTACCTACAGGCTGTCTCACCAATATATATGAAACCATATTTAGTGGCAATACTTCAGTTTTCTTCTCTCTAACACTTGGTCTTTCTACTAAGAAACCAAGAAGAGTAATTCAAGGGTTTATGTGCTAAATTCAAGGGTTTGTGTTTCTTAGAACAATCAACACAATCCACAACAACATTACCACCACAGAAGAATCCCAAACTTCACCAAACACACGAATACGATTCAGTAAGATCATTACTACCACACAGTTAGAATAGAATTAGTGCCACAGAATTAAAAATATGTTTATTGCATAAGTAATTTGAATTACTTTTTTGGTCCCAAAATGTTACATGTAACTAACTACTCATGAAGAAACACAAACAAACAAAATCTATTTTCAGTAAAGAAAAATCCCATCAGTCCTAAAAACCTGCTTCCAGTCAAGCCTATCGAGGTAACAAGTTAATGCATCTATCTTACAGGAAAGGAAATATCAGCTAGTGAAGGCTTTGGGGAAAATTCCGTTACTACAAGGTGGATGGAGATGGACAAACATTTCAAAGTAATAAGTACTTCTACTCAAGAAACTCCCAGTGGCTGGATGCTCACATGCAAAAGCCATTTTAAATTGGTAACTTCTAGGTTAGTACAAGAACTGAGTTATGGGTTTCCACAGAGCCACCACCAACACGTGTGAGAAATCAGGTGAAGAAAACTGGTGAAAGTCACGTATTTAGGAAACCCTTACAGAAAGGTGGAGGAGCCCTTAACTGGGATGTGGTGGAGATACACACTCAAAAAAAAAACCACACCAAAACCAAAACAAACAAACAAAACCAACCACAAACAAACACCAAAAAACCCAAACAAGGCAAGCAGCACGTTTTCCTTTGGTCCCAAATATTAGCTTTGTTTAACGTCTGCTTTCACCTGCCGCGAGCTCCCCAAGCGCTGCCGAAGCCGCCGCTCCGCGCTGCGGGACTGAGCGCGAGGTGCGACGGCTGCCGTTGCGCTCGCGACCTCCTCGCGCGGCCCCGCTTTGAGGCGCCCCGAGGATTCGCGAAGCTTCCAGGCCGGGCCGCGGCAGGCGGCGGCTGCAGGGTCCGGATAGCGCCGCTCAGCAGCCCGGAGAGGCGGCTCCGCGGTGCTGGCCGTGCCGCTTCCTCAGCACGGGGCCAGCCTCGGGCGGCAGCCGGCCCGCTCCTCCGGCTCGGTGGAAGACTGGCTGTGCCCGGGGTATATCCCCGCCCCAGCCCTGCCAGGGGACGCAGGGGGTTCTCTCCTCCAGAGGGTTTATTCCCACGAGGGTGACAGGTTTGATTTTTCTATCTTAAACTCCTGCACGTTGCCCTAGTGTGCAGGATATATATATATATATATATATATAGATATATATATAAATATATATATAGATATATATATATATAAAATTTCTTACGGTATGAGGGGTTAAAAAGCCGTATGTAGCGGAAAGGGCGGCATGTGCAAAGAACCGGGGAGACGCAGAGCCACAGACTTCCCGTATGTAAAGGGTATTACAAAAATAAACCATTTCCCATGGTCCTTACACGTGAAGTAAGTGTCACTAAGTTGCAGCAAAAGGGATTTAGGTTAGCCCTCAGCAAAACGCTTTCTGGGTACGGGGCAGAGCCTGCAATAGTTAGAAACCTAGAATGTGGGGCAGCCGGTCACAGAGGGTGGCCGGCCGTGCTGGGGACACTCCTGACACCACCGAGCTTGGTTTTCTCTGAGTGTTTTCATTCTCTTAGGACTGTGTCAACTATATCAGGTTTACGAGCAATTTATTTTCAAGAATGAAAATAGTGTAACCTTGTATAAAAGTTTGGACCTGTGTTTTGAGAGAGTAAAACACGACATGTTCATGAAACAAAACAAAACATTTTTCATACTGATGAACCATGCTGATGAGAAAGAATTAGGCATCAATTTAAATTAAACTTTTGGTGAGATTAATTCTGAAAGAGTTGGGACTACATTTGAACTACTCAGAAATAATTTCTCATACATACCAACATTCCCTCTGAATGGCTCAGATGACACTTGTAGAAACAGCTATTAACTCAATATAAATAGCAACAGTTTTTGCATTTTATGCAATGCTCTTGCATTCCAACTTCTAGAAATTTCCTACATTTTCTGGATAGCTGTCTTTGTTTCTGTGTACTTTCTCTCTGCCTAGTCCTTGAAACCTATTGTATTTTCTAATATAGGCAGCATAGAAGCAAAGTGTATTTTTAAAGGGAGAAAATGATCCAAGCTATGTAGAGAGTTAAGTGAGGTTTTTGTCTTTTAAAGAAATGTTTTGATGGTGGATAACCTACTTCTAAAAGCTCCACCATGTTAGCTCCTACAGAATTTCCTCTTTTTCTAAACTTAGTCTGTTCTATTAAAAGTACAGTTTTGTGCTGTGGTGTACTCTACAGTATCCATGCATATCAAGAAATGGTGACAAGATATAGAGGGACAGCAAGACTATTAAATATCCATCATGCCACTCTGGATCAGGCTTAATGCAATCAGAAACACATGACTACATCAACTTATCTCCTTTGATCAAATGTGATTAAGTAAGTCATTAATTTTCAAGACAAATAAAAAATGCAAGATCATTTTATTATAAATGTAAATGCCTGTCGTCTTAAATGATTTTTCTAAAGGAAGCCCTTCTAATACAGAACTTTGTATACTTCAGAGAACAGTTGTTTTAACATTGGTTTTAATTTTAATGAAACATTATGTATTTGTATGCATGTCTTCTTTCCTTTTTTCTCACACTGCTCATGTTGTCAAGCAAAATTTGTGCATCAGCTTGATCAAGATAATTTCATTATACCATTGTTACCATTATGACTTGGGCAATTAGTAGTTTATAAGAATAAATTTATAGCAATCAGTAATTGAGGCACATTTGCAGTAGTCAGGGTGTAATAAAGCCCAATCAATTTCTTTCATTTAATATGTAGGCTGTGACCCTAGTTTTGATGAGAACTCTTAGCTATTTCATCTTTAAATAAAAAAGAATGTCTGCAAGCAATTATAGTGGTGTGTTAATTGGATATTCCTTTTTATCTTTTATACTACAGAATGCATTGCTAACGAAATCCTTGTTTTCTCTCTCATTCCCTTTCTCTCTCCCTCTCTGTAATGAAGTGATATTGACTTGGTGTATTTTGCTAAGACAATGGGCCAGATTTTGATTTTCAGTAGCACTGGTGTAAATCTGGAGTGACTTCTCTAAATTAAATAGAATTACTGAGATTTCTATAACTGAAATCAAACCCCACTCCTCTTTTTCCAGTTTCTGTTGCCAGTAACAGAGGAGCTGATTCTGCAGGTCTTACTGGAGCTGAGCGCTACTTCAAACTATGATCACTGTCACCGTCAAGCTATGTCACTGCCTTATATATGAAGTATCAACTGGCATGCAGTATTCAAATGGATGATTCCTATGCTTCAAGCATTGGGAAGTCTTAGTCTTTGCCTAAGGTACTTGCATTAATTCCATGCTGATTTAAGGTATCTGATGCTAGATGAAAGCAGTACACACTACATGAAGAAATGAGACTCCAACTCCAATTCAATAAGCATTACACAGGCCAAGTTGTACAGGTTTCATGTTCCATACAGTAACTCATTGATATGAATTGGTCTATCATTTGTGTAAGAAGTTTCTACGCAGTACTAATAGGGGCATAAGAGTTCAGATAAAAGCTTTTGTGTCTGGAGAATGTAGACACTGGGACACTTCAAAATTTTTCTTGATAGTTATTTCCCCTGCAGCAGAGATTTCAAACACAAGGAAAATTTCAGTATGTCCTTGGTTTTGTGTCAGTATTTTGAAGACTGCCCCATCACACAATAAGGAAAATGACATTTTTTTTTTTAATCTCTTCTGGGATTTAACCTCTAATATTTGCAACTGTGTTCTGTAATAGAATTCTGGAATAATTAACAAAACTTAAACAGGCGAATAACTTACCTTGGAAATACCTTTATTATCTATTTCTTGTCATATCAATAATTATGCAAGTAAGATATTTTACAAGCAGCAAAAAAATGATACTGTTCTTCAGTGTCAAATTTTCATATCCTGTGTCTCTTAAATTTAGGCAAAATTATTTGCGTTAAATTTCTTATTTGTATCATAAAGCTAGAAGGCCTTCAAAACAATCAATTGTAGCACTATCTGACAAAAGGAAAATACTGCTGGTGACTCCAGGGCTCATACAAACAACACCTAATTCTTATTTAAGTGTTTCCTGATCTATTCAAATGCTGTACTCTAGTTCTGTGATTTATCAGTGCTTGTGATAGTTTATTACCTGCAGGCTTTATTTCTAGCATAATTGCAATACACATTTTACTTGATGTTTTCTGAGGCTGCAGGATGGAATCTTGAAATCTTTAGCCCTTAATCAAGCAAAAATCCCACTGAAATTAACAGGAATCTTTCTTGCGCATAAAGTCAGTGAAGACTGAGTGCTTATTCAGTGCTTTGTACATCAGAAACTTAGCCCCCCAAAAGAATTTGAATTTATTATGGGGGAAAAAGATTATTAAAAGACAGAAGTAAATAAAGAGATCTTCAAAACCTCAAGGAAAATAGTAATAGTAACCTGGCTCAGACAAATGAAGAACAAGCAAAAAATCAGGCAGCCATGCACAATAAGGGATGGTTTTTGTTCATCAGTTAGAAGTATTTTGCTGGGGAAAGTTTAAAAGTAAGATGGCAAGTAATGTATGCACAAATATATACATGTATGTGTAGCCTAAAACAAAATACATGTATGAAAGAAGAAACTGATGTTTAACACTGTGACCAAGATGACAAAATATGATCCTTTTGAATAGCTCAATGTGAGAACTGCTTCTTGATCACTTTGGGGAGGAAAGAAAACGTATTTTTCTCTGTATGCTGTAACTAGGAAATCAGCTTTTCTGAGTTTAGAAATACGCGGCATTAGAATTTGTAATGTGTGAAGATAATCTGTGTAGAAATTCACCTATATCAAGAGGTACGTAGCTATAAATGCTTCAGAAAAATACACAAGTGGCAGTTGTTTGTGTCTAATGGTTGGGGATACTATGATGAATAATGTTCAGTATATTTATGTTACCAATTTGGTTTTGTTCTTTAGTTATTCCACAGTCTGAGAAGCATGGGGGAGGGTCAGATAGAAAGATTACTTTTTAATAAAGGCATGGTCAAGGTTAGTGGAGAATTTCAGCTCTCAGTTCAGACATCCTTCCTCTGTGATATTAGAAAATTGCTTAATTGATCCAGGCCTTGGTTTCTCTTCCACAAAATCACACTTCCTAAAGCAAACAGTTGATGTTTTCCTTGTTTATAGGTTGTAAATAATTTTGCAACTACAGGCCTGAATTAAAAATAATATAGCAATATCATTTGGAACTGCTAAAAATATAAAGAAATGTAAAACCACTGTATTTTTAGTGAGCAAAATGACAGTATTTTCACTTCTTCTTCTTTTTAACTTTTTCATCCAATTATAGATTCTAGGACCAAACCTTGCCCTGGCTTTGAGATGGGTTTTGGTAGCTGCCCTTCTTCAATTCACTGTTTAGCATTTTGTTACTTTTAGCCCTGAGCTGGCAGCCAGCAGTAGACAGCGGCTCTCACCTTCTCTCACCTTTCCTTCCCCAGGGGGAAGGAAGGAAAAAGGAGGGAAGACTCATGGGTTGAAATGGAAACAGATTTAATAATAATAATAATAATAATAATAATAATAATAATAATAATAATAATGAAAGAGTGACACAGAGCAATACAGAGCCCACTGGAATGTGTTGTCCCAGCAATGAATGCCAGAGGATGGATACTGTGATCACAGCAAGTCCAGCAAAATGCAGAGATCATAGCAGTGCAGAGAAGCCACGGGAGCAGGACCTCTCACAGACCGTGGCCATTGAAGAAGGACCATCCCCAGCACCTGCCTGCTTATATATGAAGCAGGATGTTCATGGTATGGAATATTTCATTGATCGACCTGGATGGCGATCTAGGTGCTGTCTCGTTTGTGCCCACTCCTACCAATTTGCACCTGCAGTTGGACAGTTGAAAAGTCCTTCTTCCCCTTGGAAACAGACAAGTGAGTTCTTACATACTTTTCATATCAAATCCAAAACCTTGGAAGGCTATTGGAAGAAAACATTAACTCTGTCCAAAACAAAAGACCATGCTAGATACTAAGAAAAAGAGATTCTAAATGCATGGAAAACTACTTCAGTTTCAGTTAACCCAACACACATTTGATTTTTGTTACCTTTTTACATGCCTGTTATCCTTTAATCAACAACAACAATATGTATGTGTTGGGACACAAACATAATAACAGAAAAAAAAAAAGCCAAACTAAAAAAATGTGAATAGTTTTTCAATAATTCTTTTCAGACAATCAGAGTTTCAGGATAAACTGTGATTGATCAGTAGATTATGTGATAATATGTCCATCTCTGGCTAGTGAAAGCATGCAAATTTTGATATGCAGTCCTTTTTTTCTGCCACAACAGCGTGGACAGCTCTGCAGCCCTGATGTCAGCTGAGGGCAGCTGACAGGACCAATAGTAGTCACTACTGGGTCACCATATTTTTAGCACTTATCTTTAGAGCATGAAATACAATGACAAATAGCTTTTCAGGTTATGCATGACACAGGCAAACAAGAGAACTAAAAAATTATTGTCTTGGCACCCAGTGGGACTGGTACATGATTTTTCATAGGCAAACATAGCAAACAATTAATCTGCCTTAGTTATTTCAAGCATTGATGAGGGAAGCAAACTCCAAGCTGTGGAAGACCTCATCGCTGTCCACAGCAAGGGGAGGAGGAGGGGCAGGCACTGATCTCTTCTCTCTGGTGACCAATTACAGAACCCAAGGGAATGGCAGGAAGATGTGCTAGGGGAGGTTTAGTTTGGACATTAGGAAAAGGTTCTTCACCCAGAGGGTGGTGGAGCCCTGGAACAAGGGAGGTGTCACAGCCTCAAGCCTGGTAGTGTTCAAGAGGCAATTGGACAACACCCTCAGACACATGATGTGAACTGTGGGGTTGTCCTGTGCAGGGACAGCAGTTGGACTCAATGATCCTTGTGGGTCCCTTCGAACTCAGGAAGTTCTATGATTCTATGAATATTTTAGTCTAAAATATTTCTTCAGGGATACTGATAATTTCTATGATGGACTACTACCCAAGCACCTTCTTCAGCCTAAGGTGTATGTATAAGCATAAATAGCCGTGTCACAACTGATCTGGCTTTTCCAGGGGACATCTGGACTCTGTGTGTATATGGAAAAAAAAGAGGATAGCACATGTTTGTGTGTGCATATGTGCACTCATGCCCTCACAGACGTCTGAGGAAAAATGTAGATCTAACAGTGCCAGTCTCCCTCTGCCAAACAGCAAACCCATGGAAAAATCAACAAGAAAACAGCTTTGCAGAAATGTCCCTGACTTCTGAACACGAGTCTTTTGATTAAAAAAAAAAAAAAATAAATCAGGTGCATCAACAAGTTATTCTGGTTATTTTGATAAATTAAGGTATTTTTAAACTTCAGTGATACTACTTATTAATTTTGTTTAACTGAAAAGCATGCATGCAAGGCATATTTGTTGTGTAGGACTAGCCTAGTCAAGTGTGATTACAAATATGAAGTAAGTAGTCACATATGCCAAGAGTTTACAGAATAAAACAAATATTTCAGAAAGTGTGCTGACTTTGCAGGTTTTTTGACATGACATTCTGTTACATGGTTATACTGACAATATATAAAAAGTAAAGAAAAGAAAAATATTAGTATTTTTTCCCTGTGGGTAAAATATTGCAATTCAACCACAACATTCATCACCACATGCAAAACTTAATCTTCATTATGGCAAAAACTTAGCATCACATATAGAAAAAACTGTAAGTACTGGCTTTGAAAAGAAAAATGAAAATATCTATTGGCTTTCTACTTTAAATGTTGCTAACTCTTTGGGTTATTTCTACAAAAACTGAACAGGGCAGTATGAAAATTCCTTTGCTTTTCTCCGAATTTTGCATGAGCATAAGCAATTTGGAAATGTGCTTAAAAATGGACTTTAAATAATATCTTCTCTTGGTGTTATCCAGTTGCCAGAGTTTATTGATTTGAATGATACTTGTTTGCAAGATGGGGGCAAAACCAGTCTTCGTGTTGTCACAGTTGTTTTGTACAGCTATTGATGTGATGAAACAATTTCATTTGTGGAATACTGTAAAGCAGCAGCTGCCTAATGGAAATGAAATACTTTAAGAAATTGCATGCATAAAAGCTTCTAGGTGTTTAAACCTCTGGACAAATGAGACAATTTATAATGTTAACAAACTTAATTCCAGAAGAAGTTGTATCACAATTGGACCTGTCACTATACTACAAGTAACTGTCCCTCATGATTCATTATGACCCACCCTGCTTGACATGTGGACTGAGTGCAAACAGAGTGTGGAGAGTGAGTCGGGAGAGGGGAGATAACAGAGATAAATCTAAATTCATTCTGGAAGCAGTCACACTCAATGACATATTCACTGACTTCTTCAACAGCTCATTTGATAATGTTCTTTCTGCACTATTCATTTTTCTGAAAGATGAAAGCTGGCTGAAGATCTCATCTGCTCACTGATGCACGAAGAAGATTTGAAATTAGCACAAAAATAAAAAAAGGGAGGGGTGGGGTGGTGTGGAAAGGAAGCACTTTCTGATTAACAGTTTCTTGGTCCTGACAGGGAAGGCTAAACACCCTGCCTTTTCAGGTCACCTTTAATTAGATATGCATTATAATTCTACAATATGTCAATGGGCTGGCTCTGTCTGGCAGAACTGTGCTTAGAGAAGGGGGAATACATTAATCACAATAATTAATTGCTTGAAGAATGGAAACATTGTTTTCTGTCTCAGCTTGTAACATAATACATATCGGTATAAATTTTTTATTATTGTTCTACAAAAGGCTCAATCTAGGAGGTTAATAAGATGATTGTAAGAAGAGTGCAAAAAGGGTCACTAATTCTTGGCCTTTTATAAATTCCTGTTTTAAGTTTTTTTAATTTCTTTTTTTAAGTGAGGAAGTAAGGGGAGGAGGAGACAATGCTAATTGCATTAGCCAGCCAGAATGTTACACAGTTCATTACTGGAAATGAGAATTGAAACACCAGCTAACTGCTTTTCTCCACTGGTACTGAAAATATACTACACCTGCTTCTGCTGATTTGCCCAACTTGTTAATTATCCAGAAAAATCTGGGTCAGTATTTTATGACCAAATTAGTTACCAGCTAAAGATTACAACAGGCTTGCCAAAAGGAAATTAAAAAATGCACATTAAGTAGGGGTAAAAATAAAAATGTGATACTTACAGGTTACTTTTGGGTTTTGCTTTTAGAAAATGCTTTGCAAGAATGCTTTCCATTAAATCTCATTTAATTTTGCACTAAGAATTTAAAATGCCTATTAACATGTCAGAATTGTCAAGAAAGTTTACCAGCTCAGAAAAGTGCCTGGTAGCCCATTGTTGCATAAGCACTAACAGCCACAATATGTGTATCTGTAACCACACAGCACTGCATCAGCACTTCTGTATCTACTCTTGAATGGGGACACAGAAACAAACTTCTCCTAACACGTTCCTTCACCCTTTTTCATCTTCTTCATTGCAAATACATGTGTGAGCATGCATAGAAATGTCCGTATCAACATTAGCCAAACTCACAGCGTCACACAGAGAACTACATGCTTACTGATACACAATGACTAACTCTTGGATTAGTCAAATACTCAACTTGCTCATTCAGCACTCTGCACTCTAGGCCACCATTCAGATGCTATCTTTGCCTGTCCTTAGTGTTCATGTGACTCATGTGTTTTCCCTTGTCACATCAACAGTCTTTCCTGAATAAATTAATCAGTCCTTTCTCCATCTAACAAACCTTTTTCTTTTTCAAATTCATAACTTCTCTTATCCAACACCCAGTTTTCTCACATCCACAAAAGATGAGAAAAGAAAGGAGATGAGAAGGGTGCATGAAGGGAATTCAGTGAATGATATATCTACATGTATTTGGTAAATCTGCTTCTTATTTAAATCAGGAGAGACGAAAAAATGTAAACAACTACAATTATGCTCACAAATCTCTGATATTTTCTAACTGTACTAAACTCCTTTTAAAAATAAAAGGAACTTGCAAATATTACAGGTACATTTTAAGAGGCTTCCAAAACGTTTGTCATTAATACAGTTGTCTACATTTGTGCTCCTTTTTCATCCTGGGCAGTTTAGTGGTGTTTTGGGGGTTTTGTGCCTTTTTTTTTTTTCTTCTTTCTTTCCCTGAAATCAGGACAGAAAATTATACAGCATAAAATCTTTAATACTGATACTATTCCTTTATCTGAAATGCAAAGTTCAAATAAATGGCCCACAGAATAAATACAATTAAAGGTAGAAGGAAGCCAGTACGTTAGATCTTCAGATGGAGTAAGTAAATACGCAAATAAAAAGTATAAATTTTCATGAAGTTTATATAAGAAAAATACCAAAAAACAACTGAACATGATCCGTAAAATTCCACCCCTCCAGAAAGACATGTATTTATGTGCAAAAAGAATGAGGAATTAAGTACTTTTCTGTCCAAAAGATAAGATATTCCAGATAAGTCCAGAATTCCATAAAAAAGTCATTCTAACAGAATGGAATATGGTTTTATTTTTCCCCTCAAAATAGATAACAATAATATATGGGACCAGTATAGAGTGTCATTCAGTCATTGTTCCATGTAAGATGTAAACTGAACGGTGACAGTGCCATTCATTTAAGTCTTTTTTATTAATGTAACATATTTCCAGTCATATTAAATAATCGTTCCTTTTAATGACTTTAGGGCTTTTCTTTCTATGTTGTCTACCACCTTATGTTGTCGCATTTTATACATGGAAAATGAGCCTGAAATATTGTCAAATAAATTCCTACTGTTATGTATTCATTTTTATAGATACAAAGAACTTGCAATACAGTGGAGATTCAGAATCAGAAGTTGATAGATACTTCAGAAGTCATGACATATTCCAAAGGGAATCACTATGAATATTTTTTATACATGACTGTGAGACTGAATCTGCATTAGTTTGGTCTCCTATGTGTTGCCTAGAAGACTGTGAAAGGAAAAGTTTTTCTGATCTAAAGGAACAGCAAAACATCCAAACAAAAAATTCTATTGCAGCAGTTATTCATTTCAGAAAGGAAAGCTCTGTAACAGTGAAGAAGTTTGTTAAAAGGAAATCTCCTTATTAAAAGGAGAAGTGAAAGGGACAAAAATGTTAAGGATGTCAGGGACACTATGTAAGCAACATCATCATAAAGACTTGGAGGGAAAAAGGAAATTCATCGAAGTCTAACATCTACAGAAATGCCTAGAATGGTCCAACAGAGGAAAATAGTAAACTGTTACCGTTTAACCCTGGGCGGTGGCTAAATAGTAAAAGAGCCACTCTCTCTTGCCTTTCCTTCCCCAAGGGGAAGGAAGGGAAAAGGAGGAAATACTCATGGATCAAAATGGAAAGAGATATAATAGAATAATAATAAGAGTGAATAGTAACATGAATATCATAAGTTATGCAAAACTGTACAAATATACAGAGTGATACTCTGCTGCTGGAATATGAGCTCCCAGCAATGAACACCGGAGGGTGGACATTGTGAGTGCAGCAAATCCAGTAAAATGCGGAGATCAAACAAGCATAGAGAAGTCTCGGAAATCGGGCAATGGGAACAGAAACAGGAGCAGGACCCCTCATGGATGGTGGTATAAAATACTTCATTGATCAACCTGGATGACAATCTAGGTGCTGTCCCATCTGTACTCCCTTCCTACTAATTTGCACCTGCAGCTGGATAGTTGAAAGGTCTTTGATCCCCTTGGCAACAGCCAAGCTATCAGCGAGTTCCTACCGTGTTTTCATACTTTATTCCAGACCTTGGAAAGCTATTGGAAGAAAACGTTATCCCAAACTAAATCCAAAACAAAAGACTGTGGTAGCTACTATGAAGAAAAGATTCTAACTGCATGGAAAATTACTTCTACTTCAGCTAACCTAACACAGAAACAATGCGTGTCAGATACTAGAATAGTTAACAGAATAATTTAAAATTAATCTGAAACAAAATAGTATTAAAGATCCTTTAGGAGTTATTAATGAGAAAGGTAATAAGAACAGTTAAGGAACATTAGGCTAGAGCAGAAGAGCTAAAGTAACTATTCGCATGAAAATGCAAAAGGGAAGAGCTGGAGAGGATGCCCTAAAAGAACATTTTTATGAGGAATGAATCAGAGAACCTGTCTGAAGAGCCAATAGAAGAGGTAGTAGGAAAAAAATCATGAAATGAACAACAGCAAATTGTTCTGAACAGAGAATTCATCCAAGAGTTCTAAAGAAATGCAAGTATAAATTTCACATATTTTGGTGGTAAACTTAAATCAGCCTAGATAACAAAGAAATGAAAGATAATAAATGTGAAGCAAATTCTTCATGAAAGTTCCAGGAGATTCTAGGGAGCTATAGAGCA
Source organism: Streptopelia decaocto (assembly GCF_964273445.1). NCBI lineage: Eukaryota > Metazoa > Chordata > Aves > Columbiformes > Columbidae > Streptopelia > Streptopelia decaocto. Next base: position 55,615,199 of record NC_138661.1, read on the forward strand.
GTGAATCTGATTTCTTCAACAGACATGCAGGTGGAAACATAATAAAGAATAAAACAGGAAAAGAAGTAGGCAAATAAGGTGCTGTGGGTAACAGTTAAGACATTTTTGTAGATCGAAGTCAAGCCTCACAAATCTATCTGTCTAAGGAGTCAATAAGAGCGTTGATAAATACTATACACCTGAATTTCTAACAACCTTATGACAAAATTCCTCACTAAAGGCTCGCTCTTAAATGTTTTTTTAAGAGGAAAGCATTAATAAGTGGAAAGTAGGTATCTATGTAGCTATACATTTCAGAGTGTGAAAGAAAAAACTCAATAGTCAGTTTTCACAATGGATGAGAATTACCAGTGGAATCCTATAGTGATGTATGCTCCCCAACATGTTCCTGAAAGATCTGGAAAGGAGCTGAGAAGTTAGGTAGTTTCTGATAGTAAAAAAAATACTCAAAATATAATGACAAAAAAAAAAAGTAAGAAGAAAGAACAAAGTTATAGCAAAGAGTTGCACATGTATCTCGTGATATGGAGGGACTGCATGATAATCTGCTTGATATAATTCAATTTGATAAATTCAAAGTGATGCATACAGTGAAGGGTGGAAAAAAAAAAGGCCTAACTATGCCTACCTTGTGATGGATGCTAATTTAGTTATAACCAGTCAGGAAAGATGTCTTGGAGTCATTGCAGATCTTGCAACAATACTTCTAGAAAATGTCAGCTCTGCTCAGCAGCAGCTAAAAAGGTGAATAGAACATCAGGAATATTTGGAAAGCATTAAGAGCTTAGGACAGAAAACCTCATGAAGGATACAGTAGAACTAAAGAAGATGTAAGAAGGATAAGAGGATGATCACAGATAAAAAGTGATTTCCATTTGAAAAGAAATTAAATGGACTAGCTTGCAAGGAAATGGCTATGAGAGAATACCACAGGGATATGTATAAGTATGAATGATATGCAGAAGGGAATTGGAAATTATCACTCAATGTAAGAAGTGAGAAGTATCCCATGGAATTTTCAGTTGCAAATTTTAAACAAACACACCTTAGAACTTTTTTATATAGCATGTAATTAAAATGTGAAACTCATCACCAAAGGATATTGTGGAATTGGAAAGTATAAATGGTTTTGAAAAGATATTATGCAAATTAATGAAATAAGCATTTATTAAAGAGTATTAAGCAAAAATATATAGCTATAAAACCCAGCTCCACTACAGGTTGCCAGAAGCTGGAAGGGAGAAAGTGGGGACTTGTTACTATGTGCTTCTTCTGTCTTTACAGCATTTCATTAAAATGCCTGGTATATGTGACCACCAAGGTCAGAATTACTAGACTTGTTTGATCTGAGGCAGTACAATAATTCAAAACAGGTGCCTTTGTCAGAAGGTCTTTCCTGTTCTGCATATGGATAATGCTAAATCCAGGAAGGAACGGAGAAGAAGGAAGAAAAATAAAACTTCACACAGCCACTTTTTTGATGACATACATTGTTTCTGGAGCCACAACTATCCACCAGAAGTGTAATTTAGAACAAGACTGAAGTGTTATCTTAGGTATGTCATCAAAGGCCAGAGACTAATAACTCAGCCATTCAGAAGACTTCTTTCCTGATCTTTACTTGTGTTGGTAAGTTATTGATGCAGTAAATAAGGATAATATTGCCACATTAAGTCATAAGAGTATATTCTTGCAAGTATATGGATGATGAAGCATGAAGTACAACAGTCATAATCTAAAGTTGCTGTATTCTATTCAGATTCTGCATTAGTAAACCATTTCTAGTGATTTGGGAATGATACCTTACCTGCAAGTATTGTAAGCTGAAAAACAGATGCAAATATCTTTTTACATACTCAGTTACCAGATTAATAGATGAAGAGAGCTTGGAAAAAAGATGGAGAGCAAAGAAGAGAGTAACAATAGAACTCTTATTTTAGCATTCTTAGTATAATCTATGCTTCAAGCCATGGTCTTTAAAATGGAATAAAAACTCATTCTCCCCTCTTACCCCATGAATTCTTACAAAATAAATAATAAATACAAATTTACTAAACACTGGAGGATATTATACTTTCTAAATCACCATCAAACATGTAAAGTCTCTTCTCCCATGCCTAGATACAGAGAGCATATCCTGTTTACTGTCTGGAATGCTCAATTCTATGCATTAAACAAGCTCTACAGAAGCCTCCTATCTCTAAAACAGGCAGACAAGTTTTGAGGTTGGTTCCACAAGGTATTGAACTATTACTTTTCGTAGCTTCAACAAATGTGTCAAAAAATAATTATTTTCAAATGAAGAGTCAGTCAAGCTTCATATTAGGCTTCAGCATACAGTTTTGCCATGTAGTGTTTGGTTATAAATCACAGGAGGAACTCAGACTAAGGAATAAGTGTATTTCTCTATTTTCTTCTGGATGATAAGCTGTTTGTATGAAACAAGGGGTAAGTAGAAAGTCTACAGTAAACTACAGAGAGAAAAAAATATCAGGGCTACATGGTGCTGGAAATTCATGTTACTTTTCTGACATTTTGCAACCCAACAAACTTCCTTGCTCAGATAATGAAGGCATAAGGAAGGCAGTTGAGTTTAAAAGCAAACATAACATTTTGCAATTGGTATCTATGCACCAAAATCTGGTGTATATTTTATTTTCTTTTGTTTTAAATGTGTATGTAACGCTTCAGGAATGTTCAAGAAAATGAAGCACTGTGGTCAGGAACAATGCAACAATGCAAGTTTAAAGATAAGGCGGGGAAACTGCTGAATGTACTTTAGTCCAGGCTGACACATGTAGGCAGCAAACCTCTAACAGTCTGGCCCCTTGTACACTTGAGCACTTCTGTTGGGAAAGCTGGCACCTGACACACACAAACAGGTTCCTACAGAGCACAGCACCCTTATAAACTCTCTCTTTATCTATCCTTCCATTGTGAAGCTCCTCCAAATTTTCTTTGCAAGACAAACAGATGAAGATGTGTTTTTAGAAAAGTACTTCTGCATGGAATAAATAAAGAATATTTGTTATTTATATAGCTAATAGCTATTCTTTATGAGTGAATCCTGCAGAAGGTTTCCTATTTCTTAAAATCTCTAAACACTTCAAAGTAATGCTGTTAAAAGATGGCTATAGACTTGATGCTGCTTAAACATTTCAATTAAGTCACTGGAAAGGACTTAAAAATGCAACCAACCAAAATTTTAAAATATGACTAAAAGCACTTTTCAGAATGCTTAAAGGAATTAGGAACCAAACTTCCAATAAAAATATAAATTTTAAATTCCTATTCCCTACTAAAATAATAACCTTCACAGAGGAGTATCTGCACAGGACATTTGGCCTGAAAACTAAAATCAAAAGTATTCTGAAAAGAATTGCTCACAGGTGAACTGTATGCTTTTCCTAACAATCCAGTTCTTGATACTATACAGCTTCTTCAATTCATGGTAAAATGTTTAGGAAGTAAGTGTGCCTTATAATACATACATTAAGTAATATTTTCAATATATAGTTTATATGAAGTTATTTAATTTTCTTTCATGAGGAAGGACCTTCGGAAGTGTTTTATGCAACTGTGACCATTTCATTCCCTTTAGAAACAATATAATGATATAAATAAAAATCTCATTGTTACATATAGAGAAAAATCATTACTGAGCCTCCTCCTCCTAAATTACAGAGGAGCAACTCTGAGACCAAGATTTTTTCATTCTTATTCTGATTTAGGCTTTCCTACAACAAAGTGGGTTAGACCTTTCAGTCTTCTATTTCTGTTCTGAAGATATTTCTATTATGTTTCTGTGTCTAGGAGAATAAGAGAATGTCTACTTTAGAAAACACAGTTACATTTTAAAATTCTGTGCCCACAACAAAAGCAAAGTATCCTCCTTTAAGTTTAAGATTTCGATAGAAAAATCATCAACAACTTGAGTAAACAGCACACATTTTTCACATACAGTATTTCTTATCTGTAGCATACTTCAAGTACTATCAGCACATAAATGAATGAAATATAAAAATACAGTCTCAGTGCAATATAGACTTAATTATTACTCACTTTCAGCCAACAGTTAAGGAAATGTCAGCTAATAAATTATACCATACCAGGAGGTACACTGAGGTAGTTCTGCAATTTTCTAGTTCTATCAGTTAAAACCTAAAATAGCTGTTACATACATTTTTTATGCCATATATGAAGCTTAAACAAGCAGGAATGAAGTGCAAGAATTGTTTATTCCACCACAATTTCAGAATTCTGGAGAGGAAAAGCAGGTTTTAAAGATGCATTTCTGTAGTATCTACTTTCCCCTATTTCCATATGTTTTACCCTTCTAATCTGTGAAATACAAGAGAAAAAAATCCAATTTCCATGTTGCTCAGTGCTACAGATGCTGCTGCTATGGAAACTACCCTTCATGTGCCAGAAATAAAGACATACTGTTGATGTACAGTTACTGCAATGCAAAGCAGCATTACTTTTTAATTTTTCCATTAAAAGTCTAATATAAATGCCTAAAACATTGCTTCAATGCATTATGCATTCTTCTGCTTCTAGTGAACTCTATAACACTTCTGACTACTGAATGTTGTAAGAGATTTCCATGGAGCTGTCAGTTTATTGTGTGAGGCATACAAAAGAACATTGTGTAGTGGAAGTTGGAAAACATAGGACTCTATAATAACCTGTTTGTTTATAAAACTGAAATGATGACATTTATCTAATAACAGCTCTACCTAGAAACTATGAGTGCTTGAGAACTAATGTAGCAAATATTAAATGTCAGTGAATATTTTGATCATAAATAACATCTTGGCCCAATGTTGAAGCTCAGAGGTAAACTGACCCCTTCTCCACCAAAATTACATGTATAACCAGTTTATATTTATGCTTGGTGGTGTTCTGGACTTCTTTTCTCCTCTTATTTAAAGGTTAGTGTGCCTCCTGTAGCTTTCAATCAATTTTGGTTTTGTCTTTCTCATTCATACTATGATAAAATTCAACTTTTTCCATCTTTGTTAAGAAAAAAATGATTTCTTCACTATTTTCAGCCAGAGTTTGAGGGAGACAGACATATAAATTTGAATGAAAATAATTAATATTTTAATAAATTATTCCAATTAATAAATTCCAAATTCCCTAAATAGCTATTGCTTCTAGAGAGGCCAAGAGTCAGACTTTTGGATCGTATTTTTCTAAACACTCACATTACAATTCCATTGGTGAAGGACTGTGTGCTGGCCACCTTTGAAAAATTAACTCAATAAAATCAAAGGGTGAACAACAAAAAATAGCAGGGCTGTATGTGAAGAATTTTTTTATACACATTCAAACATACATACATACACAGTTAGCTATGAAATGCCCTATCTGACCAGCTAATTCCATGCACCAACATTTTGCTTAGTAATGGATACAAGTAATGTCTAGGACATGAGTAAATGCTTTTCTGAATCAGGACCTCTCTTGCCACGATAAAGACACAGATCATTAAGTGCTACTGACTGAGGTGGCATGGAGTGTATTTTCTTCTTTTTCTGCTGTGGTTTTGAGCTATACATAGAGTTTGTAACATCCTCAGATTGACAGTTATGAATCCTTGATTCTTCAAGAAGGACAAAGTGACATTCCTTCTTCACTGTGAAGCAAACAGAAAAGCTAAGCCTTCATAACCTTCATACAAAATTATCTAGCTTGGAAGAAGTCTTGTGTTCAATTCAACCTAACTAGAAATGTGGGTGTGTAAGATTCAGCTGCAACATAAGCACCTGCCTGTCAAAGATAACAGCACAATGCATGCTTTGGTATGGATATTTTAGTATTTAGTTATCAGTATAACATAAGATTTGAACACCCCTTTCATACTAGTATATCTCAATGAAAGTTTGGTTCCTCTCACTGATTGTGAAGATACAGTGGGCCTAGATATCAGGTGTTAGTAGATATATCACAGTATTAACAGGGGATTGTTCTTGCACTGAAGGCAGAACATTTGCACTGGGATGAGGCCACATAGAAGCAGCCTGTAAAAAGCATCAACATTCACCCAATTCTTGCCATCTCAAGAAGGCATGTCACTGGGGCTACTGGTTTCTAAGCATCTAAGTGCCACAATGTCCAGACAACAGATTCTCTGACTCCCAAAAATGGCACTGTAATGAAATGCTCTGCTACATGAATAACACAAGAATAATTTTAACACAGGAATAAAGGCAGTAAAAGATGACAAGGACACTGGCTGCACTGGAAGTGCTACTATCACTAGCCACAGTCATGTACTAGAGTTGGAGATAAGACATCAGAGAGCAGATGTTGCACGTAACATGAAGTCAAATGATCTGGGAAGGACAGACAGAGTTTAAGAGTTCTTGCTCTGAACAGCACTCCCTCACAACAGTCTGCAATGGTTTTGTACTACCAAAATACCAACAATAAAAAGCCTGAGTGAAAAAGAAGCTTTTGTTCATGAAGCTAAGATGGAAGGTAGCAGAGCTTCCGTAAGACCAGTCACACAAAGGCAAATCATTCCTGTCTTTTAATGTCCCAGGTGGGATGGCAGTTTTAGTCCTAATCCTTCTCTCAGAGCCATGTCCAAGTGTTGAAGACTTAACAGACACAACCTTATCGCTGTCTACAACTACCTGAAAGGAGGTTGTAGCATGGAGGGGGTTGGTCTCTTCTCCCAGGTAGCAAGTGATAGGACAAGACAAAACAGCCTCAAGTTGCACCAGGGGAAGTTCATATTGGATATTAGGAAAAAATTCTGCACGGAAAGGGTTGTCAAGCATTGGAACAGGCTGCCCAGGGAAGTGGTGGAGTCACCATCCCTGGAGGTGTTTAAAAGGCATTTAGATGAGGTTCTTAGGGACACGGTTTAGTGCTAGAGTTAGGTTATGGTTGGACTTGATGATCCTGAGGGTCTCTTCCAACTGAAATGATTCTATGAACTTTCTTTTCTACTTTTCACCTACCTCACTGAACAACATGTGGGTGCCAGCCTTTTCTAAATTTACATGCATCATGTAATACGTAGAAGCTCTTAGAAATTATAGTCCATCATTCTACAGAAGTTATCAGGAAACAGAAGTAATAAGAATATTGCAAGAACCATGCCAATAAGGATACATTGGGGTGAAGAAATGTCCAGTGTCATGTTCAGATCCTGTTTGCTCAATGTCAAGCAGCAACTCAAAAGGATTAAACCATAGTTTAATCCATGCTAAGTAGAGAGCAAAACTTCATTAATACTTGGAGCACTTTAAATCAATATTTAGACATTTAATTATTTTGTTCATTTTACTTGAATTCATTAGTAAAGCCTGATAGAACTATTAGGACTCCCTGTGATTAACATACTTGAATCAGCAAAAGGTGGCAATTAAATAAAAATCTACTTGTTTTTCTGGCCTATCATAAAATTTGCATAATTTAGCAATTATTTTATCATTTTGAATATATATTAAAAGTGGTTTTTTGCTTTTTAATTGTAAGCTATATTCTACATATTTTAATTCTAGCTGCCTTATGAATATATTTTGATTCACATATAAAAATATTTTTGACTGGCTCAAATTTGTAAAATTTTTGTGTCTTCGTGTCACCAAAAGGTGCTCATGTATCAAAGATCATTAAGTGTGATTTCTGATTTTCTCTTATAAGCATGTTTATAGGTTATTTTGTAAATTAGAGCTTTTGGGGGGATAATTAGTTTTCTAGTAGCTCAAAAAATATTTAGCTAACTCCACACTCCATCAGATAATGAGACTTCCCTCTGTACATAATTGTAGTGCTTTTTACAAAGAATAATACTATATCAATGATTTATACTGTATGAATATAGATTATCAAGTAGATCTAAACAAATGTATATCACTGAAAGCTCACTTAGAGGATTTTGGATCAGAACAATGTATCTTCAGTTTGAACTTTAATATCGAAATACTGAATGCATGGTCAGAATTGTGTCCATCACAATCCCACTATATTTACTGTTACTATTATCTTTCTGTAAAAAATGATGTCAAACAGATAAGGTACTGAATCAGGTAGCGTACTGAACAAACTGCATCTTTTGTCTAACCACAAAGCCTTTCTTAAATTTTCTATTTTGTTCACTAAGGTTGCCCTATCTTAGGGCAATCTTTAGTTTAATCTATGGTTTACAATGTGAAAAAAATAATTACAAGACTTGTATATACGAGTACAAGGATCAATTGTTTATAATAAAGTATTTTTAAAGGGATTTTAAAGTGCATTTCTTTCCCTATGGTTCAGAAAATTGATGCCTAAACAACAACCACATTTGAAATCAGCCTTAAGACCAAAAGAGTTTGCTGGCCTCAATCTCACTACAAATCCAGGTACATCTGTATTGGCAAGATTTCTAACACAAATAGACTAATTCAAACCCTAAATAGTCACATCAGCATTAAAAACATAACAATGAAATAGGCAAACTAACCTAAATGGCCAATATAGAGGTCAGAGGGAATAGGCAATATGTTTTATGGTGCACACACAGCACACCCCCTGTACTTGGTGTAATGTTAGGCAGAGATCAGAATTCCTTTTGAGAGGAACAAACCCAAAAGTTATGGTCCAGGAGCACACTTAACATGCTCCAAGTGCTAATGAGCATTCAAAGTAAACCTCTTTGAAAGATCTTTGTAAAGCGTACATTCTGTCCTGAGCAGCAAATGTTTTGCGTGGAAGATGTGCTCCTGCTGCACTGCACTACTTGCTAATGGAGATGTAACTATAGAAATGCATGTATAAAGTATACTGCATGTGATGCTAAAGGAATACATATATTATGCTGAGTTACCCATAACTGTCCTATCATACACAAAATAATAAATCAAATATGTTTTGTTAGAGCTGTTGTTGCAAATATACTCTTAAAGTGACTGGAGGAATAACAACTATGACAGTTATACAAAGGGTTCCAACCATGTAAGCACCTTTTTCTTCAAGCTTCAGAGATCCATACTGAGCTTACAGTACAGAAGGAAATAAGCCATACTCTTTAAAGCATATTATAAAGAAGAGAGAAAGGAAAAAGATACGATCACTTTATCCCTCCCACAAATCTACTCATGATTTTCCAGAAATAAATTATTATATTAGGAAATACTGATTCACTGGGGTTGAAGATACGAGAAAGGAAACTTGGTGTTTTCTGTCCAAATCTATGTAATCATGAATAATTTGGATAGTGATGGCTTTCCTTAATTTATATACCAGACCTCCACATAGAGGAAGTTCTCTGGGAAATTCCACAGTTGATGATTCAATGGCATAGAATTTTTTATTATGTTACTGAACTTAAACACTTCCGTGGGCAGGACTGTGTGGTCTAATACTTAACATTTGGAGGAGAAATCTTGTCTTCTTGGGCTGTGTCCCATTTTGGAAGTTCCATGGCTTGGGGTTAAAATTTAACTCCATGCAAAAAAGACGTAAAATCGGACTTTGTTGCCTGCAAGGTTATGAAAGCAGTATGCGTCTAACTTGCCCATCGATATGTATCCTCAGCCGTTGGAAGGATTATTGTCACAGTGTCACAGCTATGTTTAGGGTCTCTATCTGTGTTTTTGGCAATAGGTTGATACCTTGACTACTGTGTAATAAAGGCTGACAACATATGCATGAGACTATACTATCAACCTGAAAATAGACATCAGTTCTTACCAATGGAACATACTAATGCAATTCCTAGAGAAACTTTTCAAAGTCTATAGAAGGTGAACATAAGAAAAGTATCTATAATGCCCACAGACGAGTAAATGTATTATTAGATTTAAATAAAATGTCTCTTGCTAAATTCAGTAGGATCATACAAACATAGTCTGAACTCTAAGAAACCTCACTCAAAAAAGAGAGATGTGACCTTGTTTGCTTCATGATGCTCTTACAAGGCTTGGCTAAGCTGGAAGCAACTCAGTTTCAGAAATGTTCCAGAGAGATGTGTAGTAAACTTTTCCAAGCAATAATGATACATTCATTTGTCTTTACTGGTGGATGTAAGAGCTGTTGCTAGAGGTCATGGAAGTTAAGTAATTTCAAACATAAATGAATTTCCTCAGAAATGAACATACTGGCGAAAAAACCTTTAAAAATACTGTGTTGTAAGAAAACCTGTTATAGGTTGCTCTTTTTGAACTTGGTATGTCATTTACTCAAAATAAATAGATTTTTGCATATGAATCACAATCTTAATTGTTTAAGTAGAGATGTACCCTTTCAGCTGCAGCTGGTTATTAATAAACAACTGTGTTAACTATGAAAGTGAGGCTGAAAATGTCATGGACTCTTCAGTAATTATACCTGAAGTCCTGCTGAATGTGATAACAGGAGAATTTAACAGTTGCTTTCTGGTTGCCCAAAGTTGCTGGGTTTGTTGTTGTTGTCGTCATTGTTTTGGTTTAGTGTTTGTTTTTGTTTTTTTAAAGAAGGAAAAAAATAAAAAAAATCCTTAAGCATATTCTGTATGTAGAGAAAAATATAATCCTGAAGATGATCAATTGATGCTACAGACAAGAAAGCATCTAAAGCTCAGAGGACCATGGTGGTGAAACTACAGTTCATTTAAAATAAATAAATAAATAATGAGACTTCATTAACTTACAGTGAAGTGGAAAAACTTGAAAGTCTTCTCTAAGTTAAAAGCTGTAACAAAGAAAGCAGAGGAAGCAAAGAAACAAAGGAGCAAAGGAAATAGAAGAATGTCTTGTGAAATTAAGCAGTAGGTTTTTTCCCTCCTCCCTTTGAAAACAGAGGAAGTCAATGAAAATGATAGACTGATGTTCAAGAAATATAACTTGATTATTCTAGCAGCAGTGAAAAAGAAACGCTGCAAATAATTCATCAGAATACCAGAGAATCAAAAAGAGAAAAAAAAAAAAGAAGAAGAAAAAAAGCCCATGACAATATACTGTATATTCTGGCATGATAAGTTGCTTCACACAGCAGATAATTTATCCAAGCTGCGTGATGCATCTCATTAAAGGAGCAACCACCAAAAGTAACTTCTGATTTGCTATATGCTGCTCAATCTATCAAAAAACAGTCTCTTTCTACTTGTAATTTTGGCACTAAGAAAAGTGTTGAAATATGTCACCTTACTTTGAAATACCTTACAGCAAATTAATAAATTCTACATTACAAAGTACTTTGTTTACTGAACGACAGTATAATTACACTCAGTGTAAAATGCTGCAGTAAACAGGGTTACTTTCCATTGATTTTCGGTGCACTATGTGATGGGTGCATGCTAGTCCAGTGCTTCTTGTCTGATATGATAGATAAATTGACAAGGACTTTGGGATACCTGATTAACTTGATAGATTAGAAGGTATACCACAACTGAGGAATAAAATGTGATGGTCCAGCTTTACTAAGTTTTAAGAAATGAGAGGAGAGGAGATGTACAAATAGATTGATTATAGCATCTACTATTTCAAGCAGTGCTACATATTATTTTCTATTTCTATATTTAAAAGATGAAAGGAAAGAAAAACATTTTGTTTACTTGATCGGTAATATTTATTTCTTGGAAACGGAAGATGTTTCAAGTGTCTGCTACTGAACATTCCTATCTGGCCTTGACAAATTTGGATACAAAGTTTGCACAAAACTGTTCCCTGGGCAAGTTTTTGCCATTCTGAATTTCTCATAACTGCATAAGGTCATAGAACTTATATTGCTAAGATAGGAATGCAAAAACTAAGAGCCATAACCTCATGAGCTTATGAACAGTGTGAAATGAAAAACAGCACATTAACAGAAGCCTCAGTGAAGTGTCCAAGTCCTAGAGGTTTACAGCTACAGCCTTTCAGCCTTTTCTTTTAATACAAATGAAATCATGACCTCAGTCAAAAGTCATATTTATTCTGCCATCACAGATTTGTCTGCTTCTTGGGTAAACATAGCTGGTATGCTAGCTGTAAGCTTATTTGGGTCACTGATATAAAGGTAGCTAACAGGTCCAGAAGTCATGGAGCTGAATGACTATCCAGGTGGTAGACCTGTGGTAGGTGCTACATTCCCATGGCTTCAGAGTGATTGCTTTGTGAACCAGCTAGCCTACATTTAAAGCTAGCCCTCCATGACCTAGGCTGGAGTTTCAGGATTCTGATTTAATTTTTTCCTCTAGAAATTGTTGCCTCTAGTCTTAAGGTCTTAAAATGAGCCCTTCTACTCATCAAGGTTTTTTACACAATTTAAAAAGGAGAAAGCCATAGATAAGATGTAATTTATGAAGAAATTTTTAATAACCTCTCAGCTGTTAATTGCTGCTTCCCAAAAGAGACCAGAGACAAGAGTGTATGTGTATGAATGTTCCTCCTCCCCTCCATTCCCCAGAAAAAAGCTGACACACGTCCCAGATGGTTAGTTGCCATTGCCAAGAACATCAAAGAGGAAATGCACTTGCACAAACAGCTTCGATGACACCAGACAGCTGGGGTTTGGCTCTTCCTTTTCCTTCCATTTCTGGTAGCTGTCCTTACCTCTAAGAAACAAAAGTCAGAAGGAGAACTACAGAATGCTTTTTTTTCATTCAGCCTGTTAGCATGAATACACATCTCTGAAGTTCCTGGAAGGCAACTTCTTACAATGCACAGGTTAGATAGGTATCTTCCACCTACTGTTTGTGCCCAACACATCGCCTGTTGATTTCCCATACTAAAATAAGGCTTAACACATAATGTAAATGCATTCTGTGATTGCATAACCATAAACATGCTTCTGACTGGAACAGAAATATCTTTAAAAGTTACTGTGCAGTAGTAAACTTTATGGAAGATTGCAATTTAAGTTGCATTTAGAAAATAAAGTCTCCCAGAAAAAAAAAAAAAAAAAAGCAAACACATCCTTCCCTTCTAACCATGTGCCTTATGATAAAAATGAGGGACCTGTCCTCTTTAAAAATAATCCTGGATTCCCATAACTACTACTTGGTCTCCTCCTTCCATTTGTCTCTGCTTTCATCAAATGAGCAGTTCACAGTACCTAAAACTTAATCTCCCCCAGTTCTAGCTCATGCTTTAGCCTGTTTCATCTAGTTTAACCTCTTGTTATTAATGTCTCTAATGACAGCTCCATAGTTGAAATTCATCTCATCTTTGACTTGCCAGACCTTCACTAGAAGTTCTATGCCTTGCTTTGAAAACAGAAATACAAAAATCAATGTCATACAGACATCATACATGCAAAACAAGTAGCTTTTAACCACAACGCTGTTTCAGGATTTTTAGTGCTTTTATGCATCATTTTAGCCACCAGGAAAAGCTCTGCATATTCTAGAGGGCTCTTAATCCTTCCCTTAAGTTCTTTGCAATATGTCCTCTGCCGACGACTATGACATCCTCCTTATCACTCCAGCCAACAGCCAGGACAGATCTCCGGTTCTGCCTTTTTCTAAGCCCATCTGTACAAGTAATAGCTAAATATTTCACATTCTTTTTCTACAGAAGCATGAAGAAAGTGATCTCTAATTCATCCACTCAGGTAAAATGATTGCTCTCATTGGTCTTGACTGCTAGGATATGACTTCCACACTTTTTGTGCAGTCTTGAACAAAAAACTCACCCTCCTGTATCAGTTCAAGAAGCAGCTACAAACATTATGCTAGTATATATGCTTAAATTAGATCATCTCCATCGTCTTCCATCTCATTACCAATTTGCTTTTCTCTACTATGTCAAAGAGGAGCTATTTATTTTCATATTCAAAGACATACTGCTGCCATCTCTGATGGAGTACAAGGCTGACTGTTCTGTTGCTATCTCCCATCATTTAAATCTTCAAAGTATCTTTATCCTTTTCTGGATTAGAGCAACAGCAGCACTTTAAACTGTGACAGTAATTTCTAGAGTGCTCATCTGAAATGCAGGCAGATATCCCAGAGAACATATTTACAAAATGATTAGCTCTGGAAGATCTGAGCAGCAAAAATGTCTGGTATATGATTAGGTACTCTCTAAGTTACAGAGACAGCCAAAATTCTGGGGTCAAACAATGTCACACAGAGACAGGAAAAAAAAGATACCTCAGTTCGGAAACTTGACAAACATTAATAAACAAAGGAAAACATTTCAAAGTTACCGGCATTACAAACATTTTCAGAAGCAGCAGCTGCCAGAACAGTTGATAAAGTACAAGGATGAAGAAAGAAGAGATTCCTGAAAGGTGAAGGACAGAGGTGAAGAATAAGTGATAACCAAGACAGTGAGGGCAATAACATACTGAAGTATGAAAAGACAGTGATAACCTGGGTCAAAGTGGTGTGACACAGTGGAAAGGAGAAGCCAGACTGAAAATTACCAGCTAGAATACTGTCAAATGGGAAATCAGTTCTTCAGGTTAATATGGCATGTTTTAGAAAAACAGGAGCAGCAGGCAGGCTGACAATCAGAGCGCAGAGGAATCACGTGAAAACTTTTGAAAGAAAATGAGGAACCAAAGGGTGATCATCTGAAGAAGACAGAGAGGAAGAAAAGTAATTGACAGGGTTAGGAGTGCACCCTGCATTAAGACAATCTTTGAAATATTTACAAATAAGCATTCTTTCCTTCCTTTTAAGATCTCACTGTTTCCCTGCATATAGAAAATAAATATCCTGAAGCCAAGCAGGTATGATTCCTGTATTGCTCTGTGCCAGACAGTCCAACGTTCCCACAAAGAACCTTGATCAATCACAGGCAAAGGTTCTTTTCAGAATTCATCTGACAAGGATACAGTTTCATAAAGACGGGAGGTGTCACTTCAGAGACGTGTATCACTAAGTTGCACTGTCACATTGTCTGAAAACCGAAGCAGGCCTCCTCTTTCACAACTTATTTGCAGATCGGGATTCTAAGAACTTCACTACTAAACTGCTGATTAGTTGGCAGTAACTTAAACTACACACAGTATGCTAGGTATTCTTACATTAAATGTGTTTCAGTAACTTTTCATAAAATGCTCTGTTCTGCTCAATAATGTTAATTATATATTCTATGTTTCATAATTGTCTTAATTTTCGTAAACATAACAGCAGCTTCACTTGCATTTTCCTGATAAACTGATGTCTAACTAAAAGAAATCTGTATAAGGAATAAAGATACATACCATACAAACACACAAAGAATGTCCCACTTATTATAGTACGTTTAATGCACAATATATATCACAGCTGTTTTTTTAAAGAGAGGCAATGTCTTTAAAACACATTCTTTGTTACAGAATAAGGTGTTCTTTACATATTTTCATTAGAAATTGAGGAAGAATAATGAACACCCTTACATCATTAATACAAACAAACAACCCACAAACCAACAAACAAAAAAGGGGAAGTTGAGAATTATATTATTATTAACTTATGTAGCAAAACCACTCACTGCTTCCAACAAGGAAATGATTGCGTTTAAATGGCAAATGACAACATTTTCAGCTTTAGCTGTGTTTATAAGACAAAAGGCCAGAGTGAATGACTGCAACTCTACAAAGAACATAACAACTGGTTCTGAAATAAGTCTATGTATTTCACTGAATTGCATTTGCTTATTTAGATTTGGATATATGCATAAAATTAAGCAGAACAGTTAAGTCAGTATACTTATTGTGTATTAAAGCCATCAGTAACAATCAAGACCATCAGCTTAAAAACCAGCTCGTAACCCAAAGTTATTTAGCTAGTCTTTAATTCAATGCTATTAGAAAAAAAAAGAGGAAGAATTTTGTCTACAACTGAAATTCTTTTTTTCCAGGAACCCCATGGGAGCAAGACAGTACATTGTTGCTTAGAACGTGGCTTTTAAAATTCACTAAGACTGCTGTATATTATGATTGGCTCAGGCATTTGAACCAGCATACAATGAATACAGTTGTAATTTTTGCAGTTACAGGGCAATGAATGTTCCATGTTATTTTGCTTGTTGCCTATATGTAGAGAGCAATTTACGTGGAGAACATTACTGTATCTGTCATGTTCCATCTAAAAGCACTGATGCAGAACTGCTTGGAGACAGCAGCCCTGCAGTATTGATGCTCATGGCAGGAGAGATTTAGATACCATGAAAAGCTAATGGTGTTAACTAAAGAATTCTTCAATTCACATCAGCAGAAAGGGAACATTTAAAGCAGGATTAGTTTAAGAATAAATGACAAAAATTCAACACATTGAAGTTGTGCAAAGTGCATATTGTAGCAATTATAGAGACTTTTAGATACAGTACTGAAGAGCCAAATTATGGCTGTGCTGTATATTACTGTTCAGCATAGGCAGCTGCCTTTACATGGGCTGGCTTCTTATTTTAAAGACTGCTATGAAATTATCTTTGTGCTTTAAACAAACATACTGCAACCGTGCACAGGCATATGCACCAGGAAAAACTCCCCTTTCGTTTTTTAGCCTACACACTTCTCATTCATGCTTAAAGTTTCTCTCCCTCCTGTGGATTTATCTTCTCAATTCCTCCTCTGAGGTGGGCAACAGGGGTAAAGCAGAATTAATTTTGCCTCCTTTTCTTTGAGCTAGACAGAAATGACGGCAGTAAGGCATGACAGTTCCGCAATGACACTGGTGAAGACTATATGGGGTCTGGGCAGGCAGTTATGTTAATTCTGTGCTGGAAGAAATGCTCTGAAGTGGTCTGCTAGCAAAAGTGTTTTAAAAGCTGATAAAGAAAGGATGGAAGGAATTTTCTACCCTATTCTGCACTGACAGGAAACCTGACCTCAGACAGTGAGGACCCGTTAGCAGTGAACTGCCAAGTTCACAAACCATACGTGGGACCAGACCTGCTGTCGTAGCACAGTGACCTGCGTTCTCTCATCACGTCAGTCCCAGGAAGGAAAGAAGTTTTGACCCTGTGTTGAGAAGGACTGTCATCAATTCACAAATAAGTATTGCCTAAGAAAAGAGGGTTAATTAAGGACTCAGAACTTAATATCCTATTTCTTAAAAAAGTCAACTTAGGATGGTATTTCTGCTTTGCTTTTCTCTGAAAGGATAATGAAATTTGACATGTATGTATTATGAGATACATGTGTGTGTACATAAACATGAATGTATATATAAATTTAGCCAAACTCCAGAATATCAGAGTGAATAGAGTAAGAAAATAAAGAGCATTAACTCTCAGAGTAGTCTCTCTAGATCCTGCATTTGAAATACAGTGATATTTTTTTTCCCAGCCATATCAACTAGTTCCCATTAAACCAAAGCTATTTTCTTTCAAATATCATCATTGGGCTATATTTGTGTCTCTTACAGCTCAATTTTGCTCAGTTTACAAGTGAAAAACATGGCTGCTTCTATGGCTTGGCAGCAGCAATCTCAGCTTGGGACTTCAAAAAATCAATCTATATTTTAAAATGCTTTTCTTTCTTCCATTGTAATAGTGTTCCTTCAAATTTTTCCGTTCTTTTTGTCAGATTCATCTTTAAGACAGTCAATAATGGTTTCGATGCTGTACTAGGAACAGTTTTTATACAGTATAATTTGCAGCCTATTATTTCAAATACTATATGGTAACAATATACACAAATAAATTAGATCTATTTTAGATGGTTCCCATGTTGCAATTACTGTTTTCAGTTTTTGCACATAAGATTGACTACATACTGTTTACTCCTAGTTTATCTTCTATGGTTTCTAGATTTCTTCCAGATTTCCCAGTAAGACTTGTAAAAATTATCTATTTATCTCCAAAAATTTTCTTTTGTTCATTTTATTTGATAAAATTGCAGCATCTTTGGGGAGACACTACATTTGTTTTTCATGTGTGTATAAAGCCTAACACAAAGGAACTATGATCTTTGTTTGAAGCTCATAAACAACAAGGCAACAGAAAAGAAATGTGAGTATATCAAGAGCATTTTATACTTTTGGAAAAAAAATGGAGGAAAATAGTGTTCAAATATGCTGTGCTGCAGTTGCTTCAAGTAATTAGATGATTCCATGCACAGCGCCTTTGAATAAAAACAAACAGGAATTTTTTTATTTCTGTCTGATTTTCGTGACAAATTATCTCCTTGAAAACATTTTTGAGTATTTATTTGGGATGCTCTATGTTGATTAATATTTTTCATTCCATTTGTGTAAAAATCTCAATTAATATTTCATACTTTCTTCTGATTCTTTACTTCTTTGAACTTATTTTTAGATATTTTCCTATTCTCTTATGTGTCTTATCAAATAATTGCCTTCAGCAATCATACCTTGTGAACTTTGGCAGAAAACCATGCTCAACCCAATTATATTTCCTGTAAAAATACTACTTTTTGAACATTTTTTGCAGTTGCTTTAACCACAAAATGCCACCAATTATTGCAGTCTGCTGCTCCCAACTACAATAACATGAAAAAAAAATTCCAGGAGAGTCAGTATTACATCAATTTAAGAAAAGCACTCAGGAGGGTGTAAAAGGCATCCACCGGGGGCTGACTATGTAGTACTTTAAGTACTATAGTTGAGTAGGGAGCATTTAAATCTGTGGTGTTTTTTTTTTGACCTATAAAGACTTCTGAGTGAAGAAAAAACTTTGCAACAGGTACAATCTTTATGCATTAATTTTATGATGCACCAAGTCTTTCCAGAGGACATCAGGGCAAATGTTTCAAGTTAATGGAGGGCATACTGTGGTGATTTGTGTCATCTGTCACACAATGAGGACAAGCAGCCATGGGATAACATTTCCTAGAACCTACTGTAGTTAGGCAAAAATATTCAATTTAGCTCTTTTGAAATCCATCACAAAGATGCACAGTAGAATGTATAAATAGCCAGGCTAATAGACAGACTAGCACAGAAACATCTGTACAGAAGACTGTTCCATTTAACAGCAATTTGTCAAGATAATTGTGTCAAATGCTGTATAACCACAGATGAAGTCAATATTAATAAGATGTCAATCTTTGTTATCAGAATATTAGTAGAGTGCCCTTAGACCTTTATTACTTTTATTTCTGAGGCAGGAGAGAACATTTGTGTTTTGTCCTGTCCTATTTGAACATTCTCCTTGGAATTAAGATGATAAAATATCAAATATTGTGCTCAGAATTCTTTACAAGAAAAATTATACCATTGAGTATAACATTAAAAAAAGAAAAAGAAAATCAACTAAAAAGAATATCCAACTAAAGAAAACTTTCCAGTTTTATTTATTAACTTTTGCAAGCAGTTTTAGGAAATATGAGAGGTATGCCGGAAACTTTTAACTAGTAAAGTTCTAGGAAGAATTGTTTGTAGGTACAGTAACAAGGGCCGCACTGTAAGAAGTGGCAACTGTTCCCAGTGATTCTTACAGAGAGAAACCTGGTACCCAGCTACAGACAATGATCTCCAGAGATCGGTATTTGCAAGGAAACAAACAGCTGACCTGACATGAGTCCAGCCAGTATGACATGACTTCTGCAGTTAAGCATTTGACTGTATCAGTGATTTGATAGCAAGATGCAAATGTTTCAGTGTTTCACCTGAAATGGGACGAGAAACAAAGAAACCTGTGAATCTTTGTAAATATTTGCTTGCACTTAGCCTGATTTTTCAGTGTATAATTACATTTTTAGGGCTTTAAGTTTTATTATGAACATTTCTTACAGCCTAAACTGGAAAGTAAACCACATTTGAAAATAAAGTCTGATTTTTGCAGTAAAAGATTCTACATAATTCCAAAATAGAATAATTCAAAAAGCTAGTAGAGGTCATCAACAGCACATTTTAAGCACATCATGAACTTGTACAGTGCACGTACTGATGCTCAAACTTTGTGCTTGCTGTGTACATTTATTAGAGCTAAAACTTAACTCCTTACAGCATGAGAAGCACGGGGAGCTTTGTAAACAGAAAAGAGCTGTAAACATGAGAAAGACTGTTTCTACGATGGCCAGATGATTCTAGGAATCTTGGGCTTTATTTTCTATTACATAAATTCTTTTTTGTCTCAGCAAGTGAGATCAGAAG
Organism: Streptopelia decaocto; assembly: GCF_964273445.1. Classification (NCBI taxonomy): domain Eukaryota; kingdom Metazoa; phylum Chordata; class Aves; order Columbiformes; family Columbidae; genus Streptopelia; species Streptopelia decaocto. Next base: position 55,635,150 of record NC_138661.1, read on the forward strand.
CAGATGCAGCAGAGCAGCTGGGAGAACGGAGGGATGTAGGACGATAAAGGAAAATAATAAAAAATTTTACAGTGGGCAAAATGAGTTGGTCAGATGATATCGTCCCATACTGAATACTAGAAAGTGAGCTAACAGAGCTCACTGCGTTTGCTTGGTACTATCTGCCATTCTGGGTAAGTCACTGCTGCAATGCATTTTCCAGCAGTCATCAAAGTGACAGAATTAAATTGGACAGAGTACAGGAATACAACTTGTAGGAAACAACCCTGCCAGGGAAAAGGATGACAAAGAAACAGCTTTCCAAGACTATCATGTAAATGGTGGCTTGCATTTTTCTAGTCAAATGATTATGAATAAGCAGTACATCCTTTCAAGATAAGTTTTTGGTGCATGTATTTAAAAGCTTCACCGAACTGTTTCTGCATCTGCAGATAAATCATGCTGACATATTTCTCATTTTTTTTCTGTTTTTGTTACGTTTCTCCAACTTTATCACCAGATATAGGTAATTAATGAATGTCTTAATAATTATTCATTCTGACAGACAACATGAGAGCTCTCACAAACATTTATGACAACACCATGCTGACCAGTGCCAACTTTTCACTTCATGAGATCTCTGCATTTTGTAGCAGCACATGCAAAGCAGTACTTATGCACAAAAAAAAAATTCAACGTAGGTGGCACTTTAGTAATTGAGACAAAAGTTGTTAACTTATGTACATAAACATTACACTGGCATCAGCAGAGAGACTGTCCCGACCTTCTGTCCTGAACTATGACATAATGGATATGCTTAACCTGTATTCTTCATCGCACTTACACAAAGCACTATTACATTCTTCAGCTGGGCAAGACAGAAAAAAAACCCAGTTAGAATTACAGCAGAAAATCCAAGGCACAAGTGTGTTTGTTGAGCCATATCTGGGTAGTGTAAGTCTGGTTTATGAAGTCTTGCTGTCACTCAGAGGCCCCTGCACTGTTATAGCTTGACAGCCTGTCACTCAACACCACACCATAAACTGCTCCCCGTCATGCTCTACAAAAGGCTGTCCCTAAAATAAACAGAAACTAAAGCTAACTCTGGAACCAGGTGAACCTGAAGAGCCCAGCACCAGAGCACAAACAGGGACAACGATAGGAATTGCCAGATTTTTTGAATAATAGTAAAAATGAAACTGCCTTGGGTACATCCAAGCACAGCTGCAATAGCTAACTTATTAATGTCTTTTCATTGGCAGCTACATCTAAACAATCTGTCAAAGAAACTTTAGCAGGTTTTCTTGTCATAAATGATTCAGCTGAAAGATATACAACCTTGTAAGCCAGGTGCTGAGATGTAAAAGAGACTGGATCCTGCATGGGATGGGTTTTTTTGTTTGTTTGTTTTTGTTTCTTTTTCTCCAGGCTGTAAAGAGAAGGCCATATCATTGGTTGATGTAAATAATGCCTAAGGGCCTTGAAGGCACGTATATTAAAATTACAAAAGCTGTTTGTTTCAAATCTACTTGCAAAACTTTTGTTAAGAATTCCCCAAAGGATTAGAAGTATCAGGCAAATTCACTGAATGCGAGTGAAATTAATATTTTAGCTAGATGGGTTACTAGGCATCTATGGAAAAGGTTCCTTCCAATGTTGAAGAAGAGCTCTGAAAACACTATAAACTGCACTATTAAAATTATGATCCTGTCCTGCTTTCAGTGCACAGGCTCAAATGCAGGAGTCAAAGAAGGTTTCTTGCTTTTTCTCCAGTTAGTTTCGACCAAATGACAATGAGACGAAACTATAAGTGAAATAACAGCATCACCACTATTGTAATATATTACTGCACCTAAGTTCTTAACCAGTGACAAAACCGAAATGAGAATAATTTATTCCTGATTGTAATTTTACTTACTATGGGAATGCCTAAGGTCTACTACAGACTAAACAGTAATCCCAAAAGCTAGGCTATCTTAGCAGATAAGCAAAAAGACTGTCAAAAAGCCTATCGTCTCAATAGGTGAGACCAACTTATGGTTCAGGACAAGGATGCAACAGAGCAGAATGCAAGTTTTATGGCAAATGCCATGCCTAATCCCCAGGTGGAAGAGGTGTTTGTTTGAATTCGCTTTTCATATTTGAGGTTCCTGTGTTTATGTAGGCACAACAAAAGCTAAAGGAAAAGAGACACTGAAGTAACAAGTAGTGAGAACAAGAGGTGCACATATAAAAAAGACTCAGTGAAAAACACTATATCTTCTCTTTCTGATATTATACTATATTCAGACCAATCTCCTATATTCAGTTTTAAACTAGCCTTGTGGCTGGTGGCAGCCTATAGCAGCAGTAGGCAAGTACTGTGTTCAGTAGCTAATTCAAACTGCATGCTGAAAGGATAACACATACAAAGTAAAGGTAGAGGTAAATGGTATTTAGGAGAAAAAAACAACAACAACAACAACAACAACACCCATTTCTTTAAAATACCAGTTTTGATACCATACTCCTTGTCGCCTGACGTACTCAGTCTTGACTTACTGCTGCTTCTCTTTGTTGAAATATGTGACATAACCTTTCCAAGTCCACAAAACATATTAGTTTTCCCCTTGGGTACTTTCAATTTGCATTAAGTCAAACAATGCTTACTTTGCTTTCTCTGAGGCCTAAATGCGAGTACTGGAACATTTATGAATGGCCATGGACTTTAAAACAAACCAACAGTCTGATGTGAAGGATTTCTTGAGCAGAATACAAACATGAGAATGACCAAATGGGGAACAGTAGCTTTCTGAGCCAATTAATTCACTTACAGCTTTGAGGAATGGAGCGTTCAGCTCAGTGCATTGAAGAAAACTTTTAAACTCAAGCTCTGTTGATGACCATAGGCCAGACATTACAACCGTGGTAGCAGTAGGTTTCCCCATTTTAGCATGTTAGCTCTGTTCTCAGCCTTTGCTCCTTAGAGCTGGGAAAGGAATAATGTAGGAGACTCTTGGATGCTATCATTTTAAAATATTACCTATCATTTACAGAACATCCAAACAAGACAGTATATTGCAGAGCCCAACAATGACTCTCTTAGGCCCTTCTTGCTTTTTTTCTTAGTGTCAATGGTACCTGACATTCTTTTTGAAAGATATATGCTGCAAATCTTTTCATACCTGCTGTAGTTTAACCCAAGCTAGCAATGTAACCATGATAGCTGCTTGGTCACTCTCCACCACCCACCTCTGAGTAGGGAACACAATTGAGAGAGAAGGAAAAATCTAATGGATTGAGATAAACACAGTGTAATAAAATAACAAAATACTAATATACTACTACTACTATTAATATGCATATAAGATGGAAATAGGATATAAAAGATACTCAATGCAATTCCTCACAAACTCTGTCCACACTGAACAGCGAGTCCCAGGAAGCAGCACACTGGTCCCAAACAGCCAATATCAGAGATGGTAGAGAGAAAAAGGCAAAAAGGCCCAGAAACCTCTGGCAAAATGGTAGGATGGCAAAATACCAAAATAAAGACATTCTTGAACAGAACTCCACTGAAATGGAGCAGAACCAGAATAGGTCTCCATCTCTGTCCATCCCAAGTCCAACATGACTAGAAGATCCGGACTCTCCTTAAATACAAAGCATGACACTAATGGCATGGAATATTTTCATTGATCAGTCTGGATGTCAGTCAAGGTCTGACCCATCTATGCCCCCCTGTCCAGCTGCTTCACACCTGTAGGCAGAGCTCAGAGGCCTTGGCTCCCAGACAACAGCAATTAAAAGCATTAACTCTGTCCTGGAGTGTTATCTTCTTGTTCTCAAACTAAATTCAACCAACCACCATCCTAGGTATGAAAAAGAAAGTTTTCTAACTGCATGAAGAAAATGAACTCACGCTCAGTCAAACCAGCACAATGACTGTTGTAGGTCATCCCATACCACTCTGGTCATCATTTCTGGAACTTCCACATTCATCCTGGCACATCAGATAACTCAAGTTAGTGGCTAGTCCTTCTTCCTTGGTGGGTAAGTAGCACTGAGTTCATGACAGAAGTAGCTGAGAAGAAACTAGACTAGATTTGGTGTCACGTTTTTATTCTTCTCTAAACACAACCATCATTGTTGAAGGACTGAAAACGACGATTATAAAAGCAGTAAATGGGTCACAGACAATGTGACTTTTAAAAACAAGGCTCTGAAAAATTGTAAGGTGTGGGAAGAATTGAGGGTCAATATGAGTTTGCTTTCCTATTCTTAATATAATGCAAAATAGAATAGAAATAAGGGGTTTAATCATGGTTTAGTAACATTTTACTCATACATTTCTGTGTATATTGGAGACATAGAGACAATAATACCTATAACTAAATGGAAGATCAGGTTATTGCTTTATAACTGAACTAGAAGAAAAGCATCACTGTAGAATTATTTTCTCTCTCTCCTTTTAAAAAAAAAAAAAAAAAAAAATCCCTGCATTTGGTCACAAGCCTATGTCCATTTATCTTATTCATGCTGAGTAATAACCACCCATATTTTGGACTCTCTGGGGCATATTGCCAGAGTGCATTAGAATCTATCCATGGGCTTAGAAGCAACATGATGTGGTTGCTCTCTGGCTGAATTCAAAGTGTGGTGCAAAGAAACTCTACAGTGTTCCATGACCCAGGGAGGATGTGGAGACACATGGACCTTTCCCTGCCTACATACTTTTTCTTTTTCCTCTACAGGGTACCAAACAAATTCAGAAATATTGCTCTTGGGTCGCTTTTTCAAATGCTGCCCTCATTCAGAAATAGCTTTACAAGGAAGCATTGGAAAACAATGGAATTTCTAGAGATAAGAAAGAAGCAGAGCAACCATTTATATATTTTACCCATTTCCTACAAATTCTTTTATGTTTTCAAGTCTGTTCATCTTAAAGTAAATACACACAAGATGTGTGTGTTACAAAGAAAAGTTTGCCTTAGCTAAGTTTTCACCAAGGTTTTAAGATACTACATTAATAAAACGCATGGTTTTCCAATAGTATATGCAGGCCAAGAACACATTTTATAATACATTACAGACATCTTAAATCAATGTGACACTTTAAAGTTAATTCAGTTCCTTCTATCAGCACAATATCACTAGCTCTAGGTTGCTTTTATTAGCCATTTCCCTATTTCCCACTTTTGATCCCCAGGGAAAAATTAACAAACCAGTTTGTTTAAACTCTTCTTGAAATATTAGCTCTTCTGTTAACCCAATTGACTCTGAAAACTCATTTGGAAAATAGAAAACATAGCATGCATCTGGATGACTATACACAATTGTAACATACACATATTACCTACTCCTTCAGTATTGCTTAAGGGACTATGAGTACATTTATCTTATATAGAAAGTTCTACCTAGCATTAGAAGTAGCAAAAAATAAATATGCTGAACATCATGTAATTCCCAAGGCAAACTTTAATCAGTTATGAGAAATATTATGTACAGGTATTTCAGTTTTCTTTTTCTTGAGGGACTCATAAGGTAAATAATCTAAGACACTGAATTGATTATGGAAAACATTAAACTTATGATGTCAAGATATTTATGATTTCTGCATCCAGATATTAATTTTCCAGTACTTTTAACTCCTGTGATTAACTTTTTGCTATCTACACAGAGGTTGAAATGATAGTAGCTTTTAAAACTGGAACTTAGCACTTCAGTGAGTAATGTAAAAATGGTCCTTTTGCCAGGACCATAACTTTTCCAGTGAGCTATAAGGCACCATTTTTCTTAGTTTATGTGCACATTTTAAACATTTTTCTACATAGAGAATATTCCAAAGAGAACAACCATTGATATTATGGCCATCAAAACATAAATTAATTTTGTCCTAACCGTGTACTGAAAATTTCATTCAGGAAATTCCACTGAGGCCAACAAAAGCTCTTTCCTCGATAATATTTTTACAGATTTTTACTTATACTTATTTTCCCATATATTTTTTGTGATTTTTCCCAATTGAAACATTTTATTTGTTTACATTTAAATATAATACTTTTAAATATTTAGAAAGTTTTAGTCTCAAATATTTAGGCATATGCTACCATGTAAAACTTTTTTTCAATTATCTTGAAGACTTTCCACCCACATGTGTTAATCAGCATCAAAATTTTCCAATGTAACAAAAGATACACAAATCTTAATAGTAAGATATTTCAAATAGCATTCAATGAAAAGCAGCTGTCCTTAAATGAAATCTATATAAATACAGTAATTAATTTAATATTTTGATTCAAGCTATATACCATGAAATATCATAGGCATAATAAAAGTTAGGCACAACTGAAAAATATACACAGGGGAATTTTTTTTTTTTTTTCACAAAAATGCAGCCTTTTTTTCTAGATGATATTCTCATATAATGAAAAGTTCTCAAACATCAAATGTTTCATTTGGTTTTCCTCCAAACCAGAAAAAAAAAGTTAAAATGTTTTGTAATGCAAAATAGACATCTCTAGCTTTTATCCACTCCACTCATTAACTTTTGTTAAATCAGTGCTATTCATTATGGGTGAGTTTCTTTGTGAAATAGAAAATAAAACTAAAAAGTCCATAACTCTAGTCCTCAAGTTGTTCAATTGCTCAATTTTGTGAAGAACCATTACTTTTTTTCTTTTGGTTTTGTTCTTATCTTAGTTTTAGACATCTGGCTGGTTTCTGTTTTTCCAGTGGGCAATTTCTTCAATGTTTGGGATTTACAACACTATTTTAGTCAGAGAAATGAGACTTCACTGATCATCCAAACACCAAGATTGGCTGCGATTGATTCCTATTCAAATATTGCATCTTAACTCATAGGTACATGGGTACATCTTTCTTTGTCAAACACTTTCTACCTATCACTCTCCAAGTTTTGACCCAACTTGCTTGAGATTTTGTCCCAGTCTCGCCATTACATGAAAATTCTGCTTGAAATCTGTAGAATGAACATAAAGTACAACCAGAAGAGCTCTGTATTTAAAGATTAACACATCTAAGCAGGACACTTTTTTAGTGACAAAAGGTGAAAATCAGTAATTGATCATGGAGAATTTAACCTTCTTGAATAAGTAGAAAACATAAGACTGACCTGAACTAAATTTAGTGAACTTAGATGTTCGGTTTTGCAACTCTGATTTTAATCTTTCATATTGATTTTATAAAAGAACCAAGACATTTAAGTGACATTCACACACTTCCATCTTTGTTTACATGGAAATCTTCATATGTAAAAGGGAAAGCGCACATGATAATGTACATCTGAAATGCAGAACAACAAATATTGAGGTTTTTCCTCTTGCAGGAACTGCAACCAGCAACAGAAAGTGGCATATTAAAGCTCTAATTAAAAGGGTGTACCTTTCAAAGTCAGCACATATACTTGGAGGCTCTGTACACTGTGCTTTATATGCTTACACAAAACCAAATTAACAGCAAAGATTTGAATTTTAGGTGTTGACACCATTCAACAGTGTTACTAAACTTTGAAACTGTGACCCATATTAGTCATGTGAGGCCACAGGAAATAGACATTGAGTAGAAGTACCTTGTGGAGTAACAATTTGAAGTCTGCATTTGCTACCTGTCCCACCCACAGAGTTGGTTTCTGAGTACTGATCAGATTTGCAGTGTCCTTTTCTATTGGGCTGCTGGAAGTTTTGCTTATAAAAACACTGAATGAATTATTAAAAACCCCAAATCCTGAGCAATCACTGCCCTAAAGTTCAATATTGTTAAATTAGACAATATTATTACCTTATAATAAGGTCTCCTGTTTCATAAGTACAACTAACATACCCGAAATCCTAGACATAAGACCTTGTGTTCAGTTGTGTTAAACAAACACATTCCAAATGAATGCATTTAGCAAGAATACTCAGACTAGTTTGTAAAACAGATATGTCCATGCTGTGATTTAATATTCCATTTCATTCAACCGCAAACTTCACAAGGATTTTTCTTCAGTCTGCTGATACAAACCAAGGAATTTTGATTCACCTTTTCCCCACAGCAAACGATTTTAAACAATGATGATTCCATCCTTACAGTTTTCAGATGTATTAAACAGTCTGAATTTGAGACTACCTGAGCTTTAAACAAACAAACAAAAGCATGATTGATACACTTTTCAGCATATTAAGAATATTGTGCCATAATGCTTATATTAGGAACCACACATATTGTACCACCTTGCCTAATATTAATTTGTTTTTGTCACTTTTTAATTACATAATTACTGGACCCAGAATGTCCAAGTGCAATGTCAGTCTAATTTGTTAATTGATATGTATTTAGCTTTATCTCTAAGGTTCCTGCACCACATTGACCTTAATAACATCTTCTTACATCTTAGCTTTTTCTCACCTAGCCTTAGCTATTTTGTTTCCATGAGTTTGGTCTTCTATTATTTCTTCCACTGCATATATTTAATTCTTCTGGATTCAAGCTGCCTTTTTAACCTCTCATAATCTTCACACTGATTTTATTCTTGCTGTTTAAGAAAAGCAAATCTCTGACACCGACAGGATATTATGTAGACCATAAACTAAAGATTTTATACTTAATGTTTTATTTTGCAGGCTTTAAAAATATTTTATTAAAAAACAAGGTACAACTACCAAAGTTGAGTTCTTAACACATTTTTTTCTGTCTGCACCATGACTATTATCATTGGTAATGACACAGCAGTGTAGCAATTAAGGAGGCTTTTTTTTTAAAGAATATGTAACATTGCACTAGGTAACAAGCCTACAGTAGGAAATGTCTGCTCTTCAGTTTTTATTATAATTTTGTGAGTTTGTGGTTGTTTTTTGACAGCAATTCCTCGGTACACCATTAAGGAAATTAGAGAAACAGTAATAATACTCCAGTAGGCAACGAGACTACAATCTGCGAATTAAGATACAATTGCAATTTCCAGTATTTTCCTCTTTAACACAATTTCTTACTTAAAAAAAACCAAACCAAAACAAAGCCCTTATCTCAGAAGTTCGGGAAAGGAAATTCTTCAACATTGTGTTCTGAACATTTATTTTCAAAGTTTTATTTTGATCACTTCCTGTCAATTTTTTCTAACCAACAAACAGAAGAATTAACCATAAACATAATAGAACACAAAGCTAACAAAAACCAAAAAAGAAAAGCACCCCAGTAAGTAGCAGGTCAGCCCACACAAAGACAACATAAATTGACAACATCAGCCAACACTTGAAAGCTGAGCTGCCAAAGGAAAGTCCCAGCAGGAAAAACTTTCAAACTGTTACTGTTAAATGGCCTGTTAAAAACAAACAAACAAACAAAAACCAACCAACCAACAAAAAACCACATTCTAAAACAAATGCCCAAGCTAGGCTGAAAATGTGTCAGAAATACTATACCTATGTAAAATTTCACATTGGTTAGCTCTACTTGGCCACTAGTATCAAAGAAAAACAACTCATTTTACAACAAAATACTTATTAAAGGTTGGTTACTAGCTTTTGTCTACTGAAGATCCCAGATCTTCGCTTCTGTTGTAAACCTACCTACACAACATATATAAAAGGTCCATTTAATTAACAAAGAATAGGCAGACTATAAATAAGTGTAGAACTTGACTCAGAGACTGTAATTACTTTGTGAAGCAATTTGAAGCAGGTTGCCTGAAAGCCATACTATAGTTGCCACTTGTCAAAATCAATACAATTTCTCTAAGTATGGAAAAGGTAGATTGTCTGCAATGTAGGAGTGAGTGTTATAAGGAACACATCCTGTGCCTAGCTACAGAATGGAACTACTGATGTTACTTTTTAGTCTTTATTCTGTATGTTAAATATATTTAAGTCATTAAGGAATTAATATTGTTAATTGCAAGTCTAACCACATTTATTTAAAAACAAACTATGCCTATGCACTCCAATAGTGGCAGTACTGCAAGTTATAATGTTTCACCCAGGGCCTGATCTTGTATTAGATATAAAGAAGAGGGAAGAAAAAGTAGAGTACACATGTACACAGTAATCATGCTTTGCGAGGTGCCATTAAAATTAACCCTATGGTTTTATTGTTACGCAAATGAAAATATTTCTACTAAACTGACCATTGTACATGTGAAATTTACTTCTTGGCACAGAGATTAAAAAACAGAAGTCAAAGATGTTCAGCTACCATCCTCCCACAGGTGTTTATCAAACTTATCGGACTGAGCCTTTCTGCCTTCTTAGGCAGAGATGTGAATGTTCCTCATGTTCTGCAGCCTACCATAAAGAAATCTATGTCTGTCACCTCTTATCTTCTGATGACGTCATTCATCGGGCTACTTTAGAGATACTTTTGAAGCCATGAAGCGCAGACTGGCTCGAAATTTTCTCTAATGAGTTCTACATCCCTAATTCAAAGTAAATCTGGTACTCAGGATTAGGGAGGGAATGATTTGACTAGGGAACATGCAAGGTAATTATTTATTTTCTAAAAGCTTAACCTCAAGTTTTCAATTTAACATTATTTAGATTAAATCGTCAGCATTAAACGTATGGATATTACAACTTGCCAAGCAGGCAGAATATAATTTTAGCACTAAAAAAATCATGCTATGCTTTGTTAATCTTTTAGATGCCTGGATCCATGGTGTGACAACAAAGAGACTACTTGACATAGTGCGTTCAGAACCTTTATCAGGAGCAACTGAAAAAATGATGTGAAAGGATCACACTGTTCTGCCAAATGAGAATATGAACACTATGGGTCGTCTGGCTATTGCATAATACTCCACACTGGACACTCTGTGGGGAGTACAAAATTATTTAAATCTTAGCTTTTGTCTCACCTAAAACTTCAGGTTCCCTCACATCAGGTAATGCACTGTAAGGTGATGGAACCAAAGACACATAAATCTACCTTGTTTCAGTATCACGTTGGTGTAGTGAAAGCATTTTGAGCACTATAGCATGGTTCATGTTCAGAAGTGGAGTGAAAACAGTCCACATTACCAACTGCCTTCTTATTCTTCAGGCACAATAGGAGGCATACATTTCTTCTGTGATAAAATATCAATGAACTCTGTTATTCTGCATGTAGAGTCAGATAAAACACTATAACAACTTTTCAGCAGGTATTCACTGAAACCTAAAGAAGAATTCATTTCAGATAAGCTCATGCTGCTTTTGTGTTCCCTTCCCTTAATCATTAGAGTGATTTTACCTAATTTAAATGGGACATCACAGAAAAACGTTAAGAGTCTTGAATGCTTGTGTACCTGCATGTCACTGCACATGAAAGGAAACTTAAGGGAGGAAAAAACCCTCACTAATAATCCAACATAGAAGTAAATTGAAAGAATCATGCCAAGATCTGACAGCAGTAAGACAATGCATCTCATCATTTCATGAGAACAAAATGGGAGAATCTTGAACTCTGTACCCAATTAATATCTTGAAGGGTAGACAAACTTAGAAGAATTTCTAAGCTAAGAAATACATTGCCACAAGTGGTAGAGTTTCATATTAGTCTCAATTTTCATTCTTAAATGACATGCTGCTTCTTCCTACTACTGCTTTCTGTTTGTGAAAGACTGTTTTATGCAGAATAACTTAGGTTCTTTCTAATATAACTGTCAGATTCAGTGACAGCTATGATAGTAATTGAGAAATAATATGGGCAGCTCAAAGCAATGCAGAGTGGAAAGTACTTGCAAGCTGGTTCAGCACCATTTCAGACACTTTTGAACAAGTAGGGAGGATGGCTGACCAGCAGCATCAGTTTTATGAGAATGTTTGAATGTATGTCCTGGTTTTGCCAGAGAGTACATCATAGGTCAACCTCATATAAATTGAAAACATACAAAATGAGAGGTCCAAACTCACTAATCACTTTTGATAATACTAGCTTCAAGATTATGAAACTGGTCATTTGTGATGAATTTAATTGACATTCATTTGACCATGATGTTGTATTCAATAGTAAAGAACATACAGTAGAGAGAAAAAAAGCTAGCATATGACTGAAAATCTGCAGATTTTTTTTTTTTTTACAAACAAAATGTTAACATTGCTCCAATTAGTCAACATAGAAATTAATTGCTTTGCTTAACTGGCAAATTTATTTCTAATATCAAACTACCTCTCTACAGTCAATAAAAAGGAAGGAGGACAAACAGAAAAAAAAAAACAAATAAAAACAAACAAAAAAACCACCTCCAACCGAACTTGCTTTCCAACATTGCCACACGCTGGAATACTACTGACTTACTTGCTCAGTTAAAAACAAGAAATGATCCCCTCATGATTTTAAATGGTTCAACCTCAGTGGAACTGACAGGATCCATTGGGTTTAGACTGTGGCAGAAATTATGATACTGAACCTGCAAGATACAGGCATTACTTAGCTAAAACAAAGTTAAGCACAGTGCATAAGTCTCTGTTGACTCAAAAGCCAACATACTATATTCTTTGGCATTCCCAGTGTTCTACCGGGACTACAGAATTAGCTCTGCTCATCAGCAACTGTCACTTGTTGTAAGCTACATGGAGCACATGCAAGTTATGAAAGAAAGAAATGACTTCTGTGGTGGTTTTTTTTCAGATGATCTCATTGATAACATTTTCTGTTAAAGTATTGAATTACGATAGTGTCAAAGAAAGAACCTATTCTGATTACAGAGCAAATGTATGGCTAGTAGACACTCTGCCATCTAATTTTATAGGAGAGTTAGCTGTTATCTGCGTAACAGAGACTTAAGTTATTAAGGAGTAGGAGAAGTGGGATACTCCATTAATGTAGCTATATGCCTTCCAGAATCCAAGCACACTTTCGTGTTTCCAACCAGCACTGGAGACTCTAGCTTCAGTCCATGTTATGAACACAATGGAAGTGCTTAGTGATCTGCCCCCAGTTCCATAAAATACTTGAGCAAGAGCCTAGAACTTCACAGAATTATTATATCTCTTAAGCTAAGCATTTATTTATGCACTTGCCAAACCACAGCTAGACCTGCAGACTGAATCTTGGAAGACAACATTTCAATGTTTTCATACAGCATGTTTGAGTTGACAGTCTCACTTGTCCCAGCAAATAATCTTCCTTTTTTATTTCCTTACTTGGTGCTTTCTGGAGTAGAATTTAATTTAACGACAGACTGAGAAACGGGTACAATTTAAAGATTTTCTGATTATTATTTTTTTGCACTTATACATGGTAGATAAACCTAGAAGGTAATCCGGAACATAAAACACAATTTTATTAAAATACTACACAAAATCTGACTAAACGTTAGGTGGAAAAAGACATAGATATCATTGATTTTTCTTTAATTACTTTGAGGTCAGTTTTCTTCCATGAAGTCAGTTTTGCCATTATCAGTTTTACTGTTAAATTCAATGGCAGCAAGAACATGCTTCGTTACGCATAAGCGATACCAATGAGGTTAGCCAACACAGGATTTCACACAAAAATAGTTGTTGAATACATTAAATAATGCAGTAGTAACACCATCATGTATTGATTTGGGATAAATGAATTTGCCTGGGAAAAAAAAAAAAGCTATCTGAAAAAATGCAATGAAACTAGAAAAGGAGTATGATACACATTCTAAAAATATGTACTTTGCCATTCAATTTTCTAAATGTAAGCCCAAATGCTTTGTCTTTGGGCTTAATTTTAGCTCCATTCTACTGCAGGTAAGTCTTCTGCAAATTCTAGCCTGAGGGTACACGTTTTTTCCTTTGTGTTTAATGCTGTTTGAAGTTGCCTGAGTGGAACTTGTGAAATTCCCAGCATCACAAGAGACGTTTGTGTTTTCCATTTAACCCCTGAGTTCTAAATTCTGCTCACAAATTGTCTGAGCAATATGCTACATGAAGCATTTTCCACATGCTGATATGGATGTTGGGCTCCGTTCAGATGAAAGCAGAACATTTTTATTTAAATATTGGTTCCACTTAGGCATCAATATTTTTTACCATGAAAGCTGCACCTGAAGGTTGTGGAAGGTGTGGAGGATCTAGATAATACTTTCAATATTTTTGGCCGTAAGAACATAAGATCAACATGAGTAAGAAAATAGACCAAACAAAGAATACGCCGACAAGCATAAGAAGAAAATATTTAAATTACACGGGTAGATATTAATATTTGGCAAAGACTACAGTGGTTTATTTTTATAGACAAAGTAAAAGCCTTATATAAACAGAGGAAGAACTGGAAGTACTAGCTTAAGGCTTTATTCAAAGAACTTACACCTGAAGTTAATATATTTTTAGGACTGATAAAACAAATGTAATTTAGAGTGCTCAGTGTGCTAAATCTACTTGGCATGCTCTACAGCTTCCTCTTCGCTGCTGCAAGATTCGCTGCCTATAGCTTTTGGCAGTCCCAACAGAGCCAGCTCTTTCCACTAACAAAATACAAAATGCAAAATTAATAAAAGGACCCTTTGAAACTGACAAAAGTGCCTCAGGCAAACTATCTGCCCAGCAGCTGGTTAAAATTTAATCAGTTATTTTTTTCCAGTCCTGTATATCTTTTGTATGGAGCTCCCTAGACTGACTGTGGTCAAAGTTTGTTAAAAAGAAATAATAGATAAGTCTCTCTCTTTCAGTAAATTAGCTGCAGAGCTAATTTACTTCTGGTTTTTAGTGACAAATTAAACTGGTTTTTTTTGTTGTTTCTTCAAAAGCATTTAAAAGATCTATTGACAGATTTTATTTAAACTTAAGAAAATTAACATCTAAAAACCCATTTGAATTATGATGAAACTGAGATACTTTTTATCATGTGGTATTACTTTAAACCATAAATACTTTTTTTTTGTGGAGGATTTTAGCAGCCACGCTGTTTTTAAGCATTAATGCTACCTGTTACGAATAGGAGCATAGATTCACAGAGCAGTCAGATGTGAAATATACTGTTGCTTTTTGATTAATTTAGTTTGCATACTTAAAGACTGTTTCAAAGCATTCAGGTGGAAAGGAGGCATTTTATTGAACCACAGAGTACTTTGAGAGTGGAGTTACATCTGGAGGTCAGCTTCCTTTCCAGTATCAGCCTCATCTTTAAAATCTTTGGCTAGACCTTGAAAAGCAACTGTATGCAAAAATTGTTTTGCATAGTTTAGGTAAACTTTAATTCCAGGAATACATTTCCATGCACTGGACCGAGCGTGTAAAAATTT
This sequence comes from Streptopelia decaocto, assembly GCF_964273445.1. Lineage (NCBI taxonomy): Eukaryota > Metazoa > Chordata > Aves > Columbiformes > Columbidae > Streptopelia > Streptopelia decaocto. The sequence continues at coordinate 55,650,298 of NC_138661.1, forward strand.
ACCTTTGCTTGAATATAACTATCAGCTGCAAAAATTGTAGCAGATAATGTTTTTAAAGAACTTCCAGTAAGCACTAACACTGTTAGTATATGCTTTGTCATAAGACTCAGGAACTGTAGGCTTAGAAAAGGATTTCGTTGCATCTCATTCATTATGGTCACACCATCAGAATGGAAGTTTCCTCAGAATGCTTAAAAGACAGACAGGAAGGGTGTTCTAGGAAGCAAATAAGGGAGCATAAGAAGCATCGGTCCAAGCAGCTATATAATCAAACTATTTTACAATTTTATTACTATTTTTGACATAATGATAAACAGCTTTAGAAAGGAAGTAAAACTTTTCATATTTCTGCAATATCCACTCTTGATATTTCTACATTTCCACTGCTATTTTCCAATAGAAGTGTTCACTACTTTCACCCTTATTATAAGATTTACAGAAATTGAGGAGAGTCTTTTTGGAGACTTAATATTCTCAACATCCCACCAAGTTTCTTGTGACTCCATGCCTTAATCCAAGAGAATCATACTTCTGTGACTCTCTGAAAAAAAATTATTTGTTTTTACTTGTATAGCTATTCTTATGGATCATCCTTCTTATATTAGTGATCATGCCAGAGTAGATACTTATCTATGTCAATGTTATTTACTCTCTTAAAACACGAAGAAATATCAGGCACAAGAAGAATCTAAACAATGCACAGACATTCTTTAGGCTCTTTCAGGTCACTGCCTTGACATAGTGATAGTCACATTACACAGAAAAGAGTATAATTTTTTCTTTTGGCCATAATTTTCCATAGACTTTGAGGACATTTGTCACCTGAATTTAAGTATCAAAAAAAAAAGATAAACTTTAAAGATTAACTCTGGTTATGAGAGATTTTTTTTTTTTAATTCAGTGGTACTGTTAACAGATATAACGAGATGTAGGACATAACCTACATATTTTTTATTTGCTTGCTTGTATTACAACGAGAAGTCTACCCAAAATATGGATTTCATGGTAATTTTTCTTTGGTATACTACCTGCTGACAAAGCAGACATGGACTTATATTAAGAATTCATAGTATCATAGTGACATCAAGTCATATTTACAGAGTAGAGTAAGTTTATTGTGACCTATAACTCCAGTTTAAAATGGATTCTGTGAAAGCTAATGTCTGACAAACTGTCTGCACCTGTGTGATGACATCCCTCCATGCCCCGACAGGCCTCCCTTGATTTATAGGTGCCCACATGTAGATATAAAGTTAAGTCCAATGATTACTTGCTGCCAGGATCAGTCACCTGGTGTCTAACAGGCTTTATGTATTCACATTTTGAAATTCCTTACTCTTCACAAATTTTCATTTCCAGGAATAAAAAATGTATAAGAACGTTCAAGTCTTTCCATCTAGCTCAACAACTTGATATTCAGTAAATTCATGGTACAGGTAGCTTATTAAAGTCACCCCACTAGTATGTTTACCCTAATTTTCTTGCAGAAGTAACTAATAAGTTGGTTCAGTAACATTGTGCTCTGTAAGACACTGCCTCAGGCTCTGCAATGAGCCCAGAAAGCCCAAGGCAGCCCCCAACTACACCTACACATAAACAGATTCAGTTTCAGGTGGAAATGCTTTCAAGCTATTTACCTTGAGCAGATCATATGTCTTTCCCTAAATAACCAAGGTAATGTTACCAATAAAACCTCCAAGCACAGCCTACTTACAAGCAAGGATTTTGACAAATGGTTTTCTTCACAATCTTAATGTCTATTCTTTATTGATATGGCTCTCTACTTATTTTTAATAAAACCAAATGTCATTAATTGCAAATTGCAAAGTTTTCTCTTCATTCTTTAAATCTAGCAATGTAAAACTAAGAATATGAATACTAAAGCATTATAAGAAGAGTTAAATAAATCTGCATTTAACTAACAGAAATAAACCAAAACTGCAAACTCTACATTTCAGTTGACTATTCATTGGGAGAAATAAATTCCTTTTATCACAACAATTCTGGTTTGTTTATCCATCTCTCCTAGTATGCTCTGTATTTGTTTATACTGTAATGTTACTCTTCCATTACTATTCTATTATTAATAAAATAAAGTGGTATTGCATTACTAGCAAGCATCCACCTATGTAATATATAGCCCCTAATGCTTCTGAAGTCTTGACAATATCTAATTGAGGACAAACTCCAGTCTTTTTTGCTCCTACAAATGGATGACCAGAATTCCATGCCTCATTTTTGCTTAGCTCATGGAATTGTGCTAGTAGCTCTGACATGAACACCTACCTGTGCTTACATTCAGTTACAGCACTGCTGTTTTATGTGCCTTACAGACTGAGGGGCTGCTCACAATAAATTGTTCTTGTGTTTCTGTAGCTCAGTCAGGTATATTCAGTTGGCTTTCTGAGGTTCACTGGTTATCCAATTTACAAATAAGCACAATTTAGCAGTAATCATTGTGACACCAGTGCAAGTATATCAACTTTCACACGCATGTATCTCTACAAATGACTGAAAAGAGATATGAGATACTTACAGACAGCAATGACAAGAGTCTGATTCAGACAGAAGTGCAAATTAGACATTCTTATTCAAATCCGTGAATAGTGTACCTACACTTGGGATTGTAGTTTCTACCTATTTCTCATGGTTTATGAACTCTGAAATTCCTCCTGAAGCTCAATAGTTTTACAAGAAAATTATGGAACAATCATAAATGAGCAATGTATAAGAGCCAAGGGACATACTTAAGGTAAATATGAGGTGTGTGTATATATATATATATATGTGTATATATAAGGTTACTTTAAGGTAAATACAAGCTTAAGTACAGTTATTTTTACATTATTTGACATCTCATGAAATCCACAGCCTAAAAGTGGGCTCATCAGCACAAAGTTGGATATATTATTATTAGGACATAACAAAAGGCACATACTCCTACTAGATCAGCATTTGGGATATTCATCTGACATACAAAGTATGCTAGTTCAAATGCCTTTTCAGGTTCTGAGGACACTTGTCTGGATAGCCATTAGGAGATGAAAGAAATAAGTTCATTTCCCTCTCTCTATAATTATGTGAAGTATAACAAGTTATAAAGAAGTGAATGGGAAAATTCCCAACCAGAAAATCCTTTTTCAGATTATCTGCCAGCACAAACTCTTGTGTGGGGAGTGCTCTTGAGATAAAAGGGAAGAACCATCATGTTCCTCTCAGATTTGCACTGTGCAAGCCCCAGGTCAGTACGAGCCTTGAATAAATCCTTACCTTAATTGGACCCCTCAGGAAAGACAGGTAGAGGATCACTTTACTGTGAATTGTAATAGGATCTGTGAAAAGATCTATAAGAGATGTTGGCAGTCTTTATGTGTTCTTGATGGCCCACAGAGACTTATCTAACTATTGCTGTTCAGCATTCTATGCTTTTACCAAAGAATGCCTTACCTGCCAAATTGTCTTCCCTATCGCACTCTTAGACTGTCCAGAGCTTTGTGGATTCCTTTTTTTCTTTTTTAGTGCTGTTAGCACTTAGGACATGCCTAGGGGTATTGTAACTTTGCCTGAAAAACACCTTTACCAACCTAGCTATGTGTTTAGTAATCTCAAGGGTTAGATAAGTTTTAGCATCACCCAAAAACAGATATGCCAGGGAGAGGAAACACTTATGTTGTGGTTCCAAGGATTTACGTTCCAATTTTACCACTGCAGTATCCAGCACATCTATAATGTTGTCATGGTTTAACCCCAGCCAGCAACTTAGCCCCATGCAGCTGCTCACTCATTGCCCCCAGGTGGGGTGGGGGTGAGAATAAGAAGAGCAGAAGTGAGAAAACTTTTAGATTGAGATAAAGATGGTTTAATAAGTAAAGCAAAAGCCATGCATGCAAGCAAACTGAGGAATTCATTCATCACTTCCCATCGGCAGGCAGGTGTTCAGCCATGTCCAGGAAAGCCAGGCTGAATCACAGTTAATGGTTATTTGGGAAGACAAATGCCATCACTCTGAATGTCTCCCCCTTCCCTCTTCTTCCCCCAGCTTTATACGCTGAGGAAGACGTCATACAGTATGGAATATCTCTTTGTCCAGGTGGGGTGAGCTGTCCTGGCTGGTAAGAAGCTGCTCCCAGCTGCTTGTGCACCCCCAACCTGCTCACTGGCCGGGTGGTGTGAGAAGCAGAAAAGGCCCCAACTCTGTGTGAGCACTGCGCAGTGATAACGGAAACATCTCTATAGTATCAACACCTTTTCCAGCACAAATCCAAGACATAGCCCCATACTAGCTACTGTGAACAAAATGAACTCTATCCCAGCCAAAATGAGCACACATGTGAACTATTTTGTGCTTATTACAGAAATCATATTCCATGATTCTTGTATGATATAATCAGGGTTGCTAAAATGAGCTGCAGTGAAAAAAGCAGAGCAAGACCATAGTCTCATCTCTATCTATAACAAGAACTTAAACTTTTATGAGTAGTTTTAACTAAGATGACGATAAGGAAGAAGGCATCAGATATTCTGCTCAGAAGTACCCAAACAGTTTCATCCTCTAAGTAGTCCTTTCTCTTTCTTTTACAAAATGAGATACTAATTTGGGTGGACAGAAAGTCTCTCCCTGCTGATAGCTACCTCTCTGTCTTCTCGGCTCCAGAAGAATCTAATCCTACAGTACAAATTTTACCTGAGCCTCTTTAGATAATTTCCTTGCTTTCCAGCATGAATAAGGAGGAAAAATCCCAGAGTTATATGCAGATCCCATTGGGAGGACAGGAAAGGGACTTTGTGCCATGTATGAGAACCTAAACAGGACTCCCACTTCTGTTTATTATGAAAAAGCTGTCACCTACTCTTAAAAAAACCCATGGCAAGCATTCTAATCTAACCAGTCCTCAATAATTATTTGGCACTCCTTGATTTCCTCCTTTAAACTATTAAAAAACATACATATGAGAACTCAGGCAAATAGTAGTACACACATAGTCAAATCACACTAAGTACTTATATGTCAATAGCAGAGTAATTCAGCTACATATCAAGACAGTAAAAAAGTCTTCATTTTATCCACAGTCCCTATCCATTTTATTCTGTATTCGAGGTCATCAGGCCTGGGAGGTAAAAGGTATAATATTAATCTAAGAGTTGAATAGACAGAGAATATTATTAAAATCCTTAAAAATGTAACGATAGCCTTGATGACTGAATTATTCCGCACTATATAAGAAAGGCTTAAAAACCTGGTGGTAAACCTTCTCTCAGATCACTAGGTTTAATGATAAGATAATTAAGATAAAGAGTGTCAGGTTACCAAGTACAATTAATCTGATCTGTGATTTAATTTGAAGAGGGTGGAGATTTGAGAGACAGAGATGAAATATACTAAATGAGTCTCTGATTAGGAAGAAAATATGTAATAAAGTACTTTCATTAGAAGAATATAACTGAAGACAGAATACAGATATATTGTGCTGGAAGTTATATATACTGGAGGGTCAATTACAAGTTAGATCAAAACGGAAAGCTCAAATCTGAACTTTTTAGGTCGCTGGAAAGCACAAAGAGCAGAGGCTCAGACTCAATCCACAGTACTGAATACGGTAATCCACCACTTGTTCCAAGTACCTAAAACATTGGTAATGTAATACCCTGAAATCAGAGGGATGGTTTTCCTATGAACTTCCAGGAATTCTTTCTTTCACAAAAACAGACAGTAAAAAGGCAGAAATCCTTACATCCTTGCCATGCACAATTTTTTATGAAATATCATTTCTCATTTACAGAAGGTCAGATTCTATCACCATTAATATCTAAAGAGTTGAAACTGTTTTCTCAGTAATGTTATTTAAAGTAGTAGGGATGTGTAAAGGGCAGCAGTCACTTTGGATTTAAGTGACAAAATCTGGTATTAAAAGAGGAGAGAATTTTAGGCTCTCATTAATCATCACCTTTAATTAAGCAGATTCTCAAAAGATATGTCCAAAGTCAGTTCTTAAGTTAAATACTTTGCAAATCCTATTGATTCCTGTGAACAAACCTACTATATAGAAAAGACACTGTATGTTACTAAGTTACAGAATCACGCAGCCGGTTTGTTATTTTACTTGGCTTTCATATGGTATGTGTAAAGAGCTGAGACATGTGTATTAATATATCAGCTGAAATTAGTAATACAGTAATTTAAATGCGGGGAGCATTAAAATAAAAATCAAAGAATATAAAATAGCCTTAATCTTTATACTGTAGCAGCTTTATCCAAGCTTGTCTCAGTAGGCACCATGACATCGCCTAAGAGTTGTATATAGTACACATAGCAAACTACTGGAGTTTTTATTTTGCCAGAAACCATAGACATTTGTTTTTATTAGCATATCTGAGGTATACTAACTTTGTGCCTGTAGTGTGAAAAAGACAGGTATTTAAGTAACCATCTAAAAGTATAATTATGGACAATTTGCATATTTTTCATGGTTCTCTCCTTTGTAAAAGGATGCAGCAACAGTGGTTGTATGAATTTCTACACATTCCCATGTAGTTTTTCTGATACTAGGCTTTAAATTATCAAATTGGAAGTGGAAACTGTGGGTCTATTAATTATAGTAAGGAAAAAAATAATAAGAGGGGGTCAGGGCTCTTGGCTTCTATGTACTGTTTATATCCAACTGACATTTCTGTTCCACTCCTGTAAACTTATGAAGAAAAATACTTCCTTACCATTGTTTTCCCCAAATTCCACAAATTTCCCACTTCTTGACCCATGTCTGGCCCCCTAAATTAGCTTGGTCTATTATTAACCCTTGACTAAGCCATAACACTCTCTGAACTACAGACAGAGGTAGGTAGGAAGAACAGTAGCCCTACCAGATTCCCGACTTCTGACTCGGTTGCGTTTGCTGGAAAATCTACGTTCACAAAAACAACCTGCATCTTCTTCCACATGTAAGCAACTGACAGGATGAATGATTTTTCCTTTCAAGAATAAATTCCCAAAACAATGTCTAGGCATTGGAAAAGAGTATAGGACAGCTGTGGGACATGTTCAGATGTGGTTCTGAATAAGTGTGATATATATATATATCAGTTTGGAGCTAAAAAAGCAAGCATTTGTGACCATACAAATGGAGTTTTAGAAAATGCCTAATATTTTCAACATCAGCTCAGCAATCACTTGAGAAAAAATATCCCTATGAAATTCCTCAAATGCTTTATATCGTTATCAGACTTGGTATAGTGACTATGCAAGATCAACAACTTTCCTGTCTGAAAACAGAAAGCATTGTTGATGTTTTCCCTAGGACTCCAGGTCTTTTTCAGCTACTGACTTCAGTACATATTATCACTGAGAGATGCTGAAAGGGAAAGGATTTGTACCAGCTGTGCTTTCAGCTTTCTGAAGAAGTTTTTGGGACATAATGACATCTGTAGAAGGAAGAATGCAAAAGTGCCCATCTCAACCAACAAACTGCTCACAGTAGGATTCAGAAACCAGAAATCTCTTGAGAAATCAACTGTAGATCTTAACTGATAAATCAGAGGTGTTTAAAAAGCTTTAACTAGAATTGTTTTCATGCAAAAAATGCTGTTTGAGGTAAAATTATTTTAATTATATACTATTTCCTATGGAAAAACTGTAAGCCTACAGGGTTTGGGAGGTATGTGTTCCACAATGGAAAAACTACATAAATACTTTAAAATTTAAAACCCACATTTCTAAATAATTTGTTGCAGAAATAATAGAAAATAAAATCGCTTTCTTCTAGAGTTGAATGATATTAAATTTCAAAATAAAACCATTAATGTCATTAGAAAGTAGAGCTCAGAAACTGTAGTAATTTGAAATGTACTTAGATAGGTATGGTGTAAGAAATTGACACTGAAAATACCAGTACATGTATTTCCCAAAACTGACTGTAACTTCTCCCTTCCTTTTTTTTAAATCATTTTATTTTTATTTGTTGTTGTTGTTGCTTGATGTTGTTGTTCTGTTTTTTCCTTTTTTGTTCTATTCAAACAGAATGAACCAGTATTATTCACTGGAATCCACTAGTTGCCTTAATATAAGTAGCTTACAAACCTTTTCATGCTTCTATAGCACACATTAGAGCTTCTGAGAAGATTGGTTGTATGCAAGTTAGATTCTTTTCACTTTTTTCTGCAAGATTAAAAGTTGTTAGCTCAAACAGACGTAGTATTCTTCTGAGCTGTTTTGTTTCTTCATTGATCTTGCATTCTAAATGCCCATCACAATCTAGATATGAGATAGAATTACAAAATGGAACAGAGTTTATGTAAATGTTAGAGAATCTAATGGACAACTTACCAGTTTTCATGGCTAGATATTAATTTGGGCTTACCAGGTTCATGATGCTCTTCAGCATAAGAATATAACTGACATAAAACCAAAAGCTTGGCTTTCTCGTTACAGAGCTTAAGACAGTCACAAATATATTAGCCTGGGAAAGCATTATCATGTCACAGACCAGGTTTCGAGAACATCACAAAATCTTTCCTGTGGGTAGATATTCTCCTTACTGCCTATCAAATGATGAACAGGAAAGACAAAAGGTGATTTCGACTTGGATTAGATATCAAATACCTACTATGTTATTTATCTTTTGCTTCTACTGCTGAGATCTCTGACACCAAAAAAACACAGCGTTTTAAATGAAGAAACTATCTGTAAACAGAGGAATCATAGACCCCATTGATATACTTACTGAACACTATCCCAGCAAAGTATGGCTTTTATTTCTCTCAAAGATTATAAATTAATGAGCAGAATTCAAACACATTGGTCAGAAGTTTTAAATACACTGTATGACAGGCTTTTTTAAAAAATGGGATATTGTTGCAGTACATACACAAAGGTTTCCTGATCTCCTAATGCATTCTGCTGTTGATGTGATTGCAGGCCAGTCTTAACACTGAGAGGAAAGCAGTTTATATTAGCACAGTAAGGTACAAGACAGAAATCTCTGCCTTCACTTAGATTAGCGGTCTGTAATAATGGTTATCAGAAATAATGTAGCCTTCTTCCTGGCCACCATAAATTTAAATCTTAGTTGAACACAGCTGACTGTCTAAATGATGCAAACTCAAGGACATCCCCAGGAATTGACCAGCAATGCATATGTAGCTACACATACTTATATTTGAGTGAAAAGATGAAAGCACAGTTTGAAAACTCTTTTTGTCTTCCAGTTTAGACTATCTATGCATCAACATTGATGACTGAAATTCTGAAAGAGGCTTGGCAGCATAATTCTCCACCTGTATCAGTTTCCATTTTGGAAAGCATGCAGTTACAGTGCCCGTGCTGTGCAGATCTGGTATATTCTGACTAATAGATTAAAAAAAAAAATCTGTGAATCCCAAAGCTTGGGAAAATCTTGCCTCTTTGACTGGCATCTTTTATGACTTTGAAATGAGCAGCTTGTGGTTATTGAAAGGTTGGCCTCATTTCACCCAAAATATTAGAAATATTTAATGAATCCTACGAAAAGCAAGAAGTTTATTAAATGCAGAATCAGAAGGAGATCAGTGATATGCAGCTTGCAGTAATACTTGCTCTGATAGGACTGGAACTACAATAGAATTCTCCTTCCCACAGTCTAAGCTAATGTTACGAAGTGGAAGGAAGGGCATCAGCAGGTAAACTAATGTTTCACCCAGCTTTTTAAAAATCAAGCACCTATTTTACAGGCAATTATACTGAGGTACAGTAAGAACAACTGTCAAGTGTGGCAGAGATGGATTATATCAATAGGAGAGACTAAAACACAGTAAAAGTTTAACCGTATGTGCTTATGCAGATTTCTGAAGGAGTTCTGACAGGTGATACCTAAAGACTACTCTGGATTCGTCCCCATAAACTGGATAACCAACCAAAAATTTAGAAAAGTAGAAAATAAATAAGAATATACATGGAACTGTACTTAGATCAAATAAGAAACAACACAGTGGATATGGCAAGCTTTCCACATAAATAGTAAGTGGCTATAACTTTCAGTGTTATGGATATGATTTTTTAAAGGTTTTTTTGTCCTAAAAATAAAGACTCATGTCCTCTGATCAAAACAAGTATATGTTTTATATTGTATATACACATTTACAATATTTAAAACATAATTATATTTATATTAAGGAAGGCACTTTACAAAATGTAAGCATCATTTTTAATAGATCTCGGTGATTTGTAAACCTCAGTTTCACTATGGGTACTTTCCTATGGGATCTCTTGTTTTTCCTCTAGTCTTTGAATCTTTTAAAGCCTATCTCATTATTTTTGTTGTCTGAAGTTGGGCAATAATGTTACTGTGATTAATTAAGCAAAAAGACATGGAAATGGGGGTGTGGTAATCATCAGATAATAAAGCCCTCTGGGTCCCGCAATGCATGAGGTGCAGCCAGGACCCTTTATCCCCAGAGGTCTGATTATCTCCAGGAAAACTACACCTCCCTGTACTTGCTGTATGGCTATTATGAAATATCTTTACATTTTATAGATAAAGTAAATTACTTTAATCACTGAAAATTGCCAGTGTTGTGAGGTTTCAGCTGTGAGGTTCACAGAGCTTAATCTGCCCATTTCAAGTCTGAAATAACCAATAATTGTTCTAATAAAAGCAGCAGTAAATCATTATTTAAATGCTGGGATCATCCCCTCAGAGTGGCAAAGGCACCTTCTGTATGTTTGATGACATGGGGTGCTCGTTTAACCATAACCCTGGAAGTGCAAGCTATAAGGGAAATACTTTACCAGGGTTATTTAGTGTGTGTAATCAATGTTTTGTTAGAGCATCAAATTATTTTCTGTCATTCTGCAAAGTCCTAGGTCAGCAAACAATAACATCTGCCCAACATCTGAAAATCTCTTTGGAAAAAATTCCAAATGTCTTCAATTTGTCACATTTCCACTCAGGCATTTTTCAGAAAATCTTCAGTGGCTTTTGTTCAAAGGCAAAATACATGTCCCCATTCCTAAATCATTGGAATGCACAAGAAACATGTTTACTAATTGCAAATATGACAGGGATGTCAGTGACAACTCTATCCTGCCTTCCACATGCTCTGGAATCGTGAACACAGGGCTCAGGCAGAAGCCACGGTCAATCAAAACACGTATTGGTCACACTGCTGCCAGCCCTGGGACCATGATATTCTCATGTTTCCTTTCCATGGATGAGCACAGAAGTAGAAATTACAGAGTTACATCACAGCTGATGCAAGAATCAGTGACTGACAAAAATATCACCTTCTAGAGTATTCCTTTCAGGAAAGATATTTCCAGAAACAAAAATGGGTTACACTGATATTTATTATCTTATCCTTACCTGTCATATCACATTAATTTATTTAAAATACATTAACTATTTGGAAAGATTTGCAAACAGTTTACTTCCCAGGGGGGTTTAGTGAACTAATCTACTATGAGAAAGACACTGTAGGATACATATAACAAAAAAGCATTCCTGATTATATGAGCATTCAGAAAGGCAATCTGTGTTGGAACTATGTAAACAGATAAATTAAAAACAATGAGGTCTTTTTGCAGTGCAATGTTCATATAGACATGAGACCTGAAGACTAGTCTCCCAAGAAAGCAACTAGTTGTATTATCGGACTCATGGATGACACGGTTTCAGCTGGCATGTCAAACTGGAGAAGGTTTACCTAGTAACAGAAAAACGATATCCTTGGGAGAGGTGAAAAAACAGAATAGGATGCAGATAAATCTAGATCCTGATGCCACTTATTCTATTTTTTTAAATAAATGCTAAAATGTTGACACATTTCTCATGACAGCAAAATAATTTTATTTCAGAAGGAAAGAGTATGCTATCAGTAATTCTCAGGAGAAATCTGAGATTATTGTGCAAGAGGCAATTAACCCTGAGTAATAAAAACTTCTAGCAGCCTCAAATGACAACCTGATAGAAGAGCAGATGATATTTTCAAGGGAAAATAGTGGCTTGCAAACAGGATAAATTTTGCGTCTGGTCTGGCTTTCAACCCAAGCTTTTAAGCTTCCTGCAGTAATTTGTTTACCATGTTGACTAATGAGAAGAATTAATCAGAAGAGTTTTCATAGGAGAAATATGACCAGTAACGTGAGCAAGGATCATATGATACAAAAGACTAATGTAGCCTGCTCTGGAAGAATTCCAAATTGAAAGACTGAACCTGGTAACAAGTCACAGCATAGCAGATGAGGAGGAATGCTCTGTGGAAAGGTGCATTTAGTAAAACTAATTAGTAAAAGAACAAATGAGAATATCAGTCCTAGTAATGAAGATGAGATAAAGTTTAAGGCTAGACTTGTTTACTCCTGAAGTCATGTAAAGAACAGACTAGTGAAGTCAGTGAAAGGACTGCATCAGAAAATCATATGAAAATGAGAAAAAGAAAAAGATTCTGTATCCTGATCATTAACTTGTTAGTGTTGAAAATATATTGCATTTTTGACATTCAAAGGTATATGTCAGAGTCTCAGTAGTGACAGAAGAGTTGTATGTTTTGGTAAAGTACTAAACACGAGGAGGGGCAGGGAGGGAAGGCAGCATTCACAAGAGAATACAGTCCTGAGGAATGCAGGGTCAATACTTATATCAGAACAACTATTATAGAAATAATCATATTGAGATTTGCTTCATATGTGACTTCTGTACAATTGCTATTGTGGACCCAGTCCAAGGGAAAGTGTACCAGGGAATCAGCTCACTGCCTTCCTCCCATGCGGAAAGGAATATTCTCTGAAGCTACAAATGGAAGGGAAATTTGTACCTGGATAATTCTCAGACTACAAGACAGTAAATACAAGGAATGAGACTGATTCTCAAGTGGTTGAAAGTTGCCAGTATCCTACTGAAAAGCAACAGAGCCAGGAGGAATTTTCAAGTGTTTTACTCAAGATAAAAAATTAAACGTGACACTTCCTACAAATGATTTTTTAAATTTAATTTCTGGTTGAAATAGATTGTATAAAGGTTTTTCTACTTGTATCAAAACAGTAAAAGTGCTACATTCCAGTTTTCTATATTTAAACATAGGAATTATAAGTAATAAAGCAAAAACATACCAAGATATTCCATTCAGCAAATGTTGAAACACTTTCCTTAGCTTTTCTCTTCTCTGGGGGAGAAGAGCAGCTTGCTTGTGGGGTGTTTGTGCACATGTGCTAAACCTGAAATTTCATTAAATATACCATATACGCAAAACTGAGATTTTGCTGTTAATCCCAGTGGAATCACCATTTCAGACAACAGCAAAACAACAAAAAGTGAAATTTTCTGGAAAGCTTAAGTCCTGTCTGAAAGAAGTAATAAGAAATAATTTTACTTATGTAAGAGAAGATAGTCCTGGTCATCTTCAATACATCCGAAATACACAAGAATTGTTATTATAGAGAAAAAAATACTATTCCTGCAATAATACAGATTTTTGTATTTAATCTATCACAAACTTTACCAAGATTAAACTCTAGTGAAGTTCAATTTTATTCACCAAACTGGAAAAATAACCGTGTACCACATACTTCATAAGATGTTTTTCATATATCTAACTGGGGAGGAACCATAATGAACCATACTTCACGTTTTATAACACTAATGAAGCTTATAAAATTCAAAACATTTTCAAATGAAACAGACAAAGTAATTCCAAAATTTCTAGCTGCACAGAGTTTAGCTGATGTACTTCATAGCTTAATGAAGTTTCAAAAACTAACTTGTGTCTTATAATTCAGAAAGATGGAAGGAACAAAAGATAACAAAACTAATATTCTGAGAATACAAAAGATAGGCAGGTTCTTAGGACCTGTCGCTGAACTAATGCTTATTGAATTTTAGAGTAGGAATCAATTAAAGTTTTTCTTAGGTATGTTTCTTACAGCAAGTGCAGAGTTTTCTCAAAAGTTACCTATACTAGAACTATACTTTATGTGATGCGTTATATGTTCAGTAATTTTCATATGCAAACAAAGTAAAAGCATGAAGTTATCTTGACCACACTTCAGTATTTCTCAAGGTAATTCTCTTCTGAACAGCAAATTAAACCCAAATTTAACCAAAACCAGACTAAAATATACTAAAACTGGGAATTTGAAATTGGCATATTGCACAGAGTAATTCTGAACAAATATATAAAAGCCTTTTTCATATTTTTTTGCTATGATTGAACACAGCAGAACCAGAGTTGTTCAGAAGTATGCTGGTATATTCTGCTACTCAGTACAGGAACTTAAAGCCCATGTACAGTTAGAAAAGCTTCCGAACTGTTCCCGGCACATGGTACACCTAAAGCAAAATAACTAAGAGTAGACATAGCCTTGATTATCTAGGAATGGAAATATTGCAGTGATTGACCCTGCAGAGTCTTGGGTTCCAGCATTGCACCTTGTTCCCAGTAAGCGTCCTGGGACAGCTCACATGAGCAGCTCTCCTTCTTGCTTGTGGTTAGTGAGGATAATGGAAGTGTTTAGGTTTAATAATGATGTTAGAAAAGGATTCACAGAGATACTGGGTATCAGGTAAACTCCTAGACTAATACAGAAACTGAACTCATGTAACATTCATGCAGAAATATTCTACATAGCTACAGTAAATATGATCAAAGCCTTTAATTGTAGAACAGGCTGAAGCTTCTTGTGAAGAATTTTGGGTAATAAGCAAATTTGAAAGCCAACTTGGGGGTTTCCTAAAAGGGTGAATAGCCTTTCAGGTACCAAACTTAAAGCCTCTTGTGCTTCAAAATCTATAATATTTAGAAATGAAACAGAGAGCTTAGAAGGTATGAAAATCCTGAGGCTTCAAGAACATCTTATTTAGGCTGAAGAATATCTTACACAAAATGGGAGAGCGCATTATGAACACAGCCTAACAAGGAAACACAGAGTGATGTCTCAACATGCTTTTTGGTCAAACTTTATAGGAAATTATATTAATAATGCATGAGTTTCTTTATGTTGTTATTTACTCACCCACCCCATCACTTTCCTTTAGAAAGTATTCTACTTTTACATAAAAAATTAGATTTTTCACTTTTATTCAATGTGGCTATCACAGATACACAGCTCTTTATAAATACTCTTAGATAAAGCCACTTAAGCTGTGCAAAGTAGTTTTGTCAAAGTCGGTATTCTTTGTCTACTTTTTGCAATAAGCAAATCTAGAGAATCACAACTCAATTATATAATTCTTTTTACACATCATTATTCACAGAGATGCTATTAAAGTAACTTATGATAAATTTTAAGTGATACTTATCAGATCACTAGGGAAAAGCAGTACATGTTTGGAACCAAAACTCTTGTTTACTGTGGTGGAACAGAAGAACAAGATCTGGACTAGAGAAAATTTTCATCATTCTCCCACCTTTTCTTCATGGAAAAAGGACCAAGCTTTTGATAGTTCCAGTTTTCAGTTAATAGTCTGGTAGGAAAAACTTCACCTCATTTTTATCCTGAAGAGAAACATGTTGCAATAACCCAGCCCCTCCTTGAAGTCACTGTACCCTTCCTCTTATGAGTCAATGATGAGAAGATTAAATTACATGCAGTTCATACGTCTTCTCTCATTTCTGGCATTTTTGTCCCTTTAAATGAAATTAAAGTAGAAATAGTAGATGAGATAGAGACAATTTTTGCTTGCAGATTGCAACTGTGTTTACAATAGGGAGGAGACATCTTGACCACAGTCAGTCATGGATTATCAGAAAGTCAAACATAGATTGTGATACTTCTTTAAAGGACAAATCATCATCAAAAGAAAGATGGGAAATGGGTGTCATTGTTTTTGAAAATAAGAAAGCAAAATAAGTGTGTTTCTCCCTTAAAATCACTAAACTTGTTGCCAGAACAAGAAGAGTTTTTTTTTTCTATAACCTTTCTGTCGATAAGTTCTCACAATCATCAAGTCCAACAATTATAAGGATCAAAAGGGCCTCAATAGATCACTTTGTCTAACACCATGACCTGAGGTAGAACCATCTGTACTTAAATAAATATTTACCAGGGAAAGCAAACATTTCTTTAAAATCTCCAGTTGCATTCCTTCCTTTAGGCAAATTGTTATTTACCTGCTTTCTTATCTGTGCAGTGAGGGTTTTTTTTTTTTTCTGAATGGAGACATCTTTCTACAAGCTAAGCTGGTTTCCTTTTGTCCTTCACCTGACAGATACCGAGAGCAATTCAGCATGTGTCTGGTAACTGTTTAGACACTGAAAGGCCACTGCCAAGGTTCCTCCTCTTTTCAACAGCAAAGAATATATCAAATTCTTTGAGCCATTTTCTTAAGCTTTAAACTCTCAAACTGAACCATGTTTCATCAAAAGACTCAAAACAGGTAAATATAATAGAAATTAATATATCCTTAATGAAGTTATATGTATGTTCTATCAAAGGACTTAGCACTTTGTCATCAAAGTCACTATGAATGTTGTCATTGTCTTCACTAGGAATACCATTACAGAGAGAAAACAGAGTGAAAAACGAGCATAATTATGAATAATAGCACAGAGGAAAATTCTGGCCAAATCCTCTTTTGCAAGACACACCCATGCCTTAACTTCAGAGAAAAGTTTCATCTGGGAGATTTACAGGATTTGACTGTAAAAGAACTCACTAATCACATACACTAATATTTTAAGGGATCGTTATCTGCAACACAGGCAATATTAATAAAAAAATACATAATTCAGTTTTCTTTTGCTTGTAATTAATATTTTTATTGCCAAAGGTCTCACAAATTGGGAGAGACAGCAACAAGAATCATTTTCTGTAAACTGTAAAAGTTAATTTCCAATACATTATGCATATCATTCTTTAAATGACATATTCCAAATGCAGTTTTTGTGACTGATCTTAATTTTGCATATGCTTTTAAAGTAGCATTCATTAAAAAGTAATCTCAGTAAATTGACGTCAGGACCATGTTTCATTTTGTCAATCAAATTCCTGAAACCTTTTGAGACAGTTTCTTGCACATCACTAACTATACCTGGGAAATTATTGTTTCACTCTCACTTGAACTACACCCTGAAACATTAAAAAAAAATTAGGAACTTACTATGAAGAGATCCTTCACTTAAAGTAAATATGGGGAATGCTACAATATTGCACTGCGTTTTCTAAGCTGCCTTGCCCGAAGCCTGAGTTCAAGGTGAACCTCCTCATCAGCTGGGCAGAGCCGCAACAGCCCACGCTTGCTGCCAGGGCCAGATTTTCAGAGTGGTTCTTTGTGAGGTAACAGAGTGACCAACCTCTGCATATACATAAACATTTCTAATTCATTTCTGATTTCAAACTAGACTGAAAATTCAATGAAGAGCAGGTTTTGCTTTAATTTACTGTGAATTTCATAATGTAATAACATCAGAGGAGTTAATGTACAGCTCTATTAATTGAAAGTAGAGCTCCAGGGGCTGATGGAATTCTTTGGTTCTTTTCCTCATTTCTCTGTAGAGAATGAACTTTGAATTCTATATTTTCAGCTCCTGTAGATTCATGAGACAAAACATTTTTTTCCTCATTCTCACCAAAATGTGATTAGGGAAAAAGGGCTTTTTTCAGCTGGTTTACTCCTTCTCTTTTTTCTACATATAATGACTTAGATCAGTTAGTCAGTCTGCATACTCTTACAGTGTCACAGCTTTCAGGCTGACAGTTACATTCATTTTAATACTTCCTTCTGGCTAATAAAGAAAACTGGGAAATAAATACTCATATAAATTGTGTATCTGAGCAGTTGGTTTTGTGTAGAGAAACTAAACCTCAAAACGTTGGAGAATGGAAAAAAAAAACAAAACTAAATCAGATTTCACACAGTTTCCCATCAAGATTCAGAGGAATCCTGGCATTTTTTTCTAGATAGATCCAATGTCTATTGAAATCAACTGAGTTACTAAAGGCTGTTTTCCTTACCTAGTGTTGTATCAGCTGATAACTGAAGAGATATATTAATTAACAGTAATTCTTCCTCTACCCAACACAATGATACATAAAAGATAGGACTAAGAGACACCCTATTTCCTTTTATATATCATAAAGGAAAAGCATCTGAGGTTCACCGAGATACATGGGTGTACACCTGTACAGTAGGTACACCTGAATAGACATGACTGCTGTACTCAGGTAGGAAGTATTTTGTAAATCTGTCCTTCATAATTTCATATGTAAATAAATGTAGGTATTTCTGGAAAGAGCAAGGTCATAAGTAAAGAGCAAAATACCAAACATAACTCATCCTAGTGTTAATTGCACTGTGACAAATTCTCAGTGGCTGTGATCAGAATATAGCCTACCATACTACTGGACCAGCTAATTGTAACTGTGAAATATGAACAGTACAGAAACTGGCACTATACAGCCCCAAACTGCCTTTATGTCCCATTCTCTCTTGACTCATCCTTCCCAATACTTTGTGCAGGGGAATAAAATCCAGCAACAGAACTGGAGGCAGAACTCTTCTCCTAGGAAATACCTCATAACACCCACAGATAAAGCTAGATAGAAGATATCAAGCCTTGGAAGTCCTGCACTAACAACTGCTCAGGTCTTACAATCCATAATAAAAATGCAACTACAGTTTAGCTGACAGCCCAGTTTAAAAATCAAATGGAAGTATGGGTAACTTCTAACAGGAAATTGAGGCTTCTCGCAGCAATGAAGGTATGAAGAGACATAACTTCCTAAAGCAGACAGATACAAGCTTCATATAGTTTGTTACGGGGCATGCCCAGTATAAGAAAGAAGCTCTGCTTATTAATATTCTTTAAGTTTAACAAACCTTTTTTTCACTAAATATATTGCTTAATGTAAAAATGGAGATGTTCCTTAATTCAGGTAAGGCATTTCATTTCCCTCTTTTGAAAAAGTCATATACACACAGACAAACCATTTCTCTCCACCCTACAAACACACAGACAATTCACCACACAAACATATAGAAGTTTATATAGAAACCCAGAATTTGTATACAATCAGTCCATTTTTCTGCATTTCCTCTAGGTGCAGAGGAGGGTCATGAAATCTGACTGCTAAATTCTCTACCTACCATACAAGCAGAAAAGAAAGGGGCCTAAGAAAGAGGTAAGCAACATACTGGCCACTGGGTAAAATTTGGATACTTCACTTGTGTATTCCTGGTTTGATATGAGTGTTCTATAGTCTGTAGCAGTTTTCCAAAGGATTACCTCGCCTTGTCTAAACCACAGGAGAATATGACAAGTCATTGGAACTTTCAGACTCAATGTTTTGTTTCTTCATTTTATGAAAAATCACATTCTGAGACAAACACTTCAACATTCTGGGAAAGTTTAGTGAATTTAATTTTCCTCCAGGATGGAAAGCATTAAACTCTACCTACATACCTAGCTACATATTATACCAAAGATATATGATCCCTCAGGAAATCCTCCTGACTGAGGTAGAAAAAGAATCCTTTAAAAATTAGGTTTGTTGTCCGTTAACATCATATTTTATATTCAATTTTCTTTTGTCACATTCCAAGAAAGCAATTATTTTTGCATGTACAGACACAATACTCTTTACAAAGGGCATGGTTTCATATCTTTGTCCATGCCTTTTGATTTATTGCCTCAGTGTCAAACTAAGATGCCTCTTCCAGGATTTTGAGACTCAAAAAGGGTGTTTGCTCCACAGAATACAAATGTTAGTTCAAAGAAAACCTTTGCTTGCATTTATGCTTTGAGAAAATAGATTTTAAAATCATAGAAACCTGTTTAAATTTGAAGAATACAGATGGTTTACTGACAGTATCTGTCCAGTTATGCCCTTTATCTCCTTAGCTCCTGAAGGGCAGCAGTGCAGGAAGGGCAGCAGTGCAGGAAAATCACCAGCACAGTCTACAGATTAGTAACTGGTGAATCTAAATAAAAATAAAACAGAGATTATGATGATTTATGGCCTAAAGTATAAAAATTTAATCAAAACTGA
This sequence comes from Streptopelia decaocto, assembly GCF_964273445.1. Taxonomy (NCBI): domain Eukaryota; kingdom Metazoa; phylum Chordata; class Aves; order Columbiformes; family Columbidae; genus Streptopelia; species Streptopelia decaocto. Next base: position 55,670,246 of record NC_138661.1, read on the forward strand.
TAGAAACTTCCAAGTATTTGAGCTCACTAGAAGTGCCCAGAGCTTTCAGTTCTGGCTGGATTACATTACAGAAGTGATATTGGCAGGTGCTTATAGAAATACCAGAAGAATATTTTTGCAAGTCAAGCTTTTTTTTGTTTTGTTTTTAAATCACCGAATGTTATTAATTTTTCCTGAGACAGAATCACACTGTGTTTTTACATGGGGGGGGGGAGGGGAAGGTAATCTGCTAACAAGCAAGCATGGTTCCCCTCATTGGTTTTGTTTACTCTAAGATGTTTATATTTTTGTTTGTAAAGACAGCAATGTTAATGAAATTTTTCCATATTCCATATTTTGAAGCCAGAAAGAACTCTTTTGCAAGCATGGATGAACACCGTTTTTTCCACTTCTATGGGACAAGCATTTATTCGTATTGGATGTGCTGAGAAATTTTAATGAAATTATTCTAGTTTCAGCTCAAATCCACTATTACTGTATTTAACAAAATTTCTGAACTAATATAAAGCATTAATAAAATAAGATGAATGATTGCAGGCTGGCAAGTGGTCTTTAACTCTTCATAAAAGAGGATAACAGCTGTGAGTATCAAGCAGAACTCACCCATTGAAAATGCCCCATAATTTACAGAGTTTACAGTAAAAAGTTCTGGAGGAGGGGTACATGGGGGCAAGGGCAGGACTACTAAAATACTGACCAAATTCAAACAATGTTTTAACTTACTGCAATATCCTTGATTTCCGTCTACATTACCACTTTTTAAAAATGCCTGGTTTGAAGTAGATTACATGTACAAAGAGATTTCATCAGTGAACGTTACAGGTTAGTGCTTTTTAGTTTTACTGTGTAAATAAAATATCCATGCATCATACACCCTTGCAATGTACCTACGCTGAAAACATACAGGATTTGTGTTCTTAACCCTGTGATTTGAGAACAATAACTGTTAATGTAACTCAGTTAACTGTATTGCTTTTAATTGAAGATAATCTTGATTACAGCCAAAGGGCACTATTAATACTCTGAAGAAATGACTAAGACTTTAGCATTTGAATGTTGTAGAGAAAATAGAACTAATTAGCACTAATTTAATTCTAAGATTAAAGAAAAATCATTTTTTAAATTTTTAATTTAAGATAAACTATTTTACTCAGAACAAAGAAAGAATAATAAGTACTTTTTCCAACGGAAAGGCATTTTTTACTTTTGCATTATTTCATTAATATGGGAATATGGGAATCATGACCCCATTAAAGATCAAATAATAAGCATTTAATTATTGACAGCAAATAAATTTTTAATAAAGATACAAGAGTTTTGCTGTATAAAAGAAAGAAAACAAAGTACCTCTGACCCAGAAATTCATAGAGGATCTCACACCACTATATAATCTGTAACCTAATTTTAAAAGGATAGGTTCACAAAGGCACATGTCATTTTTCTTTCTTCTGTACCACAGAATGAGGTACTGTAAGTATAACGTCTGTGAAAATGCTCCCCAGAAGTACCCCGGTTCTATCTTAATCATGCACTTAAACTAAATAATACATTGAATATGTCATAACCAGGAGGACAGTCATGATAAAAAGTGATTTAACCCCTTTTTACTCTACAAAATAATACTTTCTTTTCTTTACCTTGGGACTAGTTGTCATTTATAATTTCTGACCAAAGGAGACATAATGGATTTACAATGAAACCCTGATGCTTTTCCAAGGAACATGAAGATGTAGAAAATAAGCACCCATTACATTAGCAGACAAAAAGATGTTTTTACTGGAACTCTGAGCCTCATTCTGATGCTGGCAAATAAATAGACTGTTTGCAGGTTCTGAAAGCATAGTTTCTGGCTAATCATGGTTCTTCAAGGTAAAAATAAAATGAACTTTTTCTGAACCTTTTGATGCATCACACAGAAAAAGATTCGACATGACTTTTACCAGCTTTACGTCAATATTCAGAAGGGGCCCAAATCCAAGAAGGCCAGTCCAATCAGTCACTACCAGATACTAAGATTAGTTTCCTAAAATGGTAAAAATTATCCAGAGATATATATATATATTAAAAAGAGAGAGAGAGAAGGAATTGGGAAGTTATTACTGTAAGAAACTCCCCTCTTTTCCCAGATTACTTCTTTTGCCACCTGTAAGCCTCATCAGAACACGGCATCAAGGTGGGGGAAAAACAAAAATCTCAAAAACTTAAAGATTAGAAGAAAAAGAAGAACTGTCAGAAGCCAAAATATTTACTAAGTTACAGAATCTGTTTAGTCTTTTCATAGTTTAAATGAAATAGCATATTCTTGACAGATGAGCCAATTTCAAAAGATTCTATGTCGAGATGCAGTTTGAATAACCCACGCACTAGCTGAGTTTCATGAATTTGCAAAAGTGGGTTGAAGTTCTCCCATGCACTGCTTTTCTTTATATTCCTCAAACTTTCAGGAGAAATACAATATAAATACAAATAGGGAGAAGTGAGTCACATGAACATTAAAAAATATCTCCTCAAAAATTCAGTCTAAGTTAGTTTACAAAGCACAAAATCTGGCAAGTTGTCCCATCCCCAAAGGACACGTAGGAAGTTTGCAACAGTCACATGCACGTAGCAATCACAAAAATATTCTTCATTTTGTGTCTGGCACTTAGATGATAGCACCATGAAGTAATACCCTTCATTTTACCCATGTTTCACAAAATAAAAAATCCACAAAAGTACTTTTCATACAATGTATTTCTCATAGAGTACATGTAAACTTCTGCATGTACAATGGTCAGATTTACAGTTGCATGGCCATGACACACATGCTCTTGGCTTGACTGCCAACATAAACACCAAAACGGTAGGGTTACCAAGTAATACCACTTTCAAGAATATCAAGAACTTTCACAAGTATAAGCAAACATTTTGGAAAGAATATGATTGTTCAAGAAAACCAGACAGAAAACTGGAAATGGTTTAGCCTGAACCTCTGTATTGTAAAATTCTGCCAGGTCTTGTGAAACATCTGGTGCAGGCCACTGCTCAAGGACAGGGTAATTGCTACTCTGTTATTTTGACCATGCCTAAAGATATAGGTATAAGATATATATTTAAAGATAATTTTTAGGATGGGTTTTCTCAGTCTCCTAGAGCAAGCAAACTGCATCTCAGCAACATCTACTTTATTGGGAACAAAATGAAGCCCCTGGTAACTGGTTTTGAGTTTACCTCCTTCTCCTTCAGTTGTATATATTCTTGTTTAGTATTAACAGAAAGGGTGAATAGAATAATAGAATGTCTTGAGTTGGAAGGGACCCACAAGGATCATAGATTCCAACTCCCGTCCCTGCATATGACAACACCACAGTTCACACCGTGTGTTTGAGGGTGCTGTCCAGTCTTAAACACTGTCAGTCCTGGGGCCATGACATCTCCCTGGGGAGCCTGTTCCAGTGCTCCACCACCCTCTGGGTGAAGAACCTTTTCCTAATGTCCACCCTGAACCTCCCCTGGCACATATTCCTACCATTCCCTCGAGTCCTGTCATTGGTCACCAGAAGGAGGAGTTCAGTTTCTGTCTCTCATCCTCCCCTTGTGAGGAAGCTGCAGACCATGATGGGGTCTCCCCTCAGTCTCCTCCAGGCTGAATAAACCAAGTGACTTTAGCTGTTCCACATATGGCTTTCCCTCCAAATCCTTCACCAACTTCATAGCCCTATTCTGGACATTCTCCAGTAGCTTAATATCTTTATCCTGTGGCACCCAGAACTGCACACAGTGCTCCAGGTGAGGCCGCACCAGTGCAGAGCAGAGAGCGACAATCACCTCCCTGCCCAGCTGGCAATGCTGTGCTGGATGCACGCAGGACACAGATGGCCCTCTTGGCTGCCACTGTTGGCTCATGATCAACTTGCCGTTGACCAGAAACCCCAGATGCCTTTCTGCAGAGCTGCTCTCCAGCATCTCATCCCCCAGTCTGTATGTACAGCCAGGGTTGCTGTGTCCCAGGTACAAAATCTAGTACTTGTCCTTGATAAACTTCATACAGTTGGTGATTGCCCAGTTCTCCAATTTGTCCAGATCCTTCTGCAGCACCTCTCTGCCCTCAAGAGTGTCAACAGCTCCTCCCAATTTTGTGTCACTGGCAAACTTATTTAGCATTCCATCAAGTCCTGCACCCAAGTCATTTATAAAGACATTGAGGAGCGTTGGCCCTGAGATGGATGCCTATGGAACCCTGCTACTGACTGGTTGCCTACACATAACCCCATTTACTAGAACCCTTTGAGCCCAGCCTGTCAGCCAATTGCTTACCCAATGCATTGTGTGTTTATCCAGTTGTATGCTGGATAAATAGCGTTCCTGATCTACTTCTATATCTTTATCATATTTCTTCTTATTAGTTCTACTCTGGATTAAAAAGGCTTACTATTTTCAATCTGTTTTCAAATTAATCTTGTTCCATAACTTAATTTATTCTTGCTTTTAATTTCAAAGCCCTGTTTATTTCTTCCATATCCTTTTGAAGCTATTGTACAAGTGGAACTGGCTACGTATTGTGGAAAAAATAACACATTTTACTTGAAGGTATTAGACTAGTTTTTGTATTCATAGCCAACCTATTACTTACACAAGCCAATACATTCTGCTCCCTGGTGAACCACATCCTTCAACAAGTCCACTGCCTTCTGGTACTGCCCTTCAAGAAACCATATAAACCAACTTTTTATTGCACTCCAAGCCATTTTCTCTTAAAATGATCTAATAATCACAGAGTAAGAGGTTAACTAGAACAAGGAAAAAGCTTGACCAACACCTTTGCCAAACAACCCATATCCATTTGTTTTCATGGGCTAGAGTTTGAAGTACTGATAAAAAACTTTCAGTATAGTCATATGAATAACTTCACATGTTTTTTATCAGTGTTTGAGGGACTCTGTAAGTGTCAGCCATGAGTGGACTTCACTCTTTGAAGTAGGCAGATGTCTAGTTGGTTTGGGGTAGAGGAGAAGACTCTCAGAAAAAGTTTTCTTTAGAAAACAAAAGAACAGTTATTTAAGAAAGCTAATCTAATGACATGCTGTACCCCTTACTTCTGCCTGATCGTTTAATTATTAGTAACTCAGTGCAGTTCATTAGGGACCTATTGTGCTGCTATTGGCAAAACAGAAATGTCACTGCATGTTAAATAATTAAAAGCAGTAAAACAAACATTATCTTTTGAGTCCTGGATTTATAAATTGCTGTTAAGCATGCATCCCTTTAATCAATAACTACTTATCTATTTTATTTTTGTCAATAATGAGTATCAAACTCTTTCCTGCCATTCTGATATGATAGTTTCCCAATTCTTCCTATAACTATAGTTTGTTTTTTTTTTTTTTTTACAGAGTATAAAAGTGAGCAATAGCTCATGCATCCAACCAGTTCTCCAGCAGTACTAGCCTATGCTTCCCCAGCTTAACCATTATTACTTTTTTTCCCTTTTCTAAGTGGTCAAGTATTTCTAGAGGACCAAATCCTGCACTCATACAGAAGACCTATCTGCATCATGTCTTGGTCCTGCAGCACAGGAATTGGTTCAGATCCAGTCCTGAGCAAATTATGAACTTGTAAAAAGTTCAGGGAGAAGCAGCAGTGAAAGGTTATCAAATAGTCCTACATTGCTTATGTGAAACAAAGTAATAGTCTTGTTGGCCTCAACATCCCCAGATTTGAAGAGCATTAATTTCTACTTATTAGCAGTGGGGACCTTGATTTTAAAGTAATTCCATGCATCCAGTCCTTAGGTCCTATAGCCCAAATTGTTACACCAGGTATCACGTATTTTATCATCAAGCAGTACCATTATTAAGCCCTGGTACAGCAAAGAGTGAACAAAGATACAGTCTGACTCACAAAACTTTTCTAACAAGCAGATTTTTTAGACTGGAATAATCACAGAAGGGATTGTTTTATAACTGAATAGCCTCATTCTCATTTTTCATCTTTTTGGTTCTATTACATTATGGCAGTCTTGTCAAGAAGTTTTTCCAGCCTCAGTCAAGAGCAGGCAGAGCGCATAATGAAAAATAAAAGGCAGAGTACATCTAACTTAAAAATTTCTACTGCTGACATGAAAGAAATGCCAAGTGGAGAATAATGCCTCAACTGCTGACTTTGTCACAACTTGGGAGAAACTTTCAGAACGATTAAGAGAGTCACTTCCACATCACAATTTCAAAACAGTGTTGGACATGTGCAGGCTGGATTTTGAAAGGAAGGAAAGCATTAAATCTTCATGTGGACATTTATATTGCCATCTTGGCAACACTAGCACTTTAAAGCTAGAGCTAAAGCACCACCTACCCTTTTTCCTTCACAACTGACTTTTCACTAATTAACCAAAGCAGGCAGAATGCTGCCAACCAACAGCTAATGCCAGTGCAGAATTATTCAAATCCTTGGAAACAGGATACTTAAATTAACATCTGCCTTACCTGTTGGGTCTTGTTGCAGCTGTGTACAGAAATCCCTTATAATTCAGTCCTCTTTCAGGAGAGGGCAGGTTAACTGTGATAAGAAAAGGCAGGTGTGATCACAGGGACTCAGCAGCATAAAATGGGAAGAGAAAAAGGCATTTCAGATACTAATATGAGGGCTAATAAGTACCTGACCTGACTTGAACAGCTCTCTCCAGAAGAGTTTAGTGGCAGAGAATAATGAAGAAAAACAGCAGAATGTAAGATCTATGGAGGAAAGTGCAGTCTCCCTGCATTATTATTTTAGACATAAAGTAATTTGATACACCAGAGTGAAAAAAATTGTTCCTTTAAATAATCAATTGCAAGCTACTCCTCACAGATACTTCTACACTTAGAGCTGCTTTGTTTTCCTGTTAGGTCTCTTACAACCGTGACCTCTGAATTTCTGTTTTCTGTTCAGCAGACCCCAAGTACCCTTCCTTTCCCCCAAAGCACAGTTGTACGCAACACAAGTAGGTAACACACAGCTGCAAGCAAACCACTCCTGGCCTTAGCCAGCTGCTGATTACAGTGCTTTTCATTGAACGGTATTTCAGACTACTCAGGTTTGCATTGCCAGTACTTTCAGTCGAGCTTGCAACACAATGATTTTTACGTGTGTAACCATTAGAACAAGTGAACACAGGGAAAAACCTCAAGTAATGCCTAAAACCAAAAGCCAATAGGTACATCTATTTTCTTTAATAGGAAAAAACAGCAAGACACCAAAGAAAAAGAACAACCTAATATACACTAAAGATGCCATCAAACTTGAGACAGTCCTGGTGAAATGTACTTCAGCACTGGCACTTACACAATCCATCTGACACATAATAATAGTATAGGTCCCTAACTGTGGCAAAGAAAAACAAAGTCATTTCCTATGCTTCGTCTTCAACAGGCAACTAAAACTGATAGATCTCTTTTTTCCCTTTTACATCATGGTTCAGTGGATGATAAATGCATGTTCAATCACTTTGTCTTCAAGGCAAAGCTTGCTTTTTGTTTGTTTGTACACAGTCACGCACAACTGAAGCCTCCAAACACTACCAGAAAGCAAACTATGCATTTAAAACAAACAAATGAAAAAACCCACACCCCACACCACAACAGTAAATGGAAAAGAAGAAACACCAGAACACCACAGGGAAGACAGAATAAGTGGGCTCCCTTCTGAACTGTAGCTTATACAGGTAGCAGATGGGTAAAGAGAAGGGGAAAATCAGATTGAAATTCTGTGTCAGCTCCCCCGACTTCACCAAGCAGTAGTTAAAACTTCAGCAGAGAGCAAATTATGAAAAAAAAAATATTCATGCTATGTAGGCACTTCACCATTCCTTCAACATCTTGGAGGCGTATGTTCTTCAGGGCTGGTGCAATCTGTGCATATTTGCAATCTGAATGAACTATTTTTAGAAGAAGGATTGCTATCTGCAGAGTAAACATTAGTTGGGGTCCAAGATCTAAGCCAAAGCAATTCACTCCCTGTTCACTTGACAGAACACCACAATGCCAACAGGAGAATCTTTTCCTCTTATTTTTTTGTGTGGGAGCTTTTGATCTTTTTCTTTTTAGGCAGTCTTCTCATTCACAGGCTCCAGCTGATAGTTCATTTCTTCCTCGTCCCTTCCACTCCCTAGACTCAACCACACTGTCTCCCTAGGTGCACATTATTCCCCACAAACCCCTCTGTTTGCTTTTGCTGATCATGCTGGATCCTTGAGCAAATTGGATCTTTGCTTTTAGATATTTGCATTTTCAACTTGTTTGATTTGGTGCTGAAATAAGAAAAGAGCAATGGTGAGAAGAGAGTCTGCAAAGAGACAGTAGTAAACTTTTCAGCATGAATAAAACTAACTGCAGATCCAAATACATTTTCAGACAGAAGTAATTTCAAAGAAAAGTCAAAGGAGCTTAGTATTTGAGGAATTTTATCCATGTTTGTGTGTGTATGTGCTCATTTATATGCACACATATATTACCAAGGCTAGAAAATTCAAAGATACAACAATATTTGAAATATTTCAACAGTATTTGAAATTCTTTCAAGTTTCAGAAGTGAAAAATGCACTGTTTAATTACCTAAGAAACCCTAATTTATGCTAACCCCTTACCAAAATGTAAACATGCAAGTTTGGAAATCACCTTATAGACACAAAATTGGGGACTAATTTGGAGTGATTACTAAAAACAGGTTTTCATTTCCCTGATACTGATAAATAGGTACCACCAAAGTTCTAAGTTAATCAAGGAAACATCATCTACAGTGCAAAACTGTTGCATCTTTAGGCTACAGATTCCTCTTCCTTCCTGAGCCTCCCAGTGTTGGAGTGCCATTGTATGTGAAAAACTAATTGTTTCAGGTGTTTTCTGACTATGGTGGATGTATTCATCCTTGGTCTGTCTCATAAGCTCTGAATATATAAATCCATCAATACAGAGAGAAGGTCAGCTCTGCTAGATCAGTTCCTGAAATGAAGCGGCTTCCTCCCCAGTGAGGTCTGAGAGATTTAGAGGAGAGGAGCTACACCTACCACTACCCCTTGTGCTGGGGTACAAGTAGAAATACAAGTTTACTTTGCAATATAAATATGATTTGGGTGTTTTTTCTTCTCCAATGAATGTCAATCTCTAATGCTAGAAACTGTCAGACGTGTAACATTATTGTCGGCAGGAAGGTAGTACTGTTGAAAGAACAACATTTGTTTTTTCTTAAGTGAGTTTGACTTCATCATAGTGCTAAAGAGGCATAATATTGATTAGAAAACAGAAAGGAAGAAATAATTGATATCTCAAGTTGTTGCAATTCATGGCCCAAACTACTAAGCAGTAGTCATATTTCGTCAATGAAGTCACTCACAGTTTTTCCTCTTCTTCCATTCTATGCATTTTTTTACATTGTCTCACATACTGAAAGGTCATTCCATCCCTGGTTTTCCAGCTCCTATTGTCAATTCAAAAGTATTGCCACACTTGCAAAAAAAAAAAAAAACAAACATCTAGTTTCATGATGCTTGTTGTGTGGAAAACAAGCATATATAGCTTTGCAGATAGTCTTGATACAGAAGTTAAAAACACTGACCATAAACTCCTTGGAGCACAGACCCTCTCTTTGTACTGTTTGTACTAAAGAATATTGGTAGTAGTAGAACTCGAGAACTAAACAGGAAAGCTTTTTATACCACAAAAAGTAGACAGGGGAAGGAGGTGGAGCAAGTTGTATGGTGACATTGTGCATAAGCTCCAAGCACAATATAAGTACATGAATTCAAATTGTGAATTAATTTGGGCTTGCATTAAGGGGTATGAAGAAACCATCTGACCTGAATAGCACTTACTTAAAAAAAAAAAGATTGTAGAACCAAAAAATGGATTTTTTTTTTTCCCTATGGAAAATGGTCTTATTTTGCAATCAAAGTTAGCACAGATTTGGACTTTAAAAAGAAATAAGATGCAAGATGAACATTGTTTTCAAATATTTTTTCAAATTTTTAAAACTAATATTCTATTTTCTTGTGTTCATGTTCCATAAATAGAGTCAGCTCTACACAAGCAATTGCCCAGAGAGGTTGCCTGCTAAGGACAGCCACACAGCCCTTGCTTTATTATTTTTCTGCCTGTGCCATAGCATTGGAAAACCAGACAGACTTGTTAGTATTAACCACGAAGGAAGGCTGAAGGCAAGTGGGGCAGCAGTAACAATCTATTTGCAGACAATGCATGAATATACTGAAGACAGAAAATGCAAAGTCATTCAGCATTTTTTATTGAATCAAAATACAAGCCACTGAACCACTAATCCAGGGACTACAGATATTTTCTTAATATTCCTGTAGATTCCCAAAAGAAATGTCTTACACGAACTGGGTTTTCTTAGCCATGACATTCTACAATTGGTATAATTCTTTTAGTATCTATGATAAACTAGATCATAACTTCTTAGACAGTTACTTATTACTAGAATTACATTCTTTCAAAACTTGATTCTTGAATAACTCCTGTTGAAGTTTTCCTTTGGGATACTCCTATACTCCCTCTTTTTCAAGTATCTAACTTCCAACAGTTACTCAATGGAAACTGCTTTTGATATTGTCTCTTCATCCTTATTCCTGAATGTATAATATGATTATATAGGTACGATGGAGTCTCCACAGCTCTATTTCCTAAATATACACAGCTTTAAAGGTTTCTGGTGGTATCTGGGATAGAGAAGAACAGCTCTGGACAATAAAGATTTCTAATTTAATTAAGGAGTCACATCTCCTTAAGATGTGACTTAAGACCACGGACGGCTTTCAGAGACTTCCCCCCCAACATCATCAGGGGTTAAGTAAAATCATAGTTAAGATATAGATAAAGCAAAATACTTCAGAACAAAGCTCAGCTCACCGAGTATCTGTTCATGGGCATTTAATCCAAGCTAGTAATATATTTAAGCAGTGAACAACATCACAAATGGATTCAAGTGAAGCAGCATTTGCACAGAAAAATAAGTCTGCAAGGTTATGCTAGACATAAGTCTATGTTAAAACTACTTCAACATTTAGGTTTTATTCTGTGCCAGAAATTCTGGCACTAGTCTGTAGCTTCAAATGGCATGTTCCTACTCAATTTTAAACTGCTAGGCATAAGTATTCAACCTTTTGAGAGGCAAAGCAGAATATGCAACTCCAATTAACGCTAAATGGAGCTGTATGTTCAGCTACACGTGCTGCTAAAAATGTACTTCTTGGCCCATAGCTTTAAAGTAAGAAAAACAAACACATTCTGAAATGTAAAGAGAAAAAAAGGTTCATGTTTCAGATATTTCACAGAGTGCAAAAACCAGAATATTATAGTGCAGTTGTTATAGGCAGTATAAACTGCTACATAAAGGCAAATCAGCCCTGCAATAAAAGATCTGAACACCAAATAATCACTGATGTGTCAAGTCTCTTCCACTGATATATAAAACGAATCAAGGCATTTGCATGGATGGAATATAGTGGACATAACTCACAACTAAATCTTGAAACATTGCAACCAGCAATCTTTTCAAAAAGTTTCCAACTGCTCTGCATCATCTAAAGCAACATTATCATTCTAAAGAGAGAATCTGAAACCATGTGTTTGTTAATATGGCCTTAAGTGTTAAATGTGCTGTTGCTGTCTTGAGCTATGTCAAGACTTTTTAAATAAAAGCAGTGACTTACTAAATCCCGTCCCTAGCTAATCAAAACCATGAGTTTGAAGCACGTTGCTTAATACATTCCCTTTACTCACTATTCACTGTCAAAACACTTACTAAAGAATTGCACAGTATAGGACACATAGCCAGGGCTGCAGATAAAACAGAAGAAGAAATGAAAATGTGAATTTGAGAAAATTCTTAGTGTACAAAAAAAAATAAAAGGTACTGCTGTGGCTGAAGAGAGGAGGGGCCTCGTAAAAATGCAGAAAATTCCTTAACTTTTAAAGAAATATATTTTTAAATGGATAACACTCAAACGTAATTCAGACATACATAGGTTGTCATTTGAAGCAGGTGCATTATAAGAAATTGACAAATTACAATATTTAGAATTAAGAAAAAATTGTAAACTCTGTTCCCAGAGGAATTCAAAGCACTTAAGACACACAGCATCTTCTTAATATTGCAATATTTTTCTTTTAATTAGGATTTAAAATGATCCAGAAACAGCACTATGGCTATTTGCTCCCTTCCATTTTAGGCAGACACATCATCACTCGGTTGTTTTAGTTATGGGCTGATTGCATTGAGAACTGTTTTTTTTTTTTACAGTCAGGAAAATATTTTCCTAAAGTCCAACACATTCAAAAGAAGCTAATAACTATTAGCGCAAGAGTGGAAGATACCATCTGTAGAGGAGATCCTGCATATAAAGCTCACATACAAGAAACTCCTAAACATTAAGTTTAGATCTGCAGCCAAAATTCATCATTGTGGTTCATCTCTGTCCATCAGTCGAGTTTCTTATGCAGCTGTAGCGAATTACAGCTGCAAAGGCATTATCTATCAGTTATTGAAGAATGGCTAAGGATTGTGCATCAGAGTAAAGCTCTTTAAGTTGAAAGAGATAAAAAATGTATTCTGGCTGCTGTTGGAATATACAGCTCTTTGACAGAAACCACATATAACGTGCAGATATACCATGCAGAAGGGAAAGAAATATACCGCGTTACACCCACATGAGACAGGAACTTCTTAATGTTAAATTTTTCAGCTTCCCAGAGGCAAAGAATTCTTGGCTCAGACAAAATATCTGAGACAATTATCAGTCACAATCCACGTCCCTGAAGCTCTTTCTTTAGCAAGAATCAGCTTGTGCACCCAAGCTAGCATTCTACTTCTGTCACAAATATTAGTGATAAAAGTAATAATTCACATCTTCACAAAAACATGGTTGTACAATAACTTAGTTATAACAAGGCTGCTGGAAGTAGATATGGCTCTCCTTGGATTGCCTGTGTGATCTCTAGCAATGTCCTTAACCCCTCTTTCTCTCTCTTATTCTCTTCTGTGCTGCATTAGTTATTTGCAATTGGAAACTTTTAAAGTCAAGGATGGATTTCTATTTTGAATATAGACTAAGTGCACAAAGACCTCAGCATAGGCTCAGTTGTAAAATAAATGAGTAACAAATTGCATTTATTGAGAATAATTGAGCAGTGAAATAACAACAGTACACTTCAATCTGCAACCTAAAGGTCAAAAGAATATTTCTCCATCCTAAAGAGGACATCAGGAAGCTCACCATTTCCACTGAATGGATACAGGTATTGTACAGACATAGACTTCATCCTTAAAAAAAAAACCCACACTTTAAATGGGGACCAGCCATCCAGCAGTACATTGATGCAAATAACACTGTTCCCTTTACCAGGAAGTATGTAAAGGCAAGCAGAAAATCTTTCTGTGTAAGAAAGAGAAAAGTGACAACATAGGAGAGGCTCCGTATGTCCCAGTCCACGTTTCGTCTGAGAACCAAGATATCTCAGCACTTTTTCTGCTTGCAGTATTGTTTTCTACAGTCTCAGCAAGCACCCAGGATAAGCCTACAGGAATTAAGACGTTGCAGGAAAGGGACCACCCCACGGTGCCCACCCACCCCCCCCCACCCCCCCCAAAAAAAAAAGTAAACTTAGAAAAATTGTCATTTACATAAGACCTAAATTCGCTTTGAATTTAATGGAATTACTTCAGCTTCACAGTTGCGTGATCAAGACTAAGATATGAACCGTAGTTCAGTCTAGGTATATTTCTGAGGTTACTCTCAGCCTGAAATCCCCATACATAAGTGTGATACGCAAAAGCTTTAACACAAAACCTGCATTTATCTTTTTCAATACAGTACTATGTCTATTATATTCTACAATTTCATTAGCATGAACAAATTCAATTGATATTTCAGCAAAGAATGAAAGTCAATTGTGCTTCTTATTCATGACGTCTTAAGGAACTCAGTACTGTACCAATGACAACCTCACACAGATTTAGTAAGAGATGTCTAAAATAACTATTTGCAGAAAAACTGGAAAAAAATGATATAATTTTTAATGAGTCAATTCCTGAGACAATAAGCCATTTATGAGCCTGTATAGCCACTAACACTAGTGGACTCACAGCTCCTTGCAACAGAGTTAAATTGGAGCTCATGTAACCATGATAAGTTAAACATTGCTTAAGTCAGGTTGTTCACAAGGGAAGAAACACAGCCCTTTACTAAGACATAGATCTTCCACAGTTTATTTATCATTAACAGAATGTGCTTTATAGCACTGCATAGAGGTTGCCATAAAACAACGTTTTAAGGCGCTCTCAACCATATTTCAGCCATAAATGTCCTATAGATATAGGAAGGAAAACTACCAAGGTTCAATATTATCATCTTTATTACAGATGACCTCACTATTGTGTTCTCTATAAAGAAAAAAAATTAAACCATTAACCGTCTGAATCCTAAATTAATACAGGTTTACGACTCATATCTAGATCTAAATGGCCTTACTTACAGTGTAATTATTTTTCTATGAAAATTTTGTTGACAGCCCCATTAATGGTGATCAAACCAGAATAGATATTACCTCTTCTACTAAAAATGCAACTTCTATGGCAGAGTGTTCCATATATTAATACACATCCATCAGGGATTCAGTTTTCAGTGAAGTTTTATAATGAATAACATATTAAAAAACAAGGCACAAATTAATGAAGATTCAGTCATTTCACTACATGATACAAAGCTTATACAGCTACACTGTTTAATTCAGATATTTCTATTGCCCTTATACACTATTTCTCACTAGTCCTATTTGTCAATATGGTTTTACAATACAAATATATTATTACAAGCTGTATTATTGCAGCTAATAGAGATTCTTATAAAAATCCAAATGAGACAGTAGAAAAAATAACATTAGTTATTGATTCATTATTTTTTAAAATACGATGCATATGTTTGATGCCAAAATGTGTTTCTGCTTAACTTGCAGCTCTGTACATCCTAAATTTGAAAAACTCCAAGGGAATTTCTAATGCCTCTGTCAGAGTATGGCAAAGCAACAGTTCTCACTTTTGAGCATTGTATTATTGCATGTGCTTCCACAAATTTGCCTAAAACCCAGAATGTCTCTAGGTCTTACTGATGTAATAGGCCCCAGATTATTCTTTCCTTTTCTTTTGGCTGTTACTGTTTCTCAAATCGATAACACATAAATCAATCACAGAAAGTTACATTCTTTGGGTTTTAGGCATGAAAGAGGGCCTAGGGAGACATGCAAGCTACAGCTACAGTATATTCTTATTATTCACCTTGATACAGCTTTTGTACATTGTGCTCATCATAGTTCAATAGTACCTGACAAAACTAATGCTAGTTTTCATCTAACACTAGCTTGTGATCTTAAATAAGAAGCTGTGTGTGTGAACGTGCTTTTAAGCACTACAGTGCACCAAAGAATGAGCTGTTTTCAGCTAACATTGAGCCACTAATGATTTTAATGAGAGTGCCTTCTGGATTCATATTTTTTTCATAAAATACATCACACTAAAACAAAATCAATGAGAAACATTAATTAGGGCCTTTTTAGACGCCTTCTGTGGTGTTGTTTTTCTTTTGAGAAGCACCAGATGAAGAATGCTGTGCTTTATTTAAGCTAAGTTGTTTGACATTTAGATGAGAGAAAAAAGAGAAAAATACTAACAAACACAGGAACAATTTTTGACAGCTCTTTGTCATGCAAGAGAGAAAAAAGGGGACCGACTGCAAGATACCACTTTGAAGCCCTGGAAATTTGTAATGAAAAATTTAAGATACAAGAGAGGAAGAAAGATGAGCTATTCATTTGGTTCTGCATATATTAACACTTGTAATTCAAACTAAAGGTTTGCTATGTGTTTTCATAATTTTGACTCTAATAAATATCTTGGAGAATTGCTTTGATATTCTAAGATCATGCGTGTAGCTTGCATCCATTAAGAAAAATGGGGAACAATCATCATCAGCCCTCTTGGCGCTAATGAGAAGGTCATTGCTCTTTAATTATCACAGACATGAAACTGAAATATTTCAAAGGGTTTGTAGAATACAGTGGCTGTGGGCAAAGCTGTGTATCTGTTTATAAGTCTGTCTGTCACAGAGCAAATCAAGCAGGACATGCATCTTCCATTCTGTAGCCTCTCTGCTTTTGTGTATGTTTAATTTTCAACTTCGTATCGCTGTTTCTTGCACATTGGATTAATCTGGGAAATTTAAGACCAGCTATTAGCAGGGGCTGAGTAGGAGGGAGGAGGACAGAGAGAGGCGGAGAAAAAGGGGTAGAGATGTGAGAATAGTAAAATGTTCCTCATCAGGAGGTATTGTGACATAAGTACTGGTGTGTTGTGTGACCTTATTTCCCACAGTAGGGGTGTTATGAAGAAATAGAGATGATGAGGTGTGGCAGAAAAATATTAGCAAATTAAAAATTTGTGTTTGGCATTGGCTGTGATCTCACTCATATATCTACCCTTGCAAAGGAAGTGACTACAAGGGGAACAGATACCGTTGAAGCAAAGCAGGGGGTGGAATCAAAAGTGATTTTTTTCCTTTTGGTTCTGTATTCCCTAAAACAATTTCCTCTGACTCTTGGACAGAACTAAAATAAATCATTGCCCTAAAGTGTTTACACCAAATGTATTATATTGGCCCACTAGCAAAATTTGGAATTACTTCAGAATTAAAAAGACTATTTTAACTTCAGTAATGGGTGAGCACCCTTGCCTTTCACACAAGGGAAAGATTGAAGAGTGGAAAGAGAAATTTCCTCTCTCTGAGGAACAGAGAGAAGAAAGAGGAAGATCCAATTTTTGAATACTATTTCCATTTTGTTTTGCACATTTTGGAGTACTACTGTTGAACAGCTACCCTCTCTCTTTTTACTCAGTTTTTACCTTTGGGAGCAGTCACACCCCCAAAAGCAGGGCCAGAGCGGGCATGAGGAAGAGAAAGAATCAGCAATCAAACCATAGTCTCCTCTGGATGCTTTGTTATAATGAAAAGTTATGGCAAATGTGCAAAATTAACTTCAAAATCTAAATTTCACAAATATTTCTCATAATTAAGAGTGTTTCTATTTTTTGGAACACTGATACTGAAATTTCAATACAAAGTGACTTACGGAACCTCTAAATTTTCATTACTGAAATCTGATATTCATATTTCAATAGAGTAATACAACAGTAAATCTTTATGAAAGATGAAAAGTTTACCTTCCTGCAATAACCTTCATCTTGAAAACCAGCTTAGGTGGAATTACATCAGGTGAGGAGGGAGTGGTTTTCCAAGTTATTTCTCACAGAGATTCCAGTTAATCATTTTCACAGAGTTTGACCTTTCTGTGGAGATTTTAATTCCCTTTTCTCCCCATCAGACATCAGGCCAGAAAAATTTCTGGGGACTTCCCATGAAATTTCAAGAGCAAAAACCACCACCTTATTTTTTTTTTCCCAGTCTTTTGCAATACTTTACATGCAGAAAGATAGACATAAACTCAAGTCAAAAAAGATCATGAGTGAAGACAGTATGGAGTGGTATCTGCACAAATCTTGTCTGTTCAACTGGTAATGCAAACAAAAAGCACTTGAAACTGCTGGATACCCTGACACTAGGTAAAGTGACCTAATCTCCAAAGGCAGCAAATCTTCACATGATTCTGATAAAAATGAAAAAAAGATTGCCCTATTAAAAAGTAATGTAAACATTCTCATAGGAGTTTTCCCTTGAGATCTCCATACATAACATTGTGCAAAAAGATCAGACTGCCTCTGTAAAACAAAGACACAAGTAATCACCTTCTAGGGTGATGAATGTGACTGATCTGACACGGTCAAAGCAGAAGCATTAGCCTGTGTCTGAACTAAAATACACATCTGAACACCCAGAGCAAGAGGCATTTTCCGACCTTTCTCCTTCTCGCTCTCCTAAGAACCTGCTGTCCACAGTAAAGAAATGTGTTGTGTGACCCAGATAGGGAACACGGCGTACCTCCCACCAGCACTGCAGATGCAGTCAAGGTCACCCTCTGACCAGGCTGAAAGGTGCTGCCCCTTCACTGCAACAGAGAAACGAAGTTAAACAGAAGGCATGCTGATTGGTTTGGCTCACCCTCACAGCTGGACACCAGCTAATCTAGTGATTGCAGTGATCCCTTCATTAGGCTAAAGAGCTGTCAGTGCTTCTCTCTTCCCCATTACCATCAAAATCTGACTTCAATGAAAAAGGAGGACAGAATCTCTGGTATCTCCTCTGAAAATGTGTATCATTATTTGGTGCCTCCATGACTGGTATTTATAACTCTGTTCTTTCTCATCTACACTTGTTACTGGTCTATTTTTGAAAGAATCTTTGGGGAGATTAAAAAAAACAAAAACAAAACAAAACCACACCCCAGGCCCTCCACCCCCCGAAAACCCAACAAAACACAAAAAACTACAACCAACCAACCAAAAAACCAAAAAGACACAAAAAACCCCACATAACCACAAACAAAAAACACCTCATACATGCCACATTTAGTCAGTGGATAAAACAATAAAATCTTAAGGTGTTATTTCAGAAGAGAGTGTGACCCCTACATGTAGGGATAGTGCCTGTGAGAGGGACCCAAAAGAGACCATTTGCTAATGACATCCTTGCTTATTAAGAAAGAGGGACACCGGCTGGATTTCAGGAGCTGATATTCCTCAGTTATAACTCTATTCAGAATTCCACCTGACAAAGTATCTACTGTCCAAACCAGGTAGCGAGAAACACTGTATAAACAGGCCGTAGTTGTTATCTTTCCTTCTGTAAAGAGCATGGGAAAATTTGCAAGTATAGACAGGTATGGTGGGCAGGAGGCTGGAATCTTTCTTCTAGATATAGTAAAAGTAGAAACTTATTTTCTAAAGTTATGGAGAAATTCAAATGCAAATAATTTAGTCCTTATGATCCTTGTGCTCTCTCTCTTTTGCACAAGCTGAAGGAGAATGGCACTAAGCAGGTTCTAGCTGCTATCACAAAATAAGTACATGAGAAGTGAAGAAAGCAAAAGTGCTCACACCGGGAGAGAGACAATTTTCATTTGTAAATCAAGCATCACAAAAAGCATCAGGGAGCAAGATGCCTGTTTCAAAGTATTATCCTGCCAGAAATAATTAGCACATTCCCAAACAATTCCGATTTACAGTATTTTCTATCCTAAAAACCACAAAACCAAGGTATAACTTCTCAGTACTACATTGCTTTTATGTATCTGTCCCTAGCTTTATACTGCTCCATATCCAGAAATATAGATTACTTCCTATTTATGTAGCTAATTTATCCAGCCCATTCTTAATTGTATTGCCCTCTTTATTTTGGCTACCTTTTGCTTTGTATCTTTGGCATATGTTTTTTCCTCTAGATCACTAAGATATAAAGTAAATTGAGTTAGTTCTAAAACTGATTCTTATGGCACTTCATTTTTCTCCACCTTCTTGTGCTCTGAAATTATTTAACTCACAACTACCTTTTTGCTTTTGGTATCAAAGCACTTTAAAAACCAAAACCAAACATCAGTTTAATGTAGTAGACACAAATACTTACAAGTAAATACTTAAAAATACTTAATACTTAAAAAACCTGCAAGTACTTAGAAAAGCCCTTTGTGCATCATTGTATCGCAAGATTCTGAAAGGAATTGAAAACAGGAGAATGCTTACAACATTGCAGGGCCAAATATTATAAAGCAATTTTTACCAGGGCAAGTTGAATGAGCCTTTGACAGCCAGTGGGGAAGGAGGGGGTGGATCTTTCTGCCAGCTGTTACCAACAATTCCTCCTTCTTCACTCCTGCACCACATACAACCCTGAAAGCATCATCTACTGTTGAAAAAGAGTATTCTACCTTCTAAACATCTGCTTTTTTTTTGTGGACTCCTCATTTCAATGTGATTAACACCACAGAAGATAGGTCACAACTAATGGAACAAAAGGTGGCTGCTCAGTTCATCTTCATTGCTCCCATGAAAGCAAAGCATCTTGGTAGACCCCCATGGAAGACAAAACATTCTTCCAGAATTGAGCTAGTAGAAGAAGAAAACAGGTGGATAAAACTCACAGGTACAGAGAAATTAAAACTACCTGGAGGTACATAGAACTGCATAGAAAAGGAACAGCTGGCAGCAGTTATGGGGCTCTGCTTAACTGTATCTGAAAGTCCAAGCCATGGGATCTAATCTACACTTTGGGAATAGCTTTACATGTTGAGGGCAGTGGTTGTTCTACAGTTACGCACTCTCAGGGTTAACTAATGTCTGAAGCAGGCATGTACTAGTTGAAAAATTAAGCCCTTACTCCATAGGTATCACAAAAAAACCCTACACATACTTATTTAGAAGTAGAAATGCTGCAAAAGCTCATGAAATAAGACTGCTGGAGCTGTAAGGCAATGGAAAACCTGAGCATGAGGCAATGAATTCCTAGACCAACAGGGGTTTAAGGCGCCAAACCCTGCGCCTATTAATTTTGTGCTATTGGTTTCAATAGGGCCATATCCAATAATGACGAGTGATATTCCTGGTACGGTTGTTTTTATGTTGTGTTAATACAGTGTTAAGCCAGTTGTTTAAAACTGCTTTGCAGTAATTAAGTAATGGCAGTTACTGGTACATGTGTTTATTAGTAAAAAATAGTAAAGAACTGTTGCGGTTCTTTTCTTTATACCTAGCCTTAGGGACTTCAGCTTTTGTACTCCCCAAAGTGCCCTCCCATTACCAAACTAAACGTGCCAATAAAATACCACAGGGGGTAAAGGAGTTTTGGGTTTTGTGGTTTTTTTGTGTTTTGTTTTGGCTTTTTTTTTAGTGAGGATGGAAGGTCAGCTGAACCTGACCCTTACCAGAATGGCAGCTGCTGATTTCTTGGAATGGGAGAGGAGCAACAGGTAAAATCTTTATGTTCATCATTCTGACATTTGTTCACTAGACAGGGAAAATATGGAGAAACCACCTGAAACCCTGGGCTGAATGGAATTATGGCTGTTCAAAGCATTTCTTACGAAGACTGCATCATAAAAAAAGTACTCCACAATTTACTTCCCACAAAGGATAACTATATAGATTGCTATGAAACATTCAAGGATCTGAAGATCCAGTGACCCCATTTTTCACTTAAGAAAGGAAGTTCACGCCTTTTATTTGCCGACGTCCACCTACTACGCAATAAAAAGTGAACTTCTATCCCAGATAGGTAGTCAACAACTGAGATAACATGACTGATATGACCATCCATGTCAAACGAATGTTCCTTAAATTTACATTTATATTCCACATCTTTGAGTTTTTATATAAGTGTTTTCCATGCACTCCAGTTTTGACATATCTTGCCATAAGAACTTCAGTAAGTTCTGAATAAAAGTCCGACAAAGATGAGGTATGCCTGAAAGCAGCATTTTCAGCAAGCTGAGTAACATGCAATAGTTATAAGGTAGTACGATGATTTCTCTGGTCAAGACCACCTTTCAGCAAATCATCATCCCACAATACCATGGCCCCAGTATTTTGAAGACAATTTTGTCATACATTTTAGCTCAAAAGCTGCCAATAAGTAAATTCACCGCATGTCTGAGTTTAAAAATTCAGGAGGCAATAGTCTTGAAGATTCTTGTTAAACTGTTTTCTTTCTCCTCAACTCCTTATTTGAAGCATATTTTTAATTATGCATCATTGCCCACACATAAATTCATTTATGTATATTAATTTTTGCTCCACTTAGCAGAATGGTCACTTAATTAAATGTCTTCAGTTGTTTTAATGAAAAGAAAAAAAAAAAAACCAGCTTTAACAGAATGTTGTAACACCATACATTTAAACATACTATTTGTTGCCTTTATTTCAGTCCATTTGTAACACTGATACTAGGACATTTGTGGAACAGATATTAAAAAGTAATATACTTTTCTAAAGCCCCTAGACTGTTTTGCAGATTTTTAAATTGAAATCAAAATTATACAGATTTTTCATTCTGATAATTTTACCAATTCACTAATTCTTTAATCTTTACAGGTCATTGAACAGCTTCACATTAATGAGATGTAGTTAAGAACAAATTTTACAGTTTTTCTTTTTTTCTCTCTTTTTTTTGAAAAATGTTGCATATCATTTGCAAATTAGAAAGAACTTGTTCCATTTATGGTACATTTATTTAAAATAATCGAATGCATGAGAACCAGCTGAACACTGTGTGCAATGACGCTTTAAAACAAATTACCATTTATTTATAAGGAAGAAATAGACTTTTAGAAAGCACATAGGCTGCATTTCATTATTAATGGTGTTCTCCATGCAAAACCGATTTCTTTCAATAAGATACAGAAACAAGAGAAAACTCAAAGAAAAAACAGGAAGAAAGCCTATCTTGGGGACATGCATATTTTGCATATTAGAAATTCATAAAACATACAAAACCTGACGGCACCTGAGGTGCATGTATGAGGAATTTCAGTGGAAACTTCTCTGCAGCTGCTAGACTGTCTCAAAACACACAGTAGTATGAGACTCTATACAGTAAATACTGTATTTAAAAAGAAGTCAAATTACTCAACATCAGCATGTAAAAACTTCACTTTCTTCTAGTATGCACAATGCATTCAAGAAACACTGCTAACATCAGATGCCTGAAAGAATCAATATTTCAAAGTTATTGTAGACTGTAATTTCATGCTGTGGAAACAGTGAAAGGTAATTACTTTGGCTCAAGTATGTTAAATTACTATTATTCTATTCTAAATTGAACAGACTGTTTATAAATGGCAAGTTAACCACCTAGGGTTTCTCGGGCCGGGTTTGGTACGTGGACACGTGCACACCACTCATGAAAGTCAGCACTCATCACTGGCCCAGAGGTCCATTGTTATTCAGTCAAGAATAAATAACTTGCTGAAGATTAAGGTTACATGTCTCAGCTGAATATTTTGACTGCTGCTCAACAATTCTCTAGGCTTGTTTGTAAAAGCCTGCAAACTCTGCATTTGACTTCATCTGGAAGTCGAATGAAAATAATTTTATACTGTTTATAAACAGCTATTCATTACAGAAGAGCAGCAGTCAGTAACAAAGGTATTTTGGGAAGTAGGTGGTAAGGTTTTAATTCTTTTTTTTTAAAGTATAATTGAAAACTATAACTCCATGAGTATGGGTCTGTTAGAATTTCAGCATTCTTGTTCCCTTTCACTTTAGCTCCCTCTCTCATATTTTATTAGCTAGAATCTGACCTGTAGCTGGTCCCACACGTTTCTCGGATAATTTTAACAGAGGTACAGATGGAAGCACAAGCAATTTTTCTTTTAAGTTAGTTTTTGGAAAGGCTCAGAAAATACTTTAGGTTCAAAGACATATGAACTGTTTGGCAACAGTAATTATACACCTGCTAATTCCAGAAAACTTCTTCACATAGACATACGACGTACATAAAGCCTAGAACTACTGTTACTAATTAGATCGCTGTTAACAGGCAGCAATATGAATGCTTGACTGCAAATTCATATCTGGCCAGTGAACTGACAACAATCCCAAATTACTCATTAGTGATCTTCACTTCAGGAGGTGCTTTTAAAAGAAACCTGAACTAATTCCCTCTTCTCTCACTGTAACAGATATTTGCATGATTCCTGAAATACTAAAACTCAAGTTTCTGTGTAGCTGCCAGCTATTGTCATTGATGAGATTTGAAGGTTTTTTTCTTCTAATAAGCTTTCTTACAAGAATTCTTAGCAAAGAAAAACATAGAAAGTTATAGATCCTGGGGCCTGTTTCCAGCTCTGCAATCAGCTTTTCTGATGACCTCGCTTTCCAGCAATTCTGATTTTTGATTCTTGCAGCCTCAGGGAACAATGCGGTCTCTGCATAAGTTCTCCTTGTTCATTTTAATACTACCTTCCCAAAGTGAAGGGCCACTGAGATGTGGTAGCTGTTCTGATCCTTCATTCCCTCACTTGTTCACTGCCTTACCACCGAATTAGGAGAGAACAGCACACACACCACCACACTGCTGACCCTCATCGGGCCAGGCTCCAGCTCAGACCTTAACATAGCAGTTTACAGCTGCAATGGCAAGCTGTTCTGACAGAAGATCTCAGGATTCAGAGC
Organism: Streptopelia decaocto; assembly: GCF_964273445.1. Taxonomy (NCBI): domain Eukaryota; kingdom Metazoa; phylum Chordata; class Aves; order Columbiformes; family Columbidae; genus Streptopelia; species Streptopelia decaocto. The sequence goes on from NC_138661.1 coordinate 55,694,378, forward strand.
AGCCCATCACTCCTCTTTGCTTCCCTTTCTACAAACACAGGAAGCAGGCAAAGAAATCACGGAGCACTGGATGAAGAGACACAAGACAAAAAAGACAGAATACATGGGGAAAACTAACAAACCCCACCAATAAACAAGAAGATGTTCCTGAGAGAAGGCTTTGGAAAGTCCAACTTGCTCACTGCTACTAGCATTCAGACAATATAAGGAAGACAGATGACACAATTGTCTACTTGCCTCCTCTGTAACCTCCAACATAAGGAAAAGACACGCTGCCCTGCACCATCTCAAAGATAACTGTCTGCCTTGAAATACAACAACTTCTGAAAGTCCTATAATGCACTTCTTATTATGGCCTATACCACAAATAGGCCATTTCTAAGACAACTCCTTCCCTTCACCCAGGAAAACAAAAAAAGAAGAAAGAAAGAAGAAAGAAGAAAGAAGAAAGAAGAAAGAAGAAAGAAGAAAGAAGAAAGAAGAAAGAAGAAAGAAGAAAGAAGAAAGAAGAAAGAAGAAAGAAGAAAGAAGAAAGAAGAAAGAAGAAAGAAGAAAGAAGAAAGAAGAAAGAAGAAAGAAGAAAGAAGAAAGAAGAAAGAAGAAAGAAGAAAGAAGAAAGAAGAAAGAAGAAAGAAGAAAGAAGAAAGAAGAAAGAAGAAAGAAGAAAGAAGAAAGAAGAAAGAAGAAAGAAGAAAGAAGAAAGAAGAAAGAAGAAAGAAGAAAGAAGAAAGAAGAGAAAAGAGAAAAGAGAAAAGAGAAAAGAGAAAAGAGAAAAGAGAAAAGAGAAAAGAGAAAAGAGAAAAGAGAAAAGAGAAAGAGAAAAGAGAAAAGAGAAAAGAGAAAAGAGAAAAGAGAAAAGAGAAAAGAGAAAAGAGAAAAGAGAAAAGAGAAAAAAGAAAAGAGAAAAAAGAAAAAAAAAGAAAAAAAGAAAAAAAGAAAAAAAGAAAAAAAGAAAAAAAGAAAAAAAGAAAAAAAGAAAAAAAGAAAAAAAGAAAAAAAGAAAAAAAGAAAAAAAGAAAAAAAGAGTAGATTATGTAATTTTCCCTAACTCCTGCTGCCAGCCCACCTCAGGTGCCATGCCAGTTAACTGAATTTTTGACATCTGACAAAGTCCAATGTCCTGATTTCTTTAAACTACCTACTTTAAATTACCTAATCACAAGTTATTTTCAGACCAGTTTGTCTTGCTCTGAAGCCACAAGTCCATTGCTTATACACCACATCTGGCCAGAGGTCATACAGATGTCCATTCTCATCCAGTCTGGGATTTGTATGCTTTTCTTCATGCACTAGCTAATGGAAAGTGCTTAATGGGACCACTATAATAATGTTTTGTCCAATAATCTGATTTCAGCTGAGTTGTGGCCAAGTTATAAAAGTTTCTGGCCAGCCAATGTGACTGAAAACAAAGTACATCAACTTGAACTTAAGTAACTCATGTAGCAGTCCTTTTAAAACATGGTTTGGCTTCTGATGATAAAGTCAGTTACAATTTGTACAGACATGACTTAAGTTATTATACCTCTAGCATCTAAGTAATGTAAGTTTTTATATTAGTAGTTTTTCTCCTACATGCTTAAAGTGTAACACTCACGCAACATTAAAAAGATCTTTATGTTCAACCCTGATTCTAATATGGATGGATGGACAATGCCTATCTATGCCTTTGCCATTATGGGAAAAAATGTAATGTTCACTACGCATGCACACATGAAGCTTTATTTGGAAATTGAGAGAATAACAGCACAAAAATTAGAAAGGTGGGTCACTTTACCCACCAGCAAGTTCTATGAACAATCAATATACGGGAAAATTATTTCCTTCAATTAACCATCCCCGTTTCCTAAGATTATTTTCCCAGTAATATTATTTACATTGACCCATCTAGACCAGCTTTCTAAACTGCAAGTTCTCTGTACAGAGCAGCAGTACACCATGGCTCTCAGTAACTCATACAGAGTGGTTTCCCTAAACATTTTCTTCGCTGCTGAATAATATAACTTCCAGCCATTTGGTGATACTAGCCTCACCATTTCTTATTTCATTATGGAATGAATTTGGACTATTAATAACCCTAACACATTATCACAGCCCTGATGCTGGTCACCACATGGGCCAGGCACTGGAGCTGCACTTCCATCACCTCAACTTCCACATGGTTAACAAGGCCCAGGCTGGTCCCTTCCAGTGAGGAACCAACCTGCAGAGACCCTGGGAGAGAGTTCAGGCTTCCAGCACTGCTGAGATTAATCTTTCTGTTCACTGGGGTCAGCATGGGAAACATTTATATAGCATAACATTTATTAAGAAATTGTTGAGAAAGTAGGGGCTGTAGGAGGCTACTTATAGTTCAAATATTAGAAGCAATTCCAATGAAAATGAAAGATGCCACTGTCCGTTGATAGTTTTAGAAAAGGCAGTCAACTCAGTGACAGGATAAATCAATATTTTTTCTTTACGGTTATAAACAACTATAATAGTTTTTTTGACAGACATAAACTGCTGTAGAAAGCCCTCCAGACAGCACAAAACTTTCCCTGGTATTAATTTACTAGACAGTAGTTTATCCCAAATACTATCGATCAGTAATTAGGATTGTATTACTCCTGCAAGTAAGACAGAACTCTATGTAAATGCATATAAAGAACAATGCAAAGCAGTGTAAATACCCTTTCTTTGTTTACTCTCATGTCCTCTGACCAGCAAATCTAATATTTTTTTCTTCTGAAAACTCAAAGACAGTCTTGCCATACCATGTTGGAACTGAGCTGACAAACTTTCTAATCCCCAGAGATTTGTCCTTGCAAAATTACATTCTGCAACAAGAAAACAGGGCCTTCTGCTGAAGAAGTCTTTGACCTTAAAACACAAGAATTGTGCAATATTCCCTAGATGTGATCTAATGATCATACCAGTGTTGTAGCTTCACAAACTAGCTGCATGCCTTAGAATGATGGAAATCAGTATCATTGTTGGAAGTGTACATGCAGTAACTGCAGGAAATTACATTGTGGAGGAGCGCAGTTTCAAGAGAAAATTGAAATTGCTCTTCTCTACTATGCACTCTAGGGCTGCTTCAGATCATAAACGCAAGAAATCTGGCCTGAATGCAGTCTCTAGGGAATGCACTAAATGCAATACTCCAGGTTAGTCTCTAGGTAATCTCTGCAACATTTCATTTCATGCCCAGCTCCAGGTTGCACTCTTACTTCAGACAGCAGTCTGTACTCCTCTGAGCCAGCTGCTTTTCTGTCTGAAAAAGTTTGTCCCCTGGGAGACCCACCTCAGATAAACTGGATGGTTTGAGGGAATGACCTGGTGCAGACACACATGTTGACATCTCTTCCAGCCCAAGCTGGGTGTTTCTGCCTGTGTCACTGATACTCCTCTACATTGCAAAAATGGCAAAGCCCAAGCAAATTCACAGCAAGTAGTCCACAAAAAAAGGGAAAGTTCTTACCAAATACTGTTACTCTGTCAACACACCCTCACTTCCAGCCTGGTTTCTCAACAGCAGCAAATCCTGTTTTTTGGGGGCTCCAGGAAGATTACTGTGTATCCTACAACCCACCATAATTTCCCAATATAGGAGCACAGCATGGCCCCATGCTGCTGCCAGCCATTGCCCAGCAGCCCCTGCCCTCGCAGGCTCTATCCCTGAGGAACCCATAGCTCTTCCCAATGGATCATGGCACAACCATGATCAAACAAGAGCATCTTAATAGTATCCATCACTACCACAAATAAAGACCTCTGTCCCCTTTGGCCAGCTTTAGGGAAAATCAGACTACAGGTAAAGAGAAAAATGTTGTAGGTATAGTAGTTATTGTAGTACTTATAACAACCTCTTAGGGTTATAGAAAAACTATATCATTGCAATACTACTGTCTTTTCATGAATCTTCTGAGATCTCCAAATCAACTCTGAATAAAAGCATCTCACATAATGTCTGTTTCTCACCACACCTATCCATAAGTAGTCTCTCAGATTCCCTCTCACTCAGGGACATGTTCTCAGAGCACTACTGTACTCAAAGGCATTCACAATAAATATTTCCCTTCAATTTGCAGTTTTCTTAACTAAGTGCTGCCCTTCTGAACAGAACCACATGCTTCTTGTTTGTTTCCCCTCTGCTCCCCCACCTCAAACAAATCAATCAATCAATCAAACAGAAAAACAACAACAAAACCCAAAACAAACCAACAATTAAAAAAACCCCACAAAAACAACAACAAACAACAATAAAAACTTGGGTGAATGTCTCATTGTAATGGGTTTATAACAGATATTGAACCATCTCAGGTGACATCAGCCAAAAGCCTAAGCCAGGAAAGTTTCTGCATTTATAGCAATCAGGAGAGATCACTTCAATTCCAAATGCTTTAATTGAAGTAGCCAAGAAAACTAGCCCCTAAAGTTCTGCCAAAATATAGCATTCTCTTTTGCATATCTATTAGGTGAGAGACAAGGATCTATTAGTAAACAGAAGCAGGCAGCTGTTGAGGCAGGAGCATTTGGAAGCTGAGGCTCAGTACTTCCATGCGCACAGTTTTGACAACAGAACCAATACTCTGGAGCAATGTGCAAGCAGCCAGCTAAAAAGGTAAGTAGACAGATTAGAAAAAGAGGATCTGTAAAAGTTTCATATGACAAAATTTGAAGGGAAATGAGCAGTTTCACATCAGAAAGAAAGGAAAATAAATGATTCAGTATGTTTTTTTTAGAAGAGGATTAGGGACTGGTCATCGGACAAGGGTAATCAAGACCAGAGAATTCAGGAAATGAGCAGAATCCAAAAAAGAGCTTGGATTCACTAACAGGCACCTAGGTTGAGGATACTGTAATGACCATAGTATCTAGCAAACAGTTGATTACCCCACAGGAAAACAACAGTGCAAGAAACGTATTTTCTTGAAACAGGATAGTTGATAAAATAGTTCAAACTATCAAGACAAATAATCTATAGCAAAAAATAATCCATCAGGGGCTTTTATACTGTGTGTCTTGCATTAATATGTAAAATAACGCATTAATTTTCAGATCGAATCTGCATTTAAAAAGTTATAATTACTGTAACATCCTCAATTTGTAGAGGCTGCTACTAGCAAGGAGTCATCCCGTAATACAAAAATGTATATAGACGCATGCATTAATTTAAGTTGGAAGAGACTCCTGAAGGTCATTTGATCCAAACATTCCACTAAATGCAGGGCCATAGACAAGGTTACAGGCAACTGCAAAAGTTACAATCAGGTTTCTCAAGGCCTGGGTTCATTTGCACTTTATCTTCACAGGTGGAGTTTCTCTGGGCTCCTCTACCAATGTCTGAGCACCTTCAGTGTGACATTTCCCTAATATCAAAACAGGATTTCATGTTGTAACCTGTGTCCATTGCCCATTTTTGTTTTGCTGGGCACATCTAAGGAAGAGTCTTCTTTATAACGTATTAAGCAGTTGAAGACAGCACTAGAATTCATCTTCTCTTCCTCAGAGTGAGCAAACTCTCAAGATGCTCCTTGTACATAGAATAATGGAATCAATTTAGTTGGAAAAGACCCTCAAGATCATCAAGTCCAACCATCAACCTAACACTGTCACTAAACAACATCCCTGAGAATCTCATCTATGTGTCTTTTAAACACCTCTGGGGATGGTGACTCAACCACTTCCCTGGGCAGCCTGTTCCAATGCCTGACAACCCTTTCTGTGAATAAACTTTTCTTGATATCCAATCTAAACCTTCACCAGCACAGCTTGAGACTATTTTCTCTTGTCCTATCACTTGGTACTTGGGGGAACAGACCAACACCCTCCATACTACAACCTCCTTTCAGGTAGTTGAAGAGACCATCAAGGTCTCTCCTCCACCTCCTTCTCTCCAGGCTAAACAATTCCAGTTTCCTTGGTCGCTCCATCGTGTACTTCAGCATCCTCAGTGATTTTGTTAGACCTCTGCTGGACTTGCCTCTCTTTACTAATGCCTACTGGCAAGCCACAAACTGGAGACAGCACTTAAGATACCATCTCCCTTTCACCAAAGAGAGTGGGAACAGTCACCTTCCTCAGTCTGCTGACTGCTCTCTTGCTGAGACAGCAGTAGGTTGCTGACCTTTCTGGACACAAGGACACACAACTGACTCAGGTTTGACTTGTTATCAACCAAGGCCCCAAGTGCTTTTCTGCAGAAGTACATCCTTGCCAATCTGCTACCCCAGGTGCAGAACTTTGCATTTGGCTCTGCTGAACTTCATGAGATTCTTCTTGTCCCATTCCTCAGCATGCCAAGGTTCCTCTGGATCACTGTGCTTTCTCCTCAGCATACTTTTGCCCATGGACTCACTGAGTGTATGCTCCATCTCATGTCCAATTTGGCAATAAATACATTAATTAAAGCATATTGGCCCTAGTATTGACACTTCAGGAATACCACTGGTGACCAGTTTCCAGTTGGACCCTGAACCAGTGACCCTTTCAGCCTGTTGGTGCAGCCAGTTTCTCACCCACCTTATAGCCCACCTGGTTAGTCCTTATCTCATTAAAACATACTAAACTGTTAAAACATTGTAGCACATATATAACGCAGAACTGTTTCAGGTAGGTAGACAGAGACTTGCTATCCTGACAAGAAGGGACCAAGCTAATTCTGCCAAGGGGGAACAGGGACAAGAGGCCAGAAGACTAGAAGATCCCACGGGAGAGCCTTCCGTTGTGCCAAATCTGCTGTCAGTAGTGGGCGCAGCTTCCACCTGCCAGGAATAACCACAGAGCATATTGTGTGCTCAGCTTCTCCAGCAACGTCAGCCAGCCCAAGCCACCCGAGGCTGTGCACCAGCAATGGAGGGGCAGTAGGGCCACTTTGCTATCCATGCAACTGCTTCTTGTACCGTGACTGCAGTCAGCCTAGATACTATTCTTGGTTCAACTTTCTGGCCAAGCAGTCTGTAGCTAGAATGTGCAAATTGTATGCACGTCAAACAAATTCTTAAAATTTGCCAACATAAGTAAACATTGAAATTGAGATGTGCGTAAATCTGTGGTTTTCTTTAAGCATGTATAAATATATAAAAATTCTTATTTATGTTATTTTCCAGGTAAAATAATGGCAATGTCTTCCTGTGACTTAAGAGAATCATGTCACTTTACCAAATAAATAACCAAAGCACTTGCACGCATTGATCCTTCTTTTAGTCCCTACAGATATTAGTGATTGCAGTGTTTTGGGCCACATGAAAAATATGTTTCTAGTCATTTGCAATTGAAAGCTTATACTCCACTTTCTAAGAACCACACTAGTGCATTTTTTTTTTTCTGTAAGGAAAAGCATTAGAGATCTTCCATGTCCCCTTTGTGAAATCTGTGTGCTTCTGCTTCACTTCTCAATCCAACTTAACATGTACATCTGTCCTGTTTTAGCAGCTGGTAGCTTTACCAAACACAAAAAATAACAGTAATAAATAAAAGTTGATTTTAAACCAAGTTTAAGACATGAGCAAAAATTCTTTTTCTTCAAAGCTCAAAAGAGACCTTTTCATAACCACTCTTGACAGACCACAGAGGATGGGATCTGGAGGTTGGAGATGCCAACTTTATTTCTCGAGTGGTTAAACCAGATGTATTAACTCAAATAGAACAAGAAAGAAAGATGCCTTCCTAGTCCCAGCAAACCTATTATCATGAGGGCTGTGAATATTATGTGTTCAATGTTCTATGCGAAAGAATGAACAGTAAAAGCTTTCAAAATGAAGTCAGCTGTAAATGCATACTCTTTTTTGAACTGAAGATGCAAGCTCCCATGAAAGTTGGCCTTTTAAAAAGTTAGAGAACAACATTTGAAAAGTGAAGGCATAGCACATAAAAATTCTACATTTTCAGAACAAATTCAAAGACAAATATGTCATAATCTTCTTAAAATTAGATTTTTCACTATACTTGTAGTTGTAGTAATCTAATGTTTAAGAATGATGCGTAGATCATTCCTGCTGTAAATTTTGTATATTTCAAAAACAATAAACATTGGTCCCAGTTCTAACACTTATTTTGAATTTCACTATATTTGGTATTTTTTTTCTGGAATAACATATTTTGAGAGCAGTATTAATATCTAAAGTAATAAAAAGACAAAATTGCAAGCTTCATGCTTGAGAGAAAGTCTGGAAAACATTCACTCAATACACAGTCAAATTTCTAGAATATGTTCCAGTTGAAATAAATTATCTTTCTCACGGTAGTTATTTCAAAGCAAAATGGCTTTTGTTTCATGACAGAGTACCCACACAGAGGGACAGGCTGTAGCAAATGACATGCCATTTCACATTTTTTAAAACATCTTCAGTTCCTTGTTCTCATGTAGACTAGACCTAGGTTTTCCAGGCTAGAGAGACCTATCTAGACTCACTGACCCCTCACACCCACTCCATACTCTTTAATGGGTGGAGGGCATTGCACAGTCATGGCCACAACTAGACAAAGAATTATGGTCATTTCCTAGACCAGTAATCAGCTTGCGTGTCAAGGTTGCCTGTTGTCACTGAACCTATTTCATTTCTACAAGGACCACAGTAAGTCAAGCTGATGAGGGCAGTGCTCACCCCAGCAGGGATACTGCGGTTGTTTCAGGCTTATGGTCCTCCTTGCTGCAGCAAGAGCATTTGCTGCCCTCATCCTTCCCATCATACCAGGAGCAACGACTCCAATGCTGCAAAGCCCTTGGTCTCCTTCCCAGTCCCTCTCCTTCTCCCAGCAGAACTCACCCTGGCCCCTGACCTGCATGGTGCCTAAATTCAGTTTTTGTTTCGTACCCCTGAGAAGCCACAAGCTGAGCACAGTTGCCCATGTATGAGTGCTTGCAGCTGAATATTCCGGGAAGCACATTACTGGGGAGCTCTGCAAGAGGGAACCTTTACAACAGGACTCTAGGATTAGTTCCATCTTAGTGTGTATAATGTGTGAATTACTTTACTTTCCTCACTGAGGATAAATAATGCAGTTCTTTCTGAAACAAAACATACCCGAGGTCAAGTTTTCCCCCCTCAGTTATACTGGCGGCCTGGAGCACGTGGAAATATGCCAGAGTCAAAGTGGACTGTAATAAAGTCAACGGCATTTTATCAGATACTATAGCTAGGGGCTATAGTATGATCCAACATGTACATTTTGAAGAGAATTCTTTTAGAAAGCACTTCAGAGAAATAAAACAAAACCAGTTTATTTTCCTTGATAATATTCAATCCATGCAGTACAACTCACAAGAGGCCAATAAATGATTGTTACTGGAAACTTTGAAAAATCATTGCAAAAGAAAACATTTATACAAGTTTATGAAGGCTTCTGAAGTATGGTTGATATGTTCAGGTCCAAAAGGACTGTAAAGTATCAGGATATTACACAGAGTAATGCTGATGGTTCTTACTGTATTTACATTGACTGCAGTTCGGTTTGCTTCTTACATATGGGAAAGGTTAATTCTGTAGTGAACAATGTTTTGATTCCACTCTGGCACATTTCTTATAGAAACACAAAAGATTACTTGAATTATTAACATGAATAATAAAAAAGTTCCCACTTTATAATACAAAGATAAACATACATATTTGTAACAGTGTTTTGTGGAAAAGATATAGAATTCAGATCTTGGCAAAAAGGTTTGGAGAGATTAAAAGTAGCCCTGAATGCTCAGGAAAAACTGGTTTCAGCCCCTGTATTTGTTTATAGCAGAAGTATTTTTCTTGGGTCATTTTTGTTTTAAGTTTGCTACTGAAGATAATTAGATATGCTTAATAATTATAGTAGGGTTACATCAAGATTTTAATCAAAATGTGATGCATCTCAGGGCAGCTTTCCATCAATATTTGAGCCAAGTTTGTTAAGTTCATGAACCTTTCAGTAAGGTTAGGTGAAGTCTAGAATGAACTCATATTGATTTATGGCATTGCATTTAAAATACAAGTATCTTTTTATCTTCAGAAAGTTCAAATTTTAAGTAATATCCTCAATACTAGAAATCAATGGGATACCCAATTATGGAATAATTTTATATGTTCTGTGTATCCTACCTTGAAAAGAACACAGAGAAAGAATTGTGCAGCTGACAGGATTCAGGCATGAGTGCAGTCACAGAAATACATCCACAGAAGGAAAGCTGGAAACACTTGGAATTTTTATTGCAGAGGAAATGCAGGGGGAAGAGGGAGGGAACATGCTAGAGCTACTGCACTGAACACATGATATGAGGGAATTCAGATGTTCTCATGTTCCCTGCCACAATGTGAGAATAAGGGAGTTTTCATTAAGATTGCAAACACCCTCTTTTTAAAGTGATAAAGAAGTTACTCTTTTTTATTTAAACCTCAAATTATAAGTAACCTGTAGAATTTGTTGTTATAATCAAAAATCATAGTTGGATAGGGAAAATGCAGCAATAGCATTCAAAAACCCAAGAATATAAAACATAATGCTTAGCACAAAAACTGACTGGTTAAGAGGTTAACCTAATTCAAAACAAGAACTCTCCTCTTTCTCACATTGCTCTTTGTACCAAATATTACTACTGCTACTAATGCTATGAAATTTATCCATTATTAATTCAGCATTAGTATTCTGCCATTTTAATTGAAGCACTAAAGAGAGATCAGAATGGGGCGACAAAGCTGGTGAAGGATCTGAAGCACAAGTCTTTTGAGGAGCAGCTGAAGGATCTGGGGTTGTTTAACCTGGAGAAGAGGAAGCTGAGGGGAGACCTTATTGCTCTCTACAACTACCTGAAAGGAGGTTGTAGCATGGAGGATGTTGATGTCCCAAGTACCAAGTGATAGGACAAGAGGAAATGACCTCAAGTTGCACCAGGGGAGGTTCAGATTGGATATTAGGAAGGGAAGTGTTGGAATCACCATCCCTGGAGGTGTTTAAAAGGTGTTTAGACAAGGTTCTTAGGGACATGGTTTAGTACTAGTGTTAGGTTATGGTTGGACTCGATCTTGAGGGTCTCTTCCAACGGGAATGATTCTATGAATCTGAGTTATGTTAATCTTTATTGCCAAAGGATTGATCTGAGACAAATAATCTTCAAAGATCATGTGTTCTTCAATGCAGAGGCTTTCAAGAGAGAGGCCTGCAGAATAGAAGGCACTTCATTCATGATTACTAGACATATCTCCTTGCTTTTGAGCTACCAATAACCTAAGTAAAAATAAAGATATCATAGCCAGATAATTCACATCATTCTAGTGATAATTGATCTTTATCACTGCATACCAGCAGAGCAGTCTGATACCATCTAGGAGCTTCACTAAATCATTTGCATAAATCATCGCAATGGAGGCCCTCTAGGCATTTGTTGGTTCTGAAGTAACTAAGGTGCAACAGATCCTCTTTGACTAACAATCAAGAGACAGCAACTGACACAAATGGATGTCTGTAACTTTGAATCAGCCACAACGTATTTCTCCAGAAGCCTGGGCAAATACAAGTTGGGGGCATGGAAAGAAACTAAGTGTAGCATGGAGAACATGGAAGAGAACTAAGGATGTGTTTGCAGGAGATACTAGAAGGGAGTGTAAAATACATGCAAGAATGCCAAAATAATATTGATTAACCACAGGAGGCCAGAGGAAATCAGAATTCAGTTTCTGTGCTCACAGAAACTCTTATTCCTTTTTTTCCCATCTTACTCCTATGTATCAGAGATTGGCCACAGCCAGAAAGAAAGTGTTAGGTAAAGGCGGACAGCTCTCAAACAACACAGAATACTTATTGTCCTAAACATATAGCTCAAGGTATGAGAAACAGTAAATTAAAGGCCTTTGCTATTCAGGGAGTCACATTAGATCAAACTCCTTCTCCTCAGATTCTAGATGTTAAATCATGTGCTTAAGCCATGACACATCATCTATTGGGTATGGAGAAAGGAAGCACTTGGAGTGATACCAACAAGAAATATTGATTTTAATTTCACCTTGCATGCATGTCCTTCCATTGCCTTGATTATTCTTGCAATGTAAAAGCTCATATGACTTTGGTTTAAGTATGAAAGTTAGAGAACCCAGACTTACCAAGAACAAACTTGAAACAGGCATACTCCCTGTTCCTGCCATGTTCCATACCACATGGCTTCACATTTGTGGAAATCTTTCACACAACCTTAGACTGCAGTTGTTTCTGTAAAAGGCATTGTCCGCAAAACATTTTTTTATTCCTCTAAATGTAACAGGAGTTTGCAACAGTCTGAGCTGCAAAAAGATTGGGAATTATTTTTGAGACCCTTTTCCCCAGATGTTCCATAAACAATTTAAGTAAAAGAAGGATGGACATCACACTGGCAGATAGTACAAGCATTTACATGTTGTGGGATCATCCTTCCACAAGAGAAGAGAAACTTAGCTCACAGCTTACTACCAGGATGTCGCTGGGGAAAGCAGCAGCTTTGCCTACAGGCTAGATTTCAGACTGCTAGTCCAGCCCATGGCATTTTGCAAACACTAGGAAATCAGTTCACATCTGTAGAAGCAATATATATTAAGAGAGTTGACTGAGGCCACTGACTATATTGCTGGGCTTTGACTTAGAAGTCTCTTCTTCTCCACCTGGCCTACAGCAGCCTGTGCTGCTGGAGGCAGATGCCTCTCCTGCAGAGCACTTTCTGCTCACCTCAGATGAGCCACTGCCATTGCTATGTGGCAGATGAACAAATGCAGCTGGACAACCAGGAACTTGCTGAAGTGGCTCAGATTGAAACATACCCAACAACTGAGCTCCATGTCTGTGATGCGCATGAACCCAGTAACCTGCTGAGCCTCATACATCTTGTGGGAGCAGGGGGTAGGCGCTTAAATTGCAAGATTCAGGGCTTGGGGGGAGCGTGGGGGTGGGAAATCACAGCTACTTCTGTGATCAGCTTCAGCTGACAAAGCTATTGTCACACGAAAAAAGCTAGGAAGTTATTTCCCTTAAAAATATTAAATTTAGATGAACCTTGACGTTTCTAGGGGAGAGACCAAAGTCTAGCTCCCGGTAAGAGCATATATGCTACGTGTGTCACTTATGAAATAAATACAACAACCAAGACACATTAGTTAAGAAAGGCCCATTAGGCATTTGTGTGTTTACAACACACTTCCTGCTGCTTGAACATAGTTTCTCTGGCTTGATGAAGTATATACAGAATACCATTGTGATTTGTCTATAGAGCACTAGCTGGTATCAAGCAAATGTGAATACTGCCTAGTGCTGTGAGATCCAAATTCACAGACTACTGTTGTAGCTGAATTGTTTGAAAAGACATATGGCATCCCAAGTGTAACAGATAGTTGAATCTCAAGGGGGAACCATTGTTCATTCATCTGGACCAAGTGACATTCTTTATGCAAGAATAATTCCTGATTAAAGGGTGAGTTTTAATGGAAACTAATTAGGCAACCTCTTTAGCCTGGGCATAATGATCAAATGAGCTGTCACACAGTACCTGATACAATGATCTCACTTGGTACAAGATTTTATTCCTTAGCAATTACACTCCCACGTTGCACTGCATGTGTTTATTGCCTGGAGCACACATGTCAAATTAAAGAGCAGCTTATGCACCTGATATTTAATTATTGCCTAGCACTACAGACAACCGGGAAATGTCAAAGCCAGCAGTCCTGCATTGGAGCAACTAAAACTGATATCTTCTTCGGCAAAGAAAAAATAGAGATAAAATATGTATGGATGATTCAGTTGTCTTACAATTCACAGTTACAAAAAAATGGCCTCCCAAACCTTAAATAATTTACCGTCATGCTCAATACAGAGAATTCTGTCAAAGCAGAAGAGTACGTGAAACAGGTTTGCCAGCTCATATGATTATTTGTATTAGATGCATCTTTGCATGATTAAAGTATTTACAATAAAGTGGTGGGATCTGAGCTATTTTATACCAACTCCAAATACCAAAGGAATAATTTATTTCTTCAGGTATGGATTAATTCACAAGTGTTAAAAGAAACATTCATTTTTACAACCCTGTTATCCTGCAGTTAACTTAAAATCATCCTTAGCTTACTGGAAATTTTCCTAAATTCCTTCATAGTCAAATCACCTCCTTAATCCTAGTTATAATAAGACTGAAATGAAAAGCCAGCAATACTAAGAGAGATGTAAGCAAAGTGTTTCCAGCAAATTGGGACATGCTAATCAAAAAAGAAAGTTTTATGGCTGTGACGGAGGTGCTGACAGTAAGGTAAGGAAAAATCCACACTGCCCCAAGTTCTGAGAGCTATTTTTAATAAAGAAAAAATGTTCGCAGTACAAAAGGGTTTCTCTTAGTCATTGATCTGTAATAGAACACCCAAACTGAGATCTGATGGTATCCTCTGGCTAAGAAAGTTGTGTGTGTATCTTGGACCATTCTACTCCAAATAAAGGAATCTAATTACCCATAATCTTAATTGCACAGTCTAATACTAAAAAGGCTTAATAAGAGTGCTTTTGTATTTACAAAACTGCACAGCTTGTGAAAGAACCCTCAAAACATTTGGCAGGAATCCCAGCCGAGGTATGACTGACTGGAACCTCTAATGACTACAACATGTAAACAAGTGTTTTGTTTCGACTGATAATCATTAACTTCCAGTGTCAGACTTATCCCACAAGGTTTTGTTCACTGCTTCACCAGCCTGCTTTACAAAGGCATCTGGTGCTAAGGGAAAGGGAAGGGGGGGGTGGAGGGAAACAGAAAGTGCAGAGTGCTATACAGTGTTGTCACTCTTAAACTAAAGTGGCAGTAGGCAAATGAAAGGGTCATGAGGTAAACGCTTCTAACAAGGAGCAAGCTGCTGTGATAATTCCTGCCATTCTTTGATGGTCCCTCTTACTGTGTGACTTAGTGACATAATGTGCTAGACCTCCTGGATATTATATTTTATTTTTTAATGAAGAAAGGTAGTTTGAAACAGAGCCTCACTGAATTATTGTTTCATGCCTTGATAGCTTTCAAAATTAAACGTGTGCAAAAAAGCAAAGGGGAAAAAAAAAAAAAAGGAAATTCAGTTTGCCTAACTATTGCAGTACTGGAACAATCTGCATCTGAGTGCTGCATTAGAATAAAAGAAAGAGGAACAGTACAATATGCCCCTACAAGGACAAATCTGGTATCCTAACAGAAGGCAAGCATGTCAGAAATTACAGAAACTGCACTGTTTACCTCAGCTTTGAAAGACTACTCAGCAACAGTCATTTTAGAAGTGAATTTAAAATGGCAAGATCCTCAGGTAGAGTAACTCTTCTAAAACACAGACACCATGGAGAAGCCTACCTGGATTTCTCATAATTCATTCACTTTATTACTGAAGTAGTTATTGTTCAAATATTTAATGTAGAAACACTAGCAAAGTCGTAAACAATTATGTCCATTATGTAAAGTGTTTCGTAAAACCTTACAGTCTGTAAACAAAAACCTGAATAGCCCATATTTGCATTCTCAGCCTTTTCTTAGCTTGGAAAATGCATCTACTTCGGTAATTTCTAATCATGCAATTTTATATAGCCAGTGTTTTGAGTGTTTAGTAAAACAGCAGGAGTAGATTACAGATTGCATATCCAGTACTTCTGTATTTACCTGTAAGTAAAAGGCCATTTGTAAACTCCATTTAGCTACTGATACCGGAGAGACTAGTTTCAAAGGTTTACACTTATTTCATGCCCTGCTAGGATCTTGCCTGTGTAACAAGCATTTCCTGATCAGTTTTAGCAGAGCACTGAAAAGCCTACTGCACACAGCGCTCACGATTGCATGGAGGAATTTATGCGTGCAACTCTCCAACAGCTTTGATATATTAATATAACCCTGCAGAATCAGGTAGGAGCTGTGAATCAGCCTGGTGAAATTTATTTGAAAAACACTTGGCAAAGCAAGTTTGCGATTGTTTAATTTTCATTATAACTGCTGCCTCACAAGATAATGAGCCCTCATAACAGTGCTTTATGTAAAAGCACATTATGCCTTCGCACAGCACACACAAATGGCCAGTGATTATTAACAATGTTAAAATGTCAGTAGAACCAAGCCAGCATAACAGCATACATTTAGATGCCATAAAAAGCTGCAAATGACTGTTACATTGTTTTAAAGGAAGCATCTTAAAAAGGCACTTACAAATAGAGGAAAAGATATATTTGTTAAGAGGAATAGAAATTTATGATGAGATGTCAATCAAATTTGACTTCATGAAAAGCATTAGCCACAAGAATCAGCTAAGCTCATCACTGCTGCTATTAGTACGCTCAGTTTTAGGATTAGAGACAAAATGCTCCATAAATAATTTTTGCTTTTTGCCTTTGCCTTGATTTTTTTTCCTTGCCATTCCAGGATTTCAGTGTTTTGGAATGCTTTAAGAAAACATTCTCAAAGTAAAACTTCAGAGAGTCCAAATGTGCACATTCGCCACTGATTTATGGTCTGAAAAAAAGGGCCAACATTTAAATGAAAGTCTAGCAAAGAGTAAAAGGTCTAGACAGGGCAATCACTATCTAAATTATGACAAATATTTTAGAGGCTTTTAGCCTAAAAATGTCACTCAGAGCATCATCTGAGACACAAGTAGATCTTACTCTTATTCACTGAGGGGAAAATTGATATGGTAAGAAGGTTGAATCACAAAGGATTCGTGTTGTTAGGCTGTTGTTGGTTATTTACACCAATCCTCCGAAGTTATTCTTATGAATTTGAAATTATTCAACTCATTTATTAGGCTATGTTTAGGTTAATTTTATTTTTAAATTAGGAAGAAAGAAGGATTGTGGGATGGGTTTTTCTTGGTGATGGGAGGGTTTTTTGTTTGGTTTGTTGAAGTTTTTTTCTGTGGGGGTTTTTTGTGCTGTGGTGTTTTTGTTGTTGATGTTCTTGGGCTTTTTTTTGTTTTTGTTTGCGTGGTTTTTGTTGTGGTTGGTTGTTTGTTTTTAATTACCACTATTTGGTGAAGAAAACAGCATTATCTAAAATTTGTCACAAGAATTACGGTTTTGCTCCATCTAACTCACAAGCTCTACAAACCCATGTAAGTTAAACAAATAATTTTTAATTTTAGCTCATTCTGTTGCAAGGCCACATGCTGCATTTCATTTAATACATTAACAAAAGGTGCTCAAGAGCAAATGAGTTGTAAATGTTAATTTCCCCCAAGATACGATTTTCTAAACATAAACCTTCAACCCCTTTATTAAAAGTGAATATAAACAGAAATGTGAAATCGAGCATTTTAGACTGTCCTAATCTACATAATCAATTGCCAATAATATTTCTCAGCTATTATGATTTTATTTGACACAGACAGTAGCCTATTCAAATGTGATATTCAATAAACATTTGTATCTCCCTCTCATTAACCACAACCCTAATTTCTACCCCTCGGTTATTATAACCCAAATACTTCAGAACCTGAGTTAGATAGCTCAATGAATAAATGAGTACATCTGTATCATTAACATAATATAGATTTTGAACCAGGTAGACTGGAAATTTTAAAATTACTTTAAAATATTAATATTTCGTTGCTTTCATTGGGCACTCAGTTGTGAGGTAAGGCAGTAAATTAGTCTTCCTTAAACATGCATGAAATAGGTATTGTTTTTCCAAAGTTGGAAATTATCATTTCTCTCCAGTCAGCTTCAACACTTAACAGGTTTGTAATAAATACACACGCAAGCAAGAAAAGCCTGAACATTAACAGAGACGTTAAGAGGGCAATTAATTAAGCCACATTAGCACAACCTGATCAAAAACAAGGCATCAGTATCCTTAGGGCAAAAACACATTTCAGGTCATACTTTACACACACATATATGGATATGCACACATACACCCACAAGCAGGCACATATAACATACAAAGCAGCATATATCAGACAGACCCTTCCTTTATGTTAAGTATATTAAAAAAAGCATCAAAGTAACTATTTGCACTGGCTGCTTCGTTTATTTGCACTGTAAATTATTCGAGATCAGATTTTAAAGCTAGTTTGGTTTTTGGTATGTACAAAAAGAAACCATTGTCTCATATTGTATATACTGATTGCCTGGCACCACCCAATGGCAACCATCAGAAATGCAGATGGCAGTTCTTGCAGATATATGTAGAAAAATTATCAGCACTTAAACATACTAAAGAAAATAAGCAGTGGGTGTTTTCTCAAAAATAATAAACAGGTATTTTTTTCAGAAACTAGCTGGCTGCTCTTTAAATTGATTCAACAAGTGTGATTCTCACCAAAAGTTTAGTGCTGTCCAAATTCCATAGCAAAGCAAATTAGTTGGTTAGTGAAAGCTGTATTTGTTTTTTTTTAAAAACACCATTAAATGATCACATTTCTTATGACATCAAAACTCATAACCAGATGAGAATTATTGTTAAGCCTTTTGTGACAGGAAAGCTCACCCACAATGTGTAATTACAGAGTAAATGGTAAGAGTTAATCAATTTCAGCAACTAGGGAAAGAGAAATAGGTGGATTCAAAGCAGAGAAGAAAAAGTCTTTAGTGTTTTCTTAGTCACTGCAAATGTTCTTCATGCTTTACTTGATTCATGATACACACTATGGATAACCAAATAATAAAATACATGCACACACATACACTCCTCAGTCAAATGCAGAAGAGTAAATCCAGCAGCTCCTGCATTCCTCAAACAGGATAACAAAAATTACAGTCTGTAGGATCGGGAAAGCTGGACATTTCCAATGAAGAAACAAAGTCACAGCTTAATTCCCAGACTATCTTATTCAGTCAGAGACTTTGTGCAACTCCAAATTAGATTTCCAGCATACAAAACTATAACAAAATGTACAGGCAATGTAAGAAGCCTGAAGAGATTATTAAGAAATCCTTGGAAAAACTGTTTCTTTTTCTCAGAGAAGACACTAAAAAGCAATTTGGTATTGCAACACATTTTCATCACTGATCTACTCTAAGCTGTTTTATGCTCTAGTGCATAGTTTGCTCTCCATTGCCTTTCTTATGAAGGCTGAGCTTTATCAAGTGTGATAATTATCTTCTGCTACTCACATAAAACAATGAAAGAGCACAGAGTATTTAGCCTTGTCCTTTTGTTGTTGTTGTTGTTTAAACACACACAATAAGACACTTGGATGAACTGGTGAGGCATATTCTTTAATTGACAGGTTGCCTACTGTAGGCTTTGCACGAAATGGAATGTACTGAACATCTCAAAATTTAAGACCTTCTGGATCTCAAGTCATACAAACACATAGCACCTGCAGAATTCCACGGAAAGGAACAGCGCTTTCACAGGAGAAATTAAATCTCAAATGCCACTGAGTCCTAAAAATGCTGTGGCAGCTTTATTTAATTTTGGATAAGCTGGATCTTTCTGATATAAAATGAAGTGAATGGAATAATACATAAAGTTTACTTGCTCCTGTGTTATCTAGTTTCCTTGAAAGCTGTTAAGACCTTATCTGTACACTCTCATTATTTCCATGTAGTTCTGTGGAGAACTATTTAAGTAGCTACAGCTTGTAACATTGAATATTCCTATTCCTGAGGACAGAAAGATGAAAGAAGTACCAATGTACATGTATGTTGCAGATATACCTGCAATAATTAAAAGTTGTTTTAATTATGACAAAACCAGTAATCATCACATTTCAGGCTCAACACTGCCAGTCTAAAGGAGGCAAAACAGGTTATGTTTAGAGAGACTGTTCTGGACACTTGAGTGCTAGGAAAGGAAATATTTACACTTCTTTTTTTTTTCCTGCAGTTCAACACTGACAACTAAATCACAGATTCTGGACCACAGCTCCACGTAAGGACAGCAATTCTGCAGCAGATTTCACAACCAGTAAACCACAAAACACCTGTGGTCACAAGAGTAACACTTTCATTTCTATAAAAGCTGCCATAGGAGAGATTAAAAATCCTTCAACACATTAAGGCACACACAAGGCTTCAGAGGTGAGCAGATATTAG
Organism: Streptopelia decaocto; assembly: GCF_964273445.1. Classification (NCBI taxonomy): domain Eukaryota; kingdom Metazoa; phylum Chordata; class Aves; order Columbiformes; family Columbidae; genus Streptopelia; species Streptopelia decaocto. Next base: position 55,714,334 of record NC_138661.1, read on the forward strand.
TACATGCACTTTATAGGCAGGATGGAGGTATGTGGGGCTTGAATAATTTTCCCTAGATCAGATGACAAGTCTGAAGCATCTTGTGTCTTACTCTGAGACGTCGTTCCTGCCTTTTCTTTTATTCTCTAGGCAATAAACATGCTAATGAGAGAGGTTCATAGAATTTACTGAAAGAATGGAAAAGGCACAGAATATGTTCTTATGATGGTGGTTTTTAACTCAGAAGGCATTATTTGTCAGAAATTCCACATCTTCAAAAGGAAAACTAACAGTAACAGCAAAGCTTGCAGCACTAAATATAATAGTACAATTTATACGTTATTTTCACAAGGATAAGCTGTTTTCTAAGGACAAGACAAAATAATCAACCCTATAGAAGCAGCTTGAGTAGTCTAAATATGTCCCAGTTAAAATTGTTAATGAAGCTGCAGAGTGAATGCAAATCTACAAGTCCCAGAGCTGGTGTAGCACCATGTAATTTCTCAGCAACAGTGTCTGAGAAGTCCCCGAGCAGCACACCACAATCCCTGCTACAGAACTGAGTACCCTTGTAGCACATTAGTGGTCTACACAGCGGCATTCAATCAGTTCCTTTAATCCGAGGAGTGCCTTTTTACTTTGTGAGGAATCTAACTCTACTGGGGGGATTTGAACTGGAGGCCCTGGGATCCAAAAACAGCAACATTACTAATGCAAGTGAAGGCAAATCTCCAGCACCTTTTAGCTGGAGCCTTAAGAGGCCTGTAAAAACAGTGAGAGTCTCTCCCTTGTAGCAATACTAGTTATAAAGGGTAAACCACTCAGCCGGGTTTAGCAGAAATGAATGGGGGAGAAAAAAACTCACACAGGAAAAAGGGACGCTAAATTATAGAGGAACAGTAGCATGTATGCTGCATTCATTCCAGGTCAGAGTTCACAAGGAATTAAATCCTGGCAGAGCCCGAGTGCTTTCAGCTACCATCGGGCCAAATCTTCCTATCTTTAATGTTTTCTTACGAAACAGCAAAACTGCCAGTGACCTCCCAGATTATTTTTCTCCACTTAGAAGAAGATCTGGAGTGCCAAAATGAGAGGGAGAAATGACAGAACTCTCCTGGTTTACAGAGGTTTCTCAGCATCTCTTCTCCCCCTTAAAGAAGCAGGAAATTCAGACATGTAAGAGAAGCGAAGAGGAAAACAAACATTTCTCATGAAAACCAGAGGCAAAAGATGACTTGTTTGCCTGCTTGGTAGCAGGACAGCTTCCCCCACTGCTGGAAGACTTGAAGCACTTGTAGACTCCCGGACACAGCTGCCCCCGCTCCTGCTGCTGCCCGGTTCCAGGTGAGATCACCAGCTCTGAACTCCAGCACACTGGGCTGACGGGAAAGCCGAAAGGCTTTCCTGGGGATTTTGGCTCACGACCTCTAACTTTTTGGGATGATGCCAAAATACAGCTCTTTCTGTGCTTGTTGGCTCAGCAGCCCTCAGAGACTGAACTAAAGCACAGGGCTCTAAAGGACAATTACTCATTTATGCACAATGAGCATAAAGCCTTATAACAACCAGTACAAATACAGCACTTCAGGGTCAGACTCTGCTTTTGGATAAACATGAAGTGAATAACAGAGTGCACGTCATTTAGACGTTTTTGAGCAAGTCTGTTTACACAGAAAAGGAAACTTTACCCTCACTTGACATAACACAGCAAATATTGCTCAGTTGTGCTCTATTTCTGCATTGCATTTGTTACATCAAAAGGGAGAAATCTTGACTACCATATCCAGCTCTCCAAGAGACACGCCAGTTCAAAGAACAGAGATCCTGCATTGACAGACATCAGGATGGCTCCTCCAAACCTCTCCAGAAAAGTTGCAGCGAGCACTTGGATCCAGAATTTATGTAGTAATATAAAAATAGTAACTCCAGCCAGGGTGTGCAGCCTTTGCCAAAACTTGATTGGCATTAGGTGATTTTGGCAATGTTGCTTACAGAGATTTCAATGGAAACCTAGGCAACTGGAAACTAAGTGTAAAAAAATTACATGGGCTAGCATCTACCTTTAAGCCCTTGTGCAACAGAAGAGGTCAACCAGATAGCTGTTATTCTAAAGGCAAGGAGGCATATTTAAAAGCAGTTTAAAAGCTTTATAAAAAGGACATACTAATATAGAAGATACCATGAAACCTCACCTGGCTAACAGCTTATTCTAAAAAGCAACACCATAGAAGTGAAAAAAGCCAGTAGAACATGGGAAACCAAGAAAAAAAAAAAAAATTAGCACAGGGAGTTCTGTCATTTCAGCTAATTTCTGTGTTCGTTATTCATTAAGTCTTTTGTCTACATCTACTGATAAAAGGCTTTAATCTCTACACTTCAATTCCAAATCTTTATGAATGACAATTTAAGGCATTTACCCCATATTTTTTAAAATGTGGTAATTAAAATAATCTGTTTTACACTTATTAAAAATAAATTATTGCATATTTTAATGTTTTTCCTCCCTGCAACTTTTTCTTAATTAGTTATTTAAACTGCGTTGAAAATCCCAAGCCAATACATTTCAATATTCATTTTTCTATTTCAATTTTTCAAACAAGGGGAAAAGTTCCCCTCTTTAAGCTGAAAATTCAATTAAAAAAGCAGATTAAATACTCATTGGTGTTATTTTACATCGTTCGCAGAGAGCTTTTTTCTTCAATATTTATTAATTACGATGAACTTGCATGTACCCATTATCTTACATCTATTAGCATTTTTCATCTGAAAGGATCTTGAAGAGCTCTAAAAAATGGACACTTTTGTAATTAAGATGAGGGACTTATTCACTGCTCAAACCCAAACCTCTCTGGAACAGAAAGCTTTTGACTTTTAGAAAGTTCATAGCAATGTTATGAAAAGCAGCAGAGGGTGCCTTAGCAAACATTAGCAGAATTTAGCGCAACATAGTTCCGTTCCCTCTTGCTCCCATTGGTTCCCAAGGTAAAATTCATAAAGTAAATAAATCAACTGTCAACACTGTTGACAAAGTGTAATTACTTCTGTTGAACTCTAAGATATCAAGCCTTGTATTCCTAAATAGAGGATTAGTAAACTGCATATTCCCAAATTAGAAGTGGCTAGACATAATTTAAATAATTTAGTAGCACATGCTTTCAATTATGTTGCTATTTTACCCTCTGAAGAGTGCCATCACAGAGCCTACTAGTGGCCTACTTCAGTATTAGAAAAGAATTAACAAAAACATCACCAAAGACTGATTGCCATACCGGACAGGGCCTCAGCTGATGGAAGCAGGATTTAGCTGTATGTCATGGCCATGCAGCAACACCAGAGTGGAGACATTCAGTCCAGCAAAGTGCCATGAAATAAGTACACATGACCTGATGCAGAGACACAAATCAATCTGTACTGCTGCCTGTCAGACCTTAAATACTACTGGACAAACTCCATGTGGGCTGAAAAAAATTCAAGTTAATACATTCCAAATCATCTGTTAAGTTATTTTGGATTTTTCAGTTGGGTAGGTTTTTTAAGGCTCTTCTATGCTTTATAGATAGATAGATGCGATAGAAATGTTTTACTAGTATATGTGTAAAACTGAGTGTGGTTTAAATGTAATTGTAATTGCAGACTTTGTTTAAAAAGTTCCAGTTTATGACAGAAGCATACTATCAGATCAGGTGGAACTGAAGCAATCATTACACAGTGTGGAATAGTAAGAAGAACGAACTCAGTGAGATTTATGAAGAAAGTGACTGAGTTTAAGAGATCCCTTCATACCTTAAAAAGAGAAAACAAAAATTAAAAAATTGTTCTTTGAGTTTCCATGTCTTTCCACCATGGCTTCACATAAACTAACTTTTTCCAAAGTTTGGTATATGCTGTGCTGGGTTTGGCTGGGATGGAGTTAATTTTCTTACGCCTATGGGCATGAATGTCCATTGTGGCATGCTTTTTCTATAACACTCAAAAAAACCCCTATATTTTCCATAATTTCTGGTTTTCCTCCTCACATGTCATTAAACCAGCCGCTGTTCCCCATGTTGTCTGTTATTCCCAAGATACTGGTGATGGCTAAAATATCTTTTATGGCCAGTCTGTTTCCAGGGAGATGTCCAGTCAAAGTTCAGGGTTTTTTTTTCCTCTTCATCTATTTCAGTAGTTTTTTGCCAGTGCAGACTGGTGTATTATTCACAATGAAAGTAAGAAGATGAAACATGAGAGTTCTGCCTTGGCACAAGGAGTTTCCGAATCTCCAGCATAATTTTTATTGCTTCAACTTTTTAATCATTCCCTAATAAATATTGTCTCCCTCTTTCATGCTAAACACATAGCAGGCAGTGTATGTTACTGTGTCTTCATTTGACTTAATCTCTTGACTGGTACAGTATATTTCTATGTAGAACCCTGCTTTATTTGGGCTAAGATGCCACAACTAAACATGAAGCCTTTATATAATTGGTGAAAATGTCATTGCAGCAATTTACAAATTCAAAGTTCTTCAGTTCCAATGTTTCCTTCCTGATTTTGATATGTAGTTGCCAAGAACCTTACCATTTTATGCAGAGAACATCTTTAAAGAGCTGAAATAGGCTGCTGTCAGACTCAACATTTTATCAGTTATTCTGTGAAAGTATTAAGACCAGATTCCTACAGAAATTCATTCCTCTGCATAGTTTTCACCTGCATAAGCTTCCATAACTCTTTCCATATAAAGTCTGACCAGTATGTGAAAGAGGAAGCAGTTTTCTGAAGTCCACTTTAGAAAAGTGAAACAGACAATCGAGTACACATAGGTACTTGTATATGTAGCAATGCAAACTCCATGCCAAAGCAGCATTCTACGTGTCTGTCACTCCTGCGCTGGAATTGCAGAGTTCTGGGAAAAATACAGTCCAAACAGCAATGAATGACCACTTCTGATGGGGGCCACACAAGACAGCAACAGGAAAGTTATATCTATACAGCTATGAATTCCTTGTTAGGAGAGAAGAAGATTAACCTCACAGAAAGCAACTGCCATCACCTACTAAAACCCAAATAACTAATCACAGCAATTTTCTTTGCTCATGCTTTGAGCACATGGGATAGCTATTCTGGTTCCTAGAGCTAAGGGTAAAGGGGCATAGCAAAAGAACCTTGGTTAAGTTTTGTCCAACTTGGAATGCAGTATTTTCAGGTTAATTTGCTGGAAGTACATATTGCACTGATCTGAACAAACCAGAATGCAATAAGAGATTTGTAAGTTTATGATATTTCCCAATAATCAATGTTTTCTCAGTCTTCAGCCTTATTTCCTTTCAAAAATGCATCAAATTCTTCTTCACTCCTAGAGGCTTTCCCTGTAGTTCAAGTGAGATGGTCAAGCCATATGTACATGACGCAGCCCATTAAAACCACATAAAATAATCTTAAGCCCAACAGCATCCCAAAAGCAATGAGTTTTTTTTTTTTTATATGATCAACATGTTATTCCTACTTTTAACTCCAACATAACCCCTGATAATTTCTCAAATGCCTATCTTGAACATAGTACTCCGTGAGAAAACAGTAGCTAAAAGAGCTGGTTTGCACATCAAGTATTAGAATTGGACCAAACATTTCAGCCTAATGCAGGTTAACACAGCTGAAGATCTGAATTTTAAAGTTGTAATATCTGCACTGTGTCCCCGCTCTCCACTTTATTAATTCTGTACACTGACAACACTGGATGAAAGCAGAGATCTGCAGATCTCAATGCCAAAGCAAAGCCAAATATATTGACTGTCATCATAATGTCTTTATTCATGAAAGGGGGGGTACACATGTGCACATAGATATTCTGTACACTGTATGCAAGTTCTCATTCTATAGGAATTACACTGTTGCAAAGCAGAGCTAGGAAAGCTCTACACTAAGGCTATGTCCCTGTGGAAATACTGCATGAAAAGGCTTTTTATTTTTAAAGATAAATTACATTTTTTGTATAATTGAGTCACACTTTTCATGTAGCACTCAGCCTAGGGATGTCTGTAGGAGAAAAGAACAATATCTTACTAAATCCCTTTTAGGATCATTAAATTTAGATCACAAAACTCTCGCAGGCATGCAATTCCAAACATGTCACAGAAACAAAAGGAACAACAACAAAAAATGACAAGCTTCCCATACATTATTTTCCTCCTTACAATGATGCTTAAGGTAGCAAAGTGTTAATGAATTCAGTACAATGTATCATGCATTGTGTTAGAACTTTTATATTGTTGAAAAATTGTCATATTTGGCTAGGCAGCTGCATGGAGAAAAAAAGCTCTGACAATATCTAATTGAGTCTATTTTTACTGTCTTTCAGATAACATTGTTAGAATTATGTACTGTACATATTTCTTATTTTTAGTTTCATACTCCCTCCCCCCTTTTCACAGCCCTTCACTGCAACAATATTTTACTACTGCTGATACAAATCCAGGTCATTTTCACAAAAGAAGAGTCCTATTCTGTAATATTGAAATGGGGCTACAAGCTGTTATGTAAATCACTATTAATAACAGTGTATTCAGGACATGTGCCTCTTAAAAGCTGGTTCTTCTTTAAAACGCTGACTGGGACACAAAAGCTTCAGTCTGTTTCCTACTTTATCATATGCTTCCTGGACATTTTTGAGGTAAACATTTAATCTCTTTCTTGCTCCTTTCTGTAAAACAGGAATAGCAGAAATATTTTCTCTTCTCTCTGCCCTTTGAAACCATGAATGCTTCAATGCAAAGGCTGCCTTTTCTGTGTATACATCATATCCAGCATAACTGCTCCAACAACTGCTTATTCACAGACACAGAATTTCAGTTATTAGAGTGGGATACTTGTAGGGTTCTCACAACAACTTTACATCTCTCATCCTTACCCAATCAGCCTATTATCAGTTTTTTCATTCCTGATTTTTCATGAGCCTCCCCCCAAGCCTTCATAGTCTTGTCATAAAATCAGGTAGGCAGGTTAGTCACACAGACAGGACCTTTTTCTCTAATGCTAGAGAAAGCATGTCCTAGGCCTCATCCTTTGCAGGGGTCTGGTTACCCACTTTAACTGGCCAGGTGAGCTGCATGACACTAACCAAGACTGTCAGGAGCACTAATTTCAGACTGACAAAAGTCTTTTTAAAAGGAATCAGATTCCCTGGGGGTGCAAGTGGCACCACCATTGCAAAAGCACAGGTGGAGAAAGTTACTCTTCTGTACAGCCAGCCAAGAGGATTGGACCTCCCATTTGTGCACATGTAGGTACCATGTCCTGCTTCCATGCAGGACAACAGCACATCAAAGTAGATAAAGCAAGCCAGGCAGGTCAAATATCTGCAAGTCACTACACAGAAACAAAAAATACCATGCTAATATCACCACCCTGCCCCCCCAAACATTGTGTTTAAATATGTTTTTGTACCCATAGGCTCAAGGCACAGACTTCTGGGAACAGGATCCTCAAGGAAATTTTCATCCAGTCATGACTTGAGAGAACATTTCAGTTTATATATATATATATATATATATATATATATATATATATATATATATATATATATATACACACACACACTGGGTAGACTATCCACAGCTGGGGTGACCAGAGCTTTGGAGGAAAAAATTTATTGAGAAGCAGCGTCATTATTTCAGGGACAAGGTGCAGGAGAACACAGTAAGTAAAGAGCAGTTTCAAGATGGGAAAACAAACCACCTCACGAAGATTAAGAGATTGCTCAGCTTGCTTACTTTGAGCTTCTGTGACTTCTCTGGTTAGCTCCCATTAGCACTACCAAGATTTTTTCTTTGACAAATGTATATTCATGTGGGTATACTGAAACACAGAGAAAGAAGTCAAAACTCCAGAAACTAAAACCAGCGCATTTAACAGAAAAAAAAAAATAGTTTTACTTTTTCTTCATACTTTTTTCCTTCCAACAATAGAAACGTTGAGTTCAGAATGAAAAGCAAGATACTATTTTGCAGAAGACTGACAAAGTAAAATATAAATTCCCTATAACTCCTTCTTGTCTTTTACCCTTCAATTCAGTCTTCTATAAAAGCATATTTTATTGTTTTCTGCATGACACCCTACATTCTCATCATAGAAACCTAATACTGAAACATTGTTCTAAGTGACTCAAGCTTAGGTAAGCTTTTAGGTGCCCACAGGGACACTGATTATAAGAGGAACAGGAGTGAAAAAAAGAATGAAAGTAGAACTTGGAAAGTATGGCAGTCTCAGGGAAGAATAGTTGGGATCTAATGAGGAGCTGTACCTGTGAAACCCTGTAGCCAGAACAAAATTAGCCATTCAGGGTGACTTACTCAAAATAGTTCTTACAACAGTTTTAACAGCAGAAGTACTCTAAACCATTATAAAGTGCAGCTGCAGATACAAGTAAGAAATGCAGGAGTTAGTAGACCTGTTCCTCTGTTACAGATGCCCAGAGGCTATGGTCGGACAAGCAGGATATTAAAATGGATATACCATATATATATATATATATATATATATATATATATATATATATATACATACACATATATATATAATCAAGACCATAATGCCCATGGCATTCGCTTCCATTTAGCCTGCAGGCTTCTAAAAGTATGGGGAAAAGTCTGAGTATGGGAACTGGAATTATATATGAAAAAGAGAGCTAAATTATCTAATACGATAACACCGCTTTTCATTTTTCATGATTTTCCTCATTTACAGTGCATAACATACTGGTCTGAACAGATGGATTTAGGAATCGATCAACTTGTGCGCAAACTCTCTTCTATTATTAAAAAAAAAAAAAAAGTATAATTTTCATGTGTGAATCTACACGAAGATTAAAAATAGAACATCACCAATTTTGTACGCTAAGCTGTAATAACCTTAACACAGATTCTGCCCACATCTCTCTGCCTGTTCTCAGTAGAGGTGAGGACTGAGTCTCACAAGAAAAGTTTTTTTAAAAACAAATTTAATCTGCCTGACTACTACCATTTACTGCCTAGTGTTATTATGTGTCTATCGTGTGACTGACTGTGATTATGTGACTGCATATAAAATAGTAACTACTAATGACAAAAAAATCCAGAAATACTTAGTAAAAGAGATTTCCACTTTCTGAATGCAAGATGAGCTGCAGCCTCATAATGATTACTGTGACATTATTAATAGTATATTTTTTTAAACAAAAAGGTATGTCAAGATTTTTTGCAATGTACAGTTTGACCCTTAACATTCTGCTGTCTACACTCAAGACGACAGTTTAACATAGGAAAATAAGCACCATGTTATGGTAATTTAATGTTCACTTCCAAGATGTACACAGGATAACCATATGCACAAGCCTCCTGCAGAAACACAGAACACGCGAGTGCTATCTGGGCTGTCAGCTCCTGTCCTCAGAGCTGCACACTTCATGTAGGGCCTTTCATAAGGCCATATATTTCTATCTCAGAAACGATAGCTTTGGTCCATAGGGCTTCATGGAAAGCAGTTCTAGACTCTCTGTTCTAACAGTTGGGTTTGGTCCTGATTTTCGACCTGAATCTACTCATGGGCATCTCATACTGTGTGTTCCCCAGTGTTCAGTGATCTTGCATCTTCACTTCTTCTGTTGTTCCATTTTTCTCCCTATCTCTTCTCTTTGTCACCCATGCTGTCCTTAAGAGTTTCTTGGGTAAATTACTGTTTGCAAGGACGTACTTGAAAGCAAATTATTCATTTCCACTTTGCACAATTATGCAAGTAATTTATTTAAGCATACTGTTGAATGTGTGTACATATAACACACACAATTGTTACTAGTAACTGAATCATCAAACAGCTCAACATGACACAAGCAAAAACATAGACTTCATTTTTGTGTCAGTAAGAACACTTATGCTTGCTGAGGCAGAAAAGTATTCTTTGGCTCTTAGTTCTATTTATAGCAAAGTCAGTTTTCTGAGTGGTTCTGCAGGACACTTCCTACCAGAGTGGAGTCATAGAGGCAAGATTGTTTTCTCTGAAATGTCTCTGCTTCTGGCAATTGTCAAAGAAAACATACTGGACTAAACACACCATTCATTTGCCCAGCACACATCATGTTAGTAGTTCTTACAACTGAGTTGCAATAACGGACCAATGCTCAGGTTTGTGAACCAATTACTGCCGTAAGTGTCAGTCCCACACCATCCTTCATTTTCAGAACGACCCTTAATAAAGTTAGCAGAGACTCATTATACATTCCTCTCTCTCAAGCAAATGTAAACTCTGAAAAACCGTTGCAAGAAAACAAGGACATCCCTAAAGGGTCAAAGTTTCAAAGAAGCACATGTAACAGAATCTCTCTATTGTCCTATTTATAATCCAGGAAACTAACTAGTAGGACAAAGATGTACTAGAAAGTAAACCCAATTTTAAAATATGAGAAACAAAGTTGAAATTCATAGGCCAATGTACAATCCATCTTGAAAATATGGAAAATTAAGCCGCAAGCATGGTTTGAGGCTTTATCAAATTTACACCCTTAATATTTAAAATTATGCAATTGCTGCAAGGCCTCCCTCTATCTCTTTTGGAAAGCCTAATACGAAACTTTCATTAAAGGAGACTGTAATCTTGTATGTGGATGGAGCCAAATAATTTTCTCATAGCCCATTTAAGAAAGCTCGTATTTTACAGGTCTGCTTTGCTTGCAGTGCATGCCCATTTTGTAAAGGGCTATAACTCATGCCAGCTACACTAGTGGATGAGCTGCAGTAGAATAAAGAGATTATCCTGGTGACTTGAGGGAAAGGAGTTCATTTGGCAGATCCATCCAATTAATAAAACGTGTATTTTGCATTTTGAGACTGACTTCATTTCGCTTTCCTTTTGCCTTTCACAACTCATTACAGCCAAGTTGCCTCTTCTGTTGTAGTTTTTTTTTGGTTGTTTGGTTTTATTTTGTTTGGGGTTTTTGTTTGTTTTTGTTTCTATTTTGGTTTCTTTGTCCCTCTGTTCACCTCCTCACTTCCCATGTACTACTGTTTCTCCTAACTCTCTGTATTGGCCACCTTTCTCCTTGCCACATGCCGTCTCACTGGGAATCCACTTCATTTTCTGTACTTTCTACCTTCCTCTTTAGAATGATTCTCACATAACTGCAGCACTGGGGTGTCCTATGCCTTGTGAAGACAAACAGCAAGCTCTTTGCTCCTGCAGGCCAGGCCCTTCTCTACCAGGAGGAAGACTGCTCAGATTCACCACAGATTTCCCAGACAGGAAGCCCTAAATACACTCCAGTTGTATTCTTTAACTAGGGGTCTTACAGCCCATATAAGGAGTTTCTAAATCGCCCTGCTCAGCAGGAGTTTTGAAGTGTGTGTATTAAAGACTAGGACTTTTCCATATAGGATAGCCCAAGAAAGAGAAGAGGAGGAGCCGCAACCAACACCCTTGATCCCCAAACTCTGTTCCCTCTGAATTCAGAACAGCCTTCAGGCTCATGTCATCTGATTTGAAGCCCCCAAAGATCATTGACCAAATGCAGATTATGACTGTTTTGTCATTCAACAATTCCTCTTCTTGTATCCCCTCTTCTCACCAAGTGATACACTGTACTAGTGCCTACAGAAACACAAAACTCATCTATGTTCACTCTGTGTGTCTGCATCCCGAAGGGGTGGCTTTTGTCCTTTTGTGCTGCTCAAAAACAAAGCAAAGAATCTTCTCTGTTTATTGATTTCAGGACCCTAAAGGTTTTGAAATAATGTCTTTGCCTTTCAAGCCAGAAGGGCTGGAAGCTACAGCATAGAAAAGTAAAAATAAAAAAAATAATAATAAAAAAAAAGGCAAATCGGCAAATAAATAAAATGTTTCTTGAAAGCATTCACTCAGCAGTTCAGAATCGATCTGCAGAGTGCGTTCCACTTGAGTTTGCTTTTCACAGCCATTAGAGCAAAAAGCTCTATCCACACTCATGTTCTGCCAAAGGGGTGGGAGGCTGCAGGCAGGGACCTTGTCAACTGTGCGTGCCCCAGCTCACGCTGCCGCCCAAATGCCCACACTACAAACTGCTCCTTCTTACATCAGAAGGGGCATTTTACTGCAAAACTGGTCAGAAAGTGCAGACAGCAGTGGCCCTACACCCCTTCTTTCCAGCCTCAGAGAATTAGTCACCCACAGGGATCACTGCACTGTGGGGAAGGGCGATCCTCACCAAGGCTTCCCTCTGCCCTGCCCACCATTCAGTTGCTCAATATTCAGCAGCCAGAAATGACAGGCAAGCTCCAAAGCAATGAGTCTGTGAAGCAATGAGGTGTAATTTAGCCTGACCTGATATTGGGGAATTTCTATAGATCAAGACCATACTCCCTCAGGTAAGAAAAAAAGAAATGGCAGCTGAATCTCCTTACATCACCTATTGGTGTATACTTGACAATTCTAATTTAAAAAAAAAAAAAAAAGACAACACGAAAAAGCACATCTGCCCCAAGGCAAGTAAGGGGATAACCATCTGTTTGGCCTTTAATTCACACCAGCTCAAATTGCTCCATCTTGTCTACAGCCATGCACTGAACCACTTGCAGAAAGGAAGTTATTTATCCCAATGATCTCCTGTAAACTTCACATTTTCTGCGTAATCTGAAAAGGCTGCCAAAACATTATTTATTTACTTCCTAACATAGAGGCTGGTTCAATGCACCTTCCACAAGTAAAAGAAAAACCAAGCAAGCAACCCTTTCTCTGTCATAGAGCAGGCAAGTTCCTCGCTTCTGGAATGCAAGACCCCAAACTTCTCTGGCACATCTCCTGTACATTGACACAAAACAGTACAGGAAGAAATAGCTGTTTGACCTCTCCTTCTACTGACAATAAGCACAACAAACATATGGGATGTATCTCTGTAGAGAAGGGAGCAGACAAATTCTTAATTTATTCAATGTTATCAGAGGCTGGAAGTATTCTATGACTTAAAAAGTCCCCTACAAACTCAGGCTTTCATGAAGAGATTATTTTATCACCATGGAAAGAAATATATTTAGAGATCTGTTGACCTGAGGCTTATGAAAAGTATTTAGTTACAACAATCTTCAGGAAGTTAGAATTAAAACAAAAGGAACTTATGGTTTTAGAAGAGACTCAAAAGTTCAGCTTTTCAGAATAAATTTCACTACTTTAAGATTTTTAGAAGAAAAAAGGCACAGAGACTAATTTTTTTTTTTTTTTTATATGTTTCTCTAGCAAGTGGTCCAAGCCTTGGTGGCAGGAATGTTTGACAGCACATTCTTTCTCATCTTTGCTCTGCCAAGATTGTTATGCCATGCCTATGTCACATGAGAGACCTTCACCCTATAACCCACCATATTTTTTCAGTAACCAATAATGACCTGTGGTCAGCTGATACAGCCAAGTCTCTCCTGATCTCAAACAGGTATCATGATGAAAGTCTATACCATATAGTGTGTCACATCTATGTGCTCTGCTGCATGATTTGTCACCTAGAATCACTTCAAGTCTCTTGCAGTGTGTCTAAATACACTGCATAGATTTTAGCCATCCCATTCACCCTATTACTTGGAGGTTTTTTAGCACTGTTCCCTTTGTTGGCCTAAGAAACTAATATGTGACAAGAAAGAATAAAAAAAAAAAAAATTAAAGAGGTCAAATTCTAGTTTTACTGTCTACTTCCAAAGCTGCTCATTTTTAATGAAAAACAAGCCATCATTAAAATTCCTTTTGCTGACCACAGTACCTACAACATTCATGGATCTTCATCAGAGATGCTATTTTTCAGCATAGCCAGACTTAGGCCTACCCTGTGTTAACAGCTCTAGGAAAACAAAACAGAAACCACTTAAACAAATCTGAGTTTAAGCTTTCTTCCTGACAAGTTGTGACTGTATAGAAATGTTTTTAGTGCTTTGGTGCTACTGCCATAAATAAACATCACAGATATTCACTCAGAAGTACAGCAACACAAGTGTAATTTTCACCAAGACAAAAATACAATGAATATCATACTTCCTACTCATCTCCTGGCCACAGCATGACCAAAAAAGAAAAAGAAGGAAGAAAAAAAGAAAAGAAAAAAAAAAAAAATTGGGAACTGTCTGCTTGGGAAAAGTCTGGAATTTCAAGTCCTTGCACTATTTATGCACAGTCTCTATAGCATGAAAAATCCTACATCAAATATGACCATCTTCTGAAGATTCTGTGTGGGTTTCAAAAAAATCACTTTGCACATTCCAGTGCTAGTAAGTACCCACACTGAGTTATTAATAACTCCTAACATGTCTCAAAGCCAGCAAGCCTCTGGCACTACTTTAGGATATGCCTGGCAAAAGAGAGTTTTCCAACAACAGCCATATTAGACTCAGGTAGCATTTTGGAAAAGGATATTTACCTACTAAGCAATCTTTTTTATGAAGGGGTCACTCAAAGTTCTCCTATTTATCTATAGATGCACAAATGGTTTTTCAAGTGTGGTTTCCTGAGAAAACAAGGCTGATGCAATCACATTTGTTTATATGTTTTTCCTCAAAGCTTCCCATATAAACCACATTCGCAAGTAGAACTAGTATCAAAGACATTATGTTGAGTGAAAACAGGCCATCAATAGAAGGAAAAGCTGCAAGCTGGGCTGGTGTAGTTAGTGGTCCCCAGAAAAGTTTACACCGGGGAGACCAAATTAATTTTATGTTTTTGAAAAAACAGGATGGTAACCCTAGGGTAAAGATGGGAGATCCTTCCGAGCCACAGGAAAATGACAGATTTCACTATCAAGCTTTATATACAGTTCCATCAAAAGCCAGTTTGCAACAGTTCCTGTGCCCCTGGAATTACTTGCTTTTACCTTTTATTTTGCTGTCAGTATCCATGTAGCTCAGCAACATTAGAACTCAGAGATTAGAAATATTCTGTCCTGGTTGCACTTGTGCATGTCTGTACACTATCACAGTAATGTCAATGCTTTTCTGTTCCCATTTGGAAGGCAAATCGGCTTCAGATTCACCAACAAACAAGCTGGGCAGACAGGTCCCATACATCAATCTCATTCATTATATAGGCCTCTTGGAAAAAGCCTACATCTTCAGTTCCTTTATGTATACACTTTTTCCACAGAAATTTTTATAACACATGATTTTTTTTTATATGACATATTTCAGTGACTCCACAAATATGAACCCTTCTAAGTTTTCTTCCTCAAGGGGGTAAAATCAGTATGATTTGACACACAAAAGCAAGGTCCAACCCCAATTTTTTGAATCACAGAACAGAAAGAATCTGGAGCTTTAGCTCACTCTTAAATCTAGTTTAGAGCTCTGAAAGTACATCTATATTTGCACTGTTTTCTCATTTGGCAGATAAGCGATAAAATCATTCAGTTTTCTTGATGTTTTCAGCTGATGGTAGGCAGATTTTACATTGCTTGCTCGATCTGATTTTTATGTTAAAAAAATATATATCCAGGAATGAACGAAAGCATTAGCCTCCACACATTCTGTGCTTTATGCTATTTACTACTGGATAACCCTGGAATATTTGCAGCTGGCTGTACTGTGTTTAGTACAATGTAGCTCTTCATCATGTTTTTAAATCAAAGAACTGTGGTTTAGCACAGAATGCAGCAGTGTTGTAATGTGGCTCAGGTTACCAGATTGCATTTTTGATGATTTGGTATTAAAGTGCTCAACACAAAATAAAAATCAACATTTAAGAACTGCAAGTGAGAAAATAACTAAATAGAGACTGAATAAACTATAACATTATGGAGTTTTTGCCTTATTTTCTATATTAAAAGGAGTAGCCTTGAATAAATACAAGTGAATCTCCCTATTATTTTCTTTCTGAGCCAAATCTTATACTAAACTTTTGCTAACAGAAAGTCAGGGGTGTGAGGACATGGGATTTGCAACCATCACAGCTGTGCTGGCAGAAGGCCCTAGTATATATGTGGTTTTACCAGCAAAATTGAACTTTTGCCAGCAGAGCTAATTTCTCTCTTGGGAGTTAGTTTTGCCAGTACAGCTGTGTCCAGACTAGGGATCACTAGTGTTACAGACTTTCACATCTCTACCATCACTGACTTTTATATATAGGCACACTCTCGGTCTCGACCTAACAGTCGTTGGCCAACATGAGTGTGTCTGTGGGTCTCTCTGAGACTACAACCATGACCATCTAATAAAAAAAAAAAAAAAAAACAAAACACAACCAACCAACCTACCGAGTTATCTGGCTCCTGTAGTATGGCTTCCAGTGTCCTCCAGTAGTAGGGCTCTTCTCCATATATTCTTTTTCATACTTCACACATTTTTTACTTCCACAGCTAGTAATTGTTCATTGAAGCAGAGGTATGTGAGTGCATTATAGCAAAGCTTCTCACTCTGCTTTGTTCTCTTCTTAGCTGCTTCAAGCTATCTCACTCTTCCATCCTTTTGCCAGAAGGCTACATTCAGTATATTTACTTGTTTTCTTGCCTTTCTTTCTTGCCCTGACTGCTTGTTGTAGGAGTATCACAGGACACTAAGCTAAACTTAGAAAGAAAATCAAATTGTCCCACCACCTCTCTAGAGACTTCAGATATGTCACCTTCTCTCCACTCTCCACAAAGATTTTAATCTTCTGGGCTCAGTTCTCATTCACAGCTGGTGCCTATGCTAATAATTGCAATCAGCTGCAGTTCCATCACCTGGTTATAGGCTTTGCCCAGCTGCTCATTTCTCATCCTAAAGGACTATGTAGCATACCTTCCCTGATATGCTGCTGCAGTTGTGCTTTAAAGTGTTGATATGCTTACATCCCCTTCCCAGTTTTGCTATCTCTTTCAAGTATTATTGCCTCCTGCCTGTAGTTCTCTTTCAAACTGGGATCTCTTTCTGTGGGAAGCAATTTCTGCTTCCACACTAGCTGTCAGACAGGACATTTAAGAACCTATTCTGCTCTGGTCAGACTGCAAATTTTGCAGTTAGACACTAGAGAACACAATTGCCTCCCCTGTGCCTCTCAATCAGTAAGATTCTAAAGATGTTGCTCCACATCAGTGTCTGCAGAGCAGTGTTTTATTTTTTTAATAACTCTTCTGCCTTTAACCTACTATATATATACATATATATAAAAGCACAGTACTATTCCTGCTAATAAGGGAGAAAGACAAATCATAAAGGGATTAATTTACATCAAAATAAGCCAAAAGAGTAGGAGCATTCTATTTTCTAACACCTCTGAGAGCAGACTCCAGTGAAAATGGGAAACTGTCTTAAACAGAATACAGTTCAGCATCTCAAACATTTGGCAGGGCAGAAACAGCAACTCTGTTAAAATATTGAATGTTTTTCCTTTAAAGATTGTTTTTAATGCTCTTTTATATAGCTGATTTAAACAACCACAAAATGCACTACCTTTTAAAAAAGTGTCTTGTTCTTTCTTGGGATTTAAACTGAACCACCTAAATCTGTCATTTAAGTTGAACTTTTAACGACCAGAGTACTGCAAAATTATAATTCCCAGCATACAAATACACAGGTAGTAATTAAATTCCAACAGGCCACTTTGTTCTGTGTCAGCCACCATCAAGAGTGGCAGAGCTGGCACCGCCAAAGAGGCTCCATACTCAGCAGCATCAGAGGTAATCTGCAAATATGCACAAGGGGTTGCTTTGTTAATAGACTTTCAGGACAGAAATCTAATGCCTTGATAACTAATATCTTCAGAAAAAGAAATGATTAAAGTTGCTACCAGTTTTCTCAAAAAAGAGTCAAAGTGTAAAAGTCTTTAGTGAGATTTCTTTGAGAAATACATTATGTATATCAATTAATAAAAGGCAATTAAGAAAAATATTATTTCCTCCTATCCCATATACATCATTGCAGGGAAAAAAAAAAAAAAAAAGCATTCCCTATGAAGTAAAATTAAACCCCAGAAATCTCCCATCACAAGACATAGAATTCAGTTCTGATGCAAAGCATCTTGCATCCTTTTGGCACAGGGACATTCTGATAAAGGGATAGTGCTTGCCCTGACCATGCAATTTTTATCATCATGCCTAGGAAGGAGCAATGTGTGTACACATCAACTGGAAGTGAACTGGTGGGAGTGCAAGCCTTTCAATAAAGCTGAATCTACCCTGAATGGCAGCTGGATGTAACTTCCTGCCACGGGGGTCCCTGATGGATGGAAACCTCTACCTGTCCACTGGGACCTTATACTGGGAGAGCTGCAGGAGGATAGAAAACACCCTTGCTTGATATTTCCTCACTGTCCAGTGTTTAGTAGTTCCCTTCACAGATGACAATTATTTTGAAGATTATCTTGTTGAGGAGAATAAGTTTCATCAGTCTCTACACAGAAAAGACAGAGATGTAATTTAAGGCTATAGATTCTACCTTGAAGAACAGGTTGTTGCAATCTTTAGTAGGTCTTTCCAATGTTTATATTGTCTGTTTGGACTTATTACAATATTAATATATTGTCTCCTATAATACCTGTCTCTCCCAAATTGCTGACACATAATCTTGACCTTAGCTCTGCCCTTCTGTAGCATTTTGTCAGAAAAGATCCAGTTATTTGATATCCAAACAAATGCAGTGAACAAGCACAAAAAACCCCTAGCCTATGATACTTCTAATGATTTGTTACTTAGTATTGGTATTGAACATTTTTTATTAATTTTAGAAGACATTCACTAATTTACCGAACACATCAATAGCTAGTATAAATGAGGCTACAGCAGTTTTGGATTTGGGGGCAAGCACAATCTGGCCTTTAAATTGTAAATCCATTTTGTTCCAATGTTGTTTCTTTTCTGAGAATACACAAAATAGAGTCAGGACAAAGCCAGTGCCCATACTGCTTTTTTTAATCTATTTTTTTAGTTTTTTAAAAATACTAACAGGTAGTGATTATGTAGCCTTGAACACTTTGAAGACCAAAGGAAGCAGTCCAAATAATCTACCCGTGAAAATTCTTGCTGCAACAGTCAAAGGGGTTCAGCTTGGGAATCCTTCACCTGGAGTTCTCCAGGCTGTCAGCCTGGGCTGAGCTGTGAACAGCTTGGCTCTGTTACACTCTCTTTTCTCCAGATTTGATGAAGATGCACAACTGCTCTACTCTGCACTGATGCATCCTCACCTGGAGCACTGTGTGCAGTTCTGGGCGCCACAGGATAAAAAAGATATCAAGCTACTGGTGAGTGTCCAGAAGAGGGCTAGGAAGTTGGTGAAGGGTTTGGAGAGGAAGCCATATGAGGAGTGGCCAAAGTCACTTGGTTTATTCAGCCTGAAGAGGAGACTGAGGGGAGACCTCAGCGTCATCTACAGCTTCCTCACAAGGGGAGGAGGAGGAGCAGGCACTGAACTCTTCTCTTTAGTGACCAACAACAGAACCTGAGGGAATGGCAGGAAGATGTGCCAGGGGAGGTTCAGGTTGGACATTAAGAAAAGATTCTTCACCCAGAGGGTGGTGGAGCCCTGGAACAGGCTCCCCAGAGAGGTGTCACAGCCCCAAGCCTGACAGTGTTCAAGAAGAGTCTGGACGACGCCCTCAGACACACGGTGTGAACTGTGGGGTTGTCTTGTGCAGGGACAGCAGTTGGACTTGATCCTTGCAAGTCCCTTCCAACTCAGGACGTTCTGTGATTCTGTGCTATTAACTGTTACTGCATGTTTAAAATCCTTCCAGTTAGAGATTGTTGAAACAATTCAAGACAGAGGAAATGAAATGCTGCTGGTTTCTTTTTTTTTTTTTTTTTCAAATGGAACTGTTTTTTCATTTCTATTAAATGCAAAGAAATGAAGGGGTTTAACTGTCAATTTTTAGGAAATTATTTCTAACGTAAGGAAAAGATGTGTCCAGAGAGGATATTCTGCATTTTGTGAGGCGAATTTTCATAAGAAATAAAAAGTTGAATTCTTGCCTCAAGTGTAAAATAAAATGCCAGTGTGATCAGTGGGATGCAATAAGCACATAACTGTGCATTTGGTGGCCAGATGAAAATACACACTTGATTATACACAACTTATCATATGGCCCAGGTAATGACAGGGTTATGGTTAAAACTGACAAAATTCCAAGAGATTTTTTGCTAAAGCTAGGACTTTTTAATGTGAATTTGGGAGAGATTCTCACACACACATCCCCCCAATACCAACCATACTTTTCCTAAGTACCCTAACAGTACAGGCTGCAGATTCAACTTATCCTGAGCTTTGCACTTCTCAGCTATTGTCACTTTGCATCACAAGCATGAAGTTATTTAATATACAAAAGCTTTAATGCTCCTTCCACATCATATAACAACACATGTTTATCTGAGTGCTAAATAAAAGCTTTCAGAACTTTAAAGTGACTTTATGAATTGTATGTACCATAAAATAAACATTAGAGTATAATAATATTCTGTAATTTGGAAAACAGCAACAGAAACCAGTAGAAGACAAAAGAACAAATGCTTGAATAATCTGCTGCATGTCAGAAACATTAAATTAATTTATGCAATAATGTAAGCACAGTGATGTTAAGGTAATATGAAGGACATAAATTATACATTATTATTGTCAGTTCTAGCACTTATCTTAGTGGTATGTCAAAATAAATCCTGATATGTTAATATTTATAGAAATGAACAACAAGTGTTATAGCTCAGGGATTCATCTGTGATATTTTTATATATAATTTGCATTTTCACATATGGTTGTCATTGTCTTTTCTGTAATTTGAGAGGTAAGCATCATGCAATTCATTTCTAATGCATTTTACATTACCATGAAAGCACATTATGCTTCTTCCACTAACACTTTTCAAATAGATGGCCTGCGATGATTTAGAGATTGCACAAAACAACTCAGCAAATGGGTGACAATCTACCTGCAAAGTCTGCAGTAACAATAGGTTATTGTTGAGCAAAGTGCATAGTTTGCTAGTGACAGATAGCATCCATGGAGTAAATACATCCCAAAGTCCTTACGGTGACACATTTCTTAAGGATTAATACCTCCAAAGAATACATCTTTTCATTTTTTACATTTTCACAAAAGAAAATCTAAAATCCCTAAAATCTGAGGATCTGTGTTTTACCTCCTCTTATCATCCCCATTTTCATCCAACAGCTCATTTTCTGGCTGAAGGTAGCTGGACACAACTTGACTTAGCATTTGAAGCTGACAGGAGAAGCTTCCAGAAAATAAGAGAATGTCCCTGCCCTGTAAGGACTAAGTACACTCACAGTGCTGCTACCTCAGAAGCAAGCGGCACACATTTTTCCTTCAGCAAGAGACCATAATTCCTCCCCTGAGGAAGGGTGGGTTAGGGATTTTGGCCCTGGGCCATGTCTTCTGGGGTCTGGGAACCATGCTTTGGAAAAAAAGGTAGCTATAGATTTTATATATTGCTGAGTCTACAAGTAAGGCTACTGTTTCTAATTACCCAAGATCGTTTTGCTGTTTTCCAGAAAAGAAGTGTGAAAATACTTATATTCCCTGATTCAGCACTAAAAGGCTTAGCCTGAGCCTTACATTTGTGTTCTGCTTATGAAAGGACTGCCATGTCAAAATGATTTGGCTACATCTTATGTTCCTGTCTTTTCCCAATTGTCTCACACACAGCTGAAGTTTGTTGCCCCAAAGTTCATCTGTCAGGATTTCCAGTGTGGAAGAACCTAAGTTCAGATTTTTGTATCTTTATTAATGCAGATGCCTGCTTTTTAAAAAACTTCACACCTCTCCCCAGTACCAAAATGTATACTCCATCTTATCTTCTGAAATAGCTAATTCGGGAAAATAGTGTGTTTGGGTTTGTGGGGTTTTTTGTTTGTTTTGGTTTTCAGTTTCCCTCCCAAAGTATTTCTGGGTCTAATTACAAATTTATGAAAATCAACTTAAACATCCATTTTGATACTATCATAGGCACTGAATCCAGACAACATATTGTAGAGAAAGTTAGAGGATAAGTCATGAAAACATTGACTATTGTATGTTGTGGCCTAACATACAGCCAAGCTCCACTTGGCAATGCACAAGCATATAAAAAGTTACAAGATAAAACATGGGGAAGCCTCAGAGAGGGGTTGCTGATCAACATACTCTAACATCAGCCTAACACTTGAGAGAAAAGAAGGGGCTGCACAGGTGAAAACTGAGAGTATAAATTGTCCTGTAAGCTCTTTGTCAGATGTGACAATATAGATGAAAAATCTGACTTGATTTCATCTTTCAACAGGAAGGAAAATACAAAACAAAACAAAACCACAAACAAACAAACAAACAAAATCCAAACGCCCACCAAACCGAAACAAAAAACTCAATGACCACATCTTCACGGAATCCATGTACAATTCAGGAGAATGAAAAATGGCACAAGGGAGAACTATGTCTTCAGAGCTGAAAATCACACTTGAAAGAATTCCATACCAGTACAAGCAGCAAACTATATACATTGAAAGTATATAAGTAAAACATAGTATGTGGATCTGATTTATCACTTGCCTTTTGTTTATAGCATTTTATGCTCTGCAGAAGTATAGGGTTCTCTTCCATCATTGAAATAAAACTCCTGTCATCACTGCAGTGAAATGAAATACTATAAAAGGCTGCTTGAAAGTCCTGGGAACAGAGGGGAAATAGACTTGGAGTAAGTGCAGAAACAAGTGTCTGAGCACACAACTTTACAATAGCATTTAGTCCCTATGGATTGGGCCTTCAACTACCGTAAATGTTATCAGTTCACTGAAATCAGCAGAAGAATAGCAATTCATATGAACTGAGGATTTGTCCCACTGACTTCAAAGGAACTACTTATAGTGCACACATTTAAAGCAAATGTATAAACCTTTCTAACATTGGGAACTTTAATGAAAGCACACTAAATCCTAAAGTCCTTACTTAATATTTTACAGCACTCTTATTCAGAAATCTCATACTGGAATCAATCAGGATAAGTAATGAACAGAGTACTGAAAGGTGTTTTCAGATCAAGATATTACATATGAGAGTCTCACACGTCAAAGCTGTTGAGAAATGCTCTTTAGCAAAGTAAAGTGTTCAGTTTCGTGTAAATTTGTATTCTGGAACTGATTTTGTTTTTTTTTTTATTTCTTGGACTTAGGAAATAAGGGACTCCTATTTATTTATTTATTTAGTACTTTCCCAATATAAATAAAGCAGAGAAGAGAGACTGAAAACAGGAGGAAGGGTGGAAGTAAGCAAGTATAGATATGATGGATTTTAACTGATTCAGTACCAAAAGGGAAAAACAAGAGAGGTAAGAAAAAACCCTTGATTTCTAAAATAGTGAGAGTATTTTTCAAACATGACTCATATTTCAACTTTATAAACCAGAAATGATGTCAAATATTTTAAAGTATTCCATAAAATGTTTTTCCATTTTCCAGCCAGTTCTTACACACAAAACCTTTTAGACTTTATATATATTTTAGGTAGAATTTTAGGAAAATATAAGATAATGTTAAAGGTGCTTGTTTAATGTGGGCCCATCCTTCTTGAGCACCCACACATGAGAGGAATGTGAGGTTGAAGTATAAATGTAGAATGTATGTTTTCTCCAATTTCCTCTTCACTTGTTTCATCTAGATTTCTGTTGCATATATTTGTGTGAACTGTGCAAAGTTCCTGGAAAATTCCAATAATGGACATACAGAAAAATAGAGTAACTGGCACTTGCCAGCTAGAAGAGACAGTGCAGCTTTATGGTGTGCTGGTAGGGCTAAAGCTGCCTTTCATCCTAGATTTAAAGGGCCCTTTACAAAATGGTCACTACAGCAAAGGTATCTTTAAGAGAAATTTGATGTTGGTTGCCTTGGGGGTTTAACTGGCAGCCTGGTGCTCACTGTTTGTTTCTTAAGTTTTGTTTGAGCTTGCTATTACTGCTCTGCAATGTATTTTTCAGGTCTCTTCTTCCCTCTGTGACTTCTCTAGTTTTATTTCTCAGTGCTGTTTAGTAACAGCTTCCCTGTTGCCTTCAGCTCTGTCCATCACACTCTTTCCCTACTTTGTCTTCCTGAACCTCCTAACCTCCTTTTTGTCGCTTTCTCATACGTGACCTTTCTTTTTGTCTATCAAACATACCGTGCTTCCTCAGCTAGCCCACAGTTGAACACAGTACCCTTACCCAAAAGTTAACACAACACACATCCTCAGGATTTGGCTGGGAAACCAGGCAATGCTCCTGCACAGAGAAAATCCTTAGCTGGCACTGATCCACTAAATCAGCATATATGGCATGGACTTTTCTTGTCCAAGGAATACAGGATGTGTTTGGAGTATAAGTGGCCTGACTGGACAATCCTGTTGCCATATCAGCCCCTGGAACAACTCTGCAGGCAATCAGCCAACCATGAGCTAGCACAGTCCTGACATTAACCTAAATAATACTGGCCACCAGGAAATGGCTATGGGGTTTGGAATGTATGCATAAACCTGCTGCTGCTGCTGCTTCAGCATTTTCGGTTTCTAAAAGCATTTTCTTCTGCCTCCCTACATGTAGCCATCACCAATGTGTTCTTTGGTTGGATACATTGCTCTATTCCCTAGAAAAATTCTGTTCCTCTTTCTCTCCACAGCACAAATTGCCATGACTTTCTGTCATCAAGCATGATTTCTATTAAGTCACTTCTTAGGTCTCTTCAAGGTCTCCAGACTCTGCTGATCACCAGCTAGCTTGTCTAGACAAAAAAGTTTTACCACTACAATGTCTCTGGCAGAGCTGAGAGTTACATGTGTGGAACAGAAGTTGGAAAGAACCAGAAATGGTCTGATACCAAGCCACAAAACAAGCTCTCCTGTACACAGATAGCTCCTGCTGTATTGCCAGATCTGTATGTAGTGAATCCTAAAGTGACATATCCTTTTGTGAGAAAGAGCAGTGACACGTTTGTAAAACTTCAGGAGCTATTTAGACTTGACTACAACACTCATCACTCTCACCTGGGACTATGTTGAGTCAAATCAGCTATATTGCTATATTGCTTCAGAGTCTTTTCTTGCTTTTTTTGATCTCTCAGGCATAAATATGGAACATCTCTAATGCCATTGGTAAAAATAAATAAATAAATAAATAAATAAATTCTAAAAATAAAACAGAAACACAAGTTCACACTGAGATAATTTTATTCCAGCTAGAGAACCAGCATGCCGAGTAATGTGGTGTGCACCTGTAGCACACTCTCCTTCCTCTTTCACAGGTATTAGGCTTTGGTAGTAAACACACACCTCACACTTTCTCAGAGTGGTACGGGGGTGACACTGCCTGTGGGTACTGAGAGCAGCCAGGCAGGGTTGTGTATGTCAGCACCAGCTGTTCTCTGCAAAGAATGCGTGTTATCGTGTTAAATAGGATGCATCTTTTCTGCATTAGGCTGGTAAAGCTTTGCAACTTTGTCAACCTTTTTAGCATTCAACAAATTCTTTTAAACATATGACTTTTAGCAAGTTAATCCATTCATTGTCTGGAACTGTGCAAAGTGACATAAAAGCACAATGAAGCCTAATTAAACTTGTTCCGTGAAAGCTAATTTGTCAAACCCAGAAGCATAGTTCATAGATAAATGCTAATATTTGAAAGTCAAATTAAAGTTGAAAAGGTTTGTAATAACAGTTAATTAACTCTTGTTTTGTTTTCCTCTCACAAACTTGAACCAGCTGAAATATTGCTCAGTTCATCTTTAACATTTTGGACCACAAAGATAAAATTCAAAGCTTTGAGATAAGGCTTTGATGTTGGTATTCTCTACAGATTATATATTATTTTAAGATCTCTTTGTTTAAAAATTCATTTTTATTATCCCTGCATGAAATGCATGGCAATTCCCCAAATAACTAACCATCAGGGCAATTAACATCTTCGATCGACACCATATTCCTGATAATTAATACAGACTTTGTACCTCCCCTGTGATAGCTGCAAGGGTTTGATTTTTCAGAGCAACTGTTCATTTACAGAACCAGTTTCATCCTAATGAAAATGGATTGTGAAACTTTAATGAACAAGACTTTGCTGTCATAATAATAAAGACTTTGAAACAACACGAAGACCTACATAACAAGCATCTCGCTATACTCATGTTGCTACTCTGTATCAAACCAATTAAGCCATACAATGAATATTAACACCAGGGTTTTTCTAAACTATATGACATCAGATAAACTCACAAAATGAGCTTAATTTTGCTTTGACAACATCTTGCATCGTAGCTTAATAAACGAGCATCTGTGAAGTAAGATGGCTTGATCTGCCCTCATCCCTTTGGTTTAACCAAGGTAAGCAAAAGTGTGGAAATCCAATTTACATACACTGCTAGTGTGTTTGCTATGAAACGCAACAGATTGCCTTTCCTGTGTACTTCCATCACGTCAGAAAGTATATGTAAAAACTAACCAGTACCAAAAAGAGCTGCCTCAGAATGCTGTCTCTGGCATGCACATCAGTGCCTGTACCAGAACCTTGAAGGATAAATAATTCATCTGTCATCAGGCAGGCCATCCTGAGGAAGATCCTGCCATTCCAACTTTAATCTTGAGTGGCCCTGGCAAGAACTCCCTGTCAGTGAGGGGTGGAGGGGTTTTGAACTAGGTAACTAAAACAAAAATAAAAACAGAGACAGGGAGAGAGTGCTAGAGAGGAGCGAGACAGCAACTGCCTGCAACACAGGACTCCGGCACACAGGGGCAGAGGGCCTGGCCCCTCGCCACCCTGCCCCAGGGCTTTGCCCATATCCACACTGCCTCCCCTTCAGCCCTGGCATTGAAGGTCTCCGTCACATAACCTGACATCCCTGTCAGGATGTGGTTCGGCTTAGAAACCAACCCACCAACCAATCAACTACTTGGTGAAAAAATAAAATATTTGGGGGTGTGTTGGGGCGGAAGGGTTAAAATTTGCATCTGTTAAACCAAGATGTCAGTGTTTTTTACACAACCCTCCTCACCCCTGTGCAGGGCTCCCTGGAAAGCTCAGAAAGGAGTTTTCCTCTGTCTCTAATGCCTTGGCAAAAGGTCTTTCAAAGTTGTTACCTAAGCTATAATGTGCTCTTAGTTTTCGTTCAGCTAAATCCCCTCAAACATGGAAATGGCTGATGATTGTTCCCATTTAAAAAAAAGGGTGTACGGGAGGGAAGGGATAGAATCATTAGTAAATAAATGAATGGGATGATTTTAAAAGAGAATAATTTGCTCAATCAAGAATAATTTGAACGGCATCTAAGTAGTCATGGAAAATCATAAACTATTAGCCTATATAGTGCTCTGTTGACTCTTAAATGTCTCCTTTTTCACACCACTGGCCTGAATGAATAACTTGGCAGAACAAAATTAGCCAGGTGGCAAAATGTGCTTGTGTCAGCTATTGGCCAAACAAAACAGCAAATAGCAAAGCTCATTTTGCAATGTCACATTAACTCCTTCGATGCTGGGGGTATGTATTTTTATATCTGCTGTGAAGAAGTACCTGGGAGCAGGCCAAAAGAGAGGCTTTCCCTCTCTGCAGCACAGGTGACCCTGCTCTTGCTCTGCTCTACACAGTTGCAGGTTGAGGTGGTTGTGGTTCTTTCCATAGGTGGCATCCAGGATTATACAGAAGAGACTGCTCTGTAACATCTGTGTCAGTTTAACATCCCAGTTCAGAAAAACTGTATTCTCAGATGCTCTTTACCAGAGAATATTTTATGCACCACTTCCTTTACCTTTATTAGAGCCATTTCTTCACATTGTCATAATACTTACCAATTTTTCTGTTTTCATATAGTCATTATCTTATGTTTATCTTCAGCTTCCAAGAGAATCTCAGGAAATTCATGTAAAGAATGTGAAGCAGTAAGCCAAGTAATAGAGGACTAAACTTCACTGTATTATGTTCCTAGTAGCTTCAATGGAATAACCTTAAGGATTAATTTGGAGTTTTATGTACATAGCACTACTAAAATGTTATACATGACAAAAAGACACTTATTGATGTCAGTGGGATTCTTCTGACAAATTTCACAGAATTTATCAAGAGCAACCAATTACGTTTTTCATTCTAGAGGTGAATATAGGGGAACATAATGTGTTCTTTTATAATTAGCAGCCTTTCCCAGATATAAAAACTTACCTTCCCGTTGCACATCTAACAGTAGATCCCTAAAGTTGAGACTGGGCCTGTTTTTTGTTAACAGAGAATTTATTTAACCTTCATATGTAGTATTTCCCTGAAGTACTACGGAATTTCATTAAGAAAATAAAGGCAGTATTTCATAATTAAGTTGCTGGTTTAATATTTTTTTACGTGAGACACGCTTTATTGATAAAACTGACCATGTCATTCACTGTAAACCCAAAGCAGAAAATAGTAGGATATTAGCAGCTGTATTTTATACAAAGGACATTTATAGGTTTTTTTGGTCCACAACGTATATATATCTCATATTTCAGATTCATTTTACTTCCGAAAATGATAAACACATTGTGCCTAGCCAAGGATGAAGTCCTGTTCTTACCCAAGCAGGCTTTTTTCCACTGAGTTGTTTCACGTGCCCTAGGCAAAAACATGGGTGAATATTTTCCATTAAAAACTGCAGTGGTGGGAGGAGGGAATCACCAGTACTGTAAGTTAATGAGATGGGGGGCTTTAAATACACTTAATAAACAGTCACTTAGGCTGAGCATAATAAGTCATGGAAATTTATAAACTATTACCCACTATAGTACTTCATTGACTATTAAACATCTATTTTTCACACCACAAGCCTGAGTGAATTGCTTGGCAAGAAAAAAAATTGGCCAGGTGGCAAAATGTGCTCAGTACAACCCATGTCAGATATTGGCCAAACAAAATAGTCCAATAGAAGTGGATTTTGAAATGCTTCTTTAACCCTTGATAGCCTATGCTGAAGTTTTCTACGAGCAAGCACACTTATATTCCTGAAAAGAGTAGTAAGCATTAGCACAATAAATGCATGTTTTCCTAAGCACAGTGCTTTTCTCTGTCCTGGATACCTGTCTTTTCTGTCCTGCATGTCAGTGATCTCCCATTCTGCTGATGGTCACAGCCTGGGGACAGAGGCACTGTCTATCACCTGAGGTGTGAGAATACATGTGATGTAAAGTTTTCAGCACAGGCTTTTAAGCCCAAGTTTTGGACTGTGCTCTAATTTGGGAGCCTCTGTCACCCTTATTTAAAAATAACCTCCAAGGAGGAACAGGGAAATTTCCAGTCTAGTCAAATACATGGTGATCCCTAATCACTCTTCCATGAGTGAAAAGACTTTTTCTCGTGCAGAAGTAAGGGTTTACCTGTGGATCTAAAACTGTGGCATGCATGGAGTTACACGGGACAAGGAATGTCTGAAAGGAAATCTCTGAGCTTGGTTGCTTGGCCCCATATTAGCTCTGCTGATGTCTGTGGAGAGACAAAAAAGACAGTTTAGTAGTAGTTCATCAAACCTCAGCCACCTCCAGAACATTTAACAATCCTAGGGTGTCTCATGCCTGGCTGAAGAGCCCATTTATAACATAAGGTAGAAGGACTAAAACTGGTAGCATATACCACATTGGAAACTATTTGAAGTCTAAATGAAAAATGAGAGGTTTGCACTGGATCTGACCTTTCATCATCCTTTGTGACTTCAGTTAGACACAGCAGAAGAAAGACAGCAACCTTATTTTCCATTATATCCTCATATCTGTCAGAGTAAAGGACATATTATTTTGATTCAGTTTCTCACCCTAGCCTCATGTGTTTCTTCCTTTCTCCTATCTAATACTGTGCTTCTGTCTTCAGCATACTCATTTGCTCCCTGACAAATTCAGAAACATTTTACCAGGTTATACAGAAAGACAGAATTATCCTTATCTCTCGCCAATACCATCCATCACTGCAAATCCAACTGCACAGCATGTAGCAGGTTACACCTCCTGCCACAAGCTGACTTGACAGCGTTCCTGTGTGCCACTACAGGGCTAAAAATCATTGTGTTAGAAGAACAACTCAGCCTCCAAAGTCCAGTCTTTCTCTAATAGGCGATTAATTCACTTTTTATGTCCATACAAGATAACTACCATCTAGAAATGACCTGCTACCATCCACTCCTGGAGAGGTGGTACGAACATACCACTGAAGACACATATGGTGAAGGTGTACCAAACATTATATTCTTGGGATGAAGGGCTGTATGGGAGGGAAAGGAGAGATTACAGTTGTCTTAGTGTCTGTTTGCATCAGTCTAGCTGACACGAGGGGGGCCAACGGGGCAATGCTGAATGGAGCCCAACACATATAGTCAAATGAAACTGCTGAAGGAATGTGTGTAGGAAAAAAAAATCCAATTACTGGAGCTGGAATTAGGCCAGAACACCTTCACTAACACCTCTATTCATGAAAAAAAGGAAAAAAAAAGTGATCCTTAATGACCACAAATGATCACAGATTCTTTCTAACCTCTCTTACAAAAGCCAGCGTATTCATCAGCATTACATTCTCCAGAGCTAGACGGATGAAGGGGGAAGTATGTCGTTGATTTCCCTCCTCCCAGGAAATTCATGATAGTGTTTGTACTAATTTCAACAGAACAGAGATTTTCAAAAAGAGAATCAGTCCTGTTTGACCTGGAAGCTGACAGTATTAAAAACCTAAGGTGTCTCACTGCTTTCTTTTGCAGAGGCAATCAGGATCTGCTTCTTTTCAACTAGTACACATAAAACATGTCTTAAACATTAGATGGTAACACAGTTACCTGCAGCAGAATGGAAACCATCAGCCTCTCTAAAGGTACCGTCATTCCAATGTGGCAATCTCTGGTCTGTCCCAAAGCCCACTGAAGTAGATGGATGGGATTCTGTGGGTCTCACTATGTTTTACAGCCAGGTATGGATGCACATAGAAAAGTCTATGTGTTTTGCATTTCCACTAATGAAGAGCTATCAGTTTATATGAATGCTAACTACTCTTGAGGGCCATGCCTTCATGTGTCCTTTCTGACACATACCATTCTGTCTCAAAAATGTCCTGGTTTATATTCAAACCATGTAACCTATTCATCCACTGGTTGTTCTTTACCAAAACTTTGTGCTCTGTTACTGGCTACTATCTCTTAGTATTTTGTCCTGCAGTCAACCTCCTCCTTAGCTGTGCAGGAGAGATACTCACTCAGGCTGAGCTCAGAATAATTGGACTTGAACTGAACAGAAAAGCTCAGTGGTTACAGAATTAGCAATAGCTCATAATGTACAAAGGCACAATGTAGCTGCTGGATACTTATTGCTATACCGTATACATATATTAGCCACCAAAATATTCCAAGTTCTCTTCAGTATCCATGGGTATATTTTGCTTACTGCTTGGTGCCATCCATCATAGTACCTTCTAATCATTTAAGCTACCAAACTGTGTGAACAGAACAGCATGATGAATGGCAGCAGGTGACACAATTGGAGAAGCTCTAAAGAAAATGGATGTTTAGTGGTCTCTGTCCATGAGAGAGGTGGATTTCACCAAAAAATGAGTTTATCAAGCTCTTTATTAAGTTAATAAATATTTTCTGAGAGAGTGAGAAAATTATGTCGTTTTCAAGTGAGGAACAAAATCTACATGGAGTTCTGTAACTAGATGCCTACATAATACTTTAAAAATCAACCTCAAGATATATCTCACTATTTAAATTGACAGGATCATTGAGATCTGTCCCTTGAAGACAGGTTTTCTATTAATAGTTTAGGAAAACAGAAATACTTCCCTTAATTTTTCGTGAGGAAGAAGACAGAACATAAAATTTACTCTTGTTAACAGGTAACATATGCTGTACTCTGATTCATCTAAGCTTTAAGGTTTGTTTATTAAGCAGCATAAAATTGAGATTTAAAATACATACACAGGTACCAAGTGTCAGGCTGTGGCTTGGATTTGATAGCAGTCTGTATCTACCTTCTCCTATTCACATACAAGCACACATATATATCCCCCCCTCCCACTTCTCCATATTTCTATTTATTCATTTCCTTGCTCCCTGAAGTTTAGATACACAGGAGTAAGAAGGACTAACTTGCCTTTACTTACCCATCCTCTCCTCAACTGGCGAAGGAAGAGGAATGAAGATTTAGGAGATCATCTTTTCCCCTCACACACTTGCTGGTCATCAGTTCCCACTGGGATTCAGTGTCTTGCGGGACAATTCTTGGCATGGTGCACTCTTTTCCCCAATAATTTGTTCATGCTATTGCCTACTAAAATCTCACCTTTACTTCACATGAAAATTACTGAAGTAAAACTAAGAGAACAGCTCACATGGATCTACATATATTCCTCAGATTATTTGTTTAAAGAGACTGATATATTTCTGCTGTCAAACTTACAGTTGGCTTAACACAACTTAGAGCCTATAGTGTTGCTCCAACATGTGCTACTGGTAAAGTTTGCTCTTTCTGAAATGTTATTTTTCACTGCCAAAGCACACACCAATCCTGTGCTCAGCTATGGAAACTTAATGAATGAAATGGGGCTGTTTCTGAACTCTGAAGAATTTATTTCATTTCATATTCTTTTTCACATTGGTTACTACTCTGAAACACTTTAATGGGCAATAAAAAACGGCCAAAATCACTGCTGTCCTTAGACCCTGTGGTGGTTAAATAAAACAAAGCAGTATTCCAGCCCGCATGTTGAGAGGGAACACATAGCCTCACTTCACTTTCAAAGCAGGCAAGTGGTTTTTGCTCATGTGCCTGCAAAGGAAGACTGTTGTCATATCATCATCATAAGGTTTAGCATCAGGGTTACTGAACCTGTTCTCCTTTCTAGACTGGCTATTGTTGGGAACAAATGCTACATTTGACACCCTACGCTGACAGGAGAAGTAAGAAGCATGAGGGCTTATTGCTTGATTGCTGGTGAGGTGGCATCTTGCTGATGCTCTACCAAGGTAGTTGTGATGTACCTTAGCAAAATACTGGTGATTTTTTAAACCGAAGCTCCATTTCATATTTATCTACTTCATCTTCATCAAAGGAAATAACTATTAACACTGATCGGATGTTCTTGGCTCTGGTAAGATGATCTCTTCCTTACCCTTTATTTACCGTCATCTTAAAACCCACTGAATTCTGCATTTCATCTAGCAAAAATTCGGAGGATTTCTGGTCCTCTAAGATGCTTCTGGTGTTGTTTTTTTTCCTTATTATGTGCCATTCATGTCATCTAGACAAACTCGCTGTTTCAGCTATGGAACAAATCCATAAGACACCACTGTAGATGCAAACCATGTACCCAAATTAGTTTATTTTGGCACCCAGATTGCTGATGAAATTTATGCTTCATTAACAGACGCCTAATGTATATAATTCACATATTTTAGAATTGACCTCAACCTGGCCAGGGAGGCTGGCCGACCCCACGAAAATACAATTACCTAATGAGATATTAGAGAGTTTTCCTTATTGTGTTTACTATTTCTAGGAAATTACTTTGTGTTTCTGTAGCTGTGTCAGCCTTCTTTCTTAAAGTATGTTTTAATGTTATTAGAGCTTGCAAGCTAAACTAGTGGAAAGACAGGGAAAGGCAGCACAATTTCCTTTTAGATCAGAGCCAATGTTTCTCCAAAACCTTTGCAGGCTGGGTTTGCCACAAGATCAATGCAGCTGAACACTCCACCTGCAGAATGAGCTCACTGTCTGTGCATTACGCTAGCCCTCTACCAGTCCAAGTAGTAAGACTCCTGGGGTTGGTCTTGAACCTGCTGCTCCCCACACTGGAGTGCTAAGCTCTGCTGCCAAGACACCAGGCCAGGTATTAAATGCATTCTTGTTTTTGTTACTTTCCAGCACCCAGAGGACCACATTAGAAAGGCCAGAAAACTTAATTGCAAAGAAAGGAGAATGCAGAATGCTTAAAGACCTTTTACAGACAGGAATGTGTTAAAAAAATATATATTTAAACTTTCATTTCACCTCTTTAAAGAGGCATCAAAATGATCAATCCTACTTGAAACAAACAAGAGAACCAAGACGGAGTAAGCTCATTTTCATCGTTGTATTAGATTTTATGTGGCCTGCTCATTTCAGCATTGCATGGCTTCCATCTTTTGGAGAAGAGGACTTTATGGGCACTGTAGCTCAAATCCCCAGGTGTAGCAGCCCTGGGGTATGAACCCACCAAGGACCTCCAATTCAGTCTCACTCAGGACTTTGGATGGGGCATGTGCCCCTGTGAATACCTTGGAAACCACAGCAAAGGGCAGGAGCATTGCTTTTAATTAACTGGAGTAAAACTAGTGAACAGGATTGTGAGGTTCCCGTAAAAGTGATTTGGCAGCAGGGTTTACCTTCTGTTTTAAAGCACTTGCAAGGGGAAAAATGAAATGTCCATTTGTGGTTTTCTAGTGGCAATTGTTGAAGGTAAAAAACTCAAGTAGCACAGGTTTATCATTGTATAGATTGTATACATGGGAAATAATGCATGGTACAATTCAACCACTATGTTAAATCAAGCTTCTCACTGCTATCTGAATCAGAGCTAAATTTTGGTCTTTCATTGATTAACAAGACTGCTACTTTTAGCTGTTTATTTGTTTCACTACAAGAAGCTTCTCTATTAACTATGCTCTTTACTGGGTACATTTTGCTAGCCAAACTCTGACAAAGAAAAAAAGAGAAGCCTTCCATTTGTAGTTATATGTCTTAAGAGAAATATTTCTATGCTATTTTAAGCTATTCTAAACATGACGCTGCCTTCAAGCTAGTCATGTAAATCCGGGGGAATAAAGATGAAGCAGTCATATAAATTTGTATAGCTCCACTATTTACAATGGAACAGGGGTGTAGGAGTAGTTACATTTATACAGTCCTAAAATTACATTCAGCCATTTGAAGGCAACCACGAGGCTGATGTGGCCCCTGGTGAAAATGAGTTTGATACCCCTGATATAAAGGGATGTAAAAAATATTATTTAGCATGTAAATAATAATTTGAGAAATCCATAAACCCTCATCAAAATACATGTCTGCTTCTATAAACAGCAGTTCCAAGTTTTTTGTGCCTCAATTTGGAAGGGTTCTCCATCTTGAACAAGAAGCTATTAATGAACAATAATTAATCTGATGGTTTTGACAGATCCTATTTGTGTTGAACTTTGATATACAGCCCAGTCATAGCTTTCCTGTTGGTGGCTTCACAGTAAGGTAATTGGTCTGGATTCAGTCTGAAGGCAAACATGGTTCATCACAGTCCTACCATATCAGTCCCCAGTGCAGAGGGGAGCAGTAACTTTAAGAGGCTCTTAATATTTTTAATAACTTACTTGAAAAGAAAATGCATGTTGATGGTTTTGCTATTAACCCTAACATAGCCAATAATTTTCATTTGTCAATAATAATGAAACTGCTTTTGTTCTGATTTGACTAGGAATAACACCAAAGCTAAGAGTGTTTGCACACAAGCGCAAGTAGAGGTTAGAGAGTAGCAGTAGAGCTACTATACACATTTGGAGGAACAATATAATGTAAAGAAATAGCTCTCAATGGGATTGATGCCCCTCACTCCCCGTGTAAGCAGGAAAATATCCAGCAAGAGCACTAAGGTGGTTTTGTCCACATATCTGATATCTGTGAGATATTTAGATCTGGTGGAAAAAAAGCCAAAAGCAAATAAAACAAACCCTACCAATCAAAATAAAACAAACACAAGCAAACAAACAGAACACAAAGTAAAGATATTGAAATGGTCAGAAGGTTACAAAAATGTGAGATCAAAAGCACAGTCATAAAATGAGAAGTCTCAAAAACTTAATCTGTAATTCAAATGTGTTGAGAATTAAAAAAAAAAAAAAATCAGAGTCATTGGTTTTGTGTGCTTGTGAGAAGAGACACTGAAAAATATTCATAGGGCTATATGCTAGGCAAGGGACCTCCCATCCGATTCTGAGTATTATGTTGTTTGGATGCTGACAAATAAATTACATTAATTGCATTCATTCTAGCAACCACTTAAACACCATTAGGGCTTATGCATACAATAACTGTGCCATTAGTCAAATCTAGATATCTCGCTGCTGGTAATTGACATTCTGTCTTCTTCTAGTGTAACTATCTTAATTTCCTTCTTCAAGCTTCCCTCAGCACCATTCAGCTTTTGAACATGAAATTAAGGATATTATAATTTTGCCTAATAAAATTACATGGTATTCTATCGGAGTTATAGTCTACTGGGCTACTCACGGTTACTTGCAGAGAATAACTGAAAAGTTTTGCTCCTATGCTACTATTTTTTGCCATGTTGCAACCACCTGCTGCAATACCATCCTCATATTACTGTTATAATTGCTGCTTTGCTTCTTTCTTACTCTGGGGGGAAGTAAGATTCATTTTCTTTCCTATCAATCTCCCCAGAGACTGACAACCTAGACCAGGACATGAGATACAGAGGACTAAAAAATGTGAAAGCTGCCTGTCCACTTTGAAACAAGAGAAGGTGGAGGGTGGAGTGGGTAGCCTATTGAAATCTGTGTTCTATCCTTTCTGGCTATAGGAACTGACACCAACCCCACAGAGGCCTGGCTTTAGGAAGCTGATTGTTTGTCCAAGCTGCCTGCGCTTACTCTCCCGAGAGCTGATCCAGCTGGAGGGATCTGTGCTCCCAGCAGTCCCTGAGTACCATCTCTAGGAGTCCCCAGCTTTGTCATCACTATAGTGAGGAGCAGGAGACTATGAGCCTTCTTTAAAAAGTAATTTGAAAACACTCTTGCAACTTCACCAGTTCTGTGTAAGCCCTCGATCATAACAGTGGGATGATTTAATTTTTGAATTAACACCCAAAACTCATCTATGCACCAGGGAGAAATTCTTTTATTATTTAAGTTAGAGAACTCCCTTGTATAATTGGGGGGAAAAATTAAAAGGCAGGGTAGGAGGCTTTAAAACTGATTATCCAGGTCACAGAGCTCTCTATTTTTATCATTTCATTAGCAATTTTTTTCTGTTTAATCACAGCAATAAGGAAAGGGATGAGCACCCACCATGGTATTTTGCAACTTTGGAAGTGTGGTTTGTCCACAGCTCTAAGTGAAGCTCAGTTATAAACCAGCAGACCTGGAAAAATGAATCTTAGGAACAGCATCTCACCATTAGTTCAAACTCTTCATTCCACAGACAACACCTGGCCAAGGTTCTTAAATTCAGCATTGATACCGCATTGTCCTAAATGTAACAGTTGTTCATTAAAATCAAGTTCTTTCATTTATGTTCATTCTCCCCCCTCTTGTGGTTCATTATAAAATCACAATTGTTGCTTTCAGAAATGTTCCATAGTTGGGGTTTCAGGCAGAAAGGATAGAAAAGGATCCACAAAATCTAACCAGGCAGTGCTACTAATAAGCTCAACAAAATGCAAATATAGTAAATAATGAGCTTGTTATTCAGGGTAATTCTCATTGCTAATGTAAATGTTCTCTATAATCTCTGATTGAAAGCAAATCTTGCCACAAATTATATGGAATACATTTCAGACAGATTTGCCATAACTATTATTTGGATATCATGTACTATTGTCTGGGGAAGATTTTTAGTACTTGCACTCTCAATCATTTATTGTCTTACTAGCTTAACATAGCATATTGTAGCTGTGTCTCCAGCCAGATCTTCAGCTTCTATAAACTGGTGTAGCACTAAAATACTATTAACTTGTGCCAGATGGTATGGGCAACTTTTTGGATTTCTTACGCACAGGTATGTTTCCCAAACAGACTGAGTACCCTGGCCTGATTCAGCAAAGTGTCATTATGGAAAGTACTAACTGAAAATATACAAAAGCTTTGTGTACAGATCTCTGATATTTAAAAGTCTATAGTAAGAATATGTTTCAGCCATAAAAATGGTTAGAAATGGACGTGGATATAGATACAGACTAAGGGAATCTCTGTTAAATTAAGAATGTGTTATCTGCGTAATGATAAATCTAGAGAAACTTGTGAGCAGCAGGCCAGCTAAATAAGATTGATGGATTCACAGAAACCTGTCAGTCTAGCAAATCAGAGAGACAATGCAGAGAAGTCAACATGAACTAACAAAATTTGTTCAGAGGATTTAAACGTATGAATACAGTCAGAAAACTGTCATGTCAGAGTTTCTCACCATAATGCTAACTGACAGCCAAACAGATCCAGTTTTGTAGTAGGAAAGAGAGACTATCACACTCACAATCTCTTTAGCCATGCAGACCCATAACCAGAGCTCACTGCTAAGTGAAACAACTCCCATTACTAGAAAAGCTCTTGTGACTGGGGATCTGCTTTGATTCAGAGGACTCAACTGAAGGCTGCAGGAATAGGAATTACAACAGGTCATATGCTCACAGGTGCAAAAATCAACATAAAATCTCCACCCATCTGCAGCTTTCAGAATTAGAGGTAAGTCTGGTGGTAGACTTGCATTTTGATGAATGAGAGCAGATGGTTTCCTTTTGTCATACCATAATAATAAATCTCCTTAACAGTAGAAAATCCTCAGGAAAACTTGGTGTAAAGCCTTACAGAAAATTTCTCACAGATCAGACTATTTTTAACATGTAATGGAAAAGCAAACAAATAAACAACCACCCACCAAGACCCACAAATAACCAAACAGGCATAATAATGTGAACCAGCTACATATGTAATACTTGAAACAGTTCTGAGTAAGAATGAAAAATGCTGGTGGGATTTCAAGAAGCATCATTCTCCATTTTTGCCTGGTATTTCTTGTGCTTCTTACTTTAAATATTGCAGAAAAATCATAAAGTGATTAGCTTTCCTACAAGGAAGATGAGTTTGACTCCACTGGATAGTTTTCAATCAGGCGCTGAACAATCATTTGACATTACCCACCCAAAATCTCACAGTTTCTTTAGTCCATTGTATGCAAAGGCTGAAAACACAAAGTGCCAGGTAAAATAGAGTTGCTGAGAGCCTGTTGAACTACTTCAGACCTTGGTAATTTGGCTTTTAGTTTAAGGAGAGTGGGAAAACTCCTACTCCTCACTTTCTCCGATTTTTAATTGTATGACACAATCACATCATACAATCAGGCCGTAAATTTTGTAAAGTCATAAATTCTTTGGATTTTAAGGACCGAATATTAGACATAGACTGAAGAGGGTGGGATAGGTAAATTTCAATAGCATACAGAGAACTTTGGAAAACACACCTCAAGGATACATCTCAAAGACCAATTTATTGCCTGCAACATCCTTGTCCCAGAGGGAGTTATTTACCACTGGTTCATAGCAGTAAAATTTTGGGAAACTCTGACCCCCAGCCAATCCCAGCAAGTCAGTCAGAGTTTTTTGTGTGCAAAGAGAGATCGCTTCATCTTCTGCAATCCCATCCCCCTTTCCCTCCTCACGCTCCCTCATGGGGAGAGAGGAAGCTGATGTATAACCCTGCTGCTCCTGCAGGCCTCATCCCAAGGTCCAAGTAACCTACATCAGGATGCGAGAACAGCCTTCACACTCTTATTGGGCATGCAGTACACATCACAACCTAGCCCCAAGAAATCAAGAGATTGAAGTCAGAACAAGGTTTAAATGGATCTGAGTGAATAATTTTTAATGAATGCATTTAATGATGGATGAGTTTCCTGCTTTCTTTCCATGAAATGTGGGAAGCGGTTTGCAGTTTGCTTCATATATTCCTTTCTCATTGAATTTTTTAAAAATTTCTTTTAAAGTAAGAGGTTGCTACTCCAAGCACAAACTTGCTGTTCAATTGCAGTTGGTCCCATAAATCACTTATTATTGTTTCCATCCTCCAATCTAATGAGCATAACTCATGGCATCAGATTTGTGGTACACAGGCTTACAGAGAGCACATTAGACATTCGCTTTTCATAGTATTCCTGTGTGAGCTTAACATTTATTTTCTGCCAACAGTTATACAATTAAAGTTTAATAACTCTATGAGTGTGTGCAGGAAATGAAACCAAAAGCAACCCCAAGATGGCTGAAGATTTGCTTCCAAATTTGCACAAATATAAGTAGAAATTGTTTCTGCATTATTCATCCAACTTTAGACCTAAATCAAATATGTCTTGCTAGCAGCCTTGGAAACACAGGATGAAGTGTTTTAAAATTCCAGTAGATGTCACCACTTCTCCCCCAGCAAGTCCTTAAGTACAACTAAAAGAAGCTTTTGAAAACTCAGTTTGCAATACATCATGAGTAGAGAAAGCAGAGAGACTCATTTTGCTTTGTTTACATCTACGTGTTTTGACAGAAAAAGAATGTATCCATTTTTCTAATCTCTGTCCATGAATTAATGAGATCATAGAACTGATGCCACCATTGTAAACCAAACCACACACAGATTATGTGTCAATTGCAAAGTAATGTCACTGCTAATACAAAACCGTACCCAGTGTTGTATTAATTCTTCCTATGTCATTTAATACTTCATAAATATCAAAGTTTTCAATGATACTTTGTTTATAACTGTAGCCCTCCTTGTGACCCTGATTGGTTTTCCAGTTATAGTGTTCACATCCAGTCCCTGCAACATTTTTTTTTCCCAAGTTCAAACAAGCCCCAATAGTGTCTCCTTCCCAAACACTTTGGTTCAATTCTTTTCAACTTTCACTTGCTGTTATTCAGTCCTCTCATGAAAAATGAGACCTCATGCTTCAGTTTGCCTGGTTTTCATGGCTATATTTTTCTGCAAACCCACTGGGAACAAGAAGCCCATGAGGCCTAGAGTTCCCACATTATGGGAGGGCTCATACTCCTTCTGGCCAGCTACATCCAGACAGAGATTCCTGGTACTTTCCATTCCCAGTTGCACACTAAGTCTCCATGGGAACATAAATCTTTAAATAAATATCCGATAAAACTCAAGGCCAGGTAAAGTCTGGGTTTTAGATTGAGACACAACATCAATGGATATTCATTTGCTTATACTGACCTTCACTCCTTGCATCTGGCAGCTGTATCACCTTTCATTGTTCTCTATAAAATTAATAACTTTTCATCACTTTATATTTTACTGCATCATGGAATCAAACAAAAAATTACTTGTTCTGCTCTTTAAAAATAAAATCAAATAATATGCAAAACCAAGCTAAGAAAAACTTATTCTGTTACAAAAAAATTCTGTAGTATGAACTTCATCTTCTGAATAATATTGGAAGACAAAATTAATTCTCAACAATTCCCAGTGCAAGAAAAAGTTTTGTGTGACTTTTTTTCATGTGACCAGGTGGCTCCAAGAGAAACCGGCTTCCTGGCTACATTCATCTCTTAAGACTTGGAAGAGAATCTGAATGTATAGCAGTGCATAATGATTATGTATTTCTGATAAATTCAAGAGTGTTTTAAAGACTTCAGAAAAGTTCATTTGCAGGTCTGTAAATGACTTAATCTTATTCAGATTTAAACCAGATCAAAACAGCCAAACTGACTAGAGACATTACACATGTAAGGAAAATTAGCTCTTAAGGATTTTAGGAACTGAGATAAGACTCAAGTGCCTCACTAAGACTTTTAAAATGTCTTTATTCATGTGACTGGGTCACTTGAATGAGTTACAAAACTATCAAGCACTTTTAAAGAATATTTAAAATATTATTGTTTGAATTCCTTTCCCACCCAGCTGTAAAGGGGCCTCTAGGTTACTATATTGTCAATGGGATTTGTAGAATAGCAGCCAGAACTAACATGGAACTGAACAATAGCAACAGTGTACTCCTTCTCAAGAAAAAAAGAAAAATGCAGCCTATGGTAAAACCGTGGGCTGCTACATGAGGATTGACTCTTTTTACAAGATTCTTCTGATTGATTTCTATTTTTCAAAAATCAAACCTTCATGTTAAGCTTTTAATTTTTTTCCTTCTTTAAAAATAAGTTAAAATTGAAAACAATACTTTTAACTTGAACTGTTAAGAGGAATTTATTTACTTTACTGAAAGTACATGACTAGAGGAGAATAATATGAGCAACTGCCCCGACAAAATTCACTAATTATTAAATATTCCAGAAAATGCTTCAGTATTACTAAAGAAATGCTGTCTGTAAACAGAAGAAATACATTAGTTACGTGGTGAATTTGATTGCAGTTTTCTAGATTTCAGAAGAGCCTGTCAT
The DNA here is from genome assembly GCF_964273445.1 of Streptopelia decaocto. Lineage (NCBI taxonomy): Eukaryota > Metazoa > Chordata > Aves > Columbiformes > Columbidae > Streptopelia > Streptopelia decaocto. The sequence continues at coordinate 55,756,352 of NC_138661.1, forward strand.
GAGCAAATAGTCTTCAGTGGGCAAGAGTTATAGATAAAGTGGAAAAACAGAGTTATGCAGAAAAAATCAGAATTATCCACAGGGCTGCAGCTCTCAGCTGTTCTGATGTGAAAAGAGAGAAGTTACAGCTCAAGAGGTTTGTTTGAAAAAGTAGACAGGTCCACAGGACACTGAATGAAGGCAGCAGACACCTGAACTCATTAGGGGCCATGGAGCATCCAAATGATGACAACTTCATTAAATCTTCAACAGGAGGAAGCACTTTCAGCAAGACCTTTACACTTGCTTATACTTCACACATTTCCTGGCTCTTGGCCTCCCACATGAAACAGACCTTCAGTTTGCAGGGTAGGAGTACAAAACTGCTGCAGGTAAAACCACGTGATGTTTGTGCACTTCTATGTGACTGAAAAAGTAACCCCTGGGGTAAATTAGATTTTCTTTGGTCCTTTGATGCTGGAGTGTCTGGACTCAGGGTAAAAAGGGACATGCAACCTCTGACAAATGTCCTGAAAGAAAACAATATGAAAGCCTGTTTGGCAAAATCTTATGAAAAGGCAAACAGAGGATCTAGAACTGCTGTCACTGAACAGTGAAGAGTTGTTTCAGGACCTTAGCACAGTTTGTAACTGAGAAGTTTATTCCACTAGTGCAGTCACTAGGCCCTAAAAGAACTGCTAAACTGAAATTTATTAAAATAATTACTTCATACTTCTAAACTTTTTGTTTACCTACAGTCATACTTTTATTCCACTGATTACAGCTAAGACTTGGAAATAGTTTTATTTTAGGAAAAGTAGCTTCAGAATCTGAATAAAATGTATAGCTTGTCTATTGACACCCATCAGAATATAACCTGAAGTATTTATTCATATGCAGCAAGACCCTAGAAAACAAAGTAATGGTTAAAGAGTTTTTCACTTATTTGTGTTGCAGTTCTCCTCTATAACTATATAGTTTTCCTTGTTAGCCTTTTAAAATAGCCATGTTCATTTGTGTTTATTTTAATAGAAACATTTGTAATTAAAAATATAACCTATTTAAGAAAGAAAATTTTTACAAAAAAAATATAACCATCCTTCTTTGGTGAAATATGTTCTACCTCGTAAGTATTTGAAAACTAATTCAAAATACTTAGTCCGAGATCCTGATGTCAATAATACCTCTGTACTAAAACCCCATTTTTATTATTTAATTTTCAGCAGCCTTTTCAATTATTGCCCCATCAGCTTACAATCTTTAAATTGGAATTAAAACTTACCCACTCCTCCCCATTTTTCTGGGGGGGGTGAAACTAGCTTGGAGGGAAAGGTTAGTAATAGGTGCCATTCTCCAAACAGAATTAGAAAGTTTATTGATTTAGGCAATTCCACACCCAGTACTTCAGTTATGTAAATTTTCTCTTGTTTCTCCACCTCCCCAAGATCCAAGGAAAGAGCGTTATTCTTCTATCACCAGGAAGATTTTGCCTGCCTGACAAAGTAACTCTCCTTCTCTCCACTATTAATAAATTATGGTGTATGAATATTTTTCTCCTTCTCACCTTTATTCCAATACATGTGTTCTAGTTTCATGGTTAATAGGGTAATGTATAGTTAAGGTATCATTAGTATACAGGCTATTTAATGCTTCACAGATCATTCACAATTAATCATTGACAACCGCAAGAACAAAAACGTGAACTAAAGTTCTAAACTAACAAAGGGGAAAAAAAGGGGGTTCAATGTACATTTGACTCTGTTCGGCTAAAACCAGGTGAATTTATCTACTGTAGACAGCAGTGTGATAAAGTAAAAAAGAACTAATCAGTTTAGAAAGACTTTTGAGGAATAACAAATGCTACAGAGAAAATTAAAAAATTCTACTTTACGAGGCTACAACTGCAGTACTTGAACTTTCCCCTGAAGGCTTTAGTGGGACTTATGTGGAAGCTGGACCTGAAATTGATGGTGGATTTCAGCATACAAAGAAAGATCTCGTACATTATTAGTAACAACTAAATCTTTAAACATATCCTTTACCATGAATAAAACTGTCATCAGAAAAATTTCTCAGATCTGGGACATTTTCTTACTGATACACCTAGTGAGAAAGGTGAACAAATTATGAAGGTGATCAATGGATGAATGAAGAAGGCAGAACTGCAGTTGAGTATGAGAAGCAGCAAATGCATTGCCACATGAAAGGGGAACTCAGATGAGGTTGCAAACAATAGATGTATCAATGGAAAGAAGTCTGAATTCAGCGGTTCTTTTTGAATGAATGCTGCAGCTGAAAATGGGCTTGAACACAAAAGGCCACCATCTCAGTTAAAGCCATGTCAGATTAGTAACTGCAAAACAAGTTACAAAGACATTTCCATACAAGGAATATCATAGGGCTACAAACACAAAGAACATGTTGCTACTGCCACAGGAACTGGACTTTGTATTAATATTTATTTTTAATATATTATCTTTAAGTGGTCTCAAATGAAATGAAGAATCTTAGAGAACTTAGTATCATACAAAAAGATGGAAAGGAACACTACACCCCTGTAGTTTTTAGTCTACATAGGAGAGACAAAGAATGAGAGTAGAAACAATTAATGCACATTCATCTAATCTTTGCAGCAGAATCCAGAAATTCTATCTGATTGCACTGCTCAGCATTTTGGTAACTATTTTAAATAAAATGTTTTCAAAAGGGAAAAATAAATAAGATTTCATTATTTGAGGAGAAATATTTGTCAGATGTATATAACTGTGAAACGTGAAAACAGACAAACTTTTAGCCAAGGCACCAGACCAAGAGGTTGCCTTGATGCAGATGTAACTGAGCAATGAGACGGCACCAGCAGATACACCGTAAAACATGTCGCTGTCTTGGGGTTCACAGATGTTGTGTTTGTGTTCTTTCAGTTGCTTCTTTATATCGGGCCATGCAAATCCTTCAGCTCATATTCACTTTGAAGGCAAGAATTAATCAGTTGACATCAGCTGGAAAGGTACACAGAAAATCAGAAAGTAACATAGTTGTGAACCACCACCCAGATATTGTCATCTGCAACACTGATGGAAAGCATATTCAAGATTCAAGAAAGGGTTGCTAAGGTTTGCTAGCTCAGTGTTTAAGCCACAGTAAGCACAGCAGCAGAGACTTCCGTGGAAGGATTTAGCAATAGTCTTGATAGAAAGCAACTTCCATTTATGCTTATAGCATGCCAGCATGACTTCCAGAAGGATGGCCTGGAAATAATCAAAATTAATCAGGGTGTTGCCCGTGATGCTGCTAGGTCCCAGACTCTGCCTTGCAATTAAGGGGTCTTCCTTTACTGTTATCCTGTGGTCCAAGTCTGGTAGCTGTCTGGCCAAGTGCAAAAATTCAGAATATAAATGTTGACGAAGTCATCTATAGATATGAAAATGCTGTCACCTCTATTCTTTCCCCTATTGTGGGGAAAAAATTAGGTAAAGGAATTCATTGCAGTAGAGCAAAAGTATATCCAAGAGCTTCTGTAACTCTTGCTTACTGTAAAGTGATGTCTGTGAAATGGTACATTAACGGACATTGGTTTTAAGTTGCACCTGTATTTATCTTACGATATTAATTTATAAGAGACTCACCTCATTGTCTCAAACAGCTAAGTGAAAAACTCCAGAAAGACACCAATTCTGAAGTTCTCTTGAGTTTTTAAGAGCTGAAAATATCAAATTTGTGTATAATCATAATATGTTTTTTCACTATGTTGAAAAGGAACATCTTCACACATTTTTTCAGTTATTTACTTCATTAGGAAGCTGTTTAATGGAACACTTGTTTTAATACATTTTTATGCAGGAATGCATTTCTAAAGAGAAATCTCTTCAAATTTTTCAAGTTTCAGGTTGAGATCCGTTCAGCACCCATTTTTCATTTCTTATTTGTCTAATACCGCATTTAGAGCTAAACATTTGAGTTCAAGGAAAGAAAAATTATTAATATAACAGTAATTCTAATGAGAACTTTAATACAAGTAAAGCCAAAGATGACAACTTCACAGGTAAAGACAAGATAATAACCATACAACACCATTCTAAAACAAAGTTAGAAATGTAAGAGGAATTTTTTTCTCCTTATAGCTCAGCTTACTACTTTTGGGGAAAGAAGGGATGCAGGCTTGGAGTCGTGTTTTCTTCTTTTCTGGTGAGCAGTAGCTTTCCTGACACGTGCAATGCTATTTATGAGCTCAATGGTATTCCACATATTGTCCAGGATAGCTCACTTTGGAGACCACTCTGAGTTAGTGTCCTGTGACCTGTTTTCTTTATCCCTCTCTTTAAATACAAGAGATTTTTCTCTAATAACAGTGTATAATCTGCTATAATATTCTGAGTTTGATGAGTTAGTACAGCTATCCCTTGTTTTACAACACTGCCAAACGGGACTCATCATCTAGCGTACACCAAACAAGAAAATAATGTCTCAGTCATTTCAAACAGAGAGTCTGACATTGCAAAAATTTCTGGTTTGGTGGGAATTGTATTTGGTACATGAACAACACATGAAACCGCAGCTGAAAAAGTGCTTTCCTTTTGTCTCCAGACTGAGTCTGGAATTCGTCTCACAAGATCTGAACTAATAGTTAGACATTGAGGTCTTTAGATGGCTCCTCCAAACAAACTATTGGCACCGTTTTCCATGGCCACTGGGGGGGGAAAAAAAAATAGGCAGTTCCATGGTATTATGTATACTATCCTGGGCAGTCATCCTCAAAGAGAAAGAATAGTCCATTTCTTTCTGTGGGCTATAGAAAGTGCCTAAATTCCTGATCTGGATGATATTTGCAGAACTGAACTTCAAAACAGATGAGAATTCTCCTCTAGAGTAAAGCACAGTAGATTACTTCTACTCCAGATGTTCTAAACCAATAATTACTCTATCTCATTCCATAAAGTTTTGTTATTTTAAGGATGAGACACACATGTAGATGATTGGCTTCATGGTATTTAGTCACTTCTGTGTTTATCCATCCCTAAAGACAGGGTAAACTTTTGAAATCACGAATTTGTAATAATTACGGCTCTGAAAAAAATTGTGGCCTTTTTAATACTTAAGCAGTACAAAGTAAAGAGCCATGACAAAAGTCTTTGTATCTTTGGAAGTGGAAGCCAGCATGTATAAACAAGTACTTCACTTAATGTACAAAGTGTACCCCATAAATGTTCATGTTTATAATGAAATTTTATAAGTCACTTATAATCAGCTTCATACTGCGAGATTTTGTTTAATTTTATGTGTTAGACCTCTACAGTTCTAATTCTAGCAAGAATCTTGAAACCTAAGCCTTAGCTCTGGCTTTTCTTTACTGCAGTGCAGGCACATTGACTTACCATGGCTTCAAAGATGGCTCTCCTAGATCATTTGGGCCCATTCCATAATTATTTACCAAAATCAGTAACCTACTTTGAAGATGTGTGCATCGTTAGGTCACATTCTAAAGGTTGTGGAGGACATGGACAAAAGGTCATTAAAAGACAGTGGCAATATGCAGAAAGCTTGAAGAAATGGATACAAACAGTGTACTTTTCAGTTAGACATTTGTGACACAGGTGATCACAACAGTGATGGAAAAGGTACCGGGTTAGACACACCTCCTTCTTCATACCATTTAAGCTTTTTTATCCTTTTTGTTTTCTCTCTAAAGCAAATTAGTAAAATTACCTACTACGTTTTTTGTTTGTTTCCCACTGGTTTCCCATAGGTTCCTTTGAGTTCAAGGCACAGTTGAATTATTAAAACAAAGTCATTGATTGGCTGTTGAAAAGGAAAGAGAAAAATCTCTGATTTCCCCGTGTTTTCTCTGTCGATCTAGTGGTTTTCCTTTATTACTTTGATTCAGTGATTATTTGGCAGTGGACCGATCAATTTGTAAACTCTCAGTTATCAAGTCTGCTTGTAAAAGTACCAATACCTGGAAGTAGACTATTATACCTATGCTTTGTCTGAAGTTTTCTGAAGAACACGCTGATTCTTCCCCCTGTTGTGGGAACAATAAACATTTATTTTTGTTATAGGTCATCTAGAGTACCTCTATTCAACAAGCTATTTATGTTACTTAGTTTCTCTCAGCAAAAACCTTATCAACATAATAATTAACAGGACCAGACTTTGGAATTTAACTTTCTTTAACTAATAGTTACAGAAACAACACTCCAAGAGGTATAAATTCATCACAACTAGAGAAATTCTGACCCAAAAGCAAGCTAGAAAGTAGAGATAAGGATTTCTGCAAAGCATGTAAGTAAAATAGATGGGCACATGTTTTCCTTGTTCCTGGTTCTTTAGCCTCTCAAGGGCTGAAATTTACCCGCCTCCCCACCAGACAAGCAGTTCCAACTCAAATTCACAAGTGAATTTGTGAATTTGAATTCACTGTAGGTGTATCTTTCAATGCTCAATGCCTTTTTCCCTTCCTCCCCTTAAAAATGAGAACACTAATGAATAATTTACAGTGTCTAGAGTGTTAATTTAAATGCATTAAATATAATATTAATTTAAACTGAAAATCAAAGCAGATTTCTCAAAATACAAAGCCAATGTTATTTTGACAGATGATTGTTATTATTAAAAAGAGGATTGTCAACATACATATTTGGAACAAGCCATATGAGACACTACAAAATCAGTCTTGTACTAAGGCAATGTCACACCCTACAGACCAAGTTCCATCTTTTGGATACTAACAGCCAACCCTAAAAAACAGGTAAAATATCCAATTTACCAAGACATTATCTTAGCCCTTGTAGATACAAATATTATTTTAAACAGAACAGGTCAGACAAATAACATTCCACGTAAATGATTCTTGGACCAAACGCACAATAAAATGAGAAAAAAATATTCTATGAATGAAAGATGTGAGCCATGTATATCTGTATATAGTCCAAATTAAAGCTGAAATTTGAACAAATTGTGCAACATCACTGGAATGTAAACAAAGTTACAGAGAGTTCTGCAGTTCACTGAACATTTTTCTATTTCTAATCTCATGCAGTATCTAAAATGTTCAGAAAAAAATAAATGAAACTACAACATCTCTGACAACAATAACATTCGGTTTCCAGAATGATTAAGCTAATATCTAACCTACATGCAAACTCTGTAGGTCAATGAGTACATATATAGGAATTGATACATAAATGTGTTATACATACTCTCTACCTCACTACAGTATATGTATATATACATGAAGTCCAAATATTGATCCATCAAAATACCCATTTAAGTGAAAATAATTTGATATTAAATACTTTGTTTCATTCTAAATTGAAATTAAACATGTTTATTCTGACTTAAAGTGTTTGGAGTTTTGTTTGTTTGTTAAAAAATGAAAAGTCACTTTCAAAGCAAAAATTTTTAATCCAGAATTCATGCAGAAGTAATGAGAAACTAATATTTCACTATTTTTATGACTTTTTATTTCCAAGTTAATTAAGAGGAAAGGAAGAGGTAATTTTATTTTCTCATAAACTTTAGTATATAAAGTGCACAACTTTAGGTGAAAAATTCAGACCTAGCAAAAATGGTTTCAATGACATTTAGGTGATAACAGGCCTGAACTGGATCTTCAATGTATGTTTTTCTAATAAAGTATGAGAACGACCTAAATGTATTTTGTTTCTGTAGTGTAAAGAACCATATTCATAATACGAACACATGTAAATGGACAATATGGGCCTAGAATTATGGCCACATATTTACAGATTGAGCGTATCTGTAGTAAAATCAATAGATGTGGATTCATATCATTGCATCTGAGAGCAAATTAGACTCATTCATTACTACTGGCCTGCTTATTTAATATTTGACCAACCTATTGGAAATGGCTTTAAAACATTATGGGTCATAATGGCATTTTCATAATAGCTACTTCAGATCACTTTACACGTGTGGACTTTTTTTTTAAATGAGATTTTAACCTCACCTATTATGGGATAAGCCCCACCCCATCTAAAAACCAGTATCCGTTAGTTGCAGTTGACAGAACAAGGTTCAGTACAGCACATTCACAATATAATTTTATGGGTTTTATTCTACGAGGGATTGTCACACTATTAATGTGAGAGCAATGGGACCTTTTGAGTTCATTTTTTACGAGATTTATGAGTTCAACCTTTATACCACGAATTTTATTCTTAGCGTTTAAAGTATCCATGGTTCTACATGTATTCCTCCTTAGTAAGGAAAGTGTTAAAGTCTATCACTTGTGTAATATTTTTAAAGCTGTACAGTACCATACATCTTAACAAGCTCAGAAGTTTAAGGAGCTCTCTCAAAGTAAGCAAACAAAGCAGAATTCATCTGTGGTCTTACTAGAAAATTACATCTGTGAAACATCTGATTCAACGCTCGTCTTTGAGTAGTTGCTTAAGACAAAGGACATTGTATGGTTTCTAATGCTTTAAAACTTCAGTCAAGATAGAGCTCACAGTTAAATGATCACAAAGAAGAAATGTTAAGGCAGAGATTTCTTAACCCATATACTCGAGGTGAGAGAAAACTAGCCACCATTTATGATTGCTTGAAGTGAGGCAGATTTCTCAGACATAGAAAATGCAGAAGGCAAACACAGTTTAGCAATTTCCTGGTGCCTTTCATCTAAACACCACATAATGCTAAATAAACATTAATGAATTAAGCTGCTTAACATATCTACAAAGTAAGTACAGTAAAGAAGAAATGTACTTACTTTTTTGGCAGATGTCCTAGTACCCTAAAGCTGCTGATCATAAAATGATCCAAAGCAATAGCTGAAAGCCATCAAGAAAAAAATACATATATTTTCACAATCTACAGAGAGTTTTGTAAAAAGTTGGGGAAAAACACTCTCAGGATGTTGCTGGTTGAGTATTTTTAAATGTATATGGTTTCTTAATGAAAAGAAAAAGGCAAATTTTAAGAGCATTGTTCATTAAAAAAGAAAAAATTAAAACAATCTCTATGCTTTATATTGTTATCCATTAGTAGAATCTCATCTTGTCAACTCCAAGAGCTCCTGAAAGTCCCATTTCACGGTTTTAGAAATATAGGACTAGATAGAAAAACAACAACAACAAAAGTGGAAATTGAAGTTACAATTAATTTATTATTATTATCTGGTTATTTAGTGTATGCAGTGTGTAATGATTTTGAATCTTATGTGGACACCTTCACATTTCTGACATGTTCAATTTCATAAAGATTTTTCTAGAATTCTTGCAGTTTCTTTAGGAAACTTCAGTAAATGTAAATAAGAGTTATCTGCAAGTGACTATCCTCTAATCAAGCACATCTTCATACAAAATAAGAATGACATCTAGCAACATTCCAAGCTGTATTTGAAATTTTCATGAAAAATTTTCTCAGCTAATCTGTTAAAAAAATAACAGCCATTAAGAACTGGACTCAGACTGTAATATCCCTTTTGTTTCAAAGTACTAACTTGCAGCTTTAAGGATTATTTTTCTTCTAATGCAGCAAATGCATGAGACTAAAGCATTTCTTTAAAAAACCCACAAACCTGCAGAATGTTCTAACTGTAGAAAAAATATCAGTGATAAAATATTATTAGAAGCATTTAACATCAGAGCGCCAAATTCTTGGCTTTGTTACCATGATATAACCTTATTAAACAAGACAACAATGTTTTGCTAAGTTGCAGTGATAAAGTCTGTTGACATAACTTAGCAGGAAAACAAAATAAAAAAATAACTTTGCAAACCACTGAAACAAATTTCCTCATTCTGTTTCTTTGCTCCTACAAACCACATGTTCACGGTTTTAAAATAAGTAAGTAATAAATAACAATAGAATTGAAATTAAATAAAAATGTATATGTATTATCTTATTGTATACCTTTCATCTTGATTATTTTTCAAAGGTTTTTGGCTCACATTTATACAAAGCTCTCTTCCATATTTGTGCATAGCAGAAAGGAATCCACAAGTCTGGGCTTTACTAGTTGCTGAAAATCTGAATCTTCAAGTCCATCAGGACTTATAACTGCTAGTCTCCGTAAGGCTGCCTAGAAAAACAAATCAATACAATTGCAATACTCTCAAGGTTTGACAAAGTCTTTATTGCAGTAATCCATTATAACTATCTCTAAATAACAGCCAAGACTCAAAACTGAATTGTGCAGATCTATGGATGCTTCCACCTGGCTAACTTCTTGTTACTGCCTTCGCCTGCCAGATGAATTTCCTCTCAAATGCAGCTATTAAATGACAATTCTTGTTGGGCACATTACTCTAAGACTTGAGGAGCAGGGACAGTGTGATGATAAAGAACCCAGAGGTGAGAGGCAGAGCATGGACTGTCAACCTGATCTCTGATCTGCTGCACATCTCACATTACCTCTTTGTATCTCAACTCTCCTCTCATCTTTTGTCTTATTTATGACAACTATAAGCCATCTGATTCAGAAAAATCTGGTATTGCAGTTTTGTGCAGTGCCCATAACAGAAATATTTAGGTACTAGTGTAGTAGAAAGAAGCTGTACATTTCAAACCATTTAGGAACAAACAAAACTGCCAGTTGTTCCAATTGTGGCAATGCTGCACAAGACAAATTGCATTGATGTTACTGTTATCTTCATAAACTCTTCCATTCTAAGATGTTACTTGTTTTTCTCATGAGAGAAAAATGTACAACAGTTACAAACCTTCTAGCAACCCAACACAACAGATGCAACTGGAAAGCAGGCTGGCTCTCCTGGGGAACAAAAACTGTCTTCCATTAGTAAGGTCTGATAGTTGTGATCAGCTTATCTCTGTGCTGTTTGTCAATGAAGCACTAGCACAAGACTTAATCACTTGCTTCAAAATACACTAAAAGTAAATAAACAAGCTAAAAATACAAAACAGTACAAACTGTCAGACTTTAGTGACAATACTGGTCAGAGCTTATGTTTGAAAGGACAATATTTTTTGCACATGTTTATCAGAGTGTCATCAGGCAGTTACTAAAATATCAGGAGAAGCAGAATTGCTGAGATGGACAGGCAGGCAACATCTCAAGCAACAGGTGTGAATTCAAGGAATGTGCAGCAACAACTTCAGTGAGACGGAAAAATCACGGTCTGGTTTGCTGTCACCACTGTGTGGCCTCTGCTCTAGCCATACAAGATTAACAAGCCTTCTCAGAATGTATGAAGAATAATCACTCCATTTCTTATGCTCACATTATTACTTTTTTTCTCCCAAATGAGTCCTGCTCAAACAAACAAAATTTCTCACATGCTGCTACAAAGCTAGCTGTTAATCAAAGATGCATTAACCAAGTTTTGTTTTGAAAATAACACTAATACTAAAGAGCACTGTCAATATTCTTCAGTCTACACTCATCAAAATCTATCTCCTAACCCCAGATCACCCTCATCCCCAGTGCGCTTTCCTCTCACAGAATGCTGGGTGAAATTACTCAGCTTCAACAGCTGTCTGGGGCTCACGGTCCAGGCAGTGCACGGCCACAACTGGGATCCTTCTCCCGAGCAGAGAAGGTGTTAAACCTTCTGTTGGCCACTCCTTGACTGGACACTATATTCTCTTAGAAACTCAAATAGAAAAAGATGGATCATGGTGAAAGCAAGAAATGTCATTTACTCTCTTCGGCCACTTTACAGAAATATTTCCCTACAAATCCGTGTGTGTAGATAAAGGGCTGCTACCCCTGTGATTCAAGGCTCATTTCAGCAAACATAGCATCAAGAGAGAATGGAATTTAAGAATTACTGAAACCTTGAAGTTTTCCAGTGAAACTTTTTAGTGCTCAATAATGTGAAGATTAAGCCACATTTCCTTATGTGCTTAAATCTTCAATCAGAGGATAAATAATTGTACAGAGTTATGCTTAAGGGAAAAGCACGAGACCCTGGCATGAACTTAAAACATTCCTGCAATATTCATGCATTTTGAAATCTAAAGGACTGTTTTTTCTGCATTTTTCAGGATAATCATGAAAGAAAGATTAAAATATACCTACCAGACATGCCACTAAAACAGAATCACTGTTATTTCTTTCAGTGGGAGATCTGCAAAGTTTGATTAGGCGAGGAATACCTGAGTGCACAAAAGAGTATCAGGAGAAATAATTTAGAAAAACAAATTCCTTATTTTGAGATATCTTTTTTTAGATGTTTCATATTTATTGTCCCTAGCAGATATGAACTCTAATGCAAAGATGATATGAAAACATTAAGGGACTGTCCATAGAGCTATGCAGTTCAGAGCAGTCATAATTAATAGATGTGAACCATAAACAAATAAATGCATAGTTTTTACCCACTATTGCTGTTTCAGTGTGGAAATTGTGACCTCCATTTCTTCTCTATCACTCCTCCCACACACCCTTAAAAAACTCTGTCCAAAATAACAGGTTGCTTCCTTTTAGATTCATCACATCTGCAGGGGTCCAAGTTTTCTGTCCACTGACAGATGCTGCATGAGGGTTTAAATGAAAGGATGGAGGAGGCAGCACTGTCAGTTGACACAGTCTGCCACAGCTATGTGTTGAGTGGATGCTGCACTTCAGGTTCCTCTGGGAAATGAGCCAGAGCTTCATTTAGCACAACCTCCCCAGTCACTTCTGTGGACAGACTGTACAGGGAATCTATTCCATAAAGTGTACCAAGTGAGGCTAAATATTAAAAAGAGCTTCTCCATGACTGGTAGTTCCTCCCCTCTTTTTCAGCCTGCTGATAAGCTAGTGATACATCCTTACAGCTGAGTTTTACGGCTGCATCTGCCACTTCAGGATCTCGGCTGAGCCGGGCCAGCGTAACTGCAGATTTCTGTTGGACTCGCTCACAAGCAGCAACTTCAGCTGAATTTCCTGAAGATGATCTTTCAAAGAGCATTTCCATTAAAAGCTGAACACCTAAGAGGAGGTAAAAGCCATTGTTATCCTCTGAAACTCAGTCCAAAAAAGTAAAGGAAAAAGCAAGCTAGGTAAATACAGACCAATCACTGTCCAAATAGGGCATGAAGAATGCATAAACATGAACTGCAATTTGGCCATCAGCAGTCAGCTACATCTGATCTGTACATAAGTTTGCCTTCACTAGGAAGCTACAGAATGTCTAGAATGAGAAAATGCACTATCTCTTTCCCCTTCCAACTTCTTGACTTCTTTACAAGTTGGTATTTTAGATTTCACAAATTTATTTTGGTCAAACTAAATGCAATTCTTTATTTGCTTCTAAAATAACCTGAAAGTAATCACTAACCAAAAAACCTGTAGTGACATATTGCAGGTCTCTACATGAAGTTTTGCTTTGAATTAAAGGAAAGTAAAATTTTTTTTTTCCAGTTTATATGTTTTTAAGGAAGCCTTTGGAAGTTTCATCTCAAACTGTTTAAGGGTATTTCAGAATGGAGAATCCTTTAATGAAGGAAATGATGAAATTCCGCCTCTTGAAGTTTGCTGTCTGATTAACTCTTCAGAAAATACAATGTCATCTGTGTCAAAATGGTTTCGTTAACTTATTGTTGCCTGCAGGGGTAGAAATTCTTATTGTAGCAGCACGAAAACATGTGAGACTGTACTGATTTCTATTTTCTAGATTATTTTTAATGTAAGGACAATTATCTGCTATTAGACTCCATATGCTATTAGGCATTCAGATTACTTCAGGTAGCATCAGAGGATTTTAACTGTTAGAACATTTGCATAAATAATTAAGAGAATTAGCACCAGAATCATGCAGCTAGATAATAAGCAGTCAACATACAAAATAAGTCAAAGTTGAGAAGAATACTTATCTAAACTCTCCAGGATTCAAAGACCCTTCTCAGTTTGTGAATCTGGCTTCTGGCCAGCATCTGTTTATTACAACATTAGGCAGACACGAAGAGTCTTTATACACAAGATGAGCGTCAACCCTTCTCAAAAGCCTGGGGGCACATGCTTATGTGTGAACTTCCACTATGGAGTGTATACACAAACTTTACTTCATCACATTGTGCTTGACACACAATGTACGTCTCCACCTACTGTAGTATCTAGCATGAGTTAGGCCTTGTTCACGTAGATATTATTATAATTTCATTAATCAAGTTTCTGCTGTAGTAGAAGTCCCAAACAACAAAACAGGTTTTGGTGTCCTTAAGGAAATAGACAGCCAAACTACATAACCAATCTGTTAATCATAAAGGAATGCAAAAGCTTCCAGGGCATATCTGGATTGTGAGTTCTAATAAGAGCAAATCAGAAAACAACAGCACAAGACAAAGAGACAAATCACTGACAAGAGTATTCTCTACCCAGTCCTGTAATTACAGATGTCTAGGGTTCTGGAAAACACCAGGACCTTACCAAGAACTTCCAGAAAAGCCTCTGTGTAGGAAAACCCCATGTGTCTGCACCAACCACCTCTCCAACCTTCAGGAGCACAAGGAGCTTGCACCGGGAGCATGGCAGGAGCACCATGTGTACCTGACCAACCTCTGTTTGGGACTGCCCCATACCTTCCATTCAACACGGAGATTGTATGAGAAACCACCCTGCTAACCTGCTTTGTTCTTCCCCCTCACTGCATTGTCTTCTGCACAGGACAGGGAAGTCAACTAATCTGTAAAATTGCGTGTATCTCTGATTAAATTGCTTCAGTATCCAGATCCATTCAACCTCTGCTTTATCATTTGATCTCAAAGTGCAACACCTATCCACTTTAGCAAGGACATCAAATGCACAATACCTTTGTGCACACATTGATCACAGTCCTAATTGTGTGTACAAGAGCTCAATTTTCCACTGAAATGGAAGGACCATCTAAATAAAATATTACATAGGAAATGGCCAGTTCTATGTGAAGACATGTTTCTATGTAGATGTTTTCCGAAACCCCTTCTCCCACCTACAATCAGCCATGTCTGAAATTCAAATGGATCCAAACTCAAACTATTCCTAATCGAACCTCAATTTAAAAAGTATGGAAGGGATATTCTATTCCTAGGACAGAAAAAGAAATATATGAGAAGCTTCACTGTAATTTAAAAAAAAAAGCAGCTGTCTTACTATATTGCTTGGCCATGAGTTTTCTAGTAGTTATATTAATGAGGCAGTTATGTCTTCCTGTATCCTTATCCACAATTAACCTAACTTCTCAGACTTCTGGTGGGCCTGTAACACCTAGGGCTTTTTCAACACAATGAATTTCTCATCATATGATATTTAAAGAAGTGTAGAAAAAAAAAATGGAAACTGCTGTAGAGTCATAAAAAGATAAAGCTTCAAAATTTATATTACTTCTAAACAGCAGTGGAAAAAGGTGACATAAAATGCAATTTTGCATGGCTCAGTATCATATGATGTCTTCCAAGGTGTAAGCATTGCCACCTTATACAAAGGTTGTTGTAACACTTTGTATGGCCTTGCCTTGTATCTATGAGTAAGTCACACACACAGAACATTGGCAATATGGTCATATGTGTTAAGTTTTCTAAAACAGTGGTAATTTATTTCAGTTACATAGAACCATCCCAAGGACTCATTTTGCACCCTGCAGCAGTGTGCAATATCCAGCAGAGACAGGATGTAAAATGAAATATTATTAGTGAATACTTTCTCCTTGACCTTGTAACCACTACTTTGCCATCTATCCACATTCTTCACAAACAAATACAGAATACAATTCAGCTAAAATACGTACCATTTCCTTGAATGATTTCTGAAGCACACTGGTCCAAGACAGACATGTTTGCCAATATTGTTACCACCTGTTATTAAAAAGAGAAGGAAATGTGAAGTATAGCCCTACAGTTCAGTAATATTAAATAGCACTGAGGCTTTTAAAATTAGTATGGCAGAAATATGGCTAATCCTATAAAATTAAAAAGCATTCTTGTAGTTGAACAGTCAGTTCCCACCTTTGTGATTTCTCAGTGGTCTCTATCTTACATATGGCTGCTAATTGAAATCCAAACAAGGAAAGTAAAACCTCTTTTTCTCACATTCCTATACTCATGCAAATCCTATGCAACAGATTTGTTCAGTGGTTAAATTGATAGAAAGAGGAAGATAAAAATTTATAGAAACCAACCTACCAAAAAAACCCCTGGAGTCCTACAAAGAATTCAGCCAGGAGCTGCCCACCCTCAGGACCCAACCCTGTAGTCACATTCCAGCTCAGGCAGAGCTCACAGTGAAGGTTAAGAATCAGCACATAGCATATGTTCAGCAGCACTAAGTTACTGCTGCGTTTCAGCTTCATGGTTCAGCTGAAACACTGAGAAATCCTGACAACAGATTTTAAGTTTTGAGCCTTGGTTCAAGGTAGTATTTAAGGAATACTTTTCAGTTTTATTGAAGCCATAAGTTATGTACGTGTCAAATGACTGTCCCAAAATTTTCTGGATTTAAAAATCCATTTATACATTCTCTGACCTAAAGCCAATATTAGATTTTTTTTTTCCAAGAGAAGCACATTTTGAGATCATGATTTACAAAATTTCTTGTCCAAAATAACACTAACAGTTTTCAAGATTAGGTATAACTCAGCTTGCTTAAAGTGGTGCTGCAAGATGCTGACAGAAACTGGATCACATGGAGCTGCTGGCTTTGAATCACCTATTCCCTTCACTGCTATCATATACTTTCTCTCATACATCCTGCAATTGGTTTTATTTTATACTTCAAGTAACTGCTTCCTGCATGCAAACACATCTCAATACTAACAGCATATGTAAGAGACCAAATAATAAATGTTACAGATCATTAAAATACAAAATAGAAATAATATTCTTTCTTAAGAGGTTTAAATTTTCTCTATTCTAGTTGAGAAAAAAACAATTAGTCTCAAAAATAATGATCAATTTGAGACCTCTTTATCAGCCTTTTAACAGTACAGAGTCAGTTCACAAACAAGCAAACTTCTTAGATGTAAGTAGGCATGAGATCAAATCACCATTCTGATCTCACTTTGCCATGTTAGTAGCAAGGATGACTCATTTTCAATGCTGTGACATAAAGGTCTTCCACTTTTGAAGGCAGTGTTACAGTGTCATCTCTCTGAATAAATACACTTACTTAGGATGCAAATGAGTTGCTGAAACTCTAAAGAGTGACAGGTAGAAATATGGTAACTCAGTATATGTCTATGTATTTATTCCATAGTAATTATTAACTGTGTTTCAGGCAGAGTGTATATGTTTTCTCATTCTAAATTATATCCTGTTAATGAAAATTGCTTCCTCTATGCAGAATCTGTACCCCATGTGGCTCTCTAAGCCACAGATGAAGAATTCAATTAACCACAATTTGAATACGTGCCAGTTATTCCAGTGCTTCCAGTTATTTTGTCTAATAAGTATTTTCATACATAAAAATATTTTGTGTGTTTCTTTTGACACCAAAAGTTATTTGAGATTGTATCTATACTTCCTATGTGTTAATTATGTGGCCCCCTATATTTTGAAATGTATTTATGAACTAACCTAATGAGCTTATATGGAACCTTCTCCAGAGGTGTTTATAAAAGACCCTTATCATCAATAACCATCAAGTTTTACCTATATCATCTTTAATATCTTAGTAGCACTTGGAAGCTAGGTGAACTATAGCATAGTTCACTCCTCACAGACAAATTTTTCTTTCCCCAAAAAGAATCACATTTTCCTGTGATGTAAACAATGTAACATGAAACAGCATAATATAAATCCATGATAGTCAAGCTGTATAAAGAGTTGACTTTAAATGTTATATTTCTCCAATACTTGCCGATTTTAAAATTCAGTATACATGCAGCTTACACAAAAACTTCCTCTGTAATACAGACCAAAGTTCAAGGAAACT